>NC_143571.1:64610000-65252500 GCF_054136105.1 Typopeltis vanoorti | reverse complement strand
GTTTGATTCTGTTATGTTGTACGTTTCATATAAAACGTGTCACGAGACACGCTCCATCTCGCGCCAGAGTCATGTTTTTGTGTCTATTTCAACAATACAAAGGAACATAGGCTGTTTGCATTACGTCACACATCTATGGGTGTTTTGCGTTTTCTTTCGAATTTCTATAACGCAAGATGAACGGAAGAGAGTAAGAAGGGTGGGGGGGGGGATGTGACCATTACCGAAAACACAGATAACGTTAGGCATTTTGACTAAACAATGGCTGACATCGATAAATAATAAATATTGTTTCGGTACTAGATAATGTTTATCGGTAAACACGAAGCCATGCCGAGTTTCATCAAATATTAACCGACTGACAGGAACGAAAGAAAAATCAATGGGCACAAGATAAAGCAGACGACTGAAGATAAGAGGGAAAACTGAAATTGGCACACGCGCGGGATAAAAAATAATAATAAATAAATAAAAAAAACACTCCACGAAACCTCAAAAGTTGTTGGAGTAAACTACTGCTCGACTGCTTTTCAATGGGGGGGGGGGGGAGTATATGATTATCATTGGCCCTTTAAAAAAATAAAGAATCTTAATGGACAAACTTTGACATCTTAGATTAAAGAAGGATGAAAAATTTATAATTAATTCACTCATCCATATCGTTGTAATATATTACCGATAGTGATGATTTCAAGCCTTGAAAAAGAGCTCATAGATGAAAATGGTGGGGCGCGGGGGGAGGTTGGATTTCATATAGAATGGAGAAAATATCGTAGTTCTTTTTTGGAGCGTGCATGTAATTTTTAACCGAAATTAAGACCATTAAAATTCATCAAGCAACACAGTATGTGTTGTCATCGGGTGATACTGGATGAGTTCACGTCCCCGAAAGGGGGGGAGGGGGCTCACACGGGCGATGAAGAAGCGGAAGTTTCAATCAATGCACTGGGCTTACCAGCTTGGCACCAACCAGGAAATTAAGGATGCAATATGGGATTATATTGTTACGAACATAAAATGAATTATAAATATTTTTATTATCTGGAAGTCATGACTGTGAATTGCAGGTCTAGAACGTGCAGAAAAAAAAAAAAAAAAATCGCGATTACATTCATCGCCAATTACTATATTACCTTTTGAAAAATGTCTTATATGTGCAGGAGGGGATTCCACTTTGCGACTTGTATATTTTATACCTATATCAAATAAATATTTTATTATACCAAAGTGCATAATTGATACGTGATTCTATATGTATTTTAGACTTGGTTGGTCGAGTGGATAAGAGTGTCCGTATTCATATCTAAAGATTGGTTTTGTTCGTAGCGTCACTTATATGGGACTTTGCTCACAACAAATACTAAATTGCTATCAGCGCCCTTGTAACAGCAATACCATTACGTTTTGTGATATGAAGTGAAACTTTATGACAGAGAAAAGGGATGTCTAAAGTATTTCAAAAAAAAAAAAAAGTTAATTAATTACAGACGATCTCTTATTCTAATCAACTTAGTTTTAATATATTTTTAATAATATCTTTTAATATCTTTTATTACGGGCAGTTTTATTTAAATTTATTCGAGAAATCTGATATGTTTGCATTTTATGAGAATTAAAATCACTTCATATTTTGAATAGCAAAGAAAATAAACTTGTGAATATATTAATGTTATAGAAAGATAACAGGAGGGGAAAAAAGTTTACCAAATTCTATATAAAGGTGAAGAAGAAATAAAGTTAGAAATACTACACGCAGAAAACAGAGATGAAATTAAAATAAATAATAATTTACTCGAAATTGAAAAATATGAAATCATCTGCAATTGATGGAATTTACAATGAAATGCTAAAATATGGAGGTAAAGAAATGATTGAAAACATGAAAGATTTAATCAAAAAATACATTTTAAAGAAAAGACAGATCAGATTCCGGAACGAATTTAGAATGAATATTATGATACCAGTTTTTAAAAAGGTAATAAAATTTGAACCCTAATACTATATCGAGGAATAAACTTATTATGCACTACCCTAAAATATGTACAAAAATTATTAAAGAAACTGAATTACAATTGACCGAATTATAAAAAGCAACAAGGATTTTATAAAGGAAGATCATGTACTGATGCTATACTTGTTATAACGCAAATAATATAAAAAGCAATAGAAATGAACAAATTCATATTTGTGTGTTGACTTGTAAGTCAATCAAAGCTTTCGATAGAATTAGGATGGCGTGAAATTCAGCTGTATGGAATCATAAAGATTTAACCCAAGAAACAAAATAAGGACAGAAATCAGTAGTCCGACCAGCGTTAACTTACACATGTGAAACAATAATAGAAATGTCAATAATACAACAGAATTTGTGTCGTGTTAAAAATCATGTGATTTATTATGCTTTTGTTCAAAATCCAGTAATTGAATTTTAAAAATTTAAACTATCTACTAACGCCAGTTCATTTATAGTCTTTTAGTCTTTTTTTTTTAGTGTGCGCGCGCGTGTATATATTATTGCATAAATAAAGTATGCATCCAGTTTGGTATAATGAAATATTAAATATTAAAATAACCAAAGTATTGTTCTAAGGGACACAATGATAAATGAGTCTTTTGTCACTATTTTTTTTTGTACCATCGGAAAGGACGCATTGGACCTTCTCTTATCTTCAGCTTGCTTTTTGCCAAGAGGCTGAACATAACATCACATCACACAGGATTACAGCCGTCAGTCTTCGAAGAGATGTTGGAGCAGTCATCAAATTACATACAGCGGAGATTTGAGCTTCCCTGTTTTCATCGAAGTCTTAGAACTTCAAAAACCCACTTTTTCCCTAAGGAAAAACGGTTTTTTTTTTTTTTTTTTTTTTTTTTAAGGAAAGAAAACGATATGATGCTAGAGTAAGAGGATGTTAAGGGGATGGGGGAGTTGTTAAAGTTGTCGTCCTACTCCGTTGACTTTCGTAAAAATAAAAATATCTTGTATATATTCCCCAACTGGTTGGAGACATCACTTAGCGTTGTAAACATCTGCCGAGGAAGTTTAGGGACAGTGACTCATACGTTGATGTATTAGCTGTTACCTGAATATCAACAGTTCCCTCAGTTAAAAACACGGTAGACAAGCTGACGGAGGAACTATGGTGATGTCGGCAGCAATTATCTGCATCCTACCTAACCGCGCGAGCACCGTGGGATTTGCTTGGCTGAGTGGCAGAATTAGCTTGTTATTCGGGGCCCTTGCTGACCTCCGGTTGCCATAAGAAACAGGCCGGAAATAAGGTCGTAACAGGTGGATGATCAGAAGATGGTTTGTTCCTGAGGGTGAGCAAAGAAAAGAGGGGGGGGGGAAAGGGGAGGTCACTGCCAAGTCTGAGAACATGTAATAGTCATCGTTGCCAGCTGTTAATGGAGATACTGCAGAACTGGTTTGCTCGTGTCCTTACTAAGTTGTACTTGTGGGGGTGGTCGTTGGAGTTCACTCAGGTGTATTGGTCGTTAAGGATGTGAGGAAACAACGACGCCAAAAAAAAAAAAATTTTTTTTTACCTGCAGGTGGCGCTGTACTTCCGCTGTCATATTTACAAATTGGATATTTGTAAATATGACGTTTGAAAATATCAATGCATTCGCCACTTTGCGTGATTCTTGGCGTACTCTTTCTGAGCCTCTGATAATTTGTTTACGTATGTTTTGTTCATACTGTCTAGGTCGTAAAAACTTATCTTTTATTTATTATTTTTTTTTTCTCGTTAAAATCCTGAGGATTATAATATTAATGAACTGAACCAGCTTACTAGACTTAGTATTGCTTGGCTGATGAAAGAAATGTATGCACACCTACCAACTTTATTATTCTATTTTTTTTTCCCTTCTTTGCTTTCTTTTATCTTCACATAAAGGTTACCTGGAAATAGCAGCTGTTTTTATAGTCTTGTTTTCTCCTCGACGAACAACTGCATTCTCTTTATAAATGCATTTCTTCCACTCTTATCTGCTTATTCCAGCCTTTGTCCACATTTCTAGCTTCATTGTTCGCTTTTCCAAGTATTAACCAACAAATACATTCAACAATAGAACGATTTGATTATGCAGTTTTCATGCATCAAAAAATCTGCATTATTTTCGTTTCTGTTTGAATTTATTACTCGTAAATGCCATACGTACATTTTTGGATTTATATTCTTAGAATAAAGAGCTCTCTGGTGATGAACATTACCTTTTAGACTAGTTACGTACTGATATACAAGCCGGTGCCTGTCGAAGTTAGTTGATATCCCAGATCTATCCAATTGGAAATAACCGGGTTCGAATCCCGTCTGGCTAACAGGCATAATTTATTAGCTTCAAAGGCGTTGGTTCCTTCTCAATTCCAACAAGTCTAATTGAAATCCCTCTGATAAAGTGGTTCGTATTCGCCATCATTTTTCTCCTTGTTACAATATATAAAATGAGTAATATTATTTTATATTTTAATGGTTATCAATAAATATACGGTTTAATTAACATTAATCACACATTCTTCAATATTAATACTTTTTTATGGTCAAAAAGGTTCTCTATTATAATGTAAGCTATAATTTAATTATACAGTAAACCTTCGGTTTAACGGACTAATAGGTGTCCATTAAATCGTGAATTTTTTTAAAATAAAAATATCTGTAACATTATACTGCAGTTTTATCAATATTAGCACTGTAATAACAAAAACATTGTTTTACACACAATTTTTAACATAATTTTCACACTTTTAGTTAAGTTAATGTGAAGTTAATGTTCGATGTTGAGGCGCTTGGTTTTAGTAATCCTGCTTTGAAAAAACCATCAAGTTTTTTTTTTTGAACTTTTGAATTCTGCTGTTTTTTTTTTATAATTAAAATTAAAAATGTGTGTAATAAAACTGCCGCAGAAAGTCACACCATGCGACAAAAAGAACCAATTACAGTGCGATTGGTGTGATCACGTCCTAATCATTCGCCGAACATGTTTTATGAGTGGTGACTCATTTATGTCGGCTAAATTTACAGTGTTTTTCAAACATATGAGGCCTATTCGCCAAAATTTGTTAAAAATAACAGGAAATTAATAACAAAAAAAATTAATTTAATTATAAGCAAATCTTGGTTAAAAGCATTTTAAAATTAACAGGGCGTTAATTTTCATTTTCACATGTAACATACGGACCCGAAATTTTGTCCGTTAAATCGAGGGTTTACTGTATATAAATAACTTATTTTTCAGAAGAATGTTTCATGTGTTTGTTTAATTTAAAATGAACCAGTTATGAGACAACTAAATTTGGGTGATTTTTGTCCTACAATATTTATATTTAATTTAAAACCATAACTGCAACAACAACAACAAAAAAAGCTGTCAGACAAATTTAGTCCTTAAAAGGACTGGCTTAAAGGGGCGAAGCAAAAATGCTTTTCAATTAACAGGGCGTTAATTTTCATTTTCACATGTAACATACGGACCCGAAATTTTGTCCGTTAAATCGAGGGTTTACTGTATATAAATAACTTATTTTTCAGAAGAATGTTTCATGTGTTTGTTTAATTTAAAATGAACCAGTTATGAGACAACTAAATTTGGGTGATTTTTGTCCTACAATATTTATATTTAATTTAAAACCATAACTGCAACAACAACAACAAAAAAAGCTGTCAGACAAATTTAGTCCTTAAAAGGACTGGCTTAAAGGGGCGAAGCAAAAATGCTTTTCATATTCCCCGTTATCTGTAGAGGACAGTGTAGGGATAAGGTGTTATTGAGCTATATATATATATATATATATATATATATGTATATATGTATATATATGTAGAAAGTATTTTTACCTTGGGTATAAATATGTTAAAGATACCAAGCAATTTTAAACCTGGTTTTACTCCATTTCCCAAGTAACAAACAGACTAAAAGTCAAGTTTGCGCCTGCAATTGATGCAAGTCTAACTGATCCCACAGGTAGTGCAGGACCAGGGCAACTCGTGGCAAAGGTGGAACAAGCTCCGATCACTAATCTTAATATTTACCCTTAATGCCAAAACACATCTCCAAGAAGTGGATGTATGATGTTTTGTATTAAAGGCAAGGGGCCACTACCCAGACCGGTTTCGACCTTTATTGAGGTCTCGTCAGTGGGAGCTAGGCTAGAAATACCAAGATTTAGCAATACAGAGCTTGTAAGTATTTCGCCAAAACAAGTTACCATAAGGTGTTTTAACCTTATTAAATAAAAATCTCTGGAGGAGATATAAATGTAAAAAGTATTTTTACCTTGGGTATAAATATGTTAAAGATACCAAGCAATTTTAAACCTGGTTTTACTCCATTTCCCAAGTAACAAAGTAAGATTAGTAAGATTAGTGAGATCCCAAGTAAGATTAGTGATCGGAGCTTGTTCCACCTTTGCCACGAGTTGCCCTGGTCCTGCACTACCTGTGGGATCAGTTAGACTTGCATCAATTGCAGGCGCAAACTTGACTTTTAGTCTGTTTGTTACTTGGGAAATGGAGTAAAACCAGGTTTAAAATTGCTTGCTTGGTATCTTTAACATATATGGATATATATGGATATATATATATATATATTTATATATATATATTTATATTATTGAGCTATAGCTCTGATCATGGCAGGAGGGTAACAGCAATAGCCGAGCCTCAGTTAGAACTTCATTGGCTACTACATTGCCATCTATTACCCTCTCGGGGAGAATGACTTATGGAAACCATCAGATCATCCGAAATCCGAAACCACTTCCTAATTAAATGCTTTTCTCATATCATATAATAATTATAATATTTTAATTTTAAAAAATTAAAGGTTTACTATATGATTTTAAAATTCTCTAAAAACATTTCTAAAAGTTTAATAATTTTCTATCTTATTTTAACTAAAATATCAGTTACATAATTGTTTCTAAGAAAATTATGTAAATTTTAATCCCAGTGATGGTAATCAATTAGGAAAGGGGGATGGGACACATAGTTCGAACGACTTGTATAAAAGCTATAACCGGTGGAGATAATCGGAGCCTAGTTGCATTTGAAAAAGTAAGTGTTAATGTTATGAAGCGGTGAGAAGGAATTCACCTGTAGAGCGGCAAGTCCGTAAAACACATACGGATACTGGTAATTCTTTTTCCTCTTGTTATACCGATTTGATCCCAGAAAGGTAAAATGCCAATTTAGAAGCAGCAGCAAATTTATCAGTGATTGATGGTATGTCTAATACTTTTCATCAACTCCGTTCAGAATCTTTGTTAATATACCGTCCTTAGAGTTCGGCTATTGTTCTAGAAAATCTCTCTCTCTCTCGTTTGTCTTGATTAGGTCAAAGGTCAGATATATATAGATTATTGAAGAAACTCTTCAAATCTCTAGAAAGGTATCATCGATTTTTTTTTAAGGTGCTCTATAAGTCTTCTTTCTGTAAATAACTTAAACTGTTCGTGCAGTATTATTGATCGCGGATTGGAAGGAGCATCTAGTGGGAATGGTAAATTTTCATGGTGAACGATTTGCTGTCTGAGAATTCCTAAGGTAATTGTAGCAGATTTATAAGATAACGAACTATATTTTTGATTAAGTATCGTCTGTGTGTTCTTTTTTAACCTTGTTTATTACTGGATTGTTGCTTCTGTTCTTTATACTAAGGCAAAGTTTAAAGAAACTTCAATGCGATTATTTTGGGGCATTTAATCACATTTGGGACAAAGGCGGCCTCTCAAGGAAGCTCTCATCTTAGGTTGTCTCCTGTCTTCTGAATTGGCTTGTCAGATTTCTTTTTTGGTCGCACGTTACGTGTGATGGTGGACTGATCTTTATTTATTTTCAAACTTTGCAAGTAATGCCGGGATGTCACAGGTTTACTTCTTTCTGTATCGCCGCAGTCTTCTACAGTCTATTTCACAGTTTTTGTTGACAAGAATGAATTCCACTCATCTTTCTTATTTCTGACAAATTTTGTACATTACAAAAACAAATAGAATTCCTAGAATATCTGTTTTTCCATCTTAGATTTCCAAACGATTCTTTACTAGGGAATAACTTCGTTTATTTCAATTAGAATAAAATCAAATTTTGTGTTAGTTTTCGTGGGGGGGAGAAAGCCTCGCTTTCTTCGCATAAACATGTTACTTTTATTGTTTCTTCAGTATTCAAAAAATTAAGTTTTTTTTTTTTTTCTCGCTGCAGATATTACCGTTATTTGACCACTAAGCATTGTTGTTACCGTATGAGAGTATCCAGGATATTACTACTAGCATTTGGATTCAAGATGAGGTTTTGGTCAGAAGTCTAACTTCCTAGCCGGAGGTCAGTGCAGGCCATCATCATTCTCCAAAGTATTCTACGTCTGTAGATATGTGTGATCACTGGCCGGTTTGTCTGTTTTTATGAAAATCCCGAGTTTACGCTAGAAGAAAAAAAAAGTCTACCTCTGTATGAGACCGATTTAAACTCATCATTGATTGAAAAAAACTCTGATACAGCGTTGCGTCTTAGACAGGAATCTTACCTAGGTGCTTCCGACCTAAGGGCTTCATTCATCTGTACCGACTGAGATACGAAGGCTTCCTGTAAGCACCAAGCCTCTGTAACGTAGGAAGAATGACAAATTTTGTGGAAAGACCTGGGTTCGATTCCTTCTGCAATAGTTTACAGGTGCAGTCCAATTTCCCTCAGAGCCAAGTTGTTTTTGCTGTGATCAAAACAACCAGACGATTTTTTTTGTCTTTATTTATTCATTCTAACTCATATTGTTCTATAACTGCTTCCATATATATATATATATGACGGAATGATCATTGACTCGGTTAACATACATAGTTTTATGAAGAATTAAATGACTAGAACCGAGATTTAAGTAAAAAGGTTTTAAAATAAACACTTTATTTTAAAACCTTTTTACTTAAATCTCGGTTCTAGTCATTTAATTCTTCATACACACACACACACACACACGCACACACACACATATATATATACACACACACACACGTGTATATATGTGGTTTTCGAGAATCAAAGAATTTAGAATGAAGAAATAATAAAAGGATAGGGAGGGTAGAAAGAAATGGAGAGCTTTGATCCACCTGACCTGACAGTTTCTGTTAGATCAGTTGTTGATAAAGAAGAAGAATCCAAAAAAAAAAAAAAAAAAAAAAAATGACATTTCTTAAAGTAATTAGAATGTCAAGCTGGGATTTGCATGAGAATGTGTGGGAGTTTTCCTTCTTCGTAAAGTGGAAAGGGGGGGGGGGAGAAAGAAAGAAAGATACGAGCCAGCAAGTCAAATATATTGAAGAAGAGAAGGCGGGGGGGGGGGCTGAATTTTGAATGACAGTGACACTTTAATTTTTAAACATGGACAACTTAAATATGCAAAATGAGATTGTATGTAAACAAAGCATGACTGTGCATTTGGCTCTTCAAATAACAAGAGAAAAAGAGAAAGAGAGATGTGTTCGTAACCAGAATGAATTTTGTTTAAAATATGTACGACATCAGGGACGAGATGTGCCGATGTCTGTAAAAATTCCGGTGCATCACTCACTCTACGCCTTTATTCAACAGTCTCTGTCAACAAACAAGATCTTGAATTCAATATCTCGATGTTTCTGGTCATCTGCAACGGGGTTTTTCCTTTATTTATGGAGCCATTACAAATATTTATCGTTTCGGAACAAATAAAGTCTGATATGCTTCACATGGTGCATGAAACACCTGAAATCATTGGAAATGTGTTGGCACGTTTATAGAAGAAATATATTTGATAAAAACAACAACAAAAACATCTTTTTCGACCGAAACACATTCTTGACGCTGTCAATACGATTTCGTATACATCATTACTATGAAGAAAAGTTCTTGTTGCAAATGAGGGGTTTGAGAAGTCCAGAGTGGACGTTCAGATAGTTTTTTTTCCTGGTAAATTAAAACGGTTTCCACATCAGAATAATTCTGTTTTCAAACAGAATGATTTGCTTTTGGAACTTGCTAAGCGATCCAGTAAGTGTTACTATCTCATTGTATATGTATAACGATAGCTGATCTCTACAGTTAAATTTTTACTAAACCAATGCGTTTGCCGAATAATTATTTTTGCTTATTTGTACTATAAATTTTCTGATATTCGTTTGTCTGTCTAGGCGAGAGGCCAAATGTCGAATTTTTTATTTTTCATTATTTTTTTTTTTTTTGTGGCAAATCGTGAATACATGAAAGTTTTAAATCTATAGCGTATTAGTTATTGTGGAATGGGCTATGCATTATACAATCCCGATAGAGACTAAACATGATCTTTATTAAGTCGTTTTTTCAAGCCTCTATTAACAGGCGGAAAGTCTCACACTGAACGATAAAAATCATCCCCCCCCCCCATCCACACATACACAAAACTCCTCAAACATCCATGCTCACAGTGAGATTTGAACCGATGGTTTACATTATTTGATGTTATAATTCTGGAGAGAAAAATAACTTGTCAGTTTTGTTTATTTTATTTTGTGCAAAAATAAACCCTAGATCCCGGGAAGAAAAAAAAAAATCTGTCCCATATAAGGCTGACTAACCTTTAGTTAAAAAGCCCTTTCAAGGTTCTTCACATTCTAGACCGGATTCCGGACCAAAAGGGTTTCAACAGGGTTGTTCGTTCTTGATTACGTTGCTGAACCTCTAGGTTGATGGTAGGGATATACATATAAGCATTAGCATATATATTCAGTAATCCACCTGCCCTCCTGGAAAGATAAACTCTTTTATGGAGAAAGTTAAATCGAGTCAAGAAGTATTAATCTACGACTAGCTGATAACTTAAAGCGCCTCAACCGGTGTCATTACGGATATCGCATAAACGTTTACAAGAGTTATCCTCTTAACTCATATAAACCTTGATCGATTTTGGTTTGCATCAAACAAAAAAAAATATACAAATTGAAAAATGTCAATATTTCCCACCAGATGTCGCTTTTCGACTCCACTTCGAATGCCTGCATTCAAATAAGTGATAACGTCCCACGACATGCCAATATAATTTGACACCATGCGACCTTTGAACTGATAATAGCATCTGCTGATGAAATTTAACATGCATTGGTGAGTTATCGCCGTGCACGAGCTCCACTGGACACCTCGTCTTTCACTGGAGTCAAATCTTATTCCCCCCCCCCCCACTCCACCAGCTGCTCCTTTCCCTTGGTGCACTGTCGGAGTATCAAATAACGTGGTGGCGGTGTCGCCTATCCCCCCACGTCCTGACCTGGTTGTAATTACGAGTCCTACTATCATGTGGTCGCCTATGACAAGTGTCCTGCAAACTCACCACCGTTCCGGATGGTTAGTTTTCGGAGTAGATAACGTAACACCTGCGGCTAGTGCAGCTCTGAAATCTCATTTCGTTCGGCCTTAACATAGCCCCGAACAAAAGGATTTTGATAGTGTGTGCTTGCGATTGGTCCATCGACTTCTTGATCCCTTCGACCTCCCTTGGCCTGTTTCTTCAGATACTATTTCGTTGAAGAGATAAAGTCATTCCTCTCTTCTTAAATCTCCCTAAGGCGTCGATGTCAGTGAACGTTTCCATTTAGTGTGAGGAATAACGAAAAATGAGCCTTTTAAAAAATGGACTGTTTAAAATAGCTGTCGGCCGTTCAATTCCCTCTTTGATTGAACGTATTCAGTTGGGTTTTTTTGTTTTATAATTGAACGGGGAAAAAAGGATTTTTTCCCCCATTTAATTGCTTGGCTACAGTGAATTTTATCTCTCTCTTTCGGTGTCTGTGTTAAAATATAACTTTGTAGCTTTATTCCGAGTTCAGAATTGGAATGCAATTCCTAGATGGTGTATGTGTGCGCGCGCTTTAAATTGAGTAGCTGTCTTTGTTGCTTATTCGGATAGCCGCGACTAGATCCCTGGTTCATAAAGACAGTTTTTTTTTTTTTTTAATGCTTTCACAGTTAGGACGAAGAATGAAAATATGAAATCAGCACTATACAAGCTCACATTGTTCGGTTACAATCATTTGAGAAACCAAGAAGTATATAAAGAGATGTGAAGGAGAATAATATAAGTAAGAAGGTGAAAATGAGTAAGAAGTTTTCATTTTTAAGTGTTTTGCCATGGTAATGGATAACATTTTGGACTACATCTTCCCTGCCTCTCTGTTTTGGGTGTCTTTCGCGTCTTGAACAAATAAAACAAACCTGCTTTAGAATTCATCACTCAGTTTACAAATTCCATTTTATATAATGGCTCTGTCAGGAATGCCAAAATGGTTTATTTGATAATTTTTTGTTTAAAAAAATTCTGTTTACATTAACATAAAGAAATAATTTTGATAATTTTTAAAAACTGATTTACCTACTCACTTATTAATTTATTTAGTTACATCAAAGCAAATAAAAAAATCTACATTAATGGGAGCAAAATCCATCTTTTTCCAACTAAGCAGCCATATCAACGTTTCTTCCAAAAAAAAAAAAAAAAAAACTTTGAAATCAACGGCTGACGTATTGTGGATTTCCTGTCATTCTGATGAAGACCCAAGTGTTCGAAACAGCTTTCGACTGATTGAAACTTGACAAAAGCCCCAATAAAAGGCAAATACACAAGCTGTGAAAATTCACAGCTTATTCTTACTGTAACTGAGCAAACTTTAGTCGGGAGATTGAATTTCTTCCCATTAAGGACTTTAAGATGTTATAACAGCATTTAGGGACACTCATATCGTAGTAAGATTCGAACTTATAGTCTCTCCATAGCAAAGCGAATTGAACTCATTCAGTCATCGAATAGCAGGTTACACGATGGACAGTTCAGAGGCAATATTGTTGTTTAAGAAAGGAGCACCGTGAATATCGTTTGCCTAAAGCGATTGCCATGTCACCATCGATTAGGGCTAATTTATATCCCAACAAAAAAAAAAAAAGTGTCTGCAAACTTTTGACAGGCCTTTGCATGGAAAAAAGCACAGCCAAACATCATTATAATTACGTCTTTACTCATTTCTGAGATTGCTATGAAGGTGAGTACTGCAGAAGCAGTCACCGTCTCTTATTCTCATCTGTATTTTTGTACCGTATAAATCCCGACTATAGTTGACTCTCTTTATTTATTTTTTGTCGCAGGAATAATAATAATAATGACAACAGGAAAGAAAAAAGATTATAAAAAAAAGTGACCGCAATCGATTACAAGTCGCGTGCCGGTAGAATTCACCAACTCTTATCTACCATAAATCGGCTGTCACGTTTGAGTTAAACAAATTATGTGTGAGTTGCCGAAGTATGATGTTGGCTTAGGGGAGGGAAGGTAAAGAACGGGGAAGTCATAATGGGCCTGAGGGAATTGAAAGTTCCCCCATCACCGTTCGTGTCGCGTCGCTCTAGGGGGAAACGAGTGATTTCTAGTGGTCAGGATCACGTTTCTGAGATATTTGTTGTTCCGCCAATGGCCACCAGAGGATGTTGTATACGAGATTACTTGAACGCGCACACACAAAAAAAAGTGAAAAAAAAATCCTGTTTTTATAGTATTGTAGACACGTTGAAATAAAAACCACACTTGCTTTTTTCTCATATAGAGGGTGCTGCATAACTCAAAATTAATTTGAAATGTCGTTAAACGTAAGAGAAGATGAAAAGGTGAACCAGGAAGTGGGGTGGGATGTTTTCATTAGTGACTAGGCCACAGCGAGGTCTTCTTAATGCTGGATTAAGTTAATCTTTAAATCTTTCGTGATTTTTTTTTTTTTTTTTTACAAGTTGAACGAAATGCCTAGTTAGTAGAGGGAATGGAAAAAAGTCGTTTTTACGTAGTTTGCCGTGTGTGACACGAAAACAGACGAGCTTCTCAGTCCGTCCAGTCTTAGGCTGTCCTGTTTAATGTAATAAATCGAATCCAAGTCGGCAAAGTTCATTTCCTCCAACGAGACACGCAGACCACTTCATCAAGCCAAGATAGTTGGCTAACAGGAGACACTGGTGCGTGAACGCTTCGCCAAGGCCGTCACGCCAACACTAAGAAGGCCTCACTTCTTGCTCTGCTCGCGAAACAAAGGACTTCTGTCCGACCGGCCGCTTACAAAAAAAGGGATGTCCTCCACAGTTGGTGGGTGGGCGTTTCATCTACATTTAGCATCGTCTTATAGTCCAGCAAAAACTATGAATAACATCAGGAAAATAGAAGTAAAGAACATGAGCCCAAAACGGAAATAGTAAAAACACAAACAGAACATTCAGAAATTAATCCCATGCCATACACTTTTTTTTTTTTTTTTGAATACATGTGATACAACCCTGTTTATAACTATTTATACTAATAATTAATGTATGCTTTTATTGGTGTGACATTAAATTCCTATTTTATTTTTATTTTTTTTAAATTATTAAGACTATTTTGACAAAAACAAAAGATTATTTATATTACTATCAGATTTTATATTTAATTATATTTTATCTTCATGCAACTATATGGAGAGTTCATCCATTCTCGCTACATGAGTTCACCAAACCCTCGTCGGTTTTCTTAAAGTCCTTATAAGGACTGGCTTAAAGGGGCGGAGCAAGAATGCTTTTCATCTTCCCCGTTATCTGTAGAGGACAGTGTAGGGTTAAGGTGTTATTGAGCTATTAAAGCTCTGATCATGGAAGGAGGGTAACAGCAATAGCCGAGCCTCAGTTAGAACTTCACTGGCTACAGCATTGCCATCCATTACCCTCCAAGGGTGTTGGTTTTCTTAAAGAGATAAATGTAACCCATAAAATAGGCTCTTAATGTATGCTTTTATTAGTGTGGCATTAAATTCCCATTTTCTTTTTATTTTTTTTAAATTATTAAGACTATTTTGACAAAAACAAAAGATTATTTATATTACTATCAGATTTTATATTTAATTATATTTTATGTATTTTATCTTCAGGCAAATTTAGATAATGTATTTTGGCTTATATAAGTCATTTCCCAGACATCACACTCACATTTGTCCATCCGATCGGGAAAAAAGTACAGGGTGATTTGACTTCCAACATTTTACCGACCGTCCACCTGGTTCTTTACAAGTATAATCTTCTTTGTTAATTGCCATGATTGATGTTGGCTTATATGCAGCTGACATATAAGATTTCGGTATCAGGGAATTCCTCGGTCTCCCTGTTTCTTGGTTGAGTTGGCATCATCACATTTTCATTGGCTTATAATGATGTGTATTTGATTTTATGTCCTGCATCTTTTATGGCACGTAATTACTGTCTTACATAGCAGCATAGATCCTGTCTGACCATAGGAATTACATATCAGTATTTTTCATTATAAAACAGGGGTGTCACAATACTTATTTCAACATAGTGTATTTATAAGACGAGAACAATAATAGCAGCACTGGAGATATAAAATCGGTTTAGAGAACGATAGGACTATGAATTAGAGGGACAAAAATGGTTGGTGAGAAAGACAAATTTAGGATGTCATGAAAAACAGAGAGAGATGAAAAGAAAGATGAAGTGAAACAGACGTGAAAGACGAGCGGGCGATATAAATATCGACTATCTTCTAATCCCCGAGAGTGCATGGTTGCGTATGTCAAGAGGTCACAGAGCATCAGGGTGGTACTATTCCTCCAGCCACGAGGTCACGCATTCTTGAGGTACGCTTCGGTAACGGCTGAGTGGGCGGCAGAAACCTGACGCGCGAGATTTTTTTTGCACATGATAAGGAAGCCATCCTCGTCTGTTTTGGTCACCCCCCCTCTAATTTTATCTGCCTGCCTTAGGACATGGATCACGTGACATCTCGAGGCACATTCTAACCGCCATCGGCATTGATAATTCGAAATTATTGGCGTTCGTGTGAATCTCCTTCCTCTTGTGTTAACGGAGTTTTTCTTTCCTTTCAGCCCAGTGCATCTTTTGCTTCACTTGGTCAGCTATGCGTTATCCTTAGGTTCAAGGCTACCGAATTTCTCTAGTTTTTCCCCATCCCACTATTCTGCTCATGCGTAAATAGACCTGGCTAACAGAATGCAAGTCGTGTTTTAATTAACTTACGGTAACACCTGCATTCGCTTAATCTTTCTTTTAGTTCTAAGAGTCTACAGAAATTCGATTTTATTTATTTAAACAGTCAAACGACTGTGACATCAAGCTTGTATATATTAAATTTAATTTTAATCCATATCAATCATACATAAATAAACTACTTGAAAGTCTACAACATCTTAAAGTTCTTAAAAGAACTGGGAGATAGACTGAGTCCTTGTCTCTTTATCCCGTCATCTGAATGAAGTAAATCTGTGTGGACGAGGTGTTATTGAGCTAAAAGCTCTAGTCATGGCTGGATAACGGCAATATCCGAGCCACAGTTAAAACTTCATTGGCTACAGCATGCATTGCCATTCGTTACACTGGAAGTCCTAAAAAGGACTCTACCTTTTTGAAAGTCTACAACATGGGTCCCAAACTTTTTATTTCTGTGTTTAAATTTTAACTTTTTATTGGTGTATTATAATTTTTATAAAAAATTTCGAAATTTTTAAAATATTTTGAAAAATAAAAAAAAATATTTTTTTATATTAATACATGATTTTATATAAATTATATATATTTTTAAAAATAAAGCTACATATTCATATCACAAATTTGTCTGGTTTCTGTTGTTTTTTGTCAGGGAGAGATTTATGTATATTTTGCTCTGGTGATAATCAGTACTACGCCTGGTTTAACCCTAGAAATTGTTAGAATCCATAATTTTTTGGAACATGACAGCATGTCTAAACCATACATTTATTCCCATAGCAATGTAAAAATTGTTTAGCTTTAAATCATATGCTACCGAGATTAGGTTTTTCGTTCATCCAATGGCAATCAAATTTAGCAATTCTACCCCCCCCCCCGTTTATTAGCATGCTGATTTCATCCATTTCACTCTTTCTTCTAGTGATTGCTTTAAATTAGTCGTCTGCATTAATTTCTCTACACGAAACTTCTTAATATAAATTGAAAGTTTTCGGTCGCTTAGCAACAGCAAGGTAACATTTGTTATTTTATTTAGAAGTGTCTGTTTTTTTTTTTTGGTTTTATGAGTAAACATTTAGATTATAAGTATGAATAATTAATTGCCACACAAAAAAAGGAAGAATTTGCCTTGATAAGTGAGAAAACCACAACCGAAGTTGATTACGTTTGTAATCAACTTCGGTTGTGGTTTTTTCTGTTTAACCACAGAAAGAAAAGGAGGAAGGAAGAAAAAGGCACGTAGAAATCGAAATTCAGAACTACCTTTAACAGAAAGGATTATTCTGATATTACTTGATGATTTTATGCAATTAGAACAAGTTTGAGTGAATTCCTCTTCTTCCTCCTTCATTTCTGCCATTTTTCTCGATTACAAGTTACTGCAGGCTAAATATGTGGGATTACCGAAATGGAAAATTCAGGATTAAATAAATAAAAGAAATAACAGAAGTGAAAGAAGATAAAAATTCAGATTTTATTTTATTGCTCATTGCAACAGAGTGGAGCAGTCAATTAACTCACCTTTGTAAATATTGACAGCAGTAAAAGGGCAAATGGAGATTGGGATGTTCGTAGAGGAAGGAACATGAGATTTTGTCAATGGTGGCTGAGTATCGCAAAGGAGAGGAGTAATACAAAGACTGATAAGGGTAGTGAAGAGAAAGGAATATGTTGGGGAGTAAGAGAGACACGGAGAGAGAGAATTGACCGACTCCAAAGTGGTCGAAATAACTTGTTGAATTCCACATCTGTTATAGTTTTTAATCTTGAATTTGATGGTAAAATTTAATCTTTCTCTCTCTCTCTCTCGATTATTTGTCATCCTCTGTTTTCTTTTCTTTCTTTTCCTGTAGGACTTCCGTAGCTCAGTCAGTATAGACGAAGCCCTTTGGTCGGAAAGACCTGGGTTCGATTCTCGTCAGTGACGTGAGGAACCTTTATCTGGTCTCTTTCGACGAAAGGTGAGTTAGCCTGTCTCATACGGGGGTAGGGGGGGGTTTCACCTGGAAACTCAGATTTTTTGTTCCCCCCCCCCAGAACAGGAAAACCGGCCCCGTGAACACACATTGATTACAGTCATGAATACGTCCCAGCCATATGTCGGTCCCGAGCCCGGATAAAATTGGGAGGTTGGGGAAAGCAATGGTGAAACATTGGTTTCCCCAATTACATTACCCTGTAAAAATCTCGCCAAGAATACTTTGTGGGCAAATCCTACAAAGTCACCTAAGGTCGGAAACGAGTGAAAGGGAGTATCAGTATCTTTTTCTGTCTTCTACGTTTATTCTGTTTTCTCCCTTCATTTTCTTTCTTTCTTTCTTTCTTGTGTGTGTGTGTGTGTGTGTGTGTGTGTGTGTGTGTGTGTGTGTGTGTGTGTGTGTGTGTGTGTGTGTGTGTGTGTGTGTGTGTGTGTGTGTGTGTGTGTGTGTATCGTCTGTTTTCATAGTGTAGTTGGAAGAATGACATCTTCTTTAGAAAGACCTGGATTCGAAACCCCATCAAGAACATTAGTAATATATTTTTTTTAATTATTATTATTTTTTAAAGCTGAATTAGCTAGTCTCAAAACTTGAGCTTCTGCGAAAAATATTATCTGGCTAGTGAACAAAAGCAGTTGACAGATGTAATAAGCACACCTCATAAACTTTATAGCCCTTGATGTTAATGTTAAAAAAAGAAGAAGAAGAAACCTAGCCCAAATATTTGTTTTCTTTTACTATCGTTTCTTTCTTCTTTCCTTCTTTCGTTTTTTGCTTCTTTACTCTCTCTCTATCACACACACAGAGTAATGAAACAACCTTAGTAAGTTTTGTTTTTTATCATGCGTGCTAGTGTATATACACGCACGCACTTCTTGTACTTTGCAGCCATATATGTAGTTACTATTTATCAATCCTACGCTTCATCCTTAATGGGACCTCGAATGAAAAAACAAAGAAAAAAAAAACATCGATAACATAGTCCGATATAATGAAAACAACTCCCCATAAACAAACCAACAGTCGGTCAGGTTGTGTCACCTACCGAGAAGATATTAAGGAAGGTCCATAATGCGTTGCCATTAAAATATGGTCGCGTGATTCTCTCAAAAACTTCCCATCATATATGCAGAAAGGGGCATTTTATTAAGAAGGTGATTCATGTTCACAGGGGGTAGGGGGGGGGAGACCAGTAAAATGTGGATCTTCTTGCTGAATGCGAAGTGGTAGACATACGATCTTGTCACACACCACCCTTCGGGCGGTGTGCTCGCCTTATTATAATTTCTGCACGCTTTCTATAGATACAGAAAAGGAGAAATTTTGACAGCTACGAAGATAAGGCGCGCGCGTCCTCCGTACCTTCTTTTTTTTTCTAACGTAGGGGGATGGTAACGATGAAAGCGAGTCTGCTCGCTCCAAGTTCTCGTAATGATTTTTCTTGGCAATCACACTTCTTTTTTTTTTTACTGCATCCGAATCTTCCCAAACTCTGCTTCCATCATCCTTTTAACAATGAAAAGAGAAGGCAAGAAAGAATAATAACAAAAAAAAAAAAAAAAAAAATCCATTGGCTGTGGGTTTTGTGAAATGCAGTTGTCAGCAGACATTTCTGGTTATTGTTGTGCTATAATAAATGTCTTGTCCACAGCATACTCATAGCGTTAATTTTATAAATTAATTACCGGCTATTGTGTACACACGTATCTACCTGTAGGCCTGCGGTTTCTCGGGTGCCTTTGATCCTTTGACATTTTCTCCGGCATACTTATTACGCAAGTTCTGCTTTTGCCTTAATGCATACCTGGCATTCAACTTGGTCACGAACAAAATCGACAACGCTTAATCTAATCACAGCTTCTTTCAGGTTCCGTGTTATCATGGGGAAATATTGCGCCATGTTTACCCACTGCAAACACCCCACAAACTTTTAAATCCTCGCATTGTGTATGGGTCGTGCTAGCTCGAAATTATAACCCTTACACGACATGCAACAAAATATATAATTCATTATAGAAAGTTTACAATTTCCAAATCATTATTTTCCCCCTCCACTCCCTGAGTAGCTTATGTGTGTGTGGATGATGGAAGTATTTTGCTTTGTTTGTTTTTAATCAAATTTTATCTCTCCTAATTGTGCAGGATGTCTGAAGAATGACTTCAGACGGTTTATTATCTCATATCTATTAGGAAACTTTCACAGATATTATATACAGGAAAAGGACTTGATAAAAAAAAAAGGTGCAAGGACGTTCTCTCACTCTCTTTCCTATTTCATTCTTGCAGTTTATTCCCCCTCCCCCCATTTTGTATTCTTTCAATTCTCTTCCTTTCATGACTTTTTCTTAGTTTATTCTAAACTTCCGTTTTCATTTCTTTTTTTGCAATTGATTTTCTTCCCCTTTCCCTGTTTTAATTTCTGCCATTCTACTAACTACCGTGACATGCGCAGTGGTGCGTTTTCCATTCCCGAAAGATATAACGAATATCTTGGAGCAGCTGCCCATCGCGGTGTCCTTTGCTACATTGGCACCTGCTAGTCGAGCATCAACTCTCATACCTCTTCGAAATATCGTTACTCTACTGCGAGATCGTTACCTTCTTTCACTTCCGTTGAACCTATTGCTTTCTACTACGCTCCTCATGATGTTACAGACCTGATGATCGCATATATGTGCTGAAACTACACGTGATTTGCCAGTACTAATAGTGGCTGGTCAGTGCATTATACATATATTTATATCTATCTGTTATTGCCATTGCACAGGTATTATTGTAATTTCACATACAGCTTACATACTCTTATGGATATTTAATCTACAACCCCCCACTGTCAACTTTCAATTTTAAGACTTTTTTTTTTTTTTTTGACTTAGCTCACTTTTTTGCCTGCAAGTTAGTTACGTGACCTGTGTAGTAATATAATAATCTCGACTACTCCCATGAAAAACGCGATTTTACGAGATTTCGACGTGCTGTGATCTTGAATTAAAGTCTACAAAAATATTTCATTTGCGAAAGAGAATTTTATGTCAGATACTGAACTATTTACTTGTTGGGTAATGGGCTTTTGCATACCGTAAACGATATAAGATAAAGTTCTTGTTTAGAACATTAACTGGAAGAAGACGATCGCATTTATGTATAAAACTACACGCTCATCATTTACTTTCTAAATATAGCTGTCCTTGCCTATCTGTTTGTTCGCGTAGTTTTCATTTAGGAGTAGTTTTCCAGATATTGCTTTTTTTCACAGTCTCTGGCGGTTATGAGATTTTTCCTCCCTTCGCCATCAGAGGTAATACGATATTTATACGCCCACCGTCATTACCGCTCAAAGTTGGAGGAATATCTTTTTAGCATCCTCTCTATTTGTACCCGATCTGCTGAGGATGTAATTAGCCGCTAGGTTTTTTTTTTTTTTTTTTTTTCTTCGATGACTACACGAGCCAAGACCCCCCCACCCTACCCATTATTGCGTTATGTATACGTTTTTTTTTTTTTAAACATACTTCCATTTTTTTTGTTTTTGTTTTCACGTTTCTTATTTTTCTAACAGATTTTCTAGAGGGGGGGGGGGAAGAGAAAGGCAGAAGACGGATAATGTGCATTTGCCAGTCTCCAATTGCACAGAAAACCTAATTCCGCTTTGCCGTGAAAGGGCATACATCCGGGAATTGTTTGTTCATTTTGGAGAGAGAGAGAGAGAGAGAGAGAGAGAGAGAGAGAGAAAGCGGTAGTCAATAAGTCAATAAATCACTCAAGCGGCTCTCTTAGTACGACACTGATTGAGTGATAGATGATTGATGACTATTGATTGAAAGTGTGTAAATCCCATTTTGGTATACTAAAGCGCTTCAGTAAGAGAAGAAATAAAATAAAAGCACTCCTATTTATGTAACTCAATAACGAATTAAATAGCAGCTTATAACTGCAGCGAACAATGAATCCAACTTATCTTACAGTCCTTATATCTATCTAAGTAAATCTTGCAATCCTCTACCGAAAAAGAGAGAGGGGGGGAAGGAAAAAAGCTTTTCCTTTGGAATTTTGAAATATAAATTTTATTTGAAAAAATAATGGGTGTTTTAACAAAATGGATTTATTAATTTATTAATAATGACTCAATTAAAAATTTCATATTAATTAAAGTTTTCATAAAATATCCAAACTTTTCGTATAATTTTTTTTAATATCTTCCAAACCAATTTTCGTGTTTACTACTTTCATCAAACTGGAATGTTGTATACTTCCGAACGAAATAAGGAACATTTTTTGTTTACTTTTAATATGAATTCCACTAACGAAAGGTTGTTTACCTAAAGTAGTAAACAGTACTACTAGTAAACTAGTTTACCTAAAGTAGTAAACAGTTGTTTACCTAAAGTAGTAAACAGTTGTTTACCTAAAAGTAGTAAAGCAGTACTGTATTTTACTTATAAGTATTATTCATGCCTAATTACTGTCTATGCTCGACTGCAGCGCCCTCTTTTATAGCTGGATAAATTTTACTTATAAGCAATATTCATGACGAATTGCTATGCTCGACTACAGCGCCCTCTTTTATAATTTGATAAATACACAAAAGTTCATTTCTAGATAAATCGGTTCGTTTCTTACTTTTCCAAGGAATTAAAACCAAGTATTGGTAATTCGCAATTCTTATCAGAAATTCTTTTGGCTTCCAAAGATGTTCCTCTTAATTTCTTCGCCTCACTTGGAAACAAAACTCTCCCATTAATCGATCCAATGGCAAGCGCTAATTGGTAAGAATCCCATTCACTATTTCTGTTTTTGTCTCTTTGTGTACGAGTCTGCTTGCCCCCGTACATTATCCAAATGACTTCAGTATACTCATGCATTATTCTATGAGTCTGTGCACTACTGACTTCGGAGAGAATGCTATTGTCACAGAGAATAAAGTTTTCTGTATCAGTGAGTAAAACTTGTGGTGTTAAATACAACTGTGGCAAGCACTCCATCTCTGTATTTTCCTCACAATAAACTTTAACTTACGAACGTGCAGTAATTAACCCCTCACTCCTTTTTTTTAAAAAATATTGCCTCTCCTTCCATTTACCCTCCGTGGAATAGTTAGAATTAAAAGAGTTTCTTACCACCAGATTTACATATGTAAAATGAATTGATGGGGAAGGGTAATAAAGAATGAACCAAGTAGTTAATTTGCTTGGGACAATTGAGTATGGGGTACTGATGTGGGACGTAGTTTGTGCGCGTGTTTCTTAATTTAATGTACTTCTCTTCTTTGTTTCTTTTTACACCTTTTATCTGTGTCTCACTTTATGTGTCTATGGTTATTTGTTGGAAGAAAGCAACAGGGAGAGATGCATTGTACTTGGATCTGAATAGCGGACCGACATCTTTATACTGTCCAAATAATTGGCTGAAACATTTTTCGTTTTCTCTTTTTTTTTTTCACTCTTTTTTTTTTTCCTGTTGTTTCTCGAAAGCCATTGTTTGTTTTAAAACTTCCATAGTTGAGACTTTTTTTTTTATTTTAAGCCAAGTTGCGAGAATTGAAAAGCAAAAGAAGGAAGGGAAAAAAATGGCCAACTGTTTTTTTAATAAAAAAAAAGACGCTAACAAAAACAAGTAGATTTTAAATTAGACAACAGCTAGGATATTGGAGAATACCACTTTCTGATTTAAAAGTGCTAAAATTCCGATAAACGTGAACATCAATCTGTTATAGAATTGAACATGCATCAAGAATGTCAAGGAATATTGAATAAAATAGCGAATAGAAACACTTGTAGACATCGAATGAGTTCCTATAAACTGTTAAAAAAAATCGTTAAAATATTTATTCACATAAACTCCATTAGAAAAAAGGATGCAAAGAGGCGAGAATCTAGAAAAGTGTTATTTGAAGAGGTTCCAAATAACACATTTTAGCTGAGTTATTTTTATTTTTTCCCCTCGGTATAACAATACCCGGTGGATGAACAAATGAGACCCAATTACACAAACGGCGCTATGTTCTTAGACGAAAAGGCAAAACGACTTTTCCTTGACCTTTAAAAAGATAAAATGACAGTCATCTGAAATAAGATTACTTACCTGGTGTGTATGGAAAAAGGAGACTTTCCGAAGAATACGGAATCGTATATGAAGTTACAAGTTTCGTAGCCGATCGATGGACGTAATGGTATATCGTAAAAGTGAGAAGAAAATTTTGAGTGCTAAGTAAGAGGAGCAAAAAATTGGCATCTTAGAAAAATGACGTATCGCAAACAGGAGATCAAACTTCTAAAGTTGGTTATAATGACAGGGAGATAGACTCACGGACGCAATCCGATTGCTTATTAATGAAAAGGAGTCGGATTACATCATCAGAAGCGTCTGTCGGACCGATCGTGACCTACACATACTTAGCCCCACCCACCCACCTTTCCATTGCTATCAGTAAAAGCTGCGTTGCCGAAGTCGTCAGGCTACGAACTCCAAAATAATAACCTGTAAATAATGAATACTTGGTTGACAGGCAAGTGTAATCGATGGACAACTTAGAACGATAAATCACTTTGAGATGGATCTCTAAGAATATGTTAGAAGCGTCTTGAGCTTTTCTGTAGCATCAGACGTAGTTGGATTTATCTCAACTAAATCTTCGTATCGATAACCACTCTTCAGTCTGTTTCCCCTTTTTCTCTTCTCTTTCCCCCCCCCCCCATCTCTCCCTTCATTCCTTTCCACCATCTGTCGTCAATATCACGAGGCAATGCTTGGCAAAATGCATTCGCGTGTGCAGCCCAACTTCTGCTTTCACAAGATAATTGCAAGTAAACACAGGGACTGACGCTAAATGCGGATTTAAGGAACCACATTATTAAGATAATGCCACGGCTTGATAGGATCACTACATGATACTAAAACTGTTGATACATTAGACAGATAAGGAAACGATCTTTAGAAATGATGGTGACATTGATTCGCTGTTTAAACATCCCTAAGCTAAATGTTCTCGGTAGAGATGCAGTTAATCCTAGAAAGATAATCTGTGAAACTATTGGTAAACCAAATTTCTACTCTTGTTAACAAAAGAAAATTTGAAAATTATCATTTTAGAGAAAGATTTATTTTCAAATATGCATCCCTTTAACCTGTATTATTAAAACATGACGTTTTTGTTTATCCGAACATCACAAACATCGGTATCCATTATCCGCAATATTATAATTAGAACTTCGATTATCCGAAAGTTTTACAATACCAACCTCAATTATCCGATTTTTTAAATAATCGTAACCTTCATTATTGGAAAATGTAACTTACGAAATGATTTTGCATGAAGTATTAATAGAGTTACTGTAACATGCAGTGTATAATAGGTCAAAACGTTTTACTGTTTTATTCTAGTAGATTCAAATTATGAACATAAATCTGTTGTGATGTATTGTCAAATTTCATTATTTAAACGCTCAGAAGTTTTCTTTTAATTTGTGAAGCATCCTAATTGATGCAACAACAGCATAATATATTCTGCGTTGTGAATAATAAATTGAATAGATAAATTCATTACCAGCTGATCTCCTAGAAATAAAGAGAAAATGCTCTCACCACGTAGCTGTGCTAAAACATTTATGGTTACACGAAATAACCAGAATAATTAAATGACAATATCTGCAGTAAAGCCATAGAAAATTTCTATCCAAGATAAACAAACTATAACTTGAAAACAATAACTGTGCAACACATAATTATGGTTATCCCTGTGGTGTTAGGTCTAATGAAACTTTCCAGCACCAATAAACCCCATACGTTCTACAACATAATATTTTGTCTTCGGTAGTTCTTGCTCAACCCCTAGTCGCTACTCAACATGATTTTTTTTTCTTGCACTTATATGATTTACCTGCTTGTCTTTGTTATGTACTCTATAATTATCATGTGTAATAACGTATATGTCAATAAATATCCCTATACTTAGGGATATTACTGAAAATTAAGTAGACAGTCCCGCTGTGATTCGACTAAGGTCTGAACATCCATTTAAAAGACTTATAGAAGTTAATCATTCATATAAGAATTAAATATCCCGATTTTTAACTATTTTTAACTCTTCTTATAGGAGACAATATTTGGGAGAGGGAAACTAAACGAGAATAAAATCGAAATCGGGATATTTAATTCATATCGAAGTATTAATATAAAAGTTCACTACAATATGATTTTAGCTGTTTATCTCCAAACACCTGACATCATACGATTACAGGGGTAGGCAGTTTATAACAGTTTTGACGTGTAAAGAACTGAATAATCTTCCTTAACATCCCACATCTTATACAGTAATACCTAATCTTGCGGTTGGATTTATCATCAGTTTGAAGCTGCTGTTTTTAGAATGTGGGCCCAAACGTGCTTTTGATTATTGTGTTCTACGTTAATTAATTATGCAAACAAAATGATGGTTTCTAAGCTAGGTATTAAACCTTGAGTGACTTGAAGATAAGCTATAGCCTTCCGCTGGATCTGTATAGCATTGCTATTCCTTTCGAAGCTCTTTAAATAGGAAAAATTCTTTTATTGATTGCAGGATAATTGGGGATCAAGTTTAGATCGTTGGTTGGGGGTGAGGAAGATGGGGGGGGATACCATTCCACAAGAACAGTAATCCGCGTCTTTAAAAGAGAGAACTGTAATCTGAGCCGTCATTTGCAAGGAAAAGGGAATCGGTAGTTTGTGGAATTTTTGCATAGTCTGGAGACAAAATAGATGACAAGGCGATTTTGTTCATCGTTGTGGCGGATGGTCGATGAACAGGTGACCTTACCAGCCACGTATCGCTTCTTTATTCATAGGGATTTGCTGACTCACCCTTGGGTCATTATGCCAAAACAATGTCTGCTTAGCTACTGCTTAGAGGCCTTTCGATGGTGTCAGCCAAGACTAGGACGTGATTGAAATAGCTTGTTAGTAATGGCGTGGGATGGGGGAGGGGAGGGGGGGGATGTTGCTCAACTTCTGTATGCGCTTCTCAGATGCTGCTAAAGCTTGATTGGTATTTTCGAAGTCTCTTTCATTTTTTTCTTTTTTTTACCTCCACCCCTCTCTGTTTTTAGTTTTTCTTTCTCTGAGCCTTTGCTTTATTTATTTCAGCTTTCTTTCAATATCTCTTTTCTTTCTCTCTCTCGTTTCCTTCCTCTTTTTCACGGTTAAATCAGACCAACCTTAGTTTTTTTATTTTCCAAAATACGACACGAGTATAAAATGCAAACTATAGATTTTCTGAGAGGTTTATCTACGATTGTCAGATTAATAATATTGATATACAAAGAAATCGCCACAAAATTTTTACTTGTGAAGATCTCATTCACAAATGGATGATTCCGAGGCAAAGGAAGTTACCGTTTTTGAGATATGCTGTACACTAGTTACAGTGCGTGTAAGGTGGACTATATAAGACTACTGTAAACTTGTTTTTCCTTTCGCTCAAATAAGTCTCCGCATTTCCAGAATAAAATAAAACTCTCTCAGTGAGACTTCGAGTTATCCAAGTTCAATCACTTACCCGTTTCTAAATGACCTGATATCATTTTCTTACAAAGAAAGAGACGGGGGTGTGTAAGCAGTATTGAAGAAAATTTCTGCAAAGCAGAGAAACTTGTGGACAATTTCGAAATAGATTTGATGAACTTAACAAGCTGAAGTTTCTCTTTGCTTTCCTGGTAAATCCATTCATGGATGATATCATTAACGATGGTCGTCTCGCTCCACGATCACTCACAAGGGCGGTATCTGTTGAGAAGATGCCCCAGTTACCAAAGAGAATTTTTCTTTTTATTTTATTTTCGCTGAAATACTAAAACTGTTGCTTCAAACTGCACATGGGCATCTGCCGGATTCCTAATCTTTAACATTCACATTTGGGCCTATAAATAGCATCTTAGTACTGGATTCATGGCGCAAGGTTTTATTTATGGGTGTGTTAAAATCTCTCATATAAATAAATAGAGGTGAGATCACTCCTCAGTCTTAGTCTTTTGGACAGAATATCAGATCTTGCAGAACAAAGAATGTAGCTGCAGATATAAATTCCAGAGGGTAACAAATGGCAATGCTGTAGCCAATGAAGTTTTAACTGAGGCTTGGCTATCGCCATTACTCCACCATGACCAGAGCTTATAGCTCAATAACGCCCCCATCCATACATTTTCTTCTACAGATAACGGGGAATATGAAAAGCATTCTTACTTTACCCACTAGTCAAAAAGAAAAAAAAAAAAAACTTTCTTTGCTTTGATTAATAGCAGATAGCAGTGGAATATACTACTACAATATGCGGTGACCTTAGACTGCTTTTTTTTTTTTTTTTTTGGAGAAAATAAAGGACAAATCAGAAATTATTTCATAATAATAATAATATATATATATATATAAAAAAGCAGTTCGCGTTTCACTAAAGCTAAAAGGCATGTTTTTTAAAGATACGTGTTTACGTCCACTCACTGCTACCACAGTTTCTACACTACGAGGGCTGTCTGAAAAGTTCTCGGCCTAACAATGAAAAAACGAATTTATAATTTCAAAATTATTTTTATTTTTCAATGTAATCGCCCTTCAGACTAATACATTTATCCCCGCGCCATTATCCCGTTCCTGTAGTGGTTCTTAGTAAGATCTGCAAAATAACCCTCTACAGTTGCAATCACCTCTTGATTCAAAGAAAAACGCTGACCAGCGAGGAAGAGTTTGTTTTGGGAAGAGATAGAAGTCAGAGGGAGTCAAATCTGGGGAATAGGGTGGATGTTCCAACAATTCATAATGCAGATCCCTTAATTTTCCCATTGCAAAACACTTTTGTGTGCATTGTCCTGATGAATGATGATTTTTTTCTTCTGTAAACCGTGTCTTTTCTCCCGAATTTTTTCGTCTAGTCTGATCCAAAGATCGGGATAATATTCTCCGGTTATTGTTTTACCTTTTTCAAGATAATTAATAAACAAAATGCCTTTAGCATCCCAAAACACCGATGCCATGACCTTGCCTGCTGATGGAACCGACTTTGTCTTCTTTGGCGCTGAACAACCGGCTTCTGTCCTGTTTTGATTGCTGTTTGGATTCTGGTGTGTAATGGTGAATCCAAGTCTCATCCATTGTAATAAATCGACGCACAAAATCAATCTTATTCTTGTTAAAACGCTTCAAGCACTGTTCAGAGATTTTCATCCGAGTGCGTTTTTGATCTGCTGTGAGCAAGAGCGGCACCCATCTTGCGCAAAGCTTTTTCATTTACGATTCTTCATGCAAAATATATCCTACACGTTCTTTTGACAGCAATTTCACGCACTTTGACTTGCCGGTCATCCAATACCATATCGTGCACTTAATCAATGATTTATGGTGTTACACTTTTTGGAACTCCTTCACGTGAATCAACTTCAAGGCTGGTACGGCCACGTTTAAACTCGGCAGCCCATTTCTTAATTGTCGAAACGAAGGAGAAGAGTGCCCATAAACTTTTATGAACTTTGAATGAATTTCTTTTGGCGTTAAACCTTCTTTTACAAAGAATTTTATAACCGCACGATACTCAATTGTATCCATTTCAAGGGATACAGACACTTTTGCTTCAGACAGCTGTATAAAACAAACTACTTGATAGAATGATTTGCAATTTCACGTGGATGCTTATGACAGATGTACCAACTTGGAAAAAAAAAAGATCTCTTTGCTGATAGTGTTGCCATCTGTGGTCGAGGCCGAGAACTTTTCAGAGCACTCTCGTACACACACGCAGTCAAGTATAAATGTATTGGTATAATTTAAACACCTGAAGTGTTTAAATTACAATATTAATAAGTGATTTATATGTTTTCGATGCTAATTTGTAAACTATTTTTAAGAAACTTTCCCTGAACAAACCAAACTGAAGATTTAAAAAAAAAAAATTCTCGATCAAATAAAGGATATTCGCTAAGAAATCGAAGTTTCAGGGATATTATTACCGTTAAAGGGACTCTGCTATTGCTATTAGTTGCAATATATATAGTTGCAAAATCATGCAATATATAGGTATATATTGCATGATTTTGCAAAGTTCGTATTTGAATCTTTACTTTGCTGTACTTTTGTGTAATTTAAAGATATATATATATATATATATATATTATATTATTAAATTCATGTTTAATCTTAATCCTATATTTTCTATGGGTTTTGACGATCTTAAAGACGTCTTTATTAAGTATATTTCGCTTTTTTTAAAGATTAAAGACCGGCCATATATTATTAAGTGTAGACCGAAGTACCAAGTTATAATATAACAACAACAACAACAAAAAAAAAAAAAAAAACCTATTCGGAGAAGTAAAAATGATAGGTAAAGAATACCTCAACGCTGGAGGCAAGTAAATAGCACAGCTTCATGGATATCATCATTAGTGACTGGAGAGCTTATGTGTGTAGCCACGCCTACGAAATAATTAATATTTCACACAACTTGTGGACATAACGAAGGTCGGCAAGTGCAACTTGTTATCTCCAGAAACTAACAAAACTTGATGTAGCGTTACATTTAATAGTAGAGTTGAATCCTCTAAGGAAATTACTAATATAGCCTGGGCTCCCTTACTGATAGGGGGAGGGGTCTTCTCATTGCTCTCTCTCGGCATCTTCATGTGTAGGAACTCCCCATGTCTGTTTGCTTTTCTGTGTATTCGTTCCTGTTGTATCTTCATCTGTATACGCAGGTAATCAGTGCCTGCACATTCCGTGTTCATGTGTATTCAGGAATATTGTCTCAATCTATTATCAGTCAAGTTTCTAAATGTGCTATTAGCCACTTAGAATATATCTTATGTACAAGCCACACTTGTGGCAATGAGTTCTTCAGTCTATTTAGTAATAACAATTATGAATTTAAAGCATTTAAAAAAATGTATACAATCGGCCACATAGAATTTTATATCATTGGATGCAGACTTTACTGCTCAGCTTATTAATTTGTGCACGTTTATATCATGCTTATTGATTCAGAAGAAAATTCAGTGTTTGGCAATGAACAAAAATATCTGAGATTGTGTGTGAGAGTAGCCTCATTGTTGTGTAACTTATAATTGATCAAAAGGAGAGATCTGTGCGAGGCAGGCGGCCGAATGATTAACCTATCCGCTCTCCACCCAAAGACTGCTGGTTCGAATCCCGCCTTGAGCATGAATGTATGTGTTGTCCTTCATACACACAATATATGCACTCTTCAAAGATGGACTGAGTCACCAGAAGAGAAGTAGAACCAACCATCCTTATTAGGCGTGAGCGGCCTTCACTCAGCAATGAGTGAGATCAGAGACATCTCATACAAACGCCATAACGTTTTCTTATTAGTAACTGTAAGAATAAATAATAAATTACCTTTCCCTACAATAAAAGCCCACTCGCAAAATTGCAGCTATAGTTGTTCGACAGCGATTATACTATCAAATATATTTGAAGAACTTGCATATGTAACCAGACGGGTCTTATAGTGACCTGGGGAAGGCAAGATCATTAGGATCATGTTCCTCGTCTCATCCTAGGTTACCAAAGTATAATACCTACCATGCTACTTCAGCAGTAGACATCTAATAGAAGAACGTGTTCTTCCATAGCTGGTAACTGGAGTTTGGCCTTTGGAGATGTAAAAACTGTCAACAAGACTCTTCATAACACAGTAGACGAAAATGTCTTGCAGTAGACATTGGACACCTGCAATGTGAGATCGTGCATTTAATGGTGAAGCATAGAATTGCACTACTGGAAACCATCGTAGTGATCTGTTTGAGGTTTACACGAAAACTGCCTGAACTCTACTATCCTTGAACTCCGAACTAATGTTAGGGTAAGAGAAATAAATAAACAAACCTTTCAGATAATTACCGTCTATCTTTGCTTCCGTTTACATGAATATATTTCAAAAGGTGATATTGCCTTGAACTTCTGATGTTTTTGAACAGCTAGTAGAGGATGTTTTTATATTGAACGTTAGCTGCTCCGAGATAATACAGAAAAGGCTATGGTATACCATTGAATTCCCTGGATAATCGCCAGATTAAATCCATTGGAGATTGGGGCTATGTCTCAGGATGACTTCTTGAATACTATCAAGAATATGTGCTGTTTCATATTGGGAGAATTAAATGCTTAGTCTTTTATATTTAAATTTTATTATTATTATTCCAGAGCTGCAAATGCACATTTCTTTTCTTTATAATCCATCCTAAACACCAGGGTTCGAAACTTCGTAACTTTGGGATAGATGAATCTATCTATCTGTTATTATAAAACTCTATTCTTTGTCGCATACATGTTTTTATATAAACGATATTTAATTGAAGAATTGGGAATCCTTCGGTAGTGTAGTCGGTAGCGACGACGTCCTTTGGTCGGAAAACATCTGGCTTCAGTTTCTGTTGTTGGACGCGAACATTTATAATAGTTATTCAGCTAAAGGTAAGTTATACTAGTCTCATATAAGGTGAGAGTACTTTTCATCTCCCCTTTAAGATATCTTAAAGAAATAATTTAAAATTTTTGAAATTGCCGAATATATTTAGTTTGTCTATGATTTCAACATAGGATCATGTGGATATGAGTGTATTGGAAAGGGGGATAGCTCTAAAGTTTTGGCTATAGAACAAAAGGCAGGGGGGAGATATCAGAAGTCTCGAAAAATGTGTGTGACAGTATTTAAAGATAACTGTTTATCTTTCTTTCTTTCTCGCTTGCCTGTGAATTTTTTAATCACAAGTATTTTCCCCTGACCCGTTTATTCCATGCCTTTTAAACATTTTGGCTTTCCACGATCGCTTCCTTTAAATAGCGGCTATAAAAATCTCTTCCGTGGGAATCTGTTATCCTCTTACTTTGCATTTGAGAGTATTTTCTTGACTCCGTTACCCGCTTGTCCAATTTTTATTTAAATCCTTTCTTTGCCATGTAAATACCCCGATTCACCCATCCCTTTTTTTTATACTTCTGCAGGTAAACATACTACACGCACAAGGCTTTTTTTGTGGGTATCTTGAGGTGGCCGGCAGCGGTTAACTCACCAATTCTTACCTCCCGTTTCCCCCCCCCCCCCATTCCCCCCTTTTCTTAACATAAGAAATCTGGATAGTAGAACTTTATTTAGGGGTATTTTTATCTCACTGTTTGTGCCTGATGTTATTTCTTTAAGTTCGTTCGGTACGGTTAAACATTGAAACTACATCTCTGGCCTCGGTCTTTTTATTACCTGCAAGATGCTAAAGTAAACTCTTTATAGAGGGGGGGGGGGTTAAGAAAAGAAAAGTAAGGAAAACAGTAGTGTATGGCACATTATATATAAGCACACTGTATCCCTAAATATTTATGCTATCCGTGCCATAGAAACAATGTAATCTGCTGCAGGGCGAGACGATGTTTGCGATATATTTATTTATGATTTATGTACTAAAAAACCCACGGCATATTGGAAACGACATGAACGCCACCTGGTTTAGATAAAGTTAAAAATATACGTGGCTTGTCAATTTCAGAGTTTCTAAATAAAGAAGGCATCGATAAAAAGGCAAAGGATACGGGTAGTGTATGACCCTACGTGAAAAGCCATGCGCACATTGCAAAAAGCAGTTACCTCGATATATTAAGGTTAAGAAAACTTATAAAAATATTGCCTTCTGGACATCGAGGTGACTAAAAAAAGCTGTAAAAGATGAACGACTCTCTCCATCGATCTTGCTCTTTTCTTTCCCTACATCAACTCTCCTCTGTTCCATTTTTGCCCTTTTTCTTTTTTTCCCCCCTTCTAGATTTCTCTCTCTTTCTATTTCTTATTGACTTTTCCTCCTTCGTCCTATTTCTATTTTTTTTTTTTTTTTTTAAATATGAATCATACATAAAAGGATACAGAACTTATAAACATTAGTTTGTATGACCTTTTTGATTTTCTTTTCTATTTCTCTTTTCCTTTCTCATTCATTCATTTCATCTGGTATTATACAGGCTTTTGCAGTCTACAACTCGCGAAGAGTCCTTGGTTTTCGTAACCTTGATGTTTATTAAGGTTTGTGTTATGCCTATTGAATATATTTTTTCTATAAAAATACGTATGTTCCTCTGGCTGGTTTGAAGAACTCGAATTTCTGGGAAGAAAACTCTTCCACCTTCGTATGAAACCAACTAACATCATCTGTTGAAATCCTTATCCAGTTTCTATGCGTACTAGGCAGGGTTCGAACCCAGGTATTTCCAAGTAAAGCATTTCTTCGATACGGAGCTATGGAAACTGTTTTCTTCTAACTACTTATTTATTTTTAATTGTTTTTAATTTAGTTTAGTGCCTCTATAGCAACGACTCCCTTTTGCTAAAAAAAGCCCATTCGAATACCATCTAGAACTCGGAAAACCTTTATAAGAACTTTATAAGCAATGCTTTCATTGTCCCATACGAAAATCATCCTCTGGACATCTGGTCCAGAGGAAGCGACTTACTTTGTTTGTTATTTGACTTATCCCAAACATTGATTAATATTAAGAATATAATTTTTTATAAACTATAATATAATATTCAAAACATTAAAAAAAATTTCCTTACTAACTTGCTTTTTTAAAGTTTTCTAGAATACGATTATTTACCAATTTTTTTTATGTATACATCTGAATGATATAATACTTTGTTAGGAGCGGTAATTGATACTAGGAATCCGTGATTAGTACTGTATTTACATTTAAGCTAAGTTTGATCTTACGTTAACACATTAAGACAAAATTATTCAAGTTGGAAGATGCAGTTGGTCACATTAGCGCTCCATAAAAGAAAAAATAAAATAAAATTTCGCTGATCTTAAGATGTAATTGACATGCCTTCGTTTTCCAGTTACAGAACTTTATTTTTGATAAAAAGAATTCCAGTATATTCTGTAAACTGGGCTGAAAAATAATGCCCGAAATATAGGCTAACTCTTTGCTTCAGTCTTTTATGATGCTCTGCTATCAAATTCACCTGTGGGTAGTTTGGATTCCTTGGAGTAACATTGCGGTTTCTGTTCGTCCATTGTGTCATTGCTTTTCTTTATATCCAGCCAGGATTTGGATCGACCGAGTGAAGGGGAGGATTATGGGCAAAAGACCGTGTTACTATTCGTAATAAAAATACATGCATGAAGGTTTGATAAGTTACGCGAGAAGTCGCAAAAGAGCTTGGGGAAGGGGGGAAAAAGTGGTGTGGACTGGAATCTTATGCTGATAGGATACCAAAACAGAAAGAAAAAACTGGAGGCTTTTATACGAAACTGGTTTGAAAGGCGATTCATGTCCTTCTTACCAATAAAATAAAAATGTTACTGCCGCCGCAATAAAAACACGACACGTGGTTGGTAGACATGCTCTTCTGCAAGAACGAGGCAAACAATAGATATTAATTTTACGGGCATAGATTCGAGACATTGTCGTTTATAGAGGTGTGCTACGTCGCGCGTGCTTCTGTGACAGTTGCTTACGTGTGTATCACTTTATGAATCCATCTTTGTTATAAAGGCATGTAATAATCCCCGAAAGGAGTTTTTGCCAATTTTTGTGGAGGGCATAGGAAGAAATCCCGTAATCTGTTTCCTCATATATTCAGCATTGGGAGGAGGATTTAAAAATGGCTTTGTTTCTAAAGGAAGTTTAAGAATTATTACATAAACAAATTTTATAGGTTTGTTGCACAGGCTTTCCTCCTTGTTACACCAATTGTTTTGCAAAAACTTATTATGTATCGTGTATTTATTTGTAACAGATACAATTCGCATTTCATTCCATATGTAAATATTGAATGATGCTCGTGGGCGTCCGCAGAAAATTTTACGGGGCGGGGCAAAGGTTGGAGACATAAATTTTTATTTAATTCTTTGGATTTTTTTTTCACAAGTAGATTTCGGGGGTCAAGTGTCCCATTTACTCCCTCCCATCTGCAGACACGAATGATGCTGTTGCTGCTGTCTAAAATTTTGGTAATATTGTTGACAATTTGGTGTGATTAATATTGCTGGTGCATTGCCGGCCTGGTTGGCGGAAGGACCAACCAGGCCGGCAAATGCTCTTCGACCAACAGGCTACGGTTCGAACCCACCTTGGGCATGGATGTTTGTGATACTCTTTATGCGAGAGATGAATTTCATCCCCAGTCTAAGACTATTTTTTTAACATAATCCGGAACCCTTGATTAAACATGCAACTTTCATCAAAAGATCAAGGGGTCCGAATTATGTTATAAAAATACACAAAATATATAATTAATTTTAAAAATAGAAACATCCTTATCCCATCCACGGTACCAAATGTATTAGATTTTTATAGAAAAACCTTTCATGGGTGGAACCATATTGGGGGAAAAATAATAAATAAAATAAAACCACCACTTAAGCTCTACAGAGAAGAAGCCAACTTAGCAATCAATTCACGTGTGAAAATTTACTTCCCAAGGCAAGATATAGTTTCCGAGGGAAGAGTGTTGCCCAACTTCTCAAAAACACTTTGCATTTTCATACCGACGAAGCGTTCAAAACTCGACTTAACCACTCGTAACCCGAGGTTTAAAACCGCGTAAAGTGTGGTTATTTCATTCGAATAATTAATTTCATAATGAGTTGTAATTACGGTTTCATTCTTGAGGAAATGTTCGTGTGATATTATGCCGAGAAAAGGGGAAATCTCGTGTAGGCAAATTTCGTCGTGTTTCAAGCGAGATCATTGGGGGAGGGAGGGATAATTAAGGGGTCTTGAGCATGCGGAGACGCTCGGTGGTTGTCATTATACGTGGCCATAACTTCCTGCGGCAAATCTTTTGTGGATACACGCCTGTTGTCTTTGTGTGTGTTAGGGACGTCTAATTAGTCCCAAGCGAGGGCTGCGTTCATTGGGGGAGGGGATGTTCCCTCTCGTTGCCCTCTGAAAGATCGACGGTTGTGCATCTGTAAACAGGGTTAGTGTTGTTCCACCGGAACTGAACGCTAACGAACCAACAGACCGAACTTTGGCCGTAATTACGGAAAAGCAAGCGATGAGCTGTTTCCGGGATGTAATGTTCGGCGGAAAGAGCGTACGAGAGAGGCGAAATCCTTCGCTCACACTCGTGTGCATTTAACAATGACGTCAGGAATCGGTGCAATTTGTGCATTCCAAATGCCACCCCAATCCTCAACTTCTTCCCCCCCCCCAAGACTTTCACGCCTCAGAAGAAGGAGAAGAAGATGCACTTATCCCGGTAATGTGTGCTCGTGTGGGTTGCCCATCCCTGCCCGTCAAAGATGTCAGTTCTTATTGACGGCGTGCCATTCACACAGCCATGTTTGCTTTGAGTCTTCTTGCAAACGATAGACAACGAAAGTGTGCTACTGAATTTTTCACTAGCTTCCCCCTCCTCCTCCCCCCTCCTTCCTTTTCTCTTTACTACAGGGGGAGTAATGGACCGTAATGGATGATTTTTGCTTTTCCCCACCCTCCAATACATTAAGTGCTAGGAAATTTTCACATTTCTTAGCTTTTACCGCTTCAAATACTTTAGAAAAAATAAAGTCTGATAATAGATGGCGCTAGCCACTAATCGCCCATTTTGTGCATCGGATTAGTTTTCCATGTCTTATTGAAAAGCAGTTTAATAAATGCGAAGCAGTAGTTTTAGTGCAATACTAATTTCTGTGTTTTAAACACAATCATTGATTTTCACAAAATTGGGTATAGGGATTTAATAATAACGTATGCCATATAGATTCGGTTTTAATCACCTTATATAGTCCCATTATGTGGCTATTTAATACAAGATGTTTAATTGTTTTGTCATTGTTTCTTTTTCTGGCATTATGCCAAATCAAGAGGGAAATATACACGACGTGGAGCACGTGCCACTCGTTTCATTAGTAATGTGTTGATTTCAGGATTTATACAATTAAAATGCCATTTCGTGAGATCAGTAATGAAACTATTGGACAGTTATCTAGTCTATGATACTGTTCATATTAACGCTGGATTATTTTAACGAGATTAATATGTATACAGTATTTCAAATTTGAGCTTAAAGTCAATAAAATATTTAAATCAGAAACGCTCAGCAAAATATACACACGAAGTTCTGTGTATTGTTTATGAAGCATACTTTACCTTCTTGTTTTATCAATAAAATGCCAGACATTCAACACTATATAAAGATATTTGTTTTATATTTAATTACGCTGTAAATGTCAAACGTCGGTGTCGGTTAAAATGCTATAAAAATTCATTTTTTTTGCTCTTGCATGGAAAAATTAAATAAAAAAAGTGGCATGTTATTCTCTTAAGTGCTTTTGGGTTTAACTTCCGTCTTCTGATTTTAGATAAAGGAATATTACCACTAGATGTCGCTATATACTATCCCAAAAGATCTGGGAGCAAGAGAGTTCACTAGGTCTTCAATCATGTTCGCCGAACTCATGTTAGATGACAAGTAATTATAATGTGGAAGTCTGGTGGCTGCTGGGTGGACAGTAAAGGGTTAATATTTCTTCCTTTTCGTTCGTTTCATGTTAATTAGTCATGAGACTTGCTCGGGGATATTCCAAAAAGAAAAAAATAAAAGCGGGGGTAGGAAAGAGAATGAGAGCAAAGGAAAGAATAAGCCGATGGGTTTGAGGCTTTGGCATCGGTCCAGATTTTTAATGTTCTCCGAGATCACAGTTTCAAAAGCTGGTAATTCTGTACTTCGTTATCTCCTATTCCCAGTATAGCTAACCTTTTAACAAACTCGATACCACAATCATGCAAAACGTATGAAAGTTAAGATCGAAATATTTGCACAAATGTTGAAATGCAAGTCGGACTTTGATGAGCATTCATAAAATTCGACTTGGAGGATTTAGAATGAGCAGTGTTAGTTCCGAAGCAGCGAAATATTCATTAATACTTTCTCATCACATGATTCTGTGTAGCATTTGGTTCTCGGAGATTCAACGCGAAGACCGAATTAGCATTTGGTGCCCCAAAGGGACGCTCGAGTAATGCGAATAGAAACGAGCGAAGACAGCTTTTTCGATTACCTTTCCCGGCGAGTGTGCGGAAGCGGACTGTATACTCCCCCCCCCCCCTTCCCCAATTAAAATGAAAAGAGAAAATCAAACCAACTCTAGTCATGAGCTAACTTTGAATTAAAAAAGAAGAAATTGGAAGAGGAAGGATTGGAAAACATCGCAGTGAAAAGAGGCTATTTGAGAAATAGTTGATTTTTGTGCGCCGACAGAACTTCAAGTATTAGACCACGAGTCGTTATTTAGAGCAAGATGAACTTCCAGTATTTCTCACTTCGCTGCATGTCAATGTTTGCTTCATATTGTACGACATTATGCTTAGTTTGCTTGGCAACATCGCATTTTCGTATCTTCGAACAATCTTGACCTCTGACCCTTTTTATATTAATATAAATTCGATATCAGCATAATATTCAGTATCCAAGCAGAAATGATTTTTGTAATTTTTTAAAAATTATCCTGACCTTTTACTATTTATACAAAATATACGTTCAGAGCAGTCTTCCGGAAGAATGACACTATTTGGCTGAAAAGAACCGGATTCGAGCCTTGTAACATGACGCGAAGAACATTCATCAGTACTTTTCTTGGGATATTGAATACTTTCTAATAGTATCGACGATGCCTTGTGGTTGAAAAAAACCTGGGTTCAGATCGTCTAGGATGCTAAGAGCCTTTATAAGTTTTTTATTTTTATTTTTCCCATCTGAAGATGAGTTACGCGACCTCATATGGAGATGAAAGGCGATTTTCTTCTTCTTGCAAAATATACAAACCGGCCAAAGAACACACACACAATATGCACTCGTAGTTGTAGCAATTCCCAACTACCTTCCCATCAGCAGTAAAGCAAAAAAAAAAAAAAAAGACAGAAACGTGATACATCCGTATTTTAAATAACTACGTGCCTTGAGGTAGCTGCACATACGTAGTGCTTTAAGCAAGGGAAGTTTCTGCGAACTTCCCTTGCTTAAAGATATGCTTCATCGTAACTACAGACATTTTTCCCCCCTTCTTGATTTGATGTATTTACTCTTAAGCGCCGTGTCTGCTTTCAACATATGGAAAACATTTCCCCCGACGACTAGAGTTGCCATCCGACTGCAAAAGGAAGATTAAAATAAGTCCCCAAGCATCACAGCTGAACTACGTGTAGAAACTGTAGTCGCTTGCATCTAAATGGAGTAACGAATTTCCAGTAAATTATTGTGTTCACTTGACGAAGCTCAGGTAGCTGCAACCAATAGAGTAACTGGATCTCTCGCTCTCTCTACCAGCCGTAAAATGCATCAATATTCTAAATTGCGAGAAGTATAAAACAGTGACTGCATGTTACAAGGAACGGGAGAAGAAATAAATCTTTGCCGTCCTATTAAAATGTCTAATCTTTTAGCTTGCAGGTCTTGTTATATTTCATAAATGTCAATGGCAGAGTGGATTACCGAAGAATGAGCCATCATACAATATAACGGCAACAAACATGCAGTTTTCCGTTGACGGATGATTCTGTAATGGTTTTAAATTTCATTATAACACTGCCTGTGTACTAAAGAGCGATGCAGTTTTATTTATTTAAGTTTTTGTTTTTGTGTGAAGTAACCGATTGTAATTAGGCTTAACTTTCTGGATTACTAGTTTTTATTTTATTTATTTTTGTAATTTTTTAATTACAAAAGTCTGTTATTTATTTATTAGAGTGTAAAGCAAGATCTAATGGTTGAGTAATGGGATTATCACTTAAGTAGCATGTTCTGTGTAGCTTTACTTCTACTGAATTACCAACCAAAGACCCATGTTTCTGGTTTTAATCCTACTTATTTTTTCCTGAGATAATTCTTATTTTCAGTTGTCACATTTTTTTTAAGTTTTTTTTTTTTTTTTAATTAGAGTTGTGGTTACTTTTGTTTGTAAAGAAAAGAAATATTGTTGATCCAGCAACGGTTTAACATGGTTGAAATCTTCAGTAACTAATGATAAGAACTCCGTTGTTTTATTATAATTATATAAACATTATCTTGCTGGTTGATTGCATTCATTGCTTATCACTTGCTTGGAACTTGGATAAGGCTAAATTAGTAAGTTCTGAGCAGCTGCGAAAGTTTATTTATTTATTTATTTTTCCCAAATATCTCATTGTGGCTTAGATTGGAATTATGAAGGCAAACGTTGCGATTTAACAAGGTGTTATAAGAAACCAAACTGTAACAAGTTCCCAGTTACCGAACAAATCTCATTTTAATCCTGATAACACAATAGAAACCATAGCAGAGTAGTTTATTCATTTTAGCTTCCCTATATACAGGTGTATAGAATGTTGTCCACGCGGTTAGCCTAGTGGCTTTGCGCTTCGTAACTATATGCCTGGGGAAGGAGTGTCCTAGGTTCGATTCCCGTCGACGACGTGAGGAACTTAAGGATCTTCCTCAGTTGTAGACAAGTTAGCCGGTCTTGAGCGTAGACAGCAGGGTTTTTCCCCACAGTTTATCTAGGGTTTTTCATCCTGCAAGCAGGTAAACCTTTCCCGTGAACACACACGAGTACAGTCATGAATATCGCCCTTAGGAGATGCAGCAGAGGAGTGGTGAACCGGCGGCATTAATGCGCCAGTATAACCCCTTATCAGGAAGGCACTCAACCCGTTTTACACGGATGAGAATGATAGGATATATAACAGTGTTATTATTTAGTGGCATTAGAGTGATTTAATGCGTAATACTTTTTATATAATTTAATTAATTTTTTTAGAAATAATAATGTAACATATATTTTATCTCTAATTTGATGATTTATATTTTAAATTATTTAAAATATTTCTAAAAATTTGTAAAACAATAACATACCTTTAACTATTTTATATAATTTTATTAGAATATAAGGACGAGAACAACTTAAATGTTAAGGTTTTTGCCTTAAGGGAGCAATTTGAGTCTCCGGTGAAAGTGTTCTCCGGCACGGCCCGCTGAGGGGCTTTGTCGGTGAATGCTTTTCTTCGGAAAATATGAGCGGTTCTGCTCGGTGGGTGTGGAAGGCCATCACTGAGTGGAGCCAACGCTGAGATGGACGGTCTCTCGCCCACGATTGAGTGGCCTAGGGATCGTTCGAATTTTTAGAGACGGCTTTACCTTTGCATTTACATTTACATATGGCAATGCTGAACCAATGAAGTTTAACTGAGGCTCGGCTGTTGCTGTTACCCCCTTTGGCGATGAGATTCGAGAGTTTTTGAGTTCGCTCTCTTAAGGTTTTTGCCTTAAGGGAGCATTTTGAGTCTCCGGGGAAAGTGTTCTCCGGTGAGGGGCTTTGTCGGTGAATGCTTTTCTTCGGAATATGAGCGGTTCTGCTCGGTGGTGGCGTGTGGGTGGAAGGCCAACGCTGAGATGGACGGTCTTTCGCCCACGATTGAGTGGCCTAGGGATCATCCGAATTTTTAGAGACGGCTTTACCTTTAAATATGCCAATGAAGTTCTAACTGAGGCTCGGCTATTGCTGTTATCCTCCTGCCATGATCAGAGCTTTAACTTAATAGCTCAATAGCTAAGTTTTTGCAATAAACAGGCTACATCTAGAAGCTCTATTGTATATATGTATATTAATAATTCAAGTGTTTTTGATATGTACTGAGCTACGAAACAAGAAGTTGTATTGATGGGTGTGGTACTGAGAGAGAGAAAATGTATTAGCATTAAAAAATGCTGTTACAAACTTTTCGAAATTAGATTTCTTTGTTTTCATTCGAAGTTCTTTTTCTCCCTCAGCTGGCCTTGTTTTTAATATATAGGCGTTCGGTAGGAAAGGCTAAATACTTCAGTAACAACCCTAACTAAAGTCTTATAATTGAACTTCTCGGTTATTGATTGCAGTTTTCGAGTAAAACGGGTGAAGTTTGAACCGTGTTGTCGTAAAGCTACGAAGGAAGCATTTTTGTTGCTGCATCCCTTTCAACCAACCGGGTCGCCTATGCGGCTTTATGTTCGATAATTAAGAACATGGCCTGCTGCCGAAAATACATACAAGAGTGGTATAATTTTGCCGTAAGTGCTAAACGTCGGGGCGAAATATCGGCGAGCCAGTGGCGGAAATTGCCTTTGGTAGCAGGACCCCTATTGTCTTATTCTCAGCGCACACATTAATCTTTAACGCGGGGTGGCCTCAACAGCCCAAACGGCCCTCAGTAATTCTCATTAGACTCGGGCAAAACGAGCCATCTCATATCGACGTGTGTGATTCAACGGGGACATTCTCCGAGCACGTGCCATCGATACTTCCCTTTGACAGTTAAGGGCCTCTGGAAGATCTTCCACTTACAGTGATTAGCACCCAATATAGAAATTTCAGGCCTGTGGTCACCCCATTACTTTCACACTGGTCCATTTGTTTTATCCAAGTATTGTCCAAATTCCTTCTCGGTCTATCTTTACGTAATGACTGTGACGATGGTTAAAATTATTGGGGGGGGGGCAGATAGTTGAATGTAGATCTCCTTCATAATCATCATTGCCTTGCTTAAATATTCGGTTTCATGTCATTTTATAGCTATTTATACCCAAAAAAGTATTGCTTTACGAAATATTTTCTTTTATCTGACGAATTTTTTTATATTAATTTTACTTTTATTAAATTTTTATTTTAAAATACAAAGTAAGAATTTAAAAATTTTAAGAATATGATAACTCTCTGACTGACCCATAGATGGCGCTGGTGTTCTTTATGAGTTCATGAGCAAATTAGCTAATGTTATTTTTGATTTTCTGAGTGGTTTCACAAATTTATTTACAAAAAATTCAGTAGGAAAATCTGTAATGAGGCCGCTGTTCTTGTTTCGCTTGAAGTAATTAACGTATATTATTTAGATAAAATTTTAACTCAGCAGTTTTAATTTTTGATTAGTATTTGTTTTATGCGTGGTCGTTATTACAATGTCAGCTATCATATGTATTTGCAACCTACTTTGTAAACGACATTGGTATAATATCTCCTAACAACAATAAGTGCTTGATATTGCCTTTCTTTCGTTGTCATAGCAGCATATATATCCATGGCAACAACAAATAAAAAAAAATTAAAAAAACGAATATTGTTGTACATTACCACAGTGGAAGCCTCTACTACTTTTTAATATACTTCACTGTTACCATGGAAACAAGTTAAACTCCATTATATACAGAAAAAAAAATCACTTTTAAAACTATTGTTAGAAATCTTATTCGACATTTTCTGCAGAGTAAATATGACATTTTTGTTATCGAGAAAACATCAGGCTGCATCTGCTGCACAACGATGTTCTCAAGACTCGCTTCCATCTAATTAAAGCGAGAAGAGAGAGAGAGACTACCCATGTAGGCACTTCTCATTGCATTACGGGCGAAGGTTTAGCAACACACGCGGTGAACAATTAAAACTTTAACCATTTCATACTCATTATAAGTTCGGAAGAAGCAGAATTATCCAGTTTCAGCACATTTTGGTAATTGCTTCCCTGACAGTTCATGCTAATGCCGACCCACTTTGATGCTCGGAGTTAAAGCACAGGTTTGGAGTTGAGCAGGTGCGTCGTCCACTGTTATACTGCAAATTAATACACTAGAGGAAACACATGTCGTTCTCCGATCGGGATTTACGCACGCTGGTAATTTGCAAATACCTAAGACAAATGATGTTAACCTGCTTGTTCTTAAGCAGGATCGCAACACTTTTCTCTCCATCATAAATGAAGTATGACCAGAAGTAGTTGATGAAATTTGCGTCTGGAGACCTTTTACAAATCACGAAGGAATTAAAAAGGAGAAAACAAACTCTGGTATCACGGACAGATTAAAAGATAATTTTGCAGGACACAACGATTTAATTGAAGAAGAATATAACGTGTGCATCAAATAAAGAAGGAAGTATGTCTGTCTACTTTGTTTCTTTATGAATTTTCAACATTAAGTAAAGGGCTTATGGTGCCCATTATTTCTTTTACAGCATGACGTCATCGGTACTCTCAACTAAAGTAAACACAGTTTTTCATTGGTGATACAGGATAGTTCCGCTAACCTAATTCGGAACCAAGATAACTTGGAAATTTTATTTAAGGTAGTGGCTTCTGCAGCCATCAGGAGGGCTAAGCAGAAATAATAGGATATCGAGACTTTTTTCCCCTTAAACCATACTGCTCCCGATGATTTTTTTTATGCGACTTACACCCACGAAAGTTTTTATGTAATCGTGTAGTGTACATTTGAAGCGTAGGTGAACTACTATTTTTTTTCTATTTGATATATTTTTGGGATTTTTATATTTATTTTTACGTAGTCCGGGTAAAACCCTGTTTTAGAGACCAAACATGGAATTTTCTAAGCCACTTCAGGTCTCCAATTCATCGAAATTCATCTCCCACCTAAAGAACAGTCACAATGACAAACATCCCTGCCCATGGGGGGGGGGGGGGGTTAAGCCCGTAGCAGCCTGTTGGTTGGAAAGCAGATAAACTAATCACTCGGCCGCAAGTTTTTTTTTTTTAATACTTGTTACTATAGCACTGCACAGTGAATTTGGTAGTTCGTCTTGAACATTTTAAAGATAAGGAGATTGTTACGGCAAGGCGGGGGGGGGGAATCAAAGAATGGAATTTTCCATTTTTGAGGGGGTGGCGTGGATTATCTGATAGTACTAACTTTAAAATTGAGATTAGTCGAGAATCGAAGTTCCCAGGCGTGACGGCAGTAGGTTCAAGGAATGTTTCTATTGTTTATGTTCGATAGGATTCGAACCAGGAGGATTAAGGGGGGGGGGGATACACATACGGTATGCTTGGATATGCCTTTCGAACCATCCTCGTACAATGTGCGAACCTTGTCTTTTCTAGTCGAGCGCAAATCCATCGGGCCACACTAATACCATGTAAGGCAATACATGGTTCCGAAACTCTTCAGGTAGGAATTGGCGTGCTCAATGGAGATGAGAGAACCCAGTGATATCCATGGGAACAATTCCCCATACTACAATACCACCACCCGGTCTGTTTTGAGCCAATCGCGGAGTCTAGTTGGCTGGAAATATGCTGGGTGGGGCATAATGTTTTGGTTCGTGAATTTAAGCTTAATCTGCGTATATCTCGTATTTGTTAAGCTCCGCCGTCGGCTTGTAAATATTAAGCTCAACGAATCTCCCATTTATTAAGATTTACTCGTTGCTTTGTTAGCAAAAGTAGAATAACAATAGTATATATGCTTTGATTTCATAGCACAAATAAGAAAAATTCATGAGTGCGCGCGTGTGTGTGTTCATGTACAGTAGTTCCCCCCCCCCCCACACACACACACTTATCCTCGGAGGATACATTCCAAGACACTCCGCAGATACCAGAAACTGCGGATAGTACCGAACCCTCTATCTTTTTCCCTATACATCCATACCTGTGATAAAGTTTAATTTATAAATTAGATACAATAAGAGGTTAACAACAATAACTAATAATGAAATAGAACAATTATAACGACATATTGTAATAAAAGTTATTTGAATGTGAATAGAATCTTAGCAACCTCAGTACTTTTATTATTATTATTCATTTATTATTTTATGAAGTCGAGAACTTTCATCTTTTTCACTTAAAAGGAAGCACTTCACGGCTTTTCTTTGGCATATTCGAATTGCCGAGCCTGCTGTTGGACTACATCTGTGATCAGCCGAATTGTCTTTTACTAAAAGAAAGAGCCATATGGCTTCATTTCGGCGATGTAAAATTACATCGGCAAAGCGGATATTAGATCCAACATTACTTCAAAGCCGAATGTTTGTAGAAACTATGCAAGTTTCGTAAGTTGACTTGAGAGCTTACGGGAATACAATCCTGGGCATCTCCGAGTTGCCTTAGCTACTTAAGTCAAGAAGGTAGTGCAAGCTAAGGCAACTCGGGATGCCGAGGATTGTATTTTTTTGGTAAGCTCTCAAGTCAACTTACGAAATTTTCATAGCGTCTACAAACGTTCGGATTTGAAATAGTGTTGGATCTAATATCCACTTTGCCGATGTGATTATAAATTGTTTATTTGCGGATTTTTCCATTTAATATCTTCGTACCAGGGTTGACCACGAATAAGGGGAAACTACGGTATATTTGTTTAGAAATAGGTTAAAAAAAATATAAAGAAATAAATATATAGCTTTAATATTTTACGTGCGCCTAAAAATTATTTCTCTATTATTCTTATGCATGTGAGTTGTTCCCCAGTATTTTATCAAGGTGTCGTGGGGACTCGCTTTATAGGTGACCTCACCTGCCTTCTTCAGAAATATATGCTTTTCCTAAAACTTGTAGAACGCCTGCCATCTAAGGTCAGACAACCGTAAGAGGACAAGTGATGTTAAGTGCGTGTGAGGGGAGGGGGGGGGAGGAATGTTGAAACTGGGGTGCAATAAAACAAGTATGTTCTGTATTCCTGTGACGCAAGAGAACACCTGCAAATCTTTCTTCTTCTTTTTTTTTTTTTTCTACGGCTAAACGGGTATTGCTAGCTTGCACGAAAACCGTAGACTCCCGTAGGATGGTGTCGTGCGATGGTTGGTACACGTGTGACAGGCGACAAATAGCCCTGCCACCAGCGACAACACGTTGTCCTCACGTACAACACCCATCACCAAGTCAACGTAGATTTGACAGACAGGTTTACTCGCCCCCTGGATACAAATCCCTGAAACTGGATTTTTCTCCCCCCCCCTCCTTCACCGGTCATTGACCTACCATCTCCAATTTGGGATTGAAGCGTAAGTGCATAGAGCATCTACACATTTTTATTCTCTCATTAAAGGATAGAACGCAGGGAAGAGTTTATCAGTCTAGGATGATAAAAATTCTAAGCTTGCTCATGGATAATTTCATTGGTGTTTCGTAGTTAATATCGAAGTACAATAGTTAAACTTCCGTCGTAAGCGAATTCTTCGGTCAATACTGCTCGCACGTATTTCATATTTACAGCGCCACCTGGCATTAATCATTGTCTTCTGTAGTTGATGTCCGTCTTTTGAGACTTATGCATGCACACGTCTCTCTAGCGATTTGTAGATCGTCCGTTATGTATTTATTGTTTACAGTCCCACAATTTGTTATTTTATAGTTGATAAATTCCTTTATCTTTTAATTCAAAATACGTTCGTATTAAATTAAAAAACCCAAGTCTCAGGAATACATCAAATAATATATTTACATGCATTTTCTATTGTGCTGGATTAATTTGGTCGAGAATTCAGTTGTAGGGCGGTCGTGTTCGTATTATGTATTTATTGTACTGTATATAATACATTATATATATTTAAAAGTTTGTGTTACAGAATTATTTATATTTATTTATTGTAGTATGTGTGTGTGTAAACTTCAACTTTTTTGACTCCAATGGTGAAGCAAAATGCTTTTCATATTCCCCGCTGTCTGAAATGGATACAGTGAAGGAAAATGTTTATGAGCAATATGCTCGATCTGAGAGGGCAAGGGGATTATAGATCATTTCTTGAAATCAGGATGGCTTTAGGTCTTTTCTGTTTGTGGAGATCCTTCATTGTCAGCAACTTGTTGTACCAGTAGATTGGGATGTGTAATCGTTTTTAGGAAATGCTTTGCTTCAAGAGACTGAAGGAAAGAGTAGATATAAGGGATATCGGTGTCCCGATGAAGTCGAACATCTCTGAAAAACCATGGGCCTTCAGAATCATACGAAGGCACTTGTTTTGTACTCGCTGTAGTTTGAGGATATTAGTATCAGCGGTATGGCTCCATGCTGGCGAAGCACATGTGATTACAGGACGAATCATCAGTTTGTTGAGGAGCAGTTTGATTCTGGTGTGTAATTTACTGTTTTTGTTTATTAGGGGACAGAGTTGGGAGATGGCTTTTGATGCCTTTGCACACGAGTCCTTGACGTGGTGGTTGAAGGTTAGTATTTTGTCCAGCAGTACACCAAGGTATCCGACTTCTGTTTTCCAAGGAATTTTGGCGATAAACAGGAAGATCTTCCCTGTAGGAGATACTGTTCTTCTGGAGAAGAGCACGGCTATGCTCTTCAAAGGTTTTATTTGTAATCTCCAAATGGAGAACCATTTTTCTAATATTTGTAGGTTTTCTTGGTGACTAGGTGTGGGCGAAGTGATCTGGTTAGTATCGCTGTGTCATCAGCGTAGAGGGCAAAGATAGATGACATTGGATTGTATATATACATATATATATATATATATATATATATATATAAATTTATACATATGTATATGTATATATACATATGTATATATACATACATATGTATATATATACATATGTATATATATACATATGTATATATATACATATGTGTATATATATACATATGTATATATATATACATATGTATATATATATACATTGTATATATATATACATACATACATATGTATATATATACATATGTATGTATATATACATTGTATATATATACATATGTATATATATATACATTGTATATATATACATATGTATATATATATACATTGTATATATACATATGTATATATACAATTCTCTTTTCGATATTTATATAAATATAAATCTTTATATAAAAAAAAAACTGGTGTTTTAATATATTGCAGCTTTATTCTAGATTACAATAAGATATGGAAAGATTTTATATTAAATTAAATAGTCTATTATAGTATACATATTCTATTATACTTTTATTTCTCTTATTTGAGAATAAAATATTTTTTATCATTTGTTTTAGCTAATGTGTATAATCCAAGTACATATTTCATTTATTGACTTTGAAAATGTATTTGACAAAGTTAAAAGAAACAAATTATTTAACATATTAAAAGAAAGACAAATACCAAATAATATCCTAAAAGCTATCAGAAGTATATATGAAAATAATCAAATACAAATTGAGATTAAATCACGAGCTATTATATACGAGAGAGAAAACCAAGGGGTCCGACAGGGATGTCCCCTCTCAGCAATATCTACTTTTTTTATTTTAATATCTACTTAAATGAAATAATAATAAAATGGAATAAATATTTACATCAAGGAATTAAACTTTCTCCTACAGTAAACTTAAACACTCTCCTCTTTGCCGACGATCAAATAATAATTACAAATTCTGAAGATAAACTACAGAAAGCTATTTTATATCTAAATGAGATATCCAAAGATTATGGTATGATAATATCAATGGAAAAATCAAAAACCATGGCCTTTAAAGGACAAGATCCAGCAAGAACTAAAATAGTAATCGATAACAAGATCTTAGAACAGGTGAATTCATTTAACTACCTAGGATGTACGATCACATATGAAAATGAAAAAGATATAAACGCAAAAATTGCAAAATATTTAAAAATAACAGGAGTAATTAACTCTATATTTAATCCAAACCTAGTTCAAAAACAAACCAGGCTAAAAGTATGCAATACATTAGCCCTACCAGTCTTAATGTATGGAAGCGAAATCTGGACAATAAAACAAAAAGACAAACAAAGATTAACAACAGCAGAAATGAAGTTTATGAGAAAAACTGAGACGTATACCCTATTTGATCACAAAAGAAACGAAGATATTATGAAAGAACTAAACCAAGAACCAGTAATAGAACAAATTAAAAAATATAAACATAAATGGAACACGTTCAAAGAATGGAAACAGAAAGATTACCAAAACAAGCCTTAAAATACAAGCCATTAGGAAAAAGAAAACCAGGACGTCCTCTTAAACGATGACTTCTAAGGCCGGAACAGGCCATGCTAGGTTAAATCCTTGATATGCATGATGATGATGATGTATAATCCAAGTTTGCAACATAATGTCAAGAACAGCACGTAACAAACTTAACGCAATGCAGTGTTAAGAACTATTTGAAAATAATGCTATTATTTCCCAAGTCGAAACCTTTTTGTTCTATATCGGTCTATCTCAAGAATCTTATGTGAAAAAATACAAAAATATATTTTTGAGACAGAAATTCGATATTACTAATTAAATCGACTTCTATTATCTGTACGTTTTAAAATAGCGAATATATTGTCTTATTTATATATATAGTAATAATAAGCCAATATTGAAACAGAAATTGAATGTATTACTGGCCTCGTTAGCTGAGGGATTAGTGTATCCGCTCTCCAACAAACAGATGCAGGTTCGAATTCCGTCGTAGGCATGTTTATGACTAGAAAGGTCTTTGCGGGAGATGAATTTCATGGGATCACTGCTCCGCTAAGAGGCCTAAAGCATGCACTAATACTCAAACACAAATTCATTATTACCGTGGAAGTAAGTTTCATATCCGTCTTAGCTAACAACAAACCAACAGTATTTAAAAATAACTCATTTATTAACAAAATTCTCTTTAACATCTTCGTTCGTTACTTTTTTTTTTTTTTGGTTTAAACATATCAGCTGTGAAACCGAATTTTTTTTTTTTATAAGTGTATTTAATTTATTTGCCATGGATCACTTTTTCCTTCTCACCGTAGCAGAATTTGAATACTTCGAACATATTCTCACATTGTGCTTTAAAATCCATGCTTGTAAATGTCGGCACACCGACAGACTACGGCTGGAGAACGCCAAGTTAACGTGATTTACGTTTGAACCCATTTTAATTAAACGAGAACTGTAAACCATCTTTCACTTACTTTCAGAACAGTGTTGCTGCCACCAAACACACTTCTGCAACAGGCTTTTGACATTTCCTAGTGAAATAGCAGCAAACACCAGTGTAGGAAGAAGAGAAAATGATGTACTTGATGTAAATCCAGTTCCATAGCACTTTCCTTTACGGAAAAAGAATTCTTTGCTTTATTAAGAGATGCTACGTCATCATTTAATTTGCTAACATTTTAGCAAATTAAATGATGACGTAGTTATAATTCAGTTATAAATAATGTGTTCATTATTTATAACTGAATTCAACTGCCAAAAGTGCTGCATATAAAAATCCCCCCCACTGTTCCCCCAAATATTGCTTAAAATCTAAAATCGCCTAAATTATTGATATAAACTTAAGCGTGTAAATAAATGTTGAGTTAATAAACCAACATGGCAGTGATAATTTTTAGTTAACCAAAGTAGAGAGGTCGGGGATGCTGCCATATACACACATAATGAATTGTCGAAGTCCTTACTGGTGATTCAATTTATATTGATCATTTTTAAATGTTCTTAAGGGCATTTTTAGGGTTGGGTATTGTATCAGTTTCATATTCCCCCCTCTGTTTTATGAGCATGATTTGTGCCTAAAATTTATAACTTATCTTAATAGTAGTCCCATGTATAGTTAAAAAAGTCCACTACCTTCAAGTGAAACGTCTATCATTTGACTCTTCAAAATATTCATCAGTATTTGATACTTTAGGCTATGTTGTTGAATTACAAGGAATGCAAATAATCCTAGTTACTTCTGGGATCAAGTGTTAATAACATTCATAGGATGTGAGATCATACTGACTTTTTTTTTTCTTTTCTCCGCACTCTGTCTATACTGGGACCGGAGAGGGAAAAACAAACCAAGTAACTTGTTCAGGCCCGAACCTTAAAATTAATAAAACATCAAATCAAATAATTATGACTTTCTTTTACTAATTGTTATGGTACAGTTACAGATATTTATAATTTCGTGTAAATTGAAGTATTAATTAATGAAAAAAACTGAATGTTGGAAAAAGACATGCGAATGAATTTCCAGTCTGATCTACGTATTTGAAATAAGACTAGAAAATTCTGAACACACTATTTGTGAATTATTACTGTTATTGGCATGCCAACTTCTGCATGCATGCATCGTACCAAACTGTAAACGGAGTTCATAACCACCCTCCGTAATCAGCGTAACCCTTCTTAACCAACTAACATTTATCTCTGTGCAAAAGTATGAAGAAAGTGTTACCCAAACTGATGTTGTTTGAGAATCCACAAAAATTTATCCTCCAAAATATGAAATGTTCTAAACATTTAGTTTTAGATGTTTAACCCATGATGGCAAATATTTTTTTCATTGATATTAGCAAGAACTCCTGGACATAAATATATAATTATTCATTTTTTTAAGGTTAGACGTGATTTAAAAATCAGTGGTGGTGATGCGTGTGCAATAGAAGTTAACACGTTAGGTGAATGATCACAACAGTTTAAACAGTGAATAGACTCCCGCTCAGCTACGTAAGAAGGTACCACGTGTTGAGTGATCATTACTCTGGTTCCTTGAGACACACGGCCATCCAGGCCGGCTATATATATATATATATATATATATATGAGAGAGAGAGAGAGAGAGGCAGGAAATGCTCATCCCACAGCACCGAGTTTAAGCACTCCAATTCAAAGTCCAGCATTAATTAACAGAGAATTTTTATGCGCTTCGCAACCATATGCTTGGGGAAGGAGTGTCCTAGGTTCGATTCCCGTTGGTGGCGTGAGGAGCTTAAGGATTTTCCTCAGCCATAGCCAAGTTAGCCGGACGTGGACAGCAGGGATTTTTTCACAGTTTATCCTAGGGGTTTTTCCTCCCGCAAAGCAGGCAAACCGGCCCCGTGAACACACGCTTTGACACAGGGGATACCACCGGGAATAAGGAACAACCAACCTATTTCGTGGGATTATCGGTTACGGAGGCTTACGCGGTAAAATGTGTAGGCGTGCGCGAAAGCGTAACATACGATGATTATCAGGCATTAATTTAATATTTTTGATATGGTTGTGATTAGTACAAAACTACTTTCCTTTGAAAACAAGTAGGAGGTAAGTCTTGGTAATTTTATGACAGGTTATCATGTTTTTTTGAACTCTAGAAAGACCCGATTCCAATTTTTACGTACTTCACTTGAGTCAGAAACGACAACAGCATTTAGAAACACGTAAAAAAAAAAAAAAAAATGAAACATTTCGTTTCCTTAAATCCATTTCACAGCACCGAGTTGATGCGCTCCGATTCAGAGTTCGGGATTAATAGCACAGCGAGTCACATCAACTAACATTCGCCAGTCAACTCACGATGCGATTGTCTCAAGTATGTCAACATTCGGTCCGTAATGACAGCTTCTTCTATTCCCATGTTCCGGATGTCAACAACCGTATTTGATGTGCCAGAAATGTTTTGATCGATTATATTCACTAAACACTCCCCTCATCTTTTGTTTTAAATCATAATGACCTCTTGTTAAAACCGTTCTAACAGACCGTTATTAATGATCGCACCGTAGAAACAATCCAGCATGTGTACACCTCAAGCACGCGCCGCCGATTTGATAAGACATGAGATATTACTGCATGGCTGTTTCCTCCCTTTCCCCCAATCTCCGAAGTCTCTGTGACCGTTATTTGATACGGAACATGACCTACTTTGTTAAATATGACGGAAAATGGCTAAGAGGAATTATTATAATCTCTTTTGATCCGAAGAGTCTTCTCTTTGAACGATACGTGTCTGTAAGTTGTCACGTTCCGGCTTCTCCTCCCCACCTCCCAATCTTTCCCCTACCCCGGAGATGTTTATCAATTCTTCTTCTGTTCTTCTTTCCAACCTGTTTCGCCATTAGGAGAAAGTCTTAGCTTGATCACATCCTGAAATGGGCCACTGGATAGATGGACGGGTGATAACATCTACAAACACGCATGCACAGACGTGCTGCAAGTCCTATTGGATTGTGGCTGAGTAATTGGACACCTTTGACAAAGTGACTACGAAAAAAAAAAAAAAAAAAAAAAACTTATAAAAGAAAATGTACTGCAGGCGAATTGTTTATTACGTGATGAAATACTGAATCTTTAATCTTAATTGCTGACGATATGTTTAATAATTCATTAGATTTTTAGAAATTAGTATTTTTTTTAAAATAAAACTGCTTTACATTACTTATATATTAATTACAATATTATTGTAAAAAGTTAAGAGTATATTGTAAAAATATAATAATATAATTAACCCCGTCTGTATTATTCTATATTATTAATATATATAAATACTGTATTAAATTAAATTGTATTATTTTCTCACATATTTTCTCTATAAATTGGCTTTTTAAAAATAAATTGAGAAGCAAATCAGATATTTAATACATCTACAAATAAATAACGAAATATTTAATATAATAAACAATAGAAAGAGGTCATACGAGGGTGGTCTGTAAAGTTCTCGGCTTCGTCCATAGATGGCAGCATTATCGACAAGATTTATTTTTTTTCCTAAGTTGGTATATCTATCATAAGCATCCATGTGGAACTGCAAGTCATTCTATCAAATAGTTTGTTTTATACAGCTGTCTTAAGCAAAAGTATTGTCTGTATCATTTGAAATGGATAAAATTGAGCATCGTGCGGTTATAAAATTCTTAGTATAAGAAGGTTTAACGCCAAAAGAAATTCATTCGAAGTTCATAAAAGTTTATGGGCACTCTTCTCCTTCGTTTTCGACAATTAAGATATAGGCTGCCGAGTTTAAACGTGGCCGTACCAGCCTTGAAGATGATCCACATGAAGGACGCCCCAAAAGTGCAACAACACCATAAATCATTGAGTCTCTGACTCCCTGGAGCTCTCTCTTAATAATAATAATAATAATAATAATAATATCTAGTCAGAGATTTTTTTTCTCTTTTCCATTGTGAATCCTATGAAGACTGAGATGCAGAGCATCTTTGTAAAAAATCTTATCGTTAGAAAAATAACCCTGAAAAAGATTTACGATTAAATACGTGGTGTTGTACTTGTGAATTAAAATGTATGCATGAACACCATTTCTCCCACACCGGATTAAATGCGGAAGATCAAATCCCGCGTCCTGCATTAAGAGTTGTAAATCCAGTAATTAATAAATGGTTTAAATAGTAACTAATAATAATAGTAAAGTTTATTAAATATCATTCAGACACGCAACATTGTTAACTTTTTCAGAGCATATAACTGCTTTCTTTCCTTGATTCATAATTCCGCGTTTTTACCACAAATATTCTGACACTTTTCCCCTGGGAACGCTAAAAACAGGAGGGTAACTACTTGTCGATGTGAACACTTGACAGATAAAAAAAAAATCCTGAGATATTTCAGCAAAAAGCAAGCAGTGAATTAATACATGGTCATAATCTCATAATCCTCTTAGCACAAATATCGCTTGTAACGAACGCTACACCTGTTTATTCTCTCGAAAACAGGATTATGTGTGAGGCAAATGTTTTTTAGGCCATGGGATCAAAAAAGATTGTCTATTATGGGATCAGATGTTAAGCTAGTAGTTTCATCCGCGTTTATAAACCCTTACTTTTATCACTCGCCCCTCATATTCTAAAGGGTTAAGCTAAGTTGATTAATAAAACACCACAGAACAAAATGTTAATGTCTGACGCTAATCTTTTTATAATTTTTTTCAAGGTGGCATATATAATCCTCTCAAAAATAATCCTTATTTCTTAAAATAGAACAAAAAATCCACATAATCGCAATCTCAGTGAGTGGTCTCGAAGCTCTAAAACGGAGATTATGAAATCTCTTAATACCGATGAACTTATTTTTACACTAGAAAAGTTAAGGTGAAAATAAAAGTATATATTTATTCAAAAAAAAAACAATGATTTAAAGAAATTTTAATAATTTAAATAGATTAAATATTTCCTATTTTTTTTAAAAAAAAACAGAATACACCTTTTTACTAAAATAATAAAAAGGTGTAATGAAATTTAATTTTTATTTTTTATTTTTATTTATATGATCCTCGCCCACAACAGGTATATTTTTAACCTGCCATGAGTGAGTTAAGGTTAAGAATTTTTTTTTTTTAACATGGGTTAAGGATAAGGATTTTTTCTTTTCAATTTTTATTGATTTTATATATTTTTTGTATTTTATTTATTTATTAATTTTATTACATAGCCTCTAGAGCGGGATTTCTGAACTAAAAACGGCACTTTCTCTTTTCAAGCCACTTCAGCCCTCCAATAAGTTCGTCGGAAAATGAAAATCTGTACTATCAAAATGGAAAATATTATAGATACAGCCATGTTTTATAGCCAAATATAGAAAGAAACGTAAGTTTCGAGAAAATTGGGCCACTAATCAAGGCAAATATATGGACTCCTGGGTAGTTGTCTTTAAAAGACAAATCGTGTAAACCAACTTTTTTAATTTAAGGGATCTGCAAATAAATTTTTTTGTAAATAAAAAAGCAAAATTTATCTCGGATAAATTTCGAAACTTTTTTTTTCTATATATGGCTATAAAATATGGATGAATCTATAATATTCTCAATTTCTTTATCTTATTAATGTCAAATTAAAACCATACAACTGTATACTTTTGTATTTGATAATCTGTACTTTTAAGGCAAATAGAAATTGCGCTAGAAAATGAAGTTTCTGGCGACACAGTATGATATAATATTCGAATATTCTTTCAACTTTTCTACGAATTTATATATGTATGATAGTAACTGAATATTTTGAAATGTTCGTATTTTAATATTTCACTTATTAGAAGGGCCAGCTAGGGATTGACTATTACATGTAACTCCAAATACAGCGCTAGCAATATGCATCGGTATTTTTTGTCTAATTTCTATTAACAATTCTGAACAATTAACAATTAAGTTCGGAATGAGACTTTTACGCTGTTCACTTATAAAATTTATTTCATTTCTCTTTGAAATAATAATAAAAGCTATTTTTGCTTGTAAATAAAACTTCTAAATTTAATTAATTAAAATTTAAAAAAAAAAAGAACAAAAATAGGATACACCTTTAAATTATCAATATCATTACGCTACAAATAACAATATGATAGAAAAATTTTGAATTCGAAATATTCAATAATTGTGATTCCATAAAATTCCATAAAATATTTTGCTTCCATTACGTTAAATTAATTTTTATGTTAAATAAATAAGAGAAAAAAAAAATTGAACCTCTTTAAATTTTTCATAATGATTTTAGCATGACTATGTTATTCTGTGCAGGTAATATATGAATATACGAATGAAATGCAAAGTTCGCTTACAGTTAACATTTGGAGAAGAGTGAATTGCCATCACGTGCTCGCATATCTTACCAACAACGACTCCATTCGGAACGAAATTATAATTAGAGCTTTGCTGGCTATGCTTGGCTAAATGGTGATCGCTATTGTTACCATAATGGACTAGTGAGAGAAAATGTAAACAGAAGAATCTATTAATCAGCCACAACTTAATGATGTAATGACATGGCGGACTAGTATCTAGCTTTACGCATGAGCTCTTTCGCTGTCTTCCTCAATAGTAATAACGTTTGGATCATTAAGATATGATTGATAATATAATTCTTGATTTGATGCTGGATTTTCTGTGAAAATCGCTCTGTCAACATGGTTTTATCAGTCCATCTATCTATACGCATTGAAATAATGTTTATGGCTGTTGGTCGTGTTTTAACCTGCTTTGATTTCTTCTTTCGCAAACAACCATTGTTTATTTCTTCTTCTCCTGAATTGAACTTTCTTTTATACGTGGCCAATTAATCTGCAATTATTTTAGCCACCTGGTGTTAACTATTGTACGCATTATAGCCTTTTAAGAGCAGAAGGAAATAATAATAATAAAAAAAAAACTAATTAAGTAGTGTGGCAGATGTTATAATTAAATCATTTAGAAGTGCTATACTGGCGGCTTTAATAATATGCTGCCACTTTCTTGGACAATGAGATGGAAAGATAGATGATTTAACTAATAAAGGAAACTACAGAAGCGGATGAAATGGGTGGGCTTTAGTGTTTTAACATAATTTACAATTCTTAAAATGTGTTAAAATCAAAAAAGAAAAGTGAAAACGAGTATTATCGAATTATCTTGGGCTGTCCACTAACTTATGGAATATTTCTGGATTGAAAATATAGTAATCTATAATTTTTGTTGAAAAAGACAATGTGGCTTCGATGTTTCCATGGCAACAGCAATTTCTATCAAAGCAGGTAATTAATGTGTGTTTCTCACTGTCCTTTGAAAAATATTATTTTTTGTAATTTCTGCATTTATATCATTATAGTTTTCCAAGCTTCGATCTCTGAATACTTTTTGATCAGACACCTGGAATATCTTCAGCTGAATTTGTGCGTTGCTTAAGCTATAGCAACCCAGGTGGCTTTAAGGCTATCTAATTATCAGAAATGTAAGTGACGTCACCGGGGCATTTATAACCAATAATATTAATTCCATAGTTGCGTCTTCCCTATCGCATCTCTGTAAAGGTCTTTATACACGTGAAGCGTACTGTAATGCAGTAATTAGTGGGGTATTAACTGTATTAATGCAGTATTAGCGCTAATCATGTTATTCACGTGTCTTACTAAGAGGAGTCTGGTTGCCGCTGTTGGCTCTGTTCCTTCATTCCATGTTGCGTGGATCAATTGGTGCTTTGCGTCATTCTACTTACCTAATAATTGCATGGGTATCTCTATGGGCCACTCTATAGCGGACGATCCTAGCTATCTTTTGGTAGTGACTTTGTAGAAATCGAAGTACTTCTGGTTGAGTTTTGTTTACTTTTGCAGGAGGACTCTTTTTCCCGGATGCTAAATTTGCGCACGAGTCCGAAACACACAAATTAAGCTTCCACTAATGTCACGTGATCCTTTGAAATTCGTAGTTAGTCTTCTTGCTCCTTAATGGCATCTTACAAGGTTTTCTTGCACAAGAAGATGCTCCTCGACCTCGTAATTGGTGATTAGCGTCGACCATGGTTGTACTAGTTAAGTAGCCAGCTCTCTTTTTTTCCTGACTTTTAGTTTCTTTTTTCCCCTTTATTGTAAGAATTTCTTAAGTTGGTCGTTGACCAGGAAATGAGTTTATTTTATTACTTTTTTTTTTTTTAATTCATGGAATTTTTTCATCTCGTTTGTCTCTTTATTATTTCTATTTCCTGTCGAAATTATTCTGGGAAGGAATCTGAAAACACTTCTCATTCGAGCTGAAATGTATTCCCCCCTCCCCCCTACTGCATTATAGGCAAAAGAGAGCGATGAGCACGTGCATTTGGTAGATAATACTCGCCTCATGATAGCTTAGTTATCTTGGCATTAACTGCACAGAGCTTTTTATTATTATTATTATTTTTAATATCTCTCTTCTTACTCCTCTTTATACGAAGTTCTTTTTTTGTTCACTACCCTCTGTCCTTTCCCTTTTTCTCATTTTACGTCTTCCCTTTATCATGCACCTCGATACTACAGTCTAAAGAATGATGAGCCAGTCGGAAAGATTTGTACGAGGGGGGGGGGGTCTGGAAAGTTCTGATAAACACCTAGAACAAAAATGCTATTAAAGCAACTGATATAATCACAAGAAAGAACATAATAGTAGCAGAGTTATGGGGGTAACTTATGTTCTTATATGCACTTATGTTCTTTCTTGTGGTTATATCAGTTGCTTTACTAACATTTTTGTTCTAGGTGTTTATCAGAACTCTCCAGATCCCCTCCCCCCTCACATATCCTTGTCTAGAAAGAGATAAACAATTATAAGACCTTTTTAAAAAAATCCTGAGTCAGTTGATAGACGGATGACAGGATATTTTCCTCTAGGAAAATGTGTTACTCTCCTTGCAAAACAGACTAACCAGCCGGAGAACGCACGCAGTTCCTTCCTGTTTTACGCTTAGAGTTACACCGTACATGCAGGATTTCAATTCCAGATCCGACGGAATAAAGAGGTCCTATGTCCGTATATTGTGCGTTTTCTTATGTCCGATTTTCCTGTTTTTGGGGGTGAAAAAACGGGAGAAAAACTTGGGATCTCCATATGAGATCCGTCAACTCATTTTACTCAAGGTAGAATCTCTATCTTAATTCAGGTGTCTCAAACACTCGGGTTGTATTTGGCCGATTAACATCGAGTCATTTACTATTAACACTTTATGAACCTCAAAGCTACTTGATGATGTTATAGCGCATTATTTTTAATTTTGAAGCTCTTATACCTTTGGGTCATTTTCCTTTCTATCTCAATATCCGAACTAACTTCTATATCTAATGTTTCGATAAAATATTTTCAAAGCAACCAATAACAGCCTATCATAAACTACTGAGCAGAAGCATTTGGGCGTGTGCCTAGACTGCATATAGTTTCCACAGGGGAAAAAAAAAAAACTACCACGACTAGGGATAGAAATTCATTTCATCTTTCCTCGGGCTATTGGCGTCTGATCCTACCAGTAATTTAAAGAAAGGCAGCTGAATAAAATCAAATCATTAATAAAGCTGTCAAGTGTTTACCATCTATCATGAGTTCGAAAACGTGAAGAGCAGTAACGATGCTAAAGTTGTGAAATTTCTCAAATAGCTAACCAATAAACTGTCATGTGTGGCAAACGAGAATGCATTTTGTAATCTATTTAAACAAATTTTAGATGATTTCAAGTAAAAAAAAAATTCTTTTAAGGTTTAGCCAGAGCCTGCTGAACGAAGGAAGCACATGCTTGAGGGTGATACATTTACAAGAATGTAATTTTATCAATACAATTTTTATTTGAAATCTTCAATAGTGTAATTGGAATTAAAAAAAAAAAAAAAGGACTACATTAGTAGAAAAATTTTTATTTGATAAAATATAAATTATTTTATTTTATTAATTTTAAAGTTAAAAGGTGCTAACCTCGCCAGTTCCGTATGCAACACATCTTAAAAATTTGCTGCATGTTTATCCAAAATATGTTTTTAAACCTTTATCTCTAGTTAGGCTTAAGTACAATCGTTAAACTTATTTGGTCTTTGGTTGAAATCGCGAGTAACCTGGGGGGGGGGGGGGGGAAGAACACCTCCATTATTACGTCACTGGTGGTGCTATACAAAGTCTGCCGAATTGGCTGCAAATTTCAAAATATAAAACATTATTTAGTTAACTGGTTAGTATAAATCGTTGCAAATTAGAAATTAACTGGCAGCTAAATAAAAGCAAGAAAATTGCATGTTTGCTCCTTGAATTAACATATCGCGTGAGGCTTTCTTACAAAATCGTTTTTTATTACTCTTTATTGGCCCGCTATGCAAACTACGCGCGCACACACGCACGCACGCACACACACACACACACACACTTTAAAGAATAAGTAGAAAGGTGATTGATAAAGGTCACGAAATCTCAGAAAATGGGGAAGTTTAATGGCAGTATTCCGAATGAATATTGGCGATCGACGAAAAATTCTTTCTTTCAGAATTTGTCGTGTTTCTGCTAAAATATCTAACAGATGTTTTAGCAGATCCGCAATGAATCTGTAAGAAGTCTTACACTGTTACAGTTCTGTAACAATTCTCAATAATTGCTACTAGAAGATGGCTTCCTTGCAGTACAGCCATCTTCTAGTAGTCAGTCTGTCTCTATATGAATAGTTTATTTGTTTGTCATTTTAATTGATTTTTCTTAGAAATAATAATACAATCTACATTCTACTTATAATATAATATAAAATATGTTTAATAATTTAAAAATATTTTCTGAAATTCTCAAAGAATATGATACACCTGTAAATTTTTCATATCATAATGTTACAATTATAATTTCTCTGCGATGAAAATTCGATATTAATGAATATTAAATTAATATTAATATTAAGGGTGTTTTTCCCGTTTTTTATGATGACATGTATTGGAATTTATGCTTGTTAGTACCAGAACTCGACATCATTAGTAAATAAACATGAATTGTCCGCGCGGTTAGCCTAGTGGCTTTGCGCTTCGCAACTATACTCCTGGGGAAGGAGTATCCTAGGTTCGATTCCCGTCGACGACGTGAGGAACTTAAGGATCTTCCTCAGCCATAGCCAAGTTAGCCGTCTTGGGTGTGGACAGCAGGGTTTTTCCGCCAGTTTATCTGGGGTTTTTCAACCCGCAAGCAGGCAAACCGGTCTTCTGAACACACGGATTACAGCCAGGAATATCGACCTAGCCATAGGCCTGATTCGTCAGCCTATGCCGGTTCCGGAGCCCGGATAAAATTTTTTTTTGGGGGGGGGGAAGACTCATAGGGTGTTGTACATTCCCGTAAAAAAAGGGGGGGGGTACTGTACCATCACACTGAAAGGAATGAATAAACATGAATTAACTAGCTCAATAAACAAATAGCGAATACAAATAAATCAATTATTATGAACTAATATTATATAAATATTAAGGGTCATTGTTAGCTAAATAACCAGTTATAGTAATGCGATATGGAAACTTCCCGTTGTTTGGACCGTTAGCAAACATTACAACTTATTTCTTCGCCAGTAATCAGTCTTTGAAATTGAATCACTTACATTTAAACTTTGACTTGGTAGGAAATTCGGTACTCTTTATTTATTTATTTTCATAACAAAATTATTTATTCTATAATAAAAATCATAATTTAGCGAACAAGAACAAGCGAATAAATGCTTTGTAAGAAATAGTAGAAGAATCACACACGGAAACAAAGCATTTGGCTGTATAAAGATGATCTGTTAGGAGATTTACTGAAAAGAAAGCTCTTCAATATTGCACTATTCTAGTGTTTGCCTATGTGAGACATGGGCAACAACTAGAAAACAGGAAGACAGGTTGCGTGTGGCCCAAAGAGCCCTATGAAAGAAGAATGCTCCACATAACAAAAAAAAAAGGAATAGATTAAGAAATACCAGAATTAGAGAGATGACTGGAGTAGATATTGTGATTGTTGTAAAGCATGTAAATAAAGATTGGTTGACCATATTTAGAGACTGCCAGACGGGTGGATATCATTAAGCACTGATTGGATATCAAGAGAAGAAAAGGTCGCTAAAGAACAAGATGGAGCAATGATTACATGAGATGGTGGAAATTGGTTAAAAACAAACAGAACTAGAAAGTTAAGGAGAACTAACAGTGGATGGAAAGAAGCTAAAGAAAAAGAAGACGACGACTCAAACAGAACCTACTGTTGCCATGGAAACTTGGAAGTCAGATGCATGTTATTTAGTTAAACAAACGCAACTATATTTTTGATGTTAATTTATTTATACACATACCGGCTACTGAATTAGAAATCTTCATGCAGAAGAACGTAAACATCACTTACGCAGCGTATAAGCAAAATACTTGGTCACGTTGAAAACAACAGAGCTGATTGGTTTTTCAAAAAGGTGAGCTATCTCGGGTGTTTAATCGGTGGAAAAATAACCCATATTGTTTGTCTAAGAAGGGTAACCGTGGTCCTGAGACAGTCTCTCAGGAACGAGATAGCCGTCGTCTGAAAGGTGAGGTGATTCTAGGACAAAATAAAGGTGATTCTGAAAGGCTTCTACGGACAAACAGAACTTCCTGTGTGCAGCAATTGACCGAGGTATTTAATAAAGGCCTTTCCCGACCCATATCTCACCGGACTATGAGCAAGGAATTGAAAAGCATCGGTATTGGCAGTCGCATGCCTATACGGAAACCACTGATTTTTGCGAAGTTTCTAATTCAGTGGCCAGTATGTGCTTTATTTTATTTCTTATGTGAATCAGTTCCACAAAAGCTTATAAATCCATAGCACGTTAGTACCGCTGATGTTCAGAGGGTTAAATAAGCTGGAAACCTTTCTTTGGAGAGACAAACATGGAACTTTTATCAGCCACTTCAGGTCGACACTAAGTCGTAGTAATAATAATAGATTTGTGGCATTCGAAGCATTTGTCTTTCTTTTATCTTATACTGAAAATTAAACTTGCAAAGAATGCTTTTAGAGTGAAATTTTTTTTTTTTATGGTTAGAGGAAACCAATCATTAATGCAATCCGATTATTACAATCAGATTACTAGTATTTTTGGTGTTTTAGAAATTTTCAAAGAAAATTTTTTGTTGAAACGCATTATGTTGGTTAGCTGATAAAAGGGTATTGAAAGATCTTAAAGATAAATGGAAACCGATCTATTTGGAGTATGACAGAGTAGGATTAAAAATTTGTTATTTTTTTACAGTTGTCTGAAGAGGCTTAATGTCTGGAGAGGAAAGAGAAAAGCAAGCGGGGGAAAAAAAAAAGGACAAAATGAAAGAAAAAGAAGATAATTCAAAAAAAGGAAGATATGTAAAGACGATATTTCTCTAAAAAATATAGAAGAAATATATTTGCTTTAATGAAGATCTGTTAGCTCATTTGGTTTGGAAAGACTGGGTTTGAATTCCTTCTATGTTATGAGAAACTTTATCAGGTGTTTTCAGATGGAAAGCGTAGGATTTTTCGTCCCTCAAAACAGGCGAACCTACGCCATGAACACACACACACACACACACACACACACACATAAATACTTGCTCTACTTTCACATAAATATGATATTACTTGAATTAAATTTAGGAATACGTTAACTGTTTCTATTTTACCTTTGCACAATAAATATAGAAGAATGCAGCGTATACTGTTTGGTACTACTGATGTACATTTAACAAGAAATTATCCTTAAAACGACTGACTACTGAAACACGTGACCTATAGAAAAACTTATAAGATCCTAGTTTTTTTTTTTTTTTTTTTTTTTTTTTTTTTTTAAATTCTTGACCACGGAACCTTTTTAACTTTGAATTACTATTTGGATATTTCAAAAATGTTCGTACAGATATCTTGTATAGATATATAAAGCAAACTTTTATTTTTCGACTTGCCCTGGCTATATATATATAATGAAATAAAATTTCATTCACCGGATTGCCTATTTCTGATTGAGCAGCTATAGGACACCTGTTCTGACAGTTCTTTCTTTATTTTGCCATATAAAAGCAAATAAAAGAAAAAATCTAAATCGCACGACAGTCTCCTGGCTCGTATTTTATTGCAGTGGGAGTGTTGTTTATAAGGCCAAAGCTAGACAGGCGCTTTGTACTCGGTGTTTAAGAAATAACTGTTTCGACTCTGCAGTCGGAGCACGTCCTTGTAACTGTACGCGTTGTAAACCTGGAAAAGTTATTGGAGTTCGTGCGAGATGATTGACCTGACCCCCGTAAGTTAGTACGCGGGTCGCTGTGATTTCAGATATGCCTCTTGTTGTCATTCGTCAGGAAGTCTGTGACTTGATAAACTAATACTTTTTAAAATGCACACGTTGCACAACCTGAGGAGCGAGATTTTCTTTTCTTAAGGGGTCGGCGACAGTGTTCTTTCCACTGGCTTGATTATGACCCTGTCTGCTGACACGAGGGATCATGACCTCCTCCGAAAATAAGTATATGTGACAAGCTAGTGAGTGATGGTAGAAATATAGATAAGATAGTAGGCGGGATTGTTCATGTTTTTCTTTTATTCCCCCATCTTCCCCTCCCCCATTCTGTCTCGTTTCTGTGTAGAGTGTCGTCATTCCTTACTTAACTGTTGGGCTCTACTGTATAATTAGGAATTTACAGGAAGTTGTCCAGCGTATTGTGAAAATGTGTGCCAAGGTTTTGGCTGTTGCTTTAATAAGGTTCGGCTGGTTGTATTGCATAGAAATAGCTACCGAACAGCTGGTTTGTGTGAAGTTGGGATGTTTCCAGGTCATTCTAATGATCTTTTAGCTTTCTACTTAAAATTTCGAAATGCATCACAAACAAAGACTTTTGCTAATAATCGACCGATTGCAATCTAAACCATTAAAAGGGTTTCCAGATAAGTACGTATCATATAGGACGCATGGTCAGAATCATTTTAATTAAAATCTACCTTGATACTTTATATGGAAAATCTATTAAGATCCCCCCCCCGTGTTTGTGAGAAAGGATGTGAGTGATTTGAGGATTGCTAATGTAGATGTTGAAATATCAAATCAAAACGTACTGGTACAGCACAATGCAAATAGAACCTGATTGCAACAATCTATGTATATAATTATTACATGTATTGTATTCCTCAATTGATTCGCTGAAGAAGAAAGACAGGGTTATTTTAATATGCATTGTTTAGCATATATATGAATATATTTGTCTTATTTGCATATCAGAAATAGAAAATATATAAAATTAAGAATATAATTTATTTTTAATAATAATATTATAATCGAAAATTAAATATTGCTTCCCGTAGCTTTAAAATTTAGATTTTAATTTGAATCTAATAATACACCAATCTTATTTTTGTATATATTCAGTACATCAAGAGGCAAAGAGTCTTTTTCAGGACTTCCAGGGTAACGAATGGCAATGCTGTAGCCAATGAAGTTTTAACTGAGGCTCGGCTATTGCCGTTACCCAGCATGACTAGATTTTTAGCTCAATAACATCCCATCCACACAGATTTTCTTCATTCAGATGACGGGATAAAAAGTCAAGGACTCAGTCCATCTGCCAGTTCTTTTAAGAACTTTCTGCTATAACCATTATATTTTATTTTATGGAAAGGTGACGGAGTTTGGAATTAGTTATCTTGGAAGTCCTTTTTAGGACGTTCAGAGTAACGGATGGCAATGCTGTAACCAATGAAGTTTTAATTGAGGCTCGGCTAATGCTGTTACTCAGCCATGACTAGAGCTTTTAGCTCAATAACACCCCATCCACACAGATTTTCTTCATTCAGATGAAGGAATAAAGAGTCAAGGACTCAGTCCATCTCCCAGTCCTTTTTAGGACCATTATTTTATGAGATAGAGCCAGAGAATAAGGTGACTTTTGACGAGATCGGACGTGTTATTTTAGATTGTGCCTGATTGAATTTTATATAAGGTTTTTTGGGAATCTTATATTGCACTGGCTCTAACACAGTTCGAAACCTACTGTCTCCCCCTCTGTATGAAAAATGCACGAGGTCTGATGGCCGTGTAGACCCCACCCACGACGAGGACCAGTGGTGGATGTATGGTACTTTAGGGAGGTAGGCTCTTGCTCTGTGGCCAAGTGAATTCTTGATACTCTTTTCCCCTATTATTAGGGCATTATAAACTTTAACATATATTGTTTTGCTAGAAGACCCCCGTGTGTGTCTACGGGATTTGCCAGTGGACCCTTCAAAGTCTACAGGATTATCTACAGACACCGGAATATTCTTTGACAATATACGGTGAACAATAATGGAAAACGTAAAAGACATTAAGGACGCCATTCAAAATTTAAACGAAGATCTGACTCTAAATTTACCTTAAAGAAATTTGAGACAGAATATCCCGGTTGTCTGAATCTCTACACTCGGATTAATGACACGGAAGAAGTTGATGCGGACACGGAAGGGGACTTCACACCTGTTCCACCACCAAAGACGTCCCGACAACATGATTGTTCCCAGACGGAACAATCAAACAAAAGGCGAAGAACATCTGAAAATCATATGGAAGAGGATGTAGCAACACATGATATCCAAGACAGAAAAGAAAAGGTTCCTCCAGTTATCCTCCGAAACAAAGAGAAGTGGACCTCAGTCTGAAGGTCACAAAACATCAACTTCTCCAGGGCAAGAAATACTGATGAGGGTGTAAAGATTCATCCTGCTACTGTTTCAGATTATCGTAAGATGACGGAAATGCTGGACAACTCCAAATTGCTCTTCCATACCTTCGCACTAGCAAGCGAGAAAAATCTTAAAGTGGTGCTTAGAGAGGTTGCTGAGGTATCACAACTGATGAGATCACTGCCGACCTCATCAGCCAAGGACTGATCCCAATCAAAGTCAGCAGGATACTGAGATCTGACAAAAGGCCAATGCCGCTGGTGTTGGTCAAAATCAGCAACACACAGAAAAGGATATATGAAGTGACCGATATCTGCAATCTCAAAATTACAACCGAGCTTCTATAGAAGAAGACATCGGCAGGGCAATGCCATAGATGCCAAAAATTCGGGCACGCCCAAAAGCTGTGCAGAACTGCCTACAGATGTCTGAAATGTGGAGAGGGACACCAGACCAACACCTGCACCAAGCCAAGATCTACCTGTTGTGCTAACTGTAGAGGACCACATCCCGCTAATTACAAGTGGTGCCGTTTCCACCCAAAAAATTGTGGGTCAGCGAGAGTGAATCCTGCTCCCCATGCAATGACCATAAGCAACCAAGCAGGTCGCCCTCCTGATCGAAATACCTCAGATTCAGCAGCACAGGAAGGCACGCGACCTTCATCCATGACCAAAACATACGCACAGGCGGCACGAATTCAGATTCCTTCATCTCAAAAGCAAACAAGCTCCAAGTTAACATCAGTTCTACCTGCTTCACTTGCCACAATTATGTTCAGTTACGAAAAAAGCTCAGTTATGTCATTCTCTAGAAAAAAGGTCTGCATTAAAGAAGACATCTTGCTCTCTGGTCAAAAGATCCCATGGAAATCGGAGACCAAATATCTTGGGGTACTACTGGATAAGAAACTCCTTTTTAACAGGCACATCAGTCTCATTGGCATCCAAGATATTTGGACTAAGATATCCAAAGTAATAGCTCAACTCTACCCAATGGTCAATCGCAAGAGTAAACTGAACTTACAAAATAAATTACTACTTTTCCGGATGGTTATACGTTCAGTTATTACCTACGCCTCAACAGCATGGAGTCACACTTCACGATCAAACATTTCAAAACTACAAAGAATCCAAAATAAGTGCCTAAGGATGATTCTAGATGCCTCATGGTTTATCAAAAATTCACCGATTCATTGAGAAACCTGCTAACCATTCAAACCGGCTGATCGTACAAGCTGTCAATTGCAATGAAACAGAGTCTACAAATACAAAAGACCAAAGGCTATTCTACTCCCAGCTGATCATAACTAATACAACTGCCCTCCAGAGGGCGAGCTTAAAGCTCACAAAACACCCTTTCCCAAATAACTTCCTTTACAGACAAAGGGGAATATGAAAAAAATTTTTGCTTCACCCATCCTGACAGTAGCGTTATACCATTGTTATGAGTGGTTATTATCATGAATGACTTGCTTGTCATGTCACTGCTTGTGGTCGTTTCACTTCCCCCCTACCTTTTCTCCCCATTTTTAAGTTGATTATGAGAGTAAATATAAGTACTTCCAGTAAACTCCTAATAATCAGTGAGTTCATGTTTCGATGTTACAAATAACTGTTTTTATTTATTGCTCTCTATATCTAAAGGAGAATGCATAATTTCAGTTTGTACACGCCATCAAAGAAAACAAATGTTGAGGATGGAGGCAATATGAGAGAGAAATAGCACGGATCTTTCATGTAGGTGGCTATGTCCTTAGAATGAGTAACGATCTCCCGACTAAAATGGCTTTAGCTAAGTTACCACCTGGTCAACATCAAAGAAGATGTACTTATAATGTAGTGTGGCAGAGTGAAAGTGTAAATGAAAAGGAAGATGGAGAGTTGTGGGGGAGGTCCATCGTGATATAAAGTGGAGACAGAAACTGGCCAAATAGTACGAAAATATGGCTGCAAGTGCATTTAGGTTTAATGGTTAATACAAAAGAGCCTTGGAAATATCGCACGTCAAAAAGAAGAGCAAGAACATTTTTCCTATCACAACAATTTATTTCAGGTTATAGGGAGGAGGAAGGAACAAAAAGAGAAATATTGTGAGTAAAAACGAAGAGATAAAATATAAATGGACTATTACGCTAAGTGGTAAAGTAGACTTAGCGCAATAGCCTGTTATGTATGTGAGTACTGGCAAGGAGGATGTGATTTTTAAGATAAAATTGAAACTGCACTCAACTACCTACCACACTCGTAATCTAAATGAGCTTAAACTATAAATATAGTATGATTTTGTTTCTTGCAAAGTCACTTTTTATGTCGCCATACATTTCTTATCCCTTAATGCATTCCCACCATCCATATAAGAGCATTTCCGAAGGTTCTTCCATAGATTTAAAACGCAACGAAAACCAGGAGTGGATTTCTGTACGATAATTCATCGTAAACATTTTTTTAAACGTCTGTTTGAGATGAGTTTTTATAAGAGAGGATCGTATTTAGACAGGATTGCGTCCTTTGACTAGGTTATACGCAGGATGAGGAACTCGAGATTCTAGAGAAAACTTTCTCCTGTCCTCGCTCCCAGTATAAAGTCAGCCCCCAGTATAATACACCCCGAAATACTTGTTTTTTTTTTTGTTGTTATTTAACTAAAATCTTGCAATGTTTTTGTTGCTCTGATTTCTTTGGGAAGGGTGAGGAAAGGCCTCGAGAATGTCCCTGCAAAGAAATGATGCGATCATATCAAATTTTGAGACCTAGTGTCTAATCCTCTAAAAATAAGTGACTAACCTTAAAAGGAACAAAATTTCCTCGCCTAGTTTAAGATTGGGACCACTACACTGCTATAACTAACCATTAGCCTACCTACGATATTAATGTAATATAGGTTTAAAATCTGTGGAAGGGTTTGACTCACATAAAAAAACAAATAAATTTAAAATAAATAAAAATAGTGAAATAAAGTTTAATAAATTAATTTTAAGTTTCGTTATAAAGAAAAATATATATTTTAATTATAACTAGATTAACAACTATGCGTTTGCTCCATTTATTTTAATTTCATTTGCATATATGTAGAAAGAATATAAACGAAGTCATATTTTGTATGAAAAGAGTATACATTTTTTTTATTATTTAAACATGGTTTCCTCTTCTTCTTCTTCTTGGCTTCCTGTATTGGGCAATTGTTTGCCTGTAACGTTTTCAAGGGTTTAAAAAGTCTTCTGCCCATCTTCTCCAGGGTCTTCCTTTAGATCGGTGTGTCTTTGGTTTATATTTCCAAGCAATATTTGGCCATCAGTCCACATTCGTTCTTCCTATGTGGTTTTTCCAGTTCTTTCTATACTTTGTGATGTCTTCTGTTATGTTAATTATGGATAACTGTTTTCTTATTTCTTCATTTCTTATCTTGTCTATTCTTTTGTAGCTTGCAAACGGTCTTAGGAACTTCATTTCTGCAGCTTCCACTTGTCTTTTATCTCGTTCTCCCCAAGTCCAAGTTTCACTGCCATATTTCAGAATTGGTTTGGCTATTATTTTATATAGTTTTATTTGGGTTGTTCTAGACATCTGTTTATTGAAGTGTCTGTTCAAAGTTCCAATAACTGTTAGGAATTTTTGCTTTTTATATGCAATGTCGATTTCTCCATTGGGGCTTATGTAATTTCCTAGATATTTAAATTTGTTCACTTGTTCTGTTACTTTGTTGTGAATGACTAGTTTGCATCTTTTAATTTCTTTACCTTGAAATGCTATTGATTTCGTTTTATTTATTGAGATCTTCATGTCATACTGTTCTATTGTTTTGTTCAATACATGTAGATTTTTCCGTAATTGGTCTTCATTTGGCAAAAATAACTTGATCGTCAGCATACAAAAGGCCCAATTCTTTATTTCCTATTTTAATTCCTATGATTTTGTTTTTCTCCTGTTCTCTTGAAATTTTTCCACACACACACACACACACACACACATATATATATATATATATATATATATATATATATATATATATATATATATATATTGAAGAGTATAAACATGGTATGGACACTTTTTTTATTAAGTGATAATATTTGTTCTCATTTAGGACTGGAATGGGATGGAGGAAATTTACGTTTTCTAGTATAAATAAACACAAAGATAGCTATTTATAATGAAAGGGGAAATTGCTTGAAGAAAGAAAAATAAAAGTTTCAAAGAAAAGAAAATAAAACAGAAATAAACAAGAGATAAAAAAAAGAGCAGTAAAGAATATATATAGAAAGAAATGTGTGCTTGGAGGGGGCTAAGATAGCAGGAAAATAAAATCTCAGAGAGAGAGAGAGAGAGAGAGAGAGAGCTTTTTAGATGAGAAATAAAAATAGAAGTCAAGCAAGAAAGGTAAACAGACATTCAATGAGCTGAGAAAGGCTGAAAAGTGTCGCGATGGTTTTATTATTTAGCTGGCTTCCTCAGGGGATGCTCGATGAGAGAGAGAGAGAGAGAGAAAAGATGTAATTTTTCGAGGCATTTCTCGAATATGAGCGTCACCATGGAATATGCATTGTGACATTGTGGATCATCCTTCGTATTGGGGTGGGCAATTGTCTTAGCATCTGGCATGCCGTCACCACTCCGTGACTGTGTGCTTTAGTTGCAGCGTTGCTCTCCGATTCGCCATAACAGGAGGCGCAAAGAGGAACTTTGTAACCTGGTGGCGACGTGATGAAGCGTCTTCTGGCTTGACGTAAGGATACCTGCTGAGGCAACGGGGGGGGAACTAACGACCAGTCTTGGTGAGTACAAGGATTAGGCGTTCATGACTGGCATAACTAATCTGCTTGGCCGCCTACATGTGTTCACTAATAAAAGTCACCAAGTTTGAGAAAAGTCAGCTGTCTCTACGTGTGTGTGTGTGTGTGTGTGTGTGTACAAAGAATCAGTTATTCTAAATAATAAATAAAAGATTATTTAAAACATGTTTCCTTAGAACTGTTGTTAGCTCTGAAAAGGGAAAACAACACCAGATTTCATTTTGAACAAGTGGCGGTCCCAAGTGGATAAACTGTGAACTTCACGACTCATTTAAGTATGGCCATTTTTGTAGAGATAAATCTCGACCGTAAAATTGAGTCCCCTACATCTTCCCCCCCCCCCCACACACACACTCGCGGTTCGTGGCGATTGTCAATTCTTTACCAGGTGACAGGTAATATCGGACGAAAATTTTGGAAGGGACACACACATCACCTCTACCCAATGTGACAGTTGCCTCCTAGCGTCCATCATGGTGCGCACCATCATCTCTCCTACACATTCATCACATGCCTTGCCTTGTAATCTAAGAATTTCGGACCAAGGTAATGCTCTACCAGCTTTGGCAGTGTGCCAGTAATGTTAGAGGACTTTTGTACTGGTAATTGTCGGAATGGAAGAATGGTCAAGAACATAGGACCGGAAGAGTGTGTTTAAATATGTCGTAATGCTAAACAGCCTCTTTTTGTCAGAACAGAAAAAAACGAGGTCACTTTACATGCCAAAAATATCAACTCATTTATGAGAGATGTACTTACATCAAAAATAATTCTCTCTTTTATAATTATTAAAGAGAGCCTGAATGGCTACATTTCGATTATTGTAATTTAATTGAAGATATTATATAGATATATTTAATTGAAGATATTATATTATATAGATATTATATATAAATCTGTTGTAGAGCCGATTAAGTAGATACAGTCCTCGCATTATAACTTGACTTGCAGTACGTATTTTTTATTTCTTCTTATGTAAGAAAATATATGGTTAATTAACTGATATGCGAATTATTGAATATTTCTTCATTATAAGAAAGATTTTGTTGCATTTTCAAAGAGACACATTAAATTCCTTTTTTGTTAAATATATTAATAGCGTTTTTAAGAAAATGTTCTGTACGATATAGAGTTCAGTTTGGAAGCAGCACCTTTAAGTGATCATGCCTAAAAAACTCGTTTTTGCTAAATATATTACTGAGATTTTTTAAAAATAATTCTTTGTTTGATATGGATTTCACATTCGAAAGCAGTGCCCCTAGTGGTCAAAATTGAAGTTAATAGTATTTTAGATAAGGCTGGTTTTGCAGATAAATCTACGGGCTTTTGTCATTTTTTTTTTTTTTTTGCCTTCCACTTTTTTTTCTCTCTCTTTTTATTTTAGTGAGGCCGCGAGTTGTAAGAGAAGAGAAGGTTTAAGTTATCAAAGTTAGCCATGCTCTTCATTCACGTACAGTTGCCTGGATATATTTCGAAAGAAAAGAAGCTAATTTTATTGTTTGAACTAAATAGCTTCTCTTATCACACACCTCATTTCAAAATACTCCAATAAATTAATCCTACGTTACCTCCTTGGCTTAATCTCTAATCCTCACTTTTCCAGGTCACATATGAAGCGCTTTCAGTAGGATTAATTTGGCCGCGTAGATTCTTGATAATAATTTAAGGCAAGTGATACAAATGCTAACTCTGCAATGAAAGCAGACTATCTGAAACTTTTTACTCTAAATAAATTTTTCTCTCCTTATTGCAGGCCTGAAATGACTTGGAAAAAATAAAAAATAAAAAAAATCCAACGTTTGGTCTCTAGAGAAAGGTGTCCGGATTATGTAGTCCTTAGCCCATTCATTGTACTATAGGTTTACAACCTTTTCGTGGATGGGATTGTCATATATATTAAAAAACAAAACAAAAAAACTTTGGAACCATGAACGAATAACTTGGACTACCTCATACAATTGTATACAAGTCCCAAGGTTTTGAAAGATGATGAATATTGTCGTATTCAGTCCTCCATATTGGTAAAGAATTCTACAACGAAGAAGATTGATGATGAAGATAGCTTTTCTATTTAATGTCGAATTTTTATTTGAATAAAATCCTGCAGTTAAGAAGACTGCGAGAGGCACAAAGTAACCGTTTTCTTTAGTCCTATCAAATGTTCGACATGTGAATCATCTTCATTAAACCACCTTGAATTTGGACAAAGTGAATGATAACATTATAATCTAAACGTAGCATTTGCCATCAGAGAACTACAGAATTTTTTTTCCTGTTATGTTTGATCGGTAGTGATGATAAATAAACTTAGTGTTATTTTATATTTCAGTTCTATCAAAGGGGACAAAAGTGTCAGAAATAAATGTTCTCTAACCATTATTATCTCTTTCTGTCGCTCGTACTCAAATGTCAGACAGTTAATTTACTGATTTATTTGCAATGACACATTTTAACGCTAATTTTCCCTAAACTGGAATCAAATTTTTGAGGCACACTCAACATCTATCCTTCTCTTCGAAAGACATACGTTCGAATCTTCTAGGATGCGAGGAACTTTTTTAAGGACCGTCAGCTGAATAGTGAATTAGCTGTCTCACTGGAGTTTTTTTGTTTCTGGAAAACAGACAAATCAATTGGGAGACACGCACACAATTAACAACCACGATATTCTAAACATATTATGAGAATCAAACAATTCCACATGTCATTCCTTAATCCTCTATATTTTTTATATTATAAAAAGCAGATAGTGAGATACAGCAAAAACCGTCATTATCAGTCGACTCCCATTTACATTTGCTTTGACTATCTTGTAGGTGCCTCGTTCTACTACTGATTTTGATGAAATTCTGGATATTCCCCTCTTGAAACGATCACCACGTTAATCACTCTAATGACACCACGAATAAAAGAAAATATATCATCGGGCGGATATATCACTGGTTCGATTTCTATCTCTGATTAAAGGAATTTATTGATTGGGCCGTTTTTCAGGGTAATCCTCAAGTTTTCGATCTTAAAAAAAAAAAAAATCATTCTTTTTGTCTCCTGTTGACTTATGCCACCCCCCTTCCCTTCAATTAGGCAAGCCATTGATTTCCAGATGTAATGGATTTATTCCTAGTAAGCCAGCAGAATCGAATATTTTCATGGCAGTATGATGTTATATTTGTCTTAGTCAATAAACTGAAAAGACAATCAATTCTATGTTCACTTGGCAAAAGTGCAATTGCACATTCATGATTGCATTATTAAGGTTGAATTATTATGCAGCTATGCTGGGTTCGAACATCACCAAGAATTTAAGACTTTTTTTTTTTTTTTTTGAAGTATTTTTTAATGAAATCTGAGAATTTCAATTTAGGCATAGGTGGGCTGATTTCCTCATCAACAAATCTATTCCAAAACATGTATTTAAGAGTTAAAGAGAATGAAAAATAAAACTTAATTTTCTGATATTAATTAATTATCATTCTTCGTTATCTTTCGTATCAGATTAACTTTTTTTTTTTTGTACACATTGTCCATTTTTGTTGATCTTATATATATTTTTCTTTATCTCAATTCGCTCTAGATTTTGTATTCTCTTCGTTTCATGCTGTGGACTTTTTTTTTTTTCTCACTTTTCTCAGCTATATCCTGTCTCTCTTCTTTTGTATGGCCTTCTTTCTTCCCTCCCCCTTCTTCTCCGCACTGTTTTCTTTTCGCCTGCTGAAAATAGCTTTCTAAGATATCACATTCTCCACACACTCAGGTGCTCTAACAGCGACACAACGCTGGAGATTGGGTGATCATCTTAAACTTCGTTGAGGAAATCCGAGTAAAGACTAAAGATGTGTCGAACCGGTTTATCAAAGCAAAGGAAGGTAGCGTTTATCAGGCAATGAGATCCTTTTTTTTTATTTCTTTATCTTCTTTAAAAGAGAGGCCTGAAGTTGTTGTTTTTTCTCTTGCCTATCTTCCTCTATTTCATTGAGATTAACTTTAGCATATCTTTATATTAAAATACATTAAATAAAGTCAATGGTGCGACTGTTTGTATAATGATAACAATTTAATAATAAAAAAGCGCATTAAGGTTAAAGCAACGCTTAAGTTCCTCGACTAAATAAATGTTAGTAAAAATGACTTCATTCACGTCTTCAAATTTATATTTACATATATTTTTAGCTTTGTAAAAATCATAAAATTATTTAAAACATATTATTAAACTTTGTTTATATCAACCTCAAGAGAGGTTGCGAAACTTATTGCACATCAGTGTAGTGTATTATGGAAATGTGGTTAGGGAGATTCTTCTCCTTAACCACATCCCCATGTTGAAGAAACACATCAGGTTCCAGAAGTAACCTGATGTGTTTCTTCAAAAGTTGGAAGTCATGGTTCTTGGAGGAAAACACTGTGACGCTAAAGAATAGAGGTAGGCGGAGTGAAAGGAGAGATATTGTTCGTAGATTTAAAGCTAGACAATAGCAAATGGATACTGACTAGCAGCTGCTCATGTTTGTTTACAAGTTCAAATGAAAGTGGAGGAATGATAGTGGCTTGTTGAGTACACCGGCTCCCGTGAAAGTTTTCCTATGGAAACAGAATGTCTGTGAGAAAGTTACTGCAGAGGACAAGCACTTTTAGACAGTTTTTTTTTTTTTTTTTGTGTGTGTGTGTGTGTAACAAATTTTGTATAGCGATGTTAGTTGCACGGGATTCTACAGAATTATAGAGAAGCTGTCTACGTTTTGTGAAAGGTTTTTGTTCTAAGTCAGCCCAAGAAAAATGTGATCTTGTCTGAAGACGTGGGCGTGGGTATTATAAAAGAAAAAATGGAAAGTGAAGCGAGATTTTTCTTGTGCGAAAGAAGACCGGATTGTGTTATGGTGGCATTGATCTTCACTTGGAGTGGAGTTAATGAGAGATTTGAAGTTAAGGTGGTTTACGTAAGGGAAGAAAATTGTACAAGAAAGTACAGAGCCCTCGGGAGTACTTGATATTGGTGGTGAAAGCTGAAGAGAAGAAGGCATCCGCCATTTCTAACGAACGACCAGAGATCAGAGCTGGATCAAAACGATCCAACTACTGTGTCTGGAAGGTAGACTATAAAAGGGTGCCTTGGTAAATGTACCTCTGTGCCGGACAAGATTTTCTCCAAACCAGAAGTGGACAAGATTGGTTAGAACACGTGCTGTAGATCGAGACCGGGCAACCCTACTCTCAAGACCAAACATGGAATTTTTTTTAAGTCATTTCGCACGTCTAATAAGCAGGATAGTGGTCTCGCACTGTACGGTGGAAGTTATCTGCCATTTAATGACTTTCGCAAGCATCAGTAACTCAGTGGCTTCTTACTCACAGCATGTAATTTGGAAAGTCGGAATGCTATCCACTCATCCAATCGTCAGACAGTGAGACGGCTCTTAAGGGTTATTGGTGAAAGATACTCACTTAGAGACTCACAGCAAATATTTCTGAACACGATTTTTGCATTATGAATTGAACCGATCTGTGTTAACTAAATGCCTGGTTTTCCTTTTCATCTACGTTAGTTTCCGACCCTAGGTGACTTTGTAGGCATTGCCCACAAAGTATTCCAGGTGAGATTTTTATAGGATAGTTCACGATTGCTTTCACCAACCCCCCAATTTTATCCGGGCTCGGGACATATTCATGATTGTAATTCATACGTGTTCACGGGGCCGGTTTGCCTATTCTGGGGGACGAAAAATTCGAGTTTCAGGGTTAAAAAAAAAGACCCTAGGTCTTTTTTTTTAATCGAACCCAGGTCTTTCCTACCAAAGAGTTTCGTCTATACCAACTGAACTGCGGACGCTCTGTAAAATTCTTTAGATAGTAGATAAATTTCATTGCTCAGTATGCAAGCACCATCCTATTTATTGGAGGCCTGCATAGGCTTGAAAACGTTCTATGTTTGTTCTCTAGTCTCTGAATGTATTATTAGGTTCTTTTGGGTAGGATCAACATAAAAAAAATCATTCTCCACTTCTATAGTTAATTCTTTGCATACTGTGGGCACTCATGGATTGCTGTATGAGGATTTTTATTTTATTTCATATTGATTGATTTTTTCATATTGTGATAATGATTAATAATAATAACTTCTTTGTGTAAGGAACAATGTAAATAGGGAAAATTGAACACCAGAGGGCTCTTTTCCAAATATCTAGGTGATGTCCAATATCGTGATAGGTATTTAATACGCAACAGAACAGCTTGAATGTTCTTGATAGTACTTGAATCATATTGAAGTCGTCAACTATTCTGTTTCTCAGAACTCTTATACTCTCACTTTTTTTTTCTTTCTTTCTCATCTTCTCCTCCTCTCTTGTTTTCAGACTTATCTACTTCATTCATCTCCTCTTCTTTCCATCCTTTTCTCTTAATCTAAGAGAAACCACAACTCATCTTGAAGGGTTTACTGTTAATGACTCGGAACAAATATCGACCCAAGATGGTCGTCAGTAAATCACAAATCGAATTCCCATCCGTAGCTCCCGTTAATGAATCAAAAATACACATAGTTATCGGAGTTCGATGAACAGCCTCACTATAGCCATCATTATTCGGGTGTAAGCCGAGGATAGAAAAGAGAAGCGGAGAGGCTACGGGAAATATTTATTTAATGTCTTGTACCGGGAACACTTAAGAAAGCTCATAGAAGAGGAAACAGAACGTATTTTTATGGGCCAGCGGAAGTCACTGGCCCTAACTAGAAATTAATATCAGACGGCTTCTTTTTTGCAACTGCCTTGAGTGATATTAATTTTCAGTTAGGGCTGCGAAGGAAGGAGGTAAGGGGGGGGGGGGGAGATCACAATCGCTTCGGGAAGCTAACATATTAAATGCGTTTTGTTTCTTTTTTTTTTTATGCGGGACGTTTTTCTAACTACTTTTCTTGCCGACTTTTAAGAAGAAGAAAGACGATGCGGTGTTTTCTCAATGAGTCGCGTAATACCAGTCATTGGTGTGAGGAGATCCCAGATGGGGTAAAATAATGGCTTCAATTTCCAGTCCCTACGGAGAAAAACCGAGATAATTGAAGATGCTTTCTCCTTTTAACTTTGCTACTTAACCTCCAGCTGTTTTCTACTTGCCAATGCTTTATGCATAATTCTGTTATGTATTGCTCGACTTATTAAAGAAAAATACAACGCCCGTGTTTTTATTCAGAAGATAGGATTAATATAGAGATTCGATCTCTTAATAGAACTAAATTAACTCTTAGATTGTGAATTAAAATGGGTAGCATCGATCTGAATGTTGTTGTTTTTTTCCCCTGTTTTCCCTTTTAAATTAAAAGTGGTGCCCGCAATCTTTGTGGTTCTTGAAAAAAAAAATTATTGCATATTAATAATAAATAGGCTCATGTTTATTAAAACACTTTAGTCTGAGAAATGAATTAATCGAAGTGTGAAAAACTAACAACTCCTAACTTGGAAATTGACTTGGATCGAGATCCGATGTAAATTTCGAATCTGAATCGAAACTATATTAGTTGAACATAAAAAGTATATACTCTTCAAAGCAAGAAAATAAGCATTTGTACTGTAGGCAGTTGCCTAAGTTGCGTAAATAGGCAACATTAGTTTTGAAGTTATTTATTGCAATAGAATTATTTCTCCTGCTTACCTTCAAAATACTTTGACACAGAGTGTACCGTAGGCAGTTGCCTAAATTACGTAAACAGGCAACATTAATTTTGAATTTTTAAAATGATTTTCATTTATTATCAATACAAATCATTTCTCGTACTTACCTCTGAATACTTCACTGTACTTAATTGTCCTAACCGCGATCTTAATCAAATAACGAATTTCTTTTTACTGATTTGTGATTCTGAGTTTCTGTGTGATTACACAGAATAGGCTTAAATCTTTATTGAGCAGGACCTGGAAGTTATTGACATCCATCAACCCTCCTCTAAATTTCAACGGACGCTTCAGAGAAAGGAAAACATTGTAAGATTATGGGATAGGACTGATTTTTATAATACATTTAAACCACCAGAATGCACTTGTATTTGAAGGTCGTCACTATGTCATATACATCATTTGTAATTAATATCCACGGGTTAAGAATTTCTCAAATTTAACACATTTTTATATTCGCATGCGTTCGACATTTGTTGCTATGACTACAACAAAATATATTCGTCTTCAACCTGCTTTTTAACATGTAGCCTGCAAACCACCGGTATGCAATTCCCCCCCCCCCTTTTCCCCATATTCTTCCACGTCATGTCGTATTTAAATAATGGAAGCAGACCCTTACACTTAATTTTGTACCACAGTCATAGTTCTACTATAAATCATGTTGATAAAAATCAAACAAAAATGTCTTTCTAAAACTTACATCACTCATCAATTTTAAATTTTGAAAAAAAAAAAAAAAAAAAGACACGCAACACATACATTACTGTATAGTGAATTCTGTGATATGAAAAATTTTTAGTTTTATCTACATCAATTTACCACTTTGCGATGCCATCTTTGAGCCCACAGTAAAAAGAAGCTGTGCGTGATTTACAAAAAAAAAAAAAAAAAAAGTTGCGATTCAATGCTGTACACGGAATGATGGGATAAAAACTACAAAAAAAAAGATCATTAATACTCAAGTTAATAAAAGGCTTATTAGCTTATGCTTAGATATACTGAACTTGGTGTAGGAACACATCTCTTTTTTGCTTTCTCTTTCTATTTCTTACCTTAATTCTTTCTTTATGTTTAAAAATTTTTCTTTCTTGATTGAGGAACAGATATTTGCAGTTGGTTGAATCCGGCAATTATGGTGAGGGGACGAGAGAGAGACAGAAAAGGTCAAAGTGTAAAACGCCAGGAACAATCTTCTTCTCAAGCACTTGAATAAAAACGACGAGTTTAAATGTTATTCAAAATACAGTTTAATTTATGATGTTCTTCCTTCACATAACGTTGAAACACAGGACTTTGTCTTCATCCTAATGTTAGTGATTTCAGGTAGAATAGGATAACACACCCACGCCAGACTCGGAAATCCTTTCACCGTGTGTATTTGAGGATATTGCGTTAAAATCCCAATGCGAATGTCTCTTCAAAAGGTAAAATATGTCGATTTTAGCTTCAAATGTATTTATCATTGGGTGTCCGGACGTTCGGAATATCGTATGAAGGCTTTGTGTTTCTCATGCGGCTTTATAACTCAAAGCAATAGCAATTCATCACCTTAAAAAAAAAAAAAAATACATTAAGATATTTCCAGTATCTCTCGGGATGATAATATACGATTCATGAAATAATATATTATTCATGTTTTCCTTCAGCTCAGCACACTTATCAATCTTTCCTCTTTTATTTTTTATTTTTTTTCGAAAAAAAGTAAGGAAGAAAAAAAAAAAGTAAAATAAAAGACGAATGGAAGTCTCGAACAAGTTGTATCCATTAATGTCTAATGATAGACCACACACACACATTCTGTTTGTAATGAATAATACAGAACCATGAAATGTGACTTTTGACTAACATGGCGAAGACATATAAAATGCTATATAAGATAAGCGGAGATATAGAGGTAGATTTGTACGTGTGTGAGGGAGAAAGGTTGTAAGTAATAAACAAACGAAGCTTTTATTTTTGGTACAATGTATGTTATCTACATTCCAAATGTAACTATGGATTTGTTATACCATCAAGTATCACACTATTGCTATCAACAGTATCAACTCATCTCCATTCCAGACTTCATACATGTCAAGACATACGTAAAGAAAACTCTCTAAGTTCTTCTGCTTGAATTTGCTTGAAGTTGACTGGCTCGAATACTAGTCGACAGAAAAATTTTCTAGATGGTTGCCATAATACAAATATCTAATTTGCTCACTGGAGCTAGAACTATACATGGAAAATCCTTACCGTAAGTCATGGATACGAATTGCACAAACAGCTATTTATAAATCTGATCTTTATATATATGAATGGAGACTTCTGAGTGGTCCCGTAAATTAAGCAAACCATGAGGTGTTTTGCATATAAACTTACCGTTTGCCTTTCCAGAACGATTTCTAAATTGAATTTTTAGAAGTTTAAATTCTTTTCGCCTTTCATTTTAATCATTAAAGTTCAGTGTATCGATTAAAAATGAATGAGTCGAAAAGTGGGATATCTTTTGGCTCTTTTTATAGGATTCTTATTTGACTGTAATCATCTTTCATCTCCCAAGAAACAAAAAAAGTGCTAAATTTGCATGTTTGAAGAGCAACACACACACACACACACACATAAAAAAAAAGGACTTCGGATCAAATTATTTTTGTGTTGTCGATCAATATTCAAGCACTGTGAGTAGCATATGGCGTGTAAGTTAAACCAACATATTCGATGCTGATTTCCATGACTCCCAGCATCTATTCAATGACTCCATTGATATGAGAAATACTATCCGGCAAAGCAGTACATTTTTATAAATAGATATATCGATGCAACACACTTTGTAATAATTTTTTTTTCTGCGTATTCATACTTAAAAAAAAACAAAACAAACTTTCCCCTTCCGTGTCATTCTTCACTAGGGGATACATGAAAGGGTATCGTTTGTAATTGTATTTTTTTTTTCATTTATTTTTAAATAACATATTATATAGGCTGGGTAATGTTCCTCTTTCTCGGCTCTATTCGTGGATTTAATGGAAAAGCTACATTAATCATTTTTGGTAGATTCCTATGCCGACTTGCACAGATGAAGAATCACTATTGTAAATTAGTCTGGCCATTCTATTAACGAGTGAACGCATGTTCTGCACCAGATGCGATGTACGGGTTTTCTGATGGTGTTCCTATTGTTAAAGTCTCTGTTAGATTGTCAAAGGAAAAGTTACAAATGTTGAAAACACACATTCATCAAAGTTGACGGAATGATGGTTTGTGAAGTTGATAAATGCGGAAGCGAGTTTTTGCGAAAGATATTCGCCACAAGCCGCTAAACATTTATGGCAAATGAAACTTGCACTTGGAGAGCATTTTGCAAAACTAGTTGAGAATAGTTTGTTCGAAGGAAGTGGGAAAATATTTGCGGGAGAATGTCAATTGCACTTGGAGTCATTGACTCCAGTGGTATTTATAACTAAACTTTTAGTAGCGTATTTAAAGTATGAATAAGGAGTTGAATGTTTCGGATTATTGTGAGATTATGTTAAATGACGTGTGACTAGTTTCTATCACCATTACAAAACTCACAAAAAAAAAAAAAATGCCTGATTTCATTTGAAATCAACAATTTAAGCTAAAAACTACTTTTATAATAAATCACCAGTAGAGGGCGTCTTCTTAATTTTTCTTTCAGTTTATGTTAGTCAGTAATTCAGTATGTTAATTCCTCAGTAATATTTTTTTATTAGTTTTAGACTCTTGAAAATACTTATACGAAATGATGAAAATAATTTATAGGTTTCATATATAATTATAATGTTAACAGTATGTAAATTGGTCACACCATTTTATTTTGTTTTTCTGAATTTCTCACATTCTTTCTCAGTCGAGAGAGGGCGCATCTGTCATTGTTTAAGAAAACCAAAAGATGTAACGTGAGGATATTTTCGCTTGTAAATTAAATTGTTCGCTATATCTTTTAAATTTATCTTGTAAATTTAATATTCCTTATTAAGATTAGGAACAAGAAATCATGGTAATTTCTGCCATATTCTTTTCTGTCATCTTTTGTCTGATTGCTACAACCGAGAAGATTTCCGTGATGATGAACGATTGAAGACTAACCGTTAACCGATTTCAAAGTTAGGGCAAAAAATTTATCTCCTACTCTCTAGTTGTAATAAATAGGTGCAAATGTTATTAGTTGTTACAACGCGTTAGTGATAATCAAGAAAGAAAAAAGCAAGTAAGCTAGGTTTTAAAGGAAACTATTTTATTTTATATTTATTTATTTATTTATTTTATTAGTAATTCGTCATTTGCAGCTAGTCATAAGCTAGTTGCAGTGATATATACTATATGGAGCAAGTTCATTAATGTGTTTATTTTTATGAACGATTCTCATAAAAATGTGATAAAGAGTAGTTACGAATTTCAGGCTACATTTTGATGCTTTATGTAGAATAGAAAACTTTTTTTAACTGTAAAGTTTCTACAGTAGCATAAAATATTGCATAAATTGTTGTCCTCTTTTTTATTATTGAATTTCCAAATAGATAATGAACGTTTAAAGTAGAGAATTTTTTTTCAAAAAAAAAAACATACTTAATTTTCGAGTTTGGTAAATAAACTTCCTACAGACTAAACCGTTAAAAAAAAACTTCTTCATTAAACATCAGAGTTATTCTAGGCGTAATTTACTTCCTTCGTTTTAATGAAAAAAGCTACGCGAGCTCAATTTACACACGCAAATCGAATCTCCACAATTCGAAAGGGAAATAATTAGTTGCTGAATTGATGCTGTATATCCAGCTACTAACCAACTTCAGTTTACTGTAAAAAGAGAGAGAGAGAGAGAGAATTTGTTTATATGTGGTTTAACTGAGCGAATCTTTGATAATTTGATAGGAATTGACCTTTGCTGAAAATTAGCTCCGCACCACATCAGGAAATGTTCTTATGCCAGCTGCCCTTAACAACAGCATTAGCGAGAATAAATTAATCCGCCACTTTGTTTCGAAGTGTCTCTCTGTTCTCTCAGCCAGCTGAGATTTGAAGAGTTAGTTACCTTGGAAACAGGATAGAAGTAAAAGAGCAACGTTTGACCAGAAAGGATAGTAGATTAAGTGGCTTTTAGACTGCTGTTGGTGAATTAAAGGTTCTTTGTTACAATAGTTGAGCATCGTCTGGGGAAAAGGGTCCAACTTTTTGTTTAAGTAGTACATTTGATCAAATAAGACGGTTTTCTTAGGCAATCAGTTGCCTGACAATACTGTTTTAGCCTTGGATATCATTTGCTTCTGTGTGACAGATTTGTGAGGTTTGACCATTCAATGCTGCATAGAGTGGGGGGAAAAAAAACGGAAAGAAAGAAAGGTGAGAAATAGAAATCCTGAATAACCTTCAAGCATCTTTTTCAATAAAATTAATTTTTTCCATTTACTCTATAATGAAAAAATAGCAGGCATATCCGTCTTTTTATGCTAATACATCTAACGCGAAACCTGATTAAGCCTTCACTTCCTTGGCATTGACTCTCTGTGGTCTGATGGAAAGAACATGGCACATGCCCTTTGGTTATGATGTCCCAGGTTCAATTCAAGTATCGAAGGAAGCGGAGGAATTCCCTCCCCCCCCAACAAGGAAATTAAAATTATCAGACATAATAGATTCATAGGCTTCAGGAAAGCTCGGAAACACTTATAGAAATTTTCAAATGAGGCTGAGTTATCCAATCTTCGATTAATGCGAACATTTTTTCGAGGAAACTGAAAATTTTCCCTCCCCTACTAAAAAAAATAAAATAAAATAAAACTCGACGTGCCTTATCCGTAACGCAATACTGAGACACTCCGTAACAGTCCTGACGAACAGTCAACTCAAGAAGAAGGGTTATAGAAAACTTGGTGGTCCTGGCTCTTACCGTTTAGGAGTTAATCAAACAGACAGTCTCTAAAATATTATATTAACACATCAACTCATCACAGAAAGCGGAGCTATCGATATTATCATCAAATTCCTGTTATGTACTCTCAAGAGGTGCACAGGAACCTATCATAATGTAAAAATCATGTTGCACTGTTATTAATTTTCCTATCGACAATTTTCTTTCAAATTACTGTGTCATGTTTTATTTGTCAGGACTCCAATACACAAAACTGAATACAGTACTGCAGCACGCTAAATATTTGAATCGCGATTAAATATGCGCTTATTACATGGTCACCATAGCAACGATACAGATGAGAATGGTAAACAAGTAGGTATCTCTTAACGTAAATCCCTTCCGCATCAGTATTTTTATAGTATTTATAGACACATTTATTAGAAGCAAACCAAGAAATAGAACTTCCATCAGTTTATCAAAGTCACTTTGTTCTATTCTCTCTCTCTCTCTCTCTCTCTCCCCTCTTAGGCTGAATAAAAAGGTAATGATGGAGTGTTTATTTGGATGCCATTTACTCTTCGTTATCTGAAATCATACTTAACTTTCTTACTAAATTAAGTTAGTTAAGGATGTTGAAAAACGTATGCAAGGATGCTTTAGAGTTAAAAAAAATAGAAAATGCTTGAATTAATAAAGAGGGCACGTGAAAAAATAACGTTCTCAGTATCAAAGGAACCTGAAGAGTTCTTACTCTGCCTTTTGAAGTAATTTGGAGTATTGGATTTTTTCTTAGTTCAATAAGAACTACAAAAACTTCATCTAGTGAAGCTGCAATGGAATCAGATGAAGAAGCTAATCAATGGACAAAGACTGAGGCTGTTTTGCCTACGGCAATTTTCCCCGTGAGAGAAGATAAGGGTCTAATTAATTATTCCCATATTTACATTTCGTCTCCTTCAAGAGTACAGTGATTAAAATACAAACCAGCCGAATAAATTCTAATAAGAAAGAGAGAGGATGACTGGCTTGTGGTGTTTTTATAAAATAAAAGAAACTGCAGACGCAGAAACTCTTCACTTTTAGCATTTATAATACCTTTTTCTCTGTGTGCACTCTCAGGCCAGGTTCTTATTGGACTTAGATTTGCTGGTAAAGCGCTTTCACAGAAGCTACTGGAGTGCTGGGGGTGGGGGGCAGAGAAGCCAGGTTGTTTGAGAGATTACATGTTTCGCCCATTATGTTTTAACAGGTGTTTCAGATTCCTCGTTTTCACTTTCTTTATCTTTTCTGCTTTTTTAAATTCTCGCCCTTTCCATTTTCGTTTCTGTTTCTTGCGAAACATTCTTCGGTCACTAGATGTCGCTCTTCTTTGTTCTTTGAATGGTTGACGTGTGTTTAATGAAACTCAGTGTCCTTGTGATTTATTTTGTTTATGGATACTATGAGACTTCACAACACATTTTTATTATTTTAATTTGAAACATCTTGTAGCAATAGGAACCCTCAAATCCCATGCCTAAGAGAATTCACAAATGTAACTCCTCTCTCTCTCTCTCTCTCTCTCTCTCGTTCCATTTATTTCATCTCTCTTCTAACTCTTTCTCGTTTCTTTTCTCTCTCTTTTTTACTGCCGTTTTCTATTTTCTCTCTTTTAACTCTCTCTCTCGTTTTGCAAAAGCTGTTTCGGAAGCGATCCAAAGATAACCAACCAACCATGACATTAAAACCATACGAGTCTCTTTCAGCATTTTTTTTTTTTTTTTAAACTGCTGCGGTTATTTATTTTTTTTTCTTTCCTTTCTCATTTAATCAAGTCTAGTGCAATATTTGCTTCTGTTAGGGCTTCAGCAAGGTCAAGAACGATGTGACCTTTATCAAAAATATCGCTGTCCATTTAGAACACTTACCTGTAGTGTTTCTTCGGCTTAGTGTGCACCGACAACAAGTAGTACAAGTAATTGCATTACAGCCTGCAAACGACTAGAATGCTACGACCCGAAGAGTGCTGTGTGTTAACGCGCGCGCTGTTTGCCGAGATACGGAGATGCCGCTCACCTTCCATTATTCCATTACAAATAGTGACGAGAACACACATGCCATTTACCTACAACTACTGCCTGTGTTGCCAGTGTCATACTATTCACTCTCTCTCTCTCTCTCTTTCGTCTTCATGCCGCCCTCTGTTTGCTGTAAAGTGAGAAAAGGGAGAATTTAATCTATGTGCGTGTCGGTGATTTCGGATGTCTTGTTTCTAGAAGCTTCTTACCTTTCATGCGAGTTGTTTGTGATCCGGTTGGGTCTTACTTTCCGACGACCTTCCAAATTGGTTGGGCGACAGAGTAGCGAATGCTTGCAGGCAAAGTATCAAATGACAAAAGCATTCTTATAATGTGTCGGAATTTAATTTTTTTTTTTCTTTTTATCGGTTTTTCTGGGATATGCAGGTATACTCGAATAAGACCAATATCGAAATATTGAGGTCATAAGATCGATAAATGAAAAAAGTTTTTGAGAAATGGAGCGAATTCTTTTGATTTTTCCATATAGATCAAACGTGGACGACAACGTAAGCAAGCATCCAAACTTTTACAGTGGAAATTCGAACTACTCAGGAAGAACAATAGTCATCTGATCTTTTTTTTTTTTTTTTTTAAAATTAACTTAGATTTGAATTATACTTTTTATTCAAACATTCAACAGGAAACTTCAGAATTGAAAAAAAAAAAAGAAAAAAGAAAAGAAAAGAAAAGAAATGAGGAAAAGAAATTATAAAATTTACCTCAAAAATAGTTTATTGAAAAAACTATGAATATTGGTTTTATTAACAATTGTCGATCTTATACTGATATCTTAAGGGTCATGGGAATTAATTTCTTTGCTTTTCTAAAGGTTTATTTATTCTGTAGCTGATAAAATAAAGAAAATCAGTATATTATGAGAAATAAAAATTCAAGCACATTTTTCTCAAGCAGAAAAAAAAAAAAAATCTACAAATCTACAAGATCAATTTCGGCTTGTTCCAGATCCAAAAATTTTCATTATGCTTGCTTTCCAGTTGTCATGGTAACAAGAAAAATGAAAACGCTCTTTGCATCTAATTTCCTTATCTCTTTTCTGTCTTGTAATCTTTGCTGTTGCAGAAAATGTCTTTAGTTATATCGAGGTCATCGTATAATATAAATATCAGAAGTTAAAAAAAAAAAAAAAACTTGAGATTTATATCAGTACATCGTTCCCATCCCCCTCCCTCCCTCACTAACCACAAGCAGTTACATAATAACGTTGGTTGATATTAAAATTCTTTACTCTCTATGTATTCCTGATTTTAGATAAACTTCTCATCCAGGGTTTGTTTTCTGAACGTTCGATTCTGTGTGGGTGGGTGGGGGGGGTCAACGAGCTCCCTTAGGGGCACGACTCGTGTGTAGTTTAAGAAATTATGAATCTGAATTGCAGCTAGTTTGTAGCATGTTCCAAAGGCCTCGATTATTTTAACCAAACACTATAACGTGAGCATAACGTCCCACTGTTAGAGACAAACTCTGATATAATTTCCAGTAGTACCTGAAGTACTAATACTCTTATTCCATTCTTAAAGTACTTTTGAAGATACTTTCTTACTTACTCGAAGTACACGGATGCATAAATATATTCCATTGCGATATACTGTATATCATATATCCCACTTTTCAATATCACACACCAGTACTTTAATCACTTTTGATAGTTTGTCAGTATTCGGATATAAATATAATAATTTCTTAATTATAAATATATTTAATTGCCTAGTTTCCCCAAAGTACTACTCTTACTTGTGAGTACTTTCATTTGAAACATGCAAGTACTGTACTTTTGTTTGATGCATATTTGAGGTGCATTTTCAGAATAATTTTTCCAGATTCATCACAAAATTCTTTGATTTTAAACATTACAGAAGAAAGTAAAACAGGATGAAAAGAGAAAAAAATAAAATCAATAAAATAAACTCTTCAGCGTATTTATAAGAGTACTTCCCTAATTTTTGCTGCTATTGGGTGCACTGCCATCTAGCTACGGAGCAGAGTAGAAAAGTACTTGAGATACTTCGACAATGTTTGATTTCCGTAAAGTAGAAAACCACGATATTAGTGGTTTTTAACCTATGCCGCGGTATACTTGTGTGTCGCCAGATTGTACCAAGTACTTTGCGAGGTTGGAGAGGGGAAGATGTATTATATTTCAGAAAAGAATTATGAATATTTCTATTTTTTTTTTTTTTTTTTGTATTATCAAAAGAGTTCGTTCATGCTTGACCGAAGACTTACGGAATATACAATAAAGTTGAGAATCCTCTGCGCTATATCATGCAGTTTTTTTCTTAGTGTGCGTGTGGTCAGCGAGTTTCCTTAGGGACCCTACTCGTGCACAATTAAGAAAGTCGGTGGTTGAATTGCAATCAGGTAGTGTCGTGTCCCGAGGGCCCGGTGCTTTTAACCAAAGTTCGATACCTCCCAGTGTGTCCACTAGCAGATCCGGAAACCTCTCGGGAACGCACAATCCATTAATCACCATCGGCTTCTATCCAGACTTGCGAAATGGTTTGTTTTCGCACAGTGCCAATAGACAAGCATTTGTCTACCTACACTAGCGACTCCCAATTTTCCCTCCTGATTGTTTGCGTTCCTTTGTTATTCCATAGCAGTATTCGCTCTCTCTCTTGCTCATTTCCATCCGACCTGTGCTCACCTTTGGCCTAAAAACAGGTTCCTTTTTTACGGCAGGTAGACCAAACTAAATACGGTCAACCATCTTTTCGGAAGGCCCACTCTCTAGAAGATAAATGAGTCCAAAGTTCCAGCGTCTCCAGGACGCCAAAACGCTTGTGTAACGCACACGATCAGGGCGCTACTGTGGTGTACATCTGTCGGCCGGCCGTAATTACGGTGACGGATGGGCGTCGGCTCTGCCCTTTTAATGACTCGCTATAGTTAAACACAGCTACCTGAGACGAGCGGACATGGAGAAAACGCCACGCGAATTTCTCTTCTCGCTCTCCCCCCCCCCCTTAGTCCCTCTACCCAAATCTTCTTTTCTTTGCTATAACCCCCCCCCCCCCCCCACACACACACAACGTTATGTTATCTCAATGACAAGTTGTTTTGATGTAGTTCATGAGTTATTGCAGAAAGGGAATGAGGGGTGGAATAGGTGATTAAGTGTATCTCGAATGCCACCTGTTCTAGGAGATTCGGCTTGCTAAGTGTGCGGGAAACCCAAACGTATAATAATGTCGAAACACCTAGTAGCAACCATTGTTTTCTCTAATAGAGCGCATGTAGCATTTGTACATGAGTTATGTTCCTCAACTGCCGCTGGCACTTGGTAGTCATAGACGAAGACTTATAGATAAGGATACAATGGACAGGTTTCAAACTATGTTAATAATAAGTATTTGTAATTTTGTAATATTTCATGTACACACAGCTTATATTTATGTTGTAAGTGATCCGCTTACATTTGAAGTTTACAGGGAAGTTGTTTAACTGAAATGGGTATAATGCAAGGATGTACATTATCTCACTGTTATTTAGAATCCGTACAGACTATTATTAAGAAAAGTGATATTAAATATGAAACTTAATATCACAACAAGGAATATTAAATATAAGAGTTTTAACCTCGATCCTTATTGCTCTTTACACGAGTTCCGGTAATAAAGTAATGAGACTGATTTTGCTACGGCGCAGGCAGTGGCGCTTGATCGATTGTGAAAGTTGAGATGTGTTCCTGCATGCTCGAAGAATTCATTCAGTAAAGTTTTTAAATAATAGCAGAAGTGCTAAATAGTAAGAGAGAATGAGAAATCTGTGCACGAAGATAGTTTGTGCAAATATGGTTCCACAAACTTACGGCAGGAAAGGATTATTAACAACAACAACAACAACAACAAAAAAAGTTTTTTTTTTTTTTGTTTTTTTTAAGACTACTTGCTTTGTGTTCCGGATTTGGTCCTAGTTGGTGTCTTTCTGTTCTTAAAATACATTTAAAAATCCTCAAGAAATCACACTTTACAAAACTTTAAAAGAAAAAAAAAAACTCCTCTAAGGCAGAATGACAGAAAATTGATTTCCCCGGTTCAAATATAGTTATAGAGGTCTAGAGTTGGGGGGGGGGGGCTACTTTGAACTTGATCACTGTGATTAAAGTGAGTTTTCATTTACAATATTTATTAAGACGCTCCCATTACTTTGTTGTTGGAAGTTATCCTAAGCAGAACAGCTTTACTTATGTTTTAATTGCACCGTTCTCATTAAAACAGACGCTTAGCTCTTCTACTTAGCGAATATTAAGCCCAGTTCTTTATTATATGCAGCAGATGTCACCCTCTTAAATCCGCTACAAAGTCTTCAAGAGTCATTAACCAAATAGTATTGCTGTAACAAAATTTGGAAATGAAAATCAACGATAAAAAAAGGAAAGGAACTATCATTATGAAAATAGCCGCCAAGAAAAAGGAGATATCAACTGCAGTCTCACATCACTGACTGCACTGCACAACAAGTAAAACCTTTTAGATACTTAAACGCAATGTTAAGTAAATACGGGAAGTTAAAGGTGAAAATAGATAATAAAATAAACAAGTGATGCAACAGCACTAGAAAACAGGAATCAAAGTATGACCATATTCAAGACCTAACAAATGATAGAATAGTTCATAAGAAAATCGTTAATAATAATAATAACACCTCTTTTACTCTCTCTCCTAGTAATGAAGTCTTATTAGTTGTCCTGGATTTTATGGTATCCTCTGTACCCCTTTAGGTTACAACTCAGGAAATTATGATGACGTTAATATCTCTATTGATTACCATTTATATACAACACTATTTAGCCTTTACATCAGCATAAAAACGATTGGTATATTTTCACCACGTGCAAACCTTTATCTGCATATTTCCATTGTTGTTGAATGCCGTCCTACCATTGGTCACTATGATTGCTCTTAGCAACATTTTAAAGTGACATTTTTTTCTGATCTCATTTGCTTTTGATGTTTACTATCTATTGTTACTATACACAGATTTTTTTTTCTTTCACAAATCACTTGTAAAAATGAGATTTTTGCCCCAAGAGAGACTCTATAATTGCGATAAGAAACCCCATTTTCCTTATTCTAAATTAAAGGACTTCGTTTTTTTTTACGCGTACTTCTTGTTATGCTTCGTTTAGCTGAAGAAATCGGTGCATTTTATTTCGGCGTACAGCGATTAAGATCAAACGTCAAAAAAATGTCTCGGGGACATCGAAAATACAAGCTAGTTTAGAAGTCAGTTTGCACTGTCAGCAGTTGACAATCCTTTGCGCATCCATGCTGAAAGATGGTTGAAGGCTGTTTTTTAACGAAGTTATTTCGTTTTTTTTCCTCCTTTGTACACTAGATTAGATGCTGACGGTTGATTTGTTGAACAGTATCGTACTTATCATGACTGAGTAACAACAGAAAAGTCAAAATATTTTGTCAATATTGTAATCTGTTCATTTTGCTGGAAAACAATTAGAAAAAGTAAAAAAATATGACATGAGAGTTATAGTTTATATTTGAATGAAATACATAGCAATTACAAAGAATTTCATATTTGGCTGTCTTCCACCCGAGGGGTGCGGGGAGTTAAGTTAACGAAATTAATTTAAATAAATAAATTTCAAAACTATGCATTAAATCACTGATATTAGTGCTATTGAAAGGGAAATTTAATTACTTCGACGAATTGAGATTGCATTAATGTCGTGTTCTCTCCGGTCAGCTTTGTGTTGTTTTATTTTTTGTAATGTCTGTGTACCCAAATGGTTTGCGAATACGAAAATGTCTACCATTCATAAATCTCAAGGTAAAAATAAAGGCATTATAATCTCATTTTAAGTTATTTACTATTAATTTAAAAAATTATTGCTGAATTTTAAACAACTTCGAACCACGTTAAACCCACTAAAGCAATCTTCATTCGCATATTTGAACTGGGAAATAACACAATAAATGAAAGCAGATCAACTGCTGGCGGCTTATCCTAAAATATCCTATTTTTGAGTGGGAGGGGAGGTAAAATGTGGTACTGGATGGAAAAGGCTATATCTTGAATGATGTCATTGAGTAAGAGAAAAAAGTAATTCTTCGAAAATTTCTGAACTTTTTAGTTTAGAAACAGATAACTAGCATTTTAAAACTTTAAAATTATTTTAAAATTTACAGTGAAAAGCTGCTAAATATAAATGAATTATGCTAATGTGGGTATAATAAGTAATTATTGAAATATAAATACTTGCAAACACATTTATTTTAAATGCAGAAATTTTATGCATTTGCCATTTATTTATGATAGACATGAAGGAAAAAGGTCAAGAAGGTCTGGCATAATTTCTGATTGGAGAAGGGGAGATGCTAAAAATAATTAGAATAGAATAGCACGGTAGGCATGATCAGTGAGACATCTATCACAGTCTGTATCCGGCTCCCTTTGACTATAGATTTAGAGGAATGTTACTGAAATATACAAGTCAAGTCATGCTTTCATGAAACATACAAGTAAATTAAAAAAAAGAAAGAAAAAAGAGTAAATGGCTTCTTTGTTGTGCTTGATGGTATGCTTTGTTGGCACAAGTGCTTAGAGAATTAAGAGGCATAAAATGATTTTAACAGAAGGAAGCATGAGAATCAAGCAGATGATCGTTGACGAGCGGGTTTCGGTGGGGGTGGGCTAGTTCCCTAGTTACACATCTTTAATATGTGCAAAATAGTGCTGAGAGATATTTCATTTATAATTCATCAAAACGTGAAGTGGCTACGGCAAGTAAGCTGATACGTGAATAATTAATCGTGTGAACGATTTACTATTAATCTTTTAAAGGACTTATTTAAATATTATTTAAAGTAAATGTGTGGTCGACTTAAATTTTCTCATTCAATTACTCGCACGCACGCACACACACGGTATATTTACTAGTCAACACAAAAATCCTCATGACAATACGTTAAGTCATCCTGTTCAACTAATAATTATTTGTCGTTTTGAACTTTTCCTTTTTTTTTTATTTTAAGTAGAGTACTATCTTTTAAATATTAAGCATAGTTGTGTGTATTTTCTAATTCTTGCACCGAAAAGTCCTTCCAGTCTTGAAAAGATGCCAACTCACTTAGAAAACGTCGAATTAGGTCCAAGTCGCGTGAATATTGCATGACTTTGTTGTTTGAAAATTCATCAATCTTGTCGTGCGTCTCATAAGGCGATGCATTAAATATGAAGCATTGCAAAGCTGAATAAAACTCTCTTTAAACAAATAGATTTGAATTTAAGAAGCCGGTCATGATGATGATTTTAATATTTATAGTTTTCTCTAGTTGAATAGCGATGATGTTAGAGTACGCTACGAATTTGCTTGCGTTTGTTACATGCAATGAAGATAATGAAAGAGGTAAAGTCTAAGCTGAAATCCGTAAACTATGCAACAGATAGTGGCGTTAGATTTTTATATGTAAAGAATGCGCCATAATAAATTTTATATTCTATGATCTGTAAAAGGTTTCGCTATTCTATAGATGAAATTTTGTGCAATGTGTTTTCCGTCAACGTAATTTTGGACGGTTTAAATTTAAAAGGACTTTTTTTTTTCTTTTTTGTAACTTATTGCGTATAATAAAAAAAAAAAAATGTAGTTTAGGAGTAGATTTTTTTTTTTTTCTCTCTACAAAAGATGGCGCCACTAATCGCATAGCTTGTAAATACAGTACCCGATCGTGTTACATTTTAGGGTTTCAAGAATTTCATGGGAATCAATATATTTAATGCCAGACGAAAATTTTCTTTAGACAAGCCTAATATCAAAACATAGCACTAAGAATAGCGAAATGAGATCACTCTCTGACGAAACATGCAGGTGGTCGAAGTATGTCAGGTAAACCAATATTAATTTTTTTTTTTTTAATATCTAGTCAAAAAATAATGGAATATTTTTTATTTTGTTTCTTGGAACCTGCCCATTTTATGTAATTTTTAAACACATGCACCTTTAGTATATTCCTTTAAATGGATTCCGTTTTAACTTATTTTTAACAGAAATGGGTAAAAATGTCCATTTATCAATCTCTAGCACTAGCCTCTGGTGGCGGTAAGAGGAAGCTTTCTCTTTTCACTGTTCTTAATACATATGCGGCCACCCTAAAGTGTATCACATTTTATCTCTGGAGGGAGTGGGTGAACTTGACAGTGCAAAATTTTATTATGTATGAAGCATTCGAATTACTTTCCTATCAACGTTTTTAAATTAAGACTGTTTCTAAAAAAAATGACAGAACCTAAAAAATCAATAAAAACTAATAAAATGCCAAATACTGATTCCTGTTTTTATCTGTCCAGTGGTTTTAAAATATTTTAGTGTGAATGTTATAATCTTATTATCTGTAATTATAGAAGTTGCAGAATTTGGATTTAAGTTGCGTTATCTGAATATTTAAAAGCAACCCGTCATATGTTCAAAATATAAGCACGATTGACATGAAGTGTAAGCTTTGTGACACTTCGGAATTTTCCGAAAAATCCTAGAAAAAAAAAAAAGCGTAACATCCTTTTTAAGGATGAACCATAACACTTTAGTCATTCAAATAATTATATGTAGCCATTGTTAACAATGCACTAAAGTTTTCAATGTAGTCAGTCGACCAAGCAGTTCTTAGTATACTGTTAAATAGTATACAAAACTAAAGCATAAACCGTGGAGTATCATTTATTCGTTGATTTAAATCAAGTCAACCATAAGATTAATGTTTATTATGCGCAATGCCAGAAATTATGTTATGCATCTGCGCAATGAATTTATGCTTCCATCTCAAGTTATTTATCTTAGTGAGATGAACGAGCGAGTCCAAACTCACAAGCAACCGTATTTTTACTTAAAAAAACTGCATCATAGAAACTCATTCTATGGAACTGCATACACCGCAGTAAACTTTTCTCAACCATTGAAAAATTCTAAATTATTTCTAAACATTTTCAATTGCTATCTGGAAAAAGGATTGCAAACAGTTTATTTATTATCATTTGGGACATATCATTTTTTCTTTTTGTTTCCCATAACGAATTGTTTTATCAAATTTTGTCTATAATGGGCGTTTTGGTATTAAGAATAGCCCGAATAAAATCATGGATTAGCACACATTTTAGTAATGATTCTTAATAACGAAATTCAATAAAATTCGTCCCCCAGAGTCAAGTTGATCGAGTAAAAATAATATATACTTTGCGAAACAATTTTCTGTAGAAACCACAAGGGAAATGCGACAATTTACGATAAGTATCAAATATTGTTAATTTGTTTTTCTGTAAGTTTCATATATTTAACGAATACAATTTTCTTTTTGGTGTTCCTAAATTTATTGAAACACTTTAAAATGTAAAAGACATTTTTTGATTTTATAAATTCCAAAGTATCAAATATTATTAATTTGTTTTTCTGTAAGTTTCATATATTTAACGAATACAATTTTCTTTTTGGTGTTCCTAAATTTATTGAAACACTTTAAAATGTAAAAAACAATTTTTGATTTTATAAATTCCAAAATGCTTTTTCGATTTTCATAAGGTTTTTATGGACTTTGTGATAATTACTTTATTTCCATATCTATGAAAGCTTATCGAGACTATGTTTCGCCTCACAAAAAAAAAAAAAAGATTCCTTTAGTCTTTGCAGTCCGGAAACCCAAGAAACTAAAGATGGAACTTTTCATGCCACTTCTAACTCCAATAAGCAGGGCGGTGATCTTATACCACACAATGAAACTCATCTTCAACCTAAAGACATTAACCAACATTCATGCTCAAAACGAGATTCGAACCTACAGCCAGTTGGAAGGCTGATACGTTAATAACTCGGCCAAACAGACTAGTGAAGTCTATTTTGAAGGGGTCTGTTTATATTTATCGAAAAGGAATTTATGAACTCGTGATATTGAAGTTGCTTTAGCTGCACTTATGAAGATAAACATACATATAGTCTGCTGTTTTAGCATTCCATGATGAAAATGCTAATTTTAGTATGTTTTTTTTCCTTCTATTTATTATTATTTGCGTTATCTTAACAGTATTACATAGTGCAGCATTATAGTTATGAACAGAAACAAATTTGTACAGAACAACACAATATTATTTTATTTAAATATGTATTCAGAAGGATTCGATTATTAGAGCAGTTAGGTATGCTCGTATCTGACGAAAGTTAGGCAACCTATTACAGATGCCAGTTTAAATTAAAATTCTGTAAACTGACACTTTTTTTGTGATTTTTTTTTTTTAATTCCCAAATCAATACTTGATTAATTTTTCTCCCGAGCATGTGCTCCCTCTAGTACTTTGACCTATCTTTTCTGCGAATGCTGTTAATTTTGTGTTATATGAACCCATTTTCTTGTATTCATTCGGAAACAGGTCTGGCGCAGAAACAGTTTACTCAATTGATCGCAGTGTAAAATAATTGTGTGTGTGTGTGTGTGTGTGTGTGTGTGTGTGTGTGTGTGTGTGTGTGTGTGTGTGTGTGTGTGTGTGTGTGTGTGTGTGTGTGTGTGTGTGTGTGTATTATATATATATATATCTGTTTTTTATCAGATCGATGAAATGTGATAAGTAACTAAAATAAGTAAGTAAATAAGATAAATAAGTAAAACTGCAACTTACTTTCTAAAAAGTGGATGTATTAACACTCGTCCAAAAAACGTGTTTTAGATGTATTCTCAAAAAAGAAATAGACGGTGCTAAGGTAAATGAACACAGCTAAGCACTGAACATGGAGTGGATTTCTAGAAGTCCAACTATGACAGTGAGATTGCCACCTGCAGTGGGAACACTGTCGAAGTCCTGTGTGATGCTATGAAGGCCGGAAGCAAAGAACACCGAAATGGCGAAGAGTACAAGTCTGATCCTGTCACAACTTACATTTGTTGAAGAGGTTCGCTTTTTTTTTTTTTTTAGAAAGTTTTAACTTTCTAAGGTAGTGATATGATGGCATTTATATCTTGAAAAGAATAAAACTCTTGCGTAGTACCCATAGCAAAACAAACAAACAATATTTTTTTCGATCCCATTCTTTTCTTTTGGGCTTAGTAACACGAAGCTGTTAATAAAAGAGGACGGCTAAAAAGCATAAAAAAATCAAGTTTTTTTTCCTCATTTTTTTCGTCCTTTCTAAAATCTCTTCCACCATTCAGTTTTTACTGGTGCTCCGAAAAGTGGGGAAAAAAATAATATCAACATTGTTGCTAAAACTAAAATGAGAAACCCAAAATCAACAGTAATCGCTTCTTTCGTAGCGATTACTGTTGATTGTGGGTTCGATTTTGCAAAATAACAAAAACTGAATGTTTATACAAAAACGGACAGCTTTCCAGTCTAAGCTTTCTTAGTACTCTTTTTGTCTCCCAAGTAGCTTATCCTGGGCAGCTGTTATAGAAATAGTCACAATTTGTCACTGGGGCCATTCCAGATTAAACATTATTTGAAATGAGAAATTATAGCATAATTGTTATAATGAATAAAATAAAGTACTTAATTTTCACTTATTTTAGATATTAAACATGGTTGGTCAGTATAATGCGTGTTCTATGAATTAATCTAGAGTAAAATGCTTTTTAGTTATTATTGTTATAGGACTTCTCTTATAATATTAATAATAAACCTGGGTCTAAAACTAATCAGCGTTCAGTACTGCTGCTACTGAATTCTCGATCCTAGTCTTCCCAACCATAGTCTACGATCAATTAACTCGACGTTGAGGAAGAGATTAATAAAATGCCCGTTTTTAGTGATCTGATTCGAATAGTCAACTTCAGCCAATTAAAAAATGACACATTTTTGAATTTTTTTAATACAAGTATGTGATGTGTGCGCATTTTTAATAACCTTTCTAAAGGATCAAAGAAGTTTTATTTTTGACAAAGTTATCTAGTTCTTTAGTGGTCCTGTTCTTTGGTTTTAATCCTACACTTATAAGTAGCGCCTCTGCTAAATGCTTATTAGGTTTATTTACTCGTAACTACCAAGGGCCGTATTAAATGAGAAGGCGAGAAAGAAATGGTCAGGATTTAATGCATACTTCGTACTGTTTCTGTATCTCTTGCCAGTTGATACCCTCCACTTACAGCTCATCGCTTTTCTAGTTCGTTCATTATTTCAACTGATATATTGTTAATTATCAGAGTTGTTTGGTTGCCAAGCAACCGCGTTAACTGCAGGCAGATCGCCAGCACGTTTATCTTCATTCTTGTGCTTTTCATTTAAAGCAGGATTTGAATTTTACTGTCGAGGGGTATTTGCTTTGTCATGCCGCTAATCAGTCTCATTTGTCCTTTATTTTGGAAATCGCTCTCATGTCATGCAATATGTTATCGCGTTGGAACCTTCAAGAAAATATTTTAATACAGGAGATTTAGTTCATAAATTGCTTATTCTGCCACCTAAGGCTTTGCCATTTATTCATCCCAGTGATTCTGCGTGTCTGCTTGTTGGCGTTAAGCACTAAAACAACATCATGCTTGGTGCACAGCAGATGGTAATGGCTTCAGAGATGGAGTGCGAGAATGGGAGTCTTGCTGTACTTTTAAAAGTTACATTGGAATTTCGAAAAGTTAGCTTTTCCAGTTAAACGTGCTCATTACTTTTAGTTTAATTTTTATTAAGGCAGGATTCTTAGCATTCTTGGATTTTAGCCCAAAGTTCTCGAATTCAGTTGAATTCACACAAATGTTTCGTCTTCTTAATTATGCCACTAGGAGAATCGTGGAAAGTGAGGCTTACAGTTTGACTCTTTTGGGGCCGAGAAAACTTTAATTTCTCCAAAATGCTGGCTTATGAGTCACTGAAACTGTATCCAAAATATAAACCGGAGCAGATCTGTATAATTTTTAAGTTCTGCCGTTTTTTTATTATTATTATTTATGTTTATTTATTTATTTTTTTACTACCGTTAGTCATATTGTCCCGCTATAGTTGCTGAAAATCATCAAAAAAAAAAAAAAGTAATGAAATCTCTATTTTGAAGGAGAGTTGTACATTACATTTAATCAATATTAAATTGCCGGTATGAAGAAGAAAGTCGATTACAGCGTCGCTTGTAAAAATTATCTACCAAAACCGATCCAGAAGAAATCTAATTTCAGTAATGGCACTGAACACTGAATTTTTCCATTCAAATTATTACGTAAATACGTTTATTTACGTAGTGAGTTGAATGATATTTAGTAATGTCATGACTCAGAAAGAGAATAATACACATTGCGTTTAATCTCGCAGTTTTACTACGAACGAATTAGATTGTATTACAGACTTCTTTTGAATTGTCGATGTGGAATTTAATAGCGATGATAGCTCCACCTACAAAATTGTTCGAAATCAGTGGTTAATAAGAATGAAATATCTAAGTAATTACATTGAATTTACTTATCCAGATTACTGTTATTTTCAAATGTTTATATGCTACATATAGTAAACTACGTGTGTGTGTGTGTGGGGGGGGGTAATAGCTTCTGGATTCAAATTCGAATTTGATTTTGCGGTATTTCTGAACTGCGGATTTCGAAGAAATCCGCAGTTCATTCAAATTATTATTAATATAAATAGTCTTCATTACGGCAACTTTTGCCTTGCTTTTCAAACAAATTGTGAATTTCCTTAGACACCTTTTTAAAAATTTTCTCAGCTAAAGTTATATAACTATTAGCTAAATTTCTTTTACATTTTTGTAATAGTCAGCTCATATCCCAATGCAGACCAAGAAGGGAATAGCTCACACAGACAAAAAGCAGAAGCTCTAATAGACAACTTGGGAACTCAATGTAACCCCTCTTATCCACAGATGGCATCACCAGCAAAATTGCTACCCAGAAAAGCTATAATTCATTTAGTCAGCATAACGCTATCCTTAGATTTCAGCACTTTCCCACAACATGGAAGACTGCTGACATCATCCCTATTAAAAATATTGGAAAGAACCCCCAACTCCCTTAAAGCCTATCAGTCTTTTATCCAGGCTTGGAAAGGTCGCTGAAAAAAGTTAATCTCATAAGGCTTCAATCTGAAACGAACAAATTATTTCAAATGAGCAATTTCTATTTCGTAAAGACGATAACACTGTACAACAGATACATAGACTGATTGCGCATATTACAAAAGGCTACAACAGGAACCTCCATACAGCTGCAGTCTTCATAGATGTTGCTAAGGTGTGGCTTTTGACAAGGTGTGGCATCAGGGCCTTCTTTATAAACTCATAGAATTTAACGTACCAATCAAGATAATAAAAATAATCGTACCTCAAAGACAAATATATGCAAATTAAAATAAATGAAATTGTATCAACTAGATATAATCTTGTCTGGTGTGCCTCAGGGCTAACTATTGTCCCCCCCCCTTCTTTTTTCAATCTATATAGCTGACATCCCTCAAAACCCAAGTACAACCATCACTGCACTATATGCAGATGATACTGCTCTACTAGCAAGATCTCTCAGTTCCCAACTGGCAATCAGAAGACTCCAAAGCAGTATTCATATACTAGAGAAGTGGCTGATGGACTGGAGGATTCAAGTCCAATTCAGCAATCATATAAAACACATAGGCTCGAAGACATCCAAAGCAATTGCGCAACTCTACCCCCATGATCAACAACAGAAGCAAACTGGATATACGTAGCAAACTACTTATATACGAGATGGTAATACGTCCAGTCTTACGCATCTCCTGCATGGAGCCATACCTCGGATACAAACATTCAAAAACTGCAGAGGATATGAAACAAATGCTTGAGGATGATTCTGAATGCCCCATGGTTTATTAGAAACTCACAGATCCATAGAGAAGTCAACATTCCTTACATATCTTCCCTTCTCCATGATCTAGCAGAAAAGTTCTTCATCAAGGCAAGTAATCATACAAACCCTTTGATCAAACAAGCTTTGGACTACAATGAAGCGGAATACTACAAATACAAAAGACCCAAATCAATCTTATGCTCAGTTGAGCACAGCTAATCTCACTGCCCTCACAGGGCGAGCTTAGAGCTCAATAACACTCCACTCACAGAACTTCCCTTACAGACAAAGGGAAATATGAAAAGCACATGTGCTTCACCCATCAAACCAGTAACGTTCTGCTTTTACATTTTTGAACATTCAGCAAAAATGTAATTTTAAATAACAGTGATATATGAATTGTCGTATATCTTAATATACATGTTAACCAAAATATTATGTTACTGGTCTAAATGTATAACCTGATATGTCAATTTAAAAAGTAATGTCATTTCATATCTTAGTAAAAATTATAACAGCGAATGTAATTTAATGTATATTAAATATTTTATTTCGTAAATGAGTATCCTTATTTCATAGTATCCTTTCTAGATAATACACTCTTCATTTTTGTTGAAATTGTATATATAATCTCATGTGATACCTCACAAACTATCAGAATAAGCAACCAACGTATATAAACGTTATTTTACTGTTGAAAAATGCGGTTGTTTATAAGTTACTTGCTATAAATGATGATAGGCTATCAATAATAACGTTAGCCTTTCTGTCTTTCTTAGGTTTCTTACTAACGGCAGCTCAGGTTCTACCTGGCGACAATAAGGATGTCGTCGAAGGTGAGACGCTACGATTACAGTGTCGCTTCCACTCAGCACTTGTTTCTAGTACAACTCTCTACTTCTGGAGCCGAATAAATAGGAATGGCAAAGACAACGCTGCCATCAACGCTGCCGCCCTCGATCCCCACTACAGCATAGATTTCTCACCTCAGGAAGGCAAATACGACTTGCTCATATCAAAGGCCAAGTACGACAAAGACAACGGACAGTTCGAGTGCTGGCTAAAAGAAGGAGGAAGTGGTGTAGATATTTATAACGTTGCCTATGTTGTTACCGTCCTAAGTAAGTATCGACTTTTTTGTTTTAAACGTTAAATAACTTTTAGAAATTTTACCGAGATGAATAAGGCTATTAAAAGAACAAGGTTTTACATTCAATCATCAAAACACTATAGTTTAAAATAACTAAACGAAAGTGAATCGAATATTTTGCGTGTGGTCTGCACAAGTAGTCGTATGTTAGGAGAGGGGAGGGGAATGAAATTGCTATAAATCTCATCAGTGTCACTTTCGTCGCGCCTTCGGCTTAGTAACCATACCAAATTTTAAGTCAATAATTTAATATTCTTTTTGCAATGTTTTCAAAATAAAAATATGTACGCAGTTTTCCACACAATAATTCATAAGTTTTAAATTGCTCGCCGTTCTGAGTACTCGGTTATCAGATCGATTGTAGCGATATTGCAGTGCTTGTGTTCAACTAATCCTGATTTTACTTATCCCAAAATGCAAGAGTTGTGATGCTGGCAATTCGGATATGCCAAAAAGAAGCCGTGAAGTGCTTTCTTTAAGTGAAAAGGCCTCGACTTTATGAGGAAAGAAAAAAAAAATCGTATGCTTTTATTACAGTATATTGTTATAATTGTTCTATTTTATATTGGTTATTGTTGTTGATCTCTCACTGTACCTAATTTATAAATTAAACTTTATCATAGGTATGTATAGGAAAAAACACAGTATATATGTAGAGTTCGGTAGTATCCACTGAGGATCTTGGAACGTATTCCCCGCGGATAAGGGGGGGGGGTACTGTATACTTTCTCTGTTTTGATTAACTTCTGTGTTAGTTTTATGATACTTCATAATTATTATAGATTTTGCTGGTGAAATCTGTACTGAATCGAGAACTGCAATTCAGACTTGTCTTAACGAGAAAATTTGCAGAGTTTTCCTATTGTTCAGGTTTATCACAGAATCATTAGTCCTGAATTATGGTAGTAGTAGGTTTTCTTCCAGGGCCTCTAGCTTTTTGCTCGTCAAACCACTATCATTCTTAGAGCATTCTCGATACTTGCTCCTCAAAGAGGTATACGTACTCCATTACAAAGTAGTGTGCATATCCAGCTGTTTACATATGTTTTTGCTGTGGTTCTCTTATGAGTATGATTACATGTATGCTACCGATCACTATCCTAATAACAGAGGGGGGTGATAGGGAATAGTGGAAGGAGGGTGGAAAAGTTCACGCTTCACCTTGAAGCTGAAGGTTAGAGTCTCTCATAGTAAGATTGCGTTACTAAAGAGGAGCCATTCGTGTTTGGCGTGATTTTCAGGAAATTGCTTTGTACTTCATACTGTGTGATTAAGGGTTTTACTTCTGTTTATTTTCCCTATACGAATATAAAGGTCAAGGTTCATTACTTCCATTTCCTTTAATTAAGTGCATAGTAATCACTAGATCGTTTGTGAAGTAGTCAAATGTTTTATAGTCATGTCTGTTATTACATATTTGCACGATTGTGTGAGTGGATGGAAATATCATTGTGCCTTGTTTTAAACCTGTTAGTTTCTGCATTCATTAAGCCTTATGAGCTTTCATTACATCTCTGTATATTCTAGTATTTCTCTCTCCCTTCGGCGTGATTGTATTTGCATGGTTTATTTTTGTTAAGTTTGGACTGGGAATATTTATCAAGTTAAGCAGCTTTTCAAGATCAGTTTCCTTAATTTGATAAATTTATTATAATTGAATCTATGTACTAGAGTCCTTGAAAATGGAGAAGGAAGGGAAGTAAACATATATTGCGAAATGAGCAATATAACAAAAGTCGATGCAAAATATCAGCCAGTACAATGCGAATCGAATTAGTTAACTTTTGCTGGTCTAATGCATGATATCCTTTAAACAAATATACTCTGGGCAGACATATTCTAGTCCATTAGTTCTTGCATAACATACAAGTATATTTCTAGTTTCTTTATAAATAACAGTAACAAAAGAAGTATAAGTAAACCCACCAGCTGAAATTTGGCCATTAAACATTTTATCTGTTTCCATCCAATTCTCATCCGTGATCCCCTAATAGGCAATTAATGCAACCGACTTGCTATTTCTCTGACGCATCCCCTAAAGGCAAATATTTATGGCTGTAGATCTGCCTGTTTTAAGGGACGAAAACCCTCATTCTCCCCCCCCCCGTATGAGACCGCCTAACTCGCTATTTGAATGAAAATCACCTGATAAAGTTTCTCACGTCATAAACGGGATTCGAACTCGTGTCTTTCCAATCAAAGGGCTCGTTTATACCAACTGAGCTACGAAGGTTTCGCATACAAATTCATTTCAAGGCCTCAACCTGTCATCAGATCTGTGGCTTTCAAAACATTTTTGAGCCTCAGCATATATATATATATATATATATATATATATATATTAGGGTTACCAAGTAATTTTATAACCTTAGTTATTTAACTCCTAATCCCAAGTATGCAAACAATTAAGTTTGCGCTTGAAACATAGTTCAAGTCTAAAGAATGTACAACACCTGGGCAACTCCTTGTAAAGAAGGGTAAAGCTCTGATCACTATTCCTGGTGTTGTACCATCTTTAGACTTAAACTATGTTTCAGACGCAAACTTAATTGTTTGCATACTTGGGATTAGGAGTTAAATAACCAAGCTTATAAAATTACTTGGTAACCCTAATATACAATATCCACAAGTTAAAAAATTATATATATAATATAACTACTGAAATCTGGTGAATCAATATATAAACTACTGAAACTGTTGTAGTGCTGCATTTTCTCCTCCTCCAAAATGCTGCACTTTCAGATTTTTAATTCAAGTTTTTGCATTGCTGGCAAATTGCAATCTCCCTGTTATCTCGCGTATAATTAATAATGGATAATTTCGAAGCGAAATTGCTCACTCGTCTTTTTATACATTTTGGTCATTTTATTTTTGACGATGATGAACGGTCACGTCAAAAAATGACGATCTTTTTCGATTATGGTCTTTTCAATTTGAAATACTCTAAGTATACAAGTCTGAAACCCTTCACACTTATCTGTGTACATCGTCTTATAGCAGCATCTCCATATGATATGTTTAGTAAATTGTATATTTCACTAGCCATTTGTTTTCGAATCGAAACGTGTAACCCAAGAAGATGTTTCGATTTTATCTGTTATAAGATTTAAAATTTTTAAAATTTAAGAACAAAATCTGAAACAAAGCCAGAGCTCATGTTTTCGGTACTTTGTGTGACAACTTATAATTTAGTACCAGTATTCTGGATTACTACTCAGAAAAAGTAAACAGTACTTAGGGCTAAAAAGATTTTCACCTACTTTTGGAAAATAAAAAAAAAAGGGCATTGCATGATTTATTCATTATTTTTAATAATATTATAAACGACAAATAAAGCTAAATAAATTTATTTAAGAAATTGTTTTCAGTTAATTTGAGATAGATAGTCTTTATCCTAAACAGTGGAACACTCGACGAATAGTTCAACGAATGAACATTGTACGTGGATTTAACTGTCGTCACACTCCGAAAATAAATCAATGACCCGTATAGCTCATTGAGCCTTTTCTCCTCTTGTTTTGAGTCTGTGTGCAGAACCAATCTGTAATTACGAGATATCGACCTGATACCCTGGAATCCCGTTAAGAGGAAAGATGAGTTTCACACACCCAGAATCTGCTTTTTCTTTATTTATTTTGATCTTATGTGACAAGTAGGATTTTTCTCGTCCGTTCACAAGCAAAGGTAATCTGTATTTCCTTTACTAGTTGCCTTCAACTTTGTCTCCTCATCTTATAAGTTTTGTAGTAAAACCTGCTTCGCCCTCCACTCTACTTACTCCACCTGTTCGTATAAGTGTTCCCATTTTGGTATCAACGGCTCTATCCTTCTTGACAGTGACCAAGTGTAACAGATAGACACGCGCAAATGATTGATTGAAAGAGAAAACACTGTTTATCAGTGTAGACCTTCAACAAGGGCAGTTGCATATGTGATTTGCCGGAGATGTCAGTATATATATTGATGCATGAACTTGATGTCAAGAATACCGTTGAGACGTCTTTATATCTATGTTTACTGTCTGTATTTTGTGTTTGAAATACATCAACTGTTCCAAAGCTCTCAAAATTTTTACTTAGAAGTTCATAGACCTTTTCATTTCTTTCTCTATCACAGACGCATAACAGGGATCCATATTGGATCTAAAAATCTAGTTATTGTTAGCGTTTTTAAAACACCATTACACACTTACTCATCCATAGTAGGCACATGTTACAAATCTGCCGTTACAAATCTATTCATTCATAATAGGCCACAGTCATTGATTTATATATGTTTAGAAATAAAGCATATGCAATTGTAAACGGTGAATTATCCAATATCGAATATTTTTAACAAAAATTGCATATTTTTTAGGATAACTGGCATATACTCTAGTATTTATAGTAAATATTCTTAATTTTTAATGTTTCAGTCAGGTTGGCCTAGTGGATAACGTATTCGCGTGTGGTTCAAATCCCATTGTGGCATTGATGCTCTTTGAATGTCTTTAGGTTGTAGATAAACTTCATCTCTTAGTGTAGGGACCATCATCATCACCACCCTGCTTATTGGAAATCTGAAATAGTTTTAAAAAGTTGTTTCTAGACCTCAACCCTTGTCCATGATACTAAAAATATGCTATAAGGTTACAACCTCTTGTGGGTGGAATTGACCTTTTAAGCATAATTTAATAAAGCATAATTGATTTATTTATTGACATATAACCACATGTATTATAATAAACAAGAAGAAAACAAACGGAATATAGAAGTCAAAATTTTGACTACCCTGATATTACTATTTTATTTAACCCATGAGTGTATTTCATTTTCCGGACAAGTCAGGCATGTGGAAGAAACGTTAAAAAATATCGGTACATATAGGAATATTAATGAAAAAGCATATCGAATTCAAGTTTGATGAAACCCATTAACAAGAGAAACAAAGAGGAGAGTTTCCAGGAGATGGAGAATAGTTTGGGGAAAAAATTTATAATGGTTATTGGAAAGAGAGAGAGAGAGAGAACTATACCTTGCCTTCTACAGAAGTATGCAAACTATGCCATCATATAGATGATCTAATATGTATACATTTTATTTCTAAATTTACTTGCTCTGATTTGTTTTTAGAGCACGTTTTTGTTTATTTATTTTTAAATATGAAATAAAAATTTTTATGGAAAAACAAGCCTAAAAGGATCACGGATTTTATGCTTAATAAATTGAGCAAAGATTAAAAAAGGGTTGAGAAACACTACAGTAATGGAAAATTATCAATAAAACTGAATTTGGAGATTACAATAAAATAAAATCCTCTACTTTTTTATTCCCAGCAGTAGTAGGTGGAGTTCTTTTAGCCCTAACTTTTTCTGGAGATCAGGCAACCAGTCTCCGCTCTTAGCCATCACTTATAGCTGAGCCCAAGGTTATCGATAGTTTTATAGGAATAACAGGGAAGAGAGAGAGAGAGAGAAAATCCGGCAGTCAAACAACTACTTCCATTGTCATGGTCCTGAACTCCAACAAGTATATATTATTGCCGCAATACTGTGAGTTCTACAGTTGTTTTTTGAGGTTGCGGGGTTAAAATGATTTTCCGAAAAAAAAATCCTATTTTCCTGTACCAAAGATCGACTAACTCGGAAACCGTATGAAAAAAGGCCTAGAAGAAGTTTTTCCAGTCGGCGACTAGAATCGAGCATCATACTAATGTGAATGTACAAATCCAACAATAAGCAATAAGTGACTGTTTATGATTGTTACATAGCTCTAATCTTCGTAAAATGTGAATAAAATGATGGAGAAATTGAGTAAACATTGAAAATGGAGTAGCTTTTAGAGTTTCGATACTAAATTCCTATTCATTAAATGGTTTAAGAGAGAATTTTACAACTATTGATATTATGTGGCAAAAGTACAGGAGTACTTCTTATCCATGAAAAGCACTCCACAGGTCTACCAACTGGATGATCAGAATTTTTTTTTATTTTTTGGACGAAATAAAACCCTTTAAATAAAACTGCTCTTCTATATAAAAAATCAAAATATCAGGGAATGTGACTTCTCAAGTTGTTTGGAATAAAGCCGGAAATAAACATGCCGCCTTGTGCACTTGAAAAGTTTGATTTAATTTTTTTTAAAATAATTAAAAAATTTTTTTAATTTGTTTATGATAATCGCAATGTATCGTCGGCAGTTGCGATGTACCCTTAATGTTGTATGTCTACCAGTGATAAGCGAAGAAAACTTCTTCCAAGAAGATATCAATCTATAAGATGCTAAATTATAACTTAGCTTTCGAATGATGCAAGGATCACCACGTAGGCGTGTATAGAAAGTACTTATGTGATTTTCATACTTGATAGGAGTCGGAATATTTTTCTTTATCCCTGTTGGACGTCATATTTACACTTTAGTGAACCTGTAGTTATATATTACATCGTATTCTCCATTTCTTCGCTTCATGTGCCATTTGTTACTATATTATGGCCTCCTCTTCTTCTTCGCTTTCTTGACATCTCTCCAAAGATTTTTTTTTTTTCATCCAATTATTGGTGTCAATAGAATTCTCAATGCCGAACGTCATCTGCTTATAAACTACTTCTATTGGTGTAAGGCTCAAGGTATTGTGCTCTGCTTGTCACTACCAGATCCTATGATGTAATAGTGCGCCTGGTCCGGCGGTGATGGCTACGAAAAACCTCTCCAACGACAAATTGCCGAGGCGAAAAGTGCACACGAGGGCCGATGTCAGAGTTCTGAACTCCAGATAAGGCTGCCGGGGCATGTCGACCGCTTCAGCAATTCTGTGAAATATTGATTCTTGAGAATGTGTCGCTGTTTTGCCCGTAGCTGTCTAGCACCGACTTGTGACGCTAAAGACAGTGAACAAACACCCCCCACCTTTCTCACCTCTCTTCTCCCCCCCCCACCCCCCGTGGAGACTTTTACAAAGCACCGCGGTATTTATAGAACACACAAATCGTCTACATAGATTTCCATTCCATTGTTTTCATTCTTTACCAGTTTGGCTTTCCAAATTGTTATTTGCCTTTCACTAAATTTACTTTCATTTCATAAATCACATACTGTACTTCTCTAAACTTATTGTGGTACTTAGCCCTAAGTTAATAATCCATATTAATACAAGTCATTCAGATTGTTAGGATTTTAGAACGTTGTTTAAAAGCAACCATGATTCCATTAATGGCTACAATTCTGAGTGCAATTGTTATGCAGTAGTATAGCTTAATTTGCGTTTCTGTGCAGTCCGATTTAAATGTAATTATTATTACAACGCTTTAACTGTTGCATTTGATTTTCTGTAGTTACGACAGTTTACATGTTTATCAATTTACTCGAGCGCTCATCCATGCAAATGAAGATAATTGTTCCACCATACCTATTGTCACGGGGAATATTCAAATTAGCAGAAAGCTGATGAGTTTCAAAAGATGATTGGACGCCATTTGTCTGGTGAGTCTGACAGACTATGTTCGCAAATTTGAACATGCCTAGGATGACCATTGTGCGATATTACTAGCTAGCAGATAGGAATTTCATTCCTATCAGAGCGACTTTCCTGTTTTAGAACACTTGGGAATCTAACATTTGTATGTTTACGATTGACTCGTATTTCTTCCAGGACAATCAATTTTCAATTGCATGACTGGGTTTGATGTTTACGGCATGGTTTCAAATCAATCATAACACCTCATTTCCATAGTTGAATCTGATTGATGCACATTTAGATGATCTAGCGAGACTCAATCATCTGCATATGTATCTCGTTGTTTAGCATTTAGCATTTTGGGAAAATTTGTAAATAATAATAATAATAAAAAAAAACTTTTTCTATTTACCTTAGTACTAAGGCATTTTTGTGAGTTAGAATATGGCATAATTCGTTTTTTCCTTTTTTTTTTTTTTTCAATTCAAATTAAAAATATTTAAGGATCTTATTAGGTTTATAATTTCTATTTCCTGTAACCCTTCTATTGCATGTTCGGAGCGCATATTTTGCGACTGAACCACAGACAGCTGGACAATGTGTCCTGCAAGCAGAACCATTTGTTGCTATAGACAACGACTTCAGATTCCTCTGAGTGAATCAAACAAACGAAGCTTTGAGAGAAGTCTACATATTGTACAATGTATGGACGCACTAATCTTAAATGACTAGGAAACCCTGTTCTGGAGACCAAATTCCCCCATTGTTGTAAGTGTCTTACCCATAATGTATTGCAGTATACATCTCTTAGTGAGATGTGCTTTACATTATGGAAAATACTAAGAATAGTGATCAGAGCTTTACCTACCTTTACAGTGAGTTGCCCTGGTGTTGCACCACCTTGAGACTTGAACTACGTTCAGGCACAAACTTAACTGTTTGCTTACTTGGGATTAGGAGTAAAATAACCAAGTTTATAAAATTACTTGGTAACCTTTATATATATATATATATATTCGGTCGATGGATGGATGGACAGTAAGATGTTTTTGTAAGCAACGTCTCTTTTTCTCAGGATTAAAACTATCATTTTTTTCTTCATCTTGCATATTTTTATATTTGACTAAAAGAAGTAGGCTTTATTTATTATTAATGGAGACATTACTTTTCGGATTTCATTATGAATATACATTGATACCCCACACGTATAACAAAATCACATCTTCATCCTTTCTTTACAACGGGCGTGTGCAGGATATTCGAAAAAAACTGGTATACTTTTTATACCATGCGGACATTTACAGCCAAATATAACAACACGGGATGGCTAGTCCTCTTACCTGTAGTTTGCCATGTCTGTTAATTGCGATTTGCATGTTGTAGTGGGTGGATAGACTCGAGATTCCTAGAGATAAAAACCCTGCCTCCCCTGTATTGAGAGGCTAATTCACCTTCTCTTGAAAAGTCCTATAAATTTCCATGGATCATTGACAGGATTCGAATGTTCTAAGGAAAATTAAAAAGGCTCTAGGCATTCTAGTGAGGATCCTATATACCAAATTTGAATGAAATCCGAGAAGCCGAAACGGCGTTGATACGAAACAGACTTAAAAATGGAAGTGTGTGTGTGTGTGGGGGGGGGAATAACCTCCAAATTGTTTGCTTTTGGCTTTCATATTTGTATGTCACTTTTTTTTTGCCTCAAAGAAAATAAACATATTTTATCTACCAGGAATAACTAGCGATATCATCTGAAATAATAAAAAATATATAACAGCGTAAATTTAGTATGGCGTTTCAAATGCATCTCTGGTGCGTGCTCTGCGCATATATATTTTAAGAACGTAAGCCAATTGGATTTTTTCTGCTCCACTTCGCTGTTAACTAACTTATGGTCCATACGTAAGCTTTTCATAAGCGTGAAGCACTGTATCCAGCGCAACCTTTTCCATTAAGTGATTTGAGTTGACGGAATTAGGAAGATGTGGGCACTAAGCCATATTTTCTGTTCACTGCAGATGCTAAAGTGCTTAAAAATGGTAGCAGTGAATGCAATTGAAATAAATGCCAAGTAATGTGCTGGCGATGAAGTAAAGCTGTTAGATTTAGTTTGTGCTATTAAAGAAAGAGAGAAAAAAAAAATGGTGATTTAAAAGCAGTATACGCCAATGCCTTTTAATGCTATTATATGAAGAGAAAATTTGTTCCAACGTATCTAACGCACTTTGCCGATATAAGGGAAGAGAGAGCGAGAAAAAAGAAACTAAAAGCCAACAATTTCACGTTTTGGTGTCGAATGCATTGAGAGAGAGAGAAACTAAAAGCCAACAATTTCACGTTTTGGTGTCAAATGCATTGAGAGAGAGAGGCTGTTGTTACATTTTATGTGATTAGTGCAATAGAAAAGAAAACTGATGCGTCGAATCATGTTACGTATTTGTACCTGTTGGAGTTACGTATTCTAGTGATTAATTCGTCTGACATTTTCACCACACACGTTTTGATTAGCAGAAGAAAATATGCTCACTCATCAAAGCAAAAGTTTAATTTATCATTCATCATATATGCTCATTAATCAAAGCAAAAAAATTACTCTCTTTCTGCGAAAGAGAGTAAATTTATTTTTTTTTATTTTTTTTATTTTTTGGTAATTGATCACCAGGTGGCCACTATATTACGTGTGCAGTGGAGATCTATACTAGTCGAACCAGATATCATTAGGAAGGTTCAGCCAGCCATGGACATTGTTTAAGGTCGTTTTGTTGTATACGTTCGTGATGAGTTATATCGAGAAAAAAAAAAAAAAACTTCACGCGAAATTGGACAAGAAACCTTCATAAATCAATGAAATAAAGACCGAATAAAGAAATGAATAAAGAACGCTTAATATGATAAAGCCACGCTTAGATGGCTCTGTAAATAAGAACGTTCTGGTTGTCCATCAAGCACACACGAAAGGAAACGATGAGATCCCTGGCGAGGGACTTCATTCGTTCAGACGACCCTTGATTTAACTGACCGAATAAACGTTTTCCATGACAGGTCACAAAAGGATCTTGACTGAGGGTTTTTCAACTTGTTGCGCATTGCTGGAAAATTTGGTTTACATCTTTTTCAGTACGAGCTAAAGAATTGGTGCTTTTCAGAATGGATTGAACAGACCTTGCTATATTTTCACTGGCCGTGGAGAGATGGGAACACTTCTGCATAGTGGAAAAGATTCCGTTCTTCAAGGCCGAAGAAAGTTCGGCTAGTGAGACCAAAAAAGGAAAGTATTTTTTTAAATTCTCTTTATACAACGATCGGAACAAATGATTTCTAGAAGACTTGCTGCGAAAGAGAGTACGGAAATGTAAGTGTGGCGACAAGTATCCACCAAGATCGCGCGCCTGCTCGTTCTGATTGATGTATGGCCAAGTTTCAAGCAGAAAAAACAAAACAAAAAAAAATCAGATTGTAATGCTCATAATTCTCCTTATTCACTCATCTATCACCTTTGGACTTCCTCCTCCATAATAAAATCAATCTTCTTTTTACATGAAACTTGGCCTTTCGATCCTTGCTAAAACCTCGTGAAACCCAATAATTGAAACGTACCTCAGACAGGAATTGAAAGTTTTGGTTTCAAATATTGCATCTTGGTCTAAATATGCATACAGGTCATACATGTAATAATACATACACCTTTAAAAGATAATTTGAGAATTACATTCAACAATTTAGATAGTACTACTTTATAAAAGTGTATAATAAAATTGCAAGAAACTTCAACTTGCAAACAGAATTGCAAGTTGAAGAGAAAGCGGCGGGGGGGGGAGGTAATTTTATAGTGTCGTTGGATTTAAGTCAAGGTAAAGTTAGTTGGATTACTTCAGAAGTCATGAGACATCTGTTTATTTTACTTTTAACTTCATGTTTTCTCAGACTGTTTTTCTATTTGCCATGGGAAATACTGGAATTTTGAAAAGGGAGAGGGAGATCTGAAACCGTTTACTATTCGAAATAATTTCATCTTTGAAGGGATTCGAATCCATCTCTTTCATGCTACCGATCGCAAGAGAAAGAGATTTGCTACAAACCAATTTTTAAGTATATATATATATATATATATATATTTAATGAACTGTATGCTGATCAAAGTCATCATTGACTTGCAACAGACCGCATCATAACAACAAACTGACCCGATTAGCAGTTTATTCATTGGAAAATTTTAATTTGCTTTACCTCGAAAAGAATCCCGACTTAACGATCATCTTTATGGAGTAATAAAGCATGGGTATTGGTTCTTTTATTGGGTGAAGTCTAGAAGCAGAGAATTTCCTCGGTATTTATTTATATATTACAGCTACACACATTCCTAGCTAGAAGAATTTCTTACGAATTCATACTTCCGCTTTTTTTCTCCCCTCTCTTCGCTGATCGATATAGTAGAGGTGTATAAGATGGATTAATTCCCACATTCTGTAATTCCATCCTTTGATCAGGGGAAAAAAAAAATTGGAGAAGGTTCTTGGTCATCTACTTGTCAATTTAGGTGAAAGCTAATGGGATCTGACTAAGCTCACCTTCATCGGATAACATCCTCCCCTCATCTCTTTGCTCGTATTCTCCTATTTCCGAAACAACTTCCAAATCATCACTTGTTTTCATGTTCTCTTTTGGACCGTTTGCAATACTGTGTTTTCTTTCTAATATGCACAAGCATTAGAAATAAAGGATGTGTTCGATAATGGATAGTTAAACTTGTAAACAAAATAACCGAATTAACTTTTACTAAAATAAAGTTTTCAATTTGTAAGCCCAAGATTAATAGTCTTTAAAATATCTTGAAATATTTATTCTTAAGTATCTTAAGTGCAAATGTGTGGTATCTTGTGTAGTTTGAGTGGCAGTGCTAATCTGTAATGTTGATTTTAAGTTTTCTCTTCATTTTAATTTTCCATTGGACGGTTGTTGTAATGAGTTGCTTACTGCACAAGTCAAAAGTTTAAAAAGTTCTGTGGTCATTAAGAAGTAATTATCAATGATACACACTTGTAATTATCGGAAACATACAGGCATAGTCATAAAGTACTTGGTTTGGTAATCGTTTAATCAAACTTCAGCTCACTTTAGCTACTTATGTATGTTAAAGGGGGAAGGAAAGGGGAAATGAGATGAAGTAGGGCAGAGGAAATCGATTCTAAATATACTCTGGCCTGCATCTAATGCCTAAGCTACCAAACAATTTTTCTCTTCGTGTCATCGTAAGATTGTCACAAGTGACACATTTGTGTGACGTCTAATAGCACAAGGGACAATTTTCCTAAATGGAACCCCAACCGATTTTCTAATTAGAAAACACTCAAGACAGAAGACTCCTTGGACAAGAGAGTAAATGCACTTATCTCATTACAAACAGGGTTCATTTACATTGCATGAGAAGGTCTGTTACTGAGTTTTCAGTTTTCTTAGAGAAAAGTGAAAAAGGAGATGAAAAAAATTCCAGATACGTTATACCTGAAGTATAATAATTGATATAACTTATTTACAAAGAATTTAATACAAAATAAAACAATAGTCTCTTGACAACCATTTTATCTTTTTCTTTTATAATAATGCACACATCTTTTTATGGGGTATATGAAATTCATTACCCTCTGTGGCTATCTTCTTGTTTATTGAAATGAAGTGGTGGCTTAAAGAACTTGCGAGGTTCTAGAACGATCTTGGTGGATTAGCGATCCTTGGTCTAGGCAGCAGCATTAATTTAGTAATAGGTTTCCGACCTTTCCTGGGCATGACCATAAAGAAATAATCGATTATATGCATGCGCGGCAATATCCCAACACTGGGTATCTCATTCTGGCTTTTAAAATAGGAAAGAATGCTCCATTTAGTGCTTTTAAGCGATATTTGAAGTTTCAGTTCGAGTATCAAGCCCGAGTAAAAAGAAAAAGACTTGCTGAATCCTAGTACTCGAACTCAAAAAGCCTTATGCAAGCACTTGTGCTTTGCAAGCTTACAGAAGATGTACCACAATCCCCCCCCCCCCCAAAAAAAAAGCGTGCGGAATAACACAAAGTAATCTAGGTTCTGAAATGGGATATCGCAATATTTTTTATCACTAAAAATATCCTTGATATGGTAGAGCTCTCTAAACATCCTTGAATCATTACAAAAGAAAGCAATTAGGTTCATTAATGATATCTCTCACCCATTCACCACACTGTACGAAAGAGTTTGTAATGTGTATTTTATACAGATATTTCCATGGTCACTGTTCATCAGAATTGGAGACAAGTATTCCCTTACTCCTTAAATCTACTAAGGCACCCCCCTTCTCCCCTTTACGGTTCAACTCCAAGCTCAAAGAAGTTTTTTCTTCTTTCGTTCATTTCCTCTACTACTGTCCTTCGGAACAGCCCTTCTCTCGTATGTACAGGGTGTTCGGGATAAATTTGACATATTTATAATTAATTATATTTTTCCGTAAGTTACATGTATTAACACACACTTCTCTTCATTTAAAAGTTTGGACCCTTCTTCATTCATATACAAGATGTCAGAAAGGATGGATAGCTGGAACCCACCTGAATCATGGAAGAGAATAACTTGTATCATGATGATTCGTGCCCGCCATCAAAATAAGGATATTACGACTGCTGCCCAATGCTCCCTGAATACAGTAAAAACAATCAGGCATGAACTAGAGACTTGCAATGGTGACTACGAGGATGTAGCAAGAAGAAAGATCCCTAGCAGACGATCTGATTGCGTTCGTACAGCAGAATTCCTCGCAAATCTGCAGGAACAGGTGTTGAAGAACCCTGGCATTGGAATTCGGGCTTTGTTCGTGGAGTTGCTAACTGTAGTCAAGCCCTGGATAACAAGGGTAGCCAATGGTAGGCCGTATGTATGGCAGCAGGATTCGGCCCCTTGCCACACCTCTGGGAAAAGTCAAAAATGGTTGTCTGAAAATTTCTACGACTTCACCAGTCCAAATGTTTGGCCTCCAAACTCCCCAGACCTTAACCCCATGGATTATTTTGTATGGGGCGCAGTTGAAAAAGACACCAATCGCACTTCCAGTAATACAAAAGCCCAGTTAATGTATAAAATTAAAACAGTTTTTGCGGCCCTTCCCAGGGAGACTGTAGCATCAGCTTGTTCGAGGTTCCGAAGCAGAATTGAAGCTGTGATCGATGCTAATGGTGGTTATTTTGAGTAAATCTTATTGATAGTATTGTAATTAACTCTGCCTGTAATGTTTTTTTGTCAATTCATTAAATTTAATAGATACAAAGAAGATTTTCTTTTTCCTTACGAAACTGTCAAATTTATCCCGAACACCCTGTATTTCTTAGAGTGTAATCTGCTGGCCTTCAAATCCAAACAAGATTATTTCTTCTCTACTTTCTGTCCGTCCACATGTACTCCAGGTTGAAGAGTTTTTCATGTGTAGAATGATCATTTTTATTTCTTCTTTTACCTACTGGTTGATGGGTAGCAATGCTGCTTTACTTAGGAATAATAATAATAATAATAGAATAAGTTTGATTTCCCGTTATCTTCCATGCCCAATAAGCTTTTTTTTTTTTTCTTTTTTTTCCCCTGTTGATATTTGTGTTCACAGGGACTTTTCAGGATGAAATCCCGATTTTCCGGGCGAAAAAAAAAACAAAAACGTATGACACCGATAACTCAACTTTAGTTGATAAAGGTTTTTCACATCGTAAATGGGATTCGAGTTCAGTCAATTCCAAGCAAAGGGTTTCGCCCATGCCGACTGAGCTACGGAGGTGCTAATCTTTATTTACTTATTTATTCATTAAATGTGTGTAAAGTAGTCTAAAAATGCCAGTTTTTGTATTGGCGTTCTTTCCGATGGCTTGTTAGTACCGTTTAATTTTAATGATCTGTGGTAGGGATTTTAGATATTTTTTTCATGTAGCATGGTGTGGATTGGGAGCATTGCTTTAGACTAGATTAATATATGAAGGCTACTGAATTGTAATAGATTTTGTAATCTCTAAATCAACCTTTGGGACCATTCATTTCAGCTCGTGCGTTTTCATGCGCATTGATATCGTCTTCTACTGCGCATTTTCACTGCTATAATTCAGAGACTTTTAGTGTAGATTTATGAAACTACAACTATTGAGCAAACGAAATTGTTTTCATTCAATAGTTGTAGTTTCACAAATATACACTATAGATTTCTGAATTATAGTAATGAAAATGGTGCAGTAGAAGACTGTTAGTGTGCTTGAAACAACATACATTGTTTCAGTTTTTGACCGCACGACTTCTTCCAACGCTTGATACAGATTTTAGAGACGTTTTAGTTACCGCTTTAGAGACCGTGTGTGTTCAAGTATTGTTCGCATTGGTTGCACATATCCGCAAATGGTTGCGTTTTCTGAGATGGAAGTGTAGTACTCACTCGGTCATCCATCTCATCACATTGTGACGCTACTGTAGATTCGAATTCACGGTGGCATGGATTTTTGAGTGTTTAAGCAGTCAATGATTGTCATTGCCCAGTATGAGATTTGCTCGAAGCGTGAAAAGATACCATAAACCCAATAAAATAATTTGGTTTGTGTGTGTGTGGGGGGGGGGGGATATCACCCAGCTTGATCACTTCCTTCCGGATACTTGTTCGGTGTCTTTTGGCTTCGAAAACTGAAAGCTACTGTGTTGTGAAAACAGAGATTTGATAGCTCGACTGTTTCTATACGGGGTAAGGAAGACTTGGTGACCAAAATTAGGGAGTAGCTGCAATTAAATAATAAATTAATTCTCGAATTATATTTTTAAGATATTACATTTTTTAAATCAATACTTTCATAGACAGTCTATCTATCTATCTACGAAAGTCCAATTTAACTGTAGTAAAGGATTAAAAAGTTACTTAAATATAAAGAGCTAATAAGCTTCATTTCGGCAATGAAAACATTACTTAAAATAAGGGGATATTAAATCCCACATAGTTTTAAAACCGAATAAGAAACTCAAAGATTGGAATCAGAGAGTTTCTTGCCGAATATAGTAAACTATAAAGTATCGGCGACACTAGCGTTAGCAAATGCAAGTGATCCTAGTACGTAGTACAATACTGGGCAGCTCGTTGCAAAGGTGGAGAAGTTCAGATCGCTATTCTTAGGTATTTTCCATAATGTAAAAACACATTTCCTAGGAAATGTATGCTGTTATTACATTATGGAGGGAGGTCACTACCCAGGCCGGTTTCAGCCTTTTTTGAGGCTTCAAAAAAGGGATTAAAAATTAGGATTAAAAAGTTTTGTATCAGGGTGGAAGAGCCGGTTGAAGTGGATCATGGGAGACATTTAAAAAAAAAAAGCAGACTTTGAAGCAGTTACAAAAGCAAAATTCAACAATGTTTTGACCAATAGCCTAGCATTTGGTTTAAGTGGCTCTTTCATCCAAAGATGGATGAACGAGAACTACAGATATCCTCTTCTAAAACAGCCATCCTATGCGAAGGGTTTTACACTTCTACACTTGCTTACCATCTTTTCTTTTCGTTTTTCAGGTTTAAAACTCAAGCTTACTGTCTGATGCGATCCTAAATCGCGAAAACATCAAATAATATATAATACATCATTAGAACTTGTGCGCTTTAGTATTTCTCTTCTAAAATGTTAAAGTTGTCGGGGAATTACATTGTACACTCAAAAAGATACATTTGAAGGATATACCACTTTCTATCTATCTATCTCTCTCTCTCTGTCTCTCGATATTTTCTAACAACTGAAAGAAAGTGTACTATTGTATTAAGCAAGGAGAAAAGAAAAAAAATAGAAGATTACAGTAATATCTTGATCGTGTCACTTGAAACAGATCTTGAAATGAAGGAGTTGATCCTCGACATAAGTATCTGGCAGATTTTCTTTGAAATAGTATAAAGCTCATTTCAGAGATCCTGCCAAATTGGTTCTGTGTAGCGAAATACAAAAGGAGAGGACTAAGCTTTTTTTCTTTTTTTTTTTCTGAGTATAATTTTTGATCCTATAACTTAATAGATTAAGTGATCCTGAACTGTGTTTCTTTTTAGGACAGATCTTGAACTGAGATTTATAGTTCAAATGTGGTAATTTACTTTTTAAAAAAATAAATAAAAAAAGCATCACTCTTTTGCTGCGAAGAATTTATCTCAATGTGTGCTCAAACTTTCAACACTTGGATGCTTTGTAGTCAGGGTATCATGTTTTGTGTTATTTCTTTAAAAAAAAAAAAAATCCTGCATAATTTGCATAAAATGCCCATCTCTGAAAGTGGCACTTTTTGTAGAAGAAGCCAAGGAATTTTGTAGTCTGTGGAATATATATATATATATATATATATATATATATATCAAAAGTTCGAAACTTAGCATGCTTTTGTGCTTGCTTACCTAGTCTGTTGCTAAGTCAGAAAAATGGCCTGCCACTTGAAAATATGACTTACATTTGTCTTTCTTCCACATTTGACTCCTTCTGTATGCATAAAGAAAGATATAAATGGTGTTCTACCATCGACATTCATATTTTAAGTTGCATTGCTTATATACGTGCCTATCCAGGCAATTTTCAAAAAGGAAACAGGAAAGGCAGTTGTGACACTAGGGGGGTGGGGGGAGCCATCACACACACACACACATAAAAGAAAGAAAGAAAGAAAGAAGGAACAAAAAGCGTTCTAGAGACATAGAAGAAACAAGTTAGGATGTATCTTCTTAGTCACGTTCTCCTCTTTGCTTTCTTCATAAGCTCGAATTAAGATAACCTAGCAGTTTTAAGTGGACATCCTGAAACAGTCGCCAGCTTGCGTGAATGTTAGGATGTGCGCGCGCCTGGGTACGGCATTTTATTACTCGAGTTTTATCAAGGTTTTCATCTGTCTCATTGAACAAGTCGGAGTGCAGGGTATACTCACCCGTCGGCGATTGTGGGAGAAGTAAGACAAACATAACTGCAGTTATGCCTGATGTAAATGCAGTTGCTGCAGCCTCGCAGTGATTTCATTATTGAGTACAAAGACCTGACAGGGTTTTGCTGAGATGGAAGTTTTAATAACGAGTCTTTTAGGTACGTTACAAAAATAACGTTTGCAGATCTCATCATTACATTAAATATGAATCTGGTGATTGCCTTTTCAAGTGGAAATTCTCCGTTGTTAAAGATTAGTGAAGCGTACTCTTTGCCGGTGCTGACAGAACTCATTTGTCCAATTCATATCAGCATACTGAAATCGAGTCGAAGCATTTTTTTTTTTTAAATAAATACTGAAACGTGTGCAGCTTTCAACCTGATAAACGTTGCTTAAGGAGGAACTTAAAATAGCTGACATTAAATTTAGTACACGTGAAATATCTATAAAAAGAATTAATTCAGTTGATGTTATTAAGACAAAAAAAAAGACAGATTAATATTTTAAGACAAAATATGAATACCGTGAAAATTAAATAAAGGGTTTTCATTATATTAGTTATTACTTTTTTTTTTTTTAAGTAAAACTTGAAATTGACTGGAAACTATAAAATGTAGCTTATTTATATATGGATATTATACATTCCATTACTTAATTGGAAGATTGAAATATCAGGTGGCGCTGTTCTACAAAGTACATGCCAAATTGTTTCCTCTTTGTTAATTTCTGACTGTGCTTCGGCATGGATATCAGCGTTATAGGCGAATACTAAACGTGGGAATATTAAATGAAGATCTTTTCGATCTTCATTTAATTGTCACAATTATCATCTACAGCAGCGATTTTCAACCAGTGTGCCGCGAGATTTGTGAAAACAATTTAATTGAAAGAAATAATGTCGTAATTTGCTCATTTATTTATTAGTGTCTGGTCTTCCATCCGCACTTGAAACTCCCTTATTTATATTTTACGAAACTTACGGTTGGTGAATCGGTTTAAAATTGTGTGTTAATTAGCTTTAATCTTTTGATAAGTGTATTCACAAATAACTTCATTTAATTCTCTCATTTTTAAGGTAACTGGTAAGGGTTCTTTTATTTTTTTTTCATTCAGTTAATTTTATTCAATAATAGTATTTCTTTAACATGGATAAATTTATAATAAAAAAAGAAAATTTGACGACAATGAAGAAAGAGAAGTTAGTACGTCGAAAGGGGGGGGGGAGAAAGAAAGAAGAAAGTGAAGCTAGTTTTCCCTAGCACATCAGCAGCTGATACGATATCTAGTATAGGTTCTTTTAAAACTAAATTAAAAACTAACGTTCGCCATTACGACGAAAATTATTTGTCATTTGGCTTTATTTCCAGTCAAGAAGATCCGCCACGTCCTACATGCATAGGGACACTTATGACTGAGGGTGAAAGTTTAGTATGCGCATCCATCACATACAAAATGATTCTAACTTTCCAAGTGTATGCGTGGTAAGGTTTACTATGCACACACTTTACTAAGTATAAGTAAACAAATAGTAAATCCAATTGTGAGGCTGCATATTTTCATTAAGCCGCTTTAAGTTGTTCAAATGTTTTTTTTTTTTTTTTACTTACTATTATATAGATACAAAATAGATTGTTAATACAGTAATGCTCTTCTCACCTGACAATATTCTTATTAGTCAATCAGTCTTGCTCACTCTTGCAATACTTTTCTGAAGAATGAATTTCGTAAAACGTGTGTAAAATACGGGACGTCTGGGATCCCTATACATGCGTAGTTTGTGGCAAAAAATTAGCAAACAACGCTATGGTTCCAAGTAAATTAAAAAGACATTTACAATCTAGACATTCTCACTTGAGCGAAAAACCGGCTGAATATTTCAAAAGACTTGTACCGGATAAAACTATTCAAGCAAAAAGATGAACTAATTTGTAACTGTGTCCGAAAAAGCCCAAAAAGCCAGTTACGCAATCGGAGGAATTGTTGCTAAAAATGAAATCTCACACAATTGCAGATCTGTAATTCTGCCAGCATGCTGTAAAATTGTTTATATCATGTTTGGCGAGGAATATGAAAAGGAGATTTTAAAAATTCTTATGTTAGATAACACCATTTATCGACGTATTCAGGATTTGGCCAAAGATGTTGAGTTGCAAGTAGTATCTCACATTAAAGAAGCAGATATGTTTGCTATTCAGTTGGACGAATCAACTGATGTAACTGGTAAACTCAACTTCTAGCCTTCAGTAGATTTATTTATACGGAAGATATTATAAAACAGTTTTTATTTTGTTCACCAACTCCCGGAAATAACGAAGGGCCAAGATATTTTTGATGTTTTTGATAATTACTTCAATTGCCATAACTTGTCTTGGGATTCTTGCATCAGTATTTGCACGGATGGTGCCCGCTCGATGTCAGGAAATGTAAAAGGATTTGTTACACTGGCTCAAAATAAGAATCTTTTAATTTTTTTTACACATTGTTTTCTCCACGTCAAAATCATTGGTACTTGAGCTTTAAAAAGTACTAGACGAGACTATCAAAATTGTCAATTATATAAAAGCCAGGCTGTTACAATAGAGATTGTTTGCAGCACTATGCTCCTCAATGGAAGCTTCTTGCACGCAGTTGTTAATACATACAGAAGTGAGATGGTTATCTCGTGGACGAGTTTTATCAAGATTTTATGAACTAAAAGAGGAAGTTCTAATTTTTTTTGACAACTCAACAATCCGAGTTATCAGATTTTCTTAGCGACGAGCATTGGCGCAGTAAGGTTGCATTTCTTGCTGATTTATTTCAATCTTTAAATACACTTAATAAAAGTATGCAGGGAGACTGTGAAAACATTCTTACTTCCACTGACAAAATTAACGCATTCAAGGAAAAACTAATGCTTTGGGAAGAAAGAATCAGAAAAGAAAATGCAGTAAATATGTTTGAACTAACGAAAAAGTGCAAACTGAATGAAAATCTAATAGATCTGATTTTACAAACCTTAAGATTACTAAATACAAATATTGAAAAATATTTTCCCTCACTTGACATATTATCCTTCGACTGGATAAGAGATCCGTTTGTTTTAAGCGCGTGTAAATTGGGAAATTTAAAGATTACAGAAGAGGACGAATTTACAGATATAAGAAATGACAGGTTTAAAACTAAAACATTCAACAATAGATACTACTTCGTTTTGGTTATCTGTAAGAAGTGAATTTCCCAATATTATCAAAAAAGCTATAGAAGTACTTCTTCCATTCTCCACGTCATATTTGTGCGAATCAAGCTTTTCCGCAATGAATATTATTAAGAACAAAAATAGATCGCGGCTGGATATTATATTATAATATGCTGGATGTATATTATTTAATACATTTAATATTCATTTGAAAAAATGAATAAAAACTTTTTTTAAATAATTTTGAGTATTGTTTTTCTTACTCAAAATGCCAAAAATATAGTTTACAATTTTTTTGGAGCAAAAAGTATAGGTAATTACTATTATTAATATCTTGTGTGTGTAATATCTTGTGTATCAATCAAAATTATGCCAATTTTTTGCCAGATCGTCAAAAAAAAATTAAAAGAATATATTTTTAGTGTGCCGCAGAATTTTAATAATTAGTCTAGGTGTGCCATATTATGAAAAAGGTTGAAAATCACTGATCTATAGTAATGAAACAAATCGTTTATGTTAAAGAAACCAAGTATTAACTGTTAAGTCTTTTAGGCACTTTTCTTCTATATTGCATATTAATTTTTTTTTTTTTTTTATCAAGTAAGATTTAGACGCAGTAAATCGCAGCCCAAAAAATATACTGTAACCAAATAGTATATTTATAACGTTTCAATTTTTTTTCTATTGATTTATTGCACCAATTTTCCGAATGAGCCAATGTGGTTTTACGTATTTAAAGTACTGGAATATTTTCCCTTTACTGCTGACTCATATATCTGTCACCATTACCGATCGCCCTTTCTTTCTATAGAACTTACGTACTAGTCTAGCAGCACGCTTACAAGTCTCTTCGATATCACGTTCAGTCGTTTGGCTGCGCCTCTAGCAAATTTTATTTCTTCAAGAAACGTGTTTAAGAACTTTTCCCCCCCAAAACGGAACAAGTAGTAGAATTTAAAAACTTTGCAGTTCTATTTACTGTTTTTGTAGCCTTAAACCAGACCGTGTACGTGTGTGATCACATACAGGAGAAGACCAAGTAGACGAATTAAGGGATAGAGTAGGATTTTATCTTATCTGCCAGCACATTTAGTCCTCTACTTCGCCTCTGGTATGTGGCAGTGCAGTTGCAGACCACGAAATAGGGCACGGAACACTAGAGGGTATACCCGTGACCTCGACCGATGCCGAGGGTCATGTCATACTAGATAATGAAAAATCTTAGCTAAGGTCTATAAAGGGCAGTGGCAGTAGGAAGGAAACATGAAGTTCATCGTTTCCTAGCGGGACACACTGACTACACCACCTGTGTGTATGCATGTCAGGTTGAAGTGGTGGTACAGGTTACAGTGAGACTACCAGGCCTGCGGCACTCATGTTCTTCAACACAACAGATAGGGAAAAGGAGGGGGGAAAAGAGAGGAAAAACTTGCCTAAAGGTCTCTTGTTTTCTCATCTTTTTTTTTATTTCAGTAGGAAATTGTTAGAAAATTATATGTTGTTGCATGTCTTAAGGCCACCTTAATACTCAGTTTGTTGTCCGAAGAAAGCAGTTATCTTTAGAGGTAGCATTTCCTGAGACACTTCTTCTGGATATTTAATATGTATCCATGTTTTCTTTATTGTTATTATTATTATCATTATTATTAGCGCGGTGTGCAATAAAAGAGATGGTGGCATGCATCGAACAGCGTGATATAAATTAAGAGCTATTTTAGTTGTGTAATATAAGAAAAAAAAACTTGGTAAACTGTATCCCTCCCACTTGTTGGAAAAAGACAAAACAAATTCACTTATCAAAGAACAAATGGCATTATCTCTCATTCTTCCCATTCGTTCTTTATTATCGCAAACAATTTTATTTCTCTCTCTCTCTCGGTGCTAATTTCTTCAAAAGTTGATTGTCTGTGCACTTATTATTAAGTTTGGTTAATGTAACTTTGCTTTTTTTACGCTTTCTACATTCAGTTCTTCGCATATTTATTAGTCTATCGGTATTATTCGTGATACAAGCTCTTCTACTAATTTCCGTTAAGAATAATAATGTCAGACGTCATAAATTAATTTTTATTTTTATTTTTACCTTTAACTTCCAAAATGAAGTTTGCTAATCCCTTTAAACGTCAGTCGTTTTGGTGATACTGGCTTAGAAATACGAAAAATAAAACCTCACAGAGAATCAGATTTTTTTTATTTTTTTTTAAAGTATGGAACCTTTGTCTGATATTTCAATCTTCCAACTAATTTTTTTTCTTACAGGAGAATTTAAGTCAGCATTATTATTATTATTATTATTTTCCTCGTGTCATTTAGTGTCTACTGTTGAATTTAATAATTCGGAAGTATTTTAATATACTTAACACATACTTTAATTGTATACTTTTTGTTGCCATTTTCATACCTCTTAACTTTCAGTGCTGCCTAACACGGCGATAGACGTATTCGGAGAACATTTACGTCTCCGAAAGTAACAGTGGTTTACAAGTACGTAGTCTTCTCGATGGGATGCTTATTGTGACTTTATGCACAGACCTGCAGTGATTGACTCTGCCAAGTACCGCAAGGAATCGCTGATACTCTTATTACAAAACTGTTAGAGCCAGAATTCAATTTGTGTAACTTCTAGTTTTGCGTCTTTTATTCGACAGAGGTAATCACCAGGATACAGCCCTCCAAATTTGAAACGTTAAATTCAGTTAAAAAACAACAAACAACAACAACAAAAAAAAAAAAAACTGAGAATAGCGAAAAATGGTCCCAAAGTGGTGTTATATTATTTTCCTTCTCCTCCTTCGCAAGCATCTTTGTAGGTCTCATCGTTCCATCAATGTTCACCAGATTTGGAATATACTTCTTTCTTTGTTTCTTACGTTGCTGAAGACTTCTTCAGGAATTCGGTCTAATCAGATAAAAAAATAAAGGGGAGGATCTCTTCCTGCGCAGCCACTTCTGCAAGTCGCATTGTTCAACTAATTTCTACTAAATTTGGAACATGTTTATGCTTTCCTGAGAACTCTGTTTATGCCTCCATAAACAGCAGGAATGGAGGAGAATGTTAGGAAGTTACATTCTTGGTTGAAACTTTTACTGGATGCATGTAGAATATAGCTGCTTTCGACACAAGGCTTTCTGAAAAATTTATCCCATTAGACTTAGACTTGAGTGAAAGAGTGGTGGTTGTGAGTATGGGGGAGAGGGTTATACGCAGGCATTTCTACATTTCGCATCGATCAACTGATTTCGATCAAACTTGGAATGTAAGTTTTTGCCATTTCTTAAGTAGGTCTTCTGAAATATTTGGTCCATTGAAGAGAAAAGGAGGGTACGTTCTTCTCAAACAACTCTACAACTGGTATTGTTCATCCGATTTCGACAGTTTTTCCTCGACCGTTTTACATACTTCAGCTTGGAAAAAAAAAAGTGATATTTTATAAAAACAACTCGTATGTAAAAATAAAATAAAAATGCAAATACTGAGAAGACGGATTCTCCGCAATTTAGAAACTGCTTTTAGTTAATCTTAAATCCTTCCTCTAGAGAGAAACTTTTTCAAGCCACTTCGGCTTCTAATAAACAGGTCAGTAATCTCACACCGGGCAATGGCATTCATCTGCCATTTAAAGACATTCTGAGACATCCCATATTCACAGTGGGATTCGAATTCACAGTCTGTTAGTCTGAGAACTGATTCTCTAACCCACTCAGTCAGCCACGCTGGCGGTTTAGAAGGCAAATTCCCCTCAGATATTCCAGCATAACAGTAGTAATATATATAATTCAATCCGACCGTCCTTTTCTGTACATGGTCCAGTATCTTTAGATAGCTCTTAGGGGGAAATCACCTGAGATGTGAGAGCAATATTCAATGGCGGACAGATTTGTGATTTGTATAAGTTAGCAGTTGTTTGGAATTAAGGTATCGAACACATCAAACAAAAAAGAGAAACCCCCCCTTTTTTTTTTTTTTTTTGAAAGCAGAAGAGGCAATAAATTATAGTATTTTTTATTTTCAGTTTTGCTGATTGCGTTTGTTCATCCTGCACTTCTGAATTAATGTTTGATAATTACCCCCCCCACTCCATGGGCAAATTTTTCATAATAAAAATATTTGATTGGGACAAAGAGAAATTGTACTTGATACACAGTAACTTTTCACTCTTATAAAAGCAACTCGTATGTAAAAAAAAAAAAAAAAAACAAGTGAGGCAAATAGCGAGAAGGTAATATCTTCATATTCCCTGCAATCTTCATTTTTCTCCCTGAGTATGCAGGCGCATGTTCTGTTCTGGTGTACATTAACACGTTTCCGTGTATGAATTGTTGCAGTCATTAAATTTGCGGAAATGTCTTTTGTAAATCTATTGTAAATTACCAGCAGGATAAATATGTGTCATTTTTACACTGCTATGAATTAACGATAAACTTAATTACTCTATTTGATTCTGACAGTTTTTGCGTTTGCAGAATTTTGGTTGGGTATACGAGCATTTCTTATTATAACACTTTTCCCTTGCCATTGTGAAATATCGTTAGACTTCTGCTGTAATTCTTTGTGTTTTCTTCATTTAGGTAATAGTAGTTGAGATTTTCACTGACTGGGTAGGTTCAAGTTAGCTTGCAAGGGTCAAACGTGGGAAAGCAGATTTCCTTACCCCCTCATGATGCAATTGGGGTTTAACCGTTTTTTTTTTAAAGAAACCAGTAGTTATGATACAATTTTCTCCTTGCATAAACACACTGAATCGCGTTTAAGTAAAGCCAAAATCATGACAACCGTAGCTTCCGGTAACGTCTTCATTCTTGGAAACTCTCGGACAATGGGTCCAGTACAGTGGCAAATTCAGACTTTACTTTTTTTCTTTTCTTTTGGAGGGGAATTGCGAATATAATTTTTTAATGTTCTTTTATGAAATTTTATTCAGTTTTTTTTTTATTATTATACATTGCATTTCTTTCCGTTTTTGTGTGTGTGTGTGTGTGTTGCAATTAAAAGCATGTACAAGTTTTATTTTGATTATTTGACCTAAAACTGCAGTAGTTTTTTACTTTGAATATGCTCCTTCTATCAAAAAATCAATGTACTACTGGATGGATGACATATCTAAACTTAAATTGTACTTTTTTTTTAACACAGAAACCAAATCATAGCGATAATTTAGATAATGTAATTGAGTATAATGCGTCTCTTTATCAAAAACTATGGAAATCTGTTAACATTCTATCGATTGTATCATAGAGAAAGTGAAATACTTCGTTACTATATGTAAGGAGACATTTACTCAGTTGGAGTTCTGCATAACATACTCTTAACCATTAATTAGTGGGGAAGTCAAGAGACAAGGCATGGTCTCTTGACCTAGTGAGAGAAGGCTGGTATGGTGTTTTATTGATTGCTGATGTCGTTATGGCAAATATCTTTAACCAGGGGGTGGCTCGTTTTATAATATTCTGGGCTCCTATTTTATTATGCAGAGTGATCTATCCTATACCCGTTGTACCCTTTCTGCTTATATGAGAAAGCCTGCAACCAACAGGTCCCGAAGTCATCTTAATTATTCGTCTGAGCTTTAATATTTTAACTTTTCTTGATCTTTCAAAAGCATTTGATAAAGTTCTGCACGATAACTTAGTCTTTAAATTACGAGAGATGGGATTGATAATAAATTGATGACATGAATCAGAAGCTGGCTAAACAATAGATATCAACGTGTTACGTATTGAGGAGCAATACCTCAGAGAGGAAGGGTGACAAGTGGGAATGCCATAGAGTTCTGTGCTTGGACCACTGCTATTTAAGTTATATCCTGAGGTGGAGGGATGGAACATGAAGATATCAAAGACGAATAACTATGATGACTTTGTAATTGTTAGTTGCGAGGTTTCTCACGTAAGCGGAAAGGGATGGGGGTATGAGACAAATATAAGTTGGTGAGATGGATTTATAGGATAGATGCAGAGGAGATTTTTCATTGGGAAAGGAAAACGCCAGAGATCATTCATAGAAGTTGAATAAAAATTCGATCGGCAGCGAAAGAAGAGTAGATTAAGGAATACGTTGCCATGGAAAGTAGCAAGTGCGAGGCCGTGAATGAGTTCAAGGAAATGTATGACATTTCCTTGAACTCATTGTGTGAGACAGACTGGTCATCCCTGAAAGTTGCTGTTGTTTTAGATATTAAATAAATGCAATTTTACTTAATGCAAATATGCTTATCTAAATAAATTAGATTATAAATTTTTACATAGCAAATAACGGATTGTGATGTAAATATGTTCATATTATATGCATAAAGCGGGCTTCCCAACGAATCCTGGATTCCATTGAGATGTCATTGCAATAATTATTGAGTTCAGATGAACTTTGAATTCTCACAACTCAAAATGAATCTGCATGTATCTTTTCCCCCCTTTAGTATGAAAATGATTGTAGAGTATGATAAAAGAAGATGTTCGGTTAAGCATCGGTTCATTGTAGTGAAAATGAATGTCCCTATAATTGAAAACCTAGAACTTTTTAGCGTATGTATGGCGATGTATAATTACATTGTAACTTTTTTTGAGTCCAATAGCTCAGTAACGACAATGGCCTTTGATTGGAAAAATACTTTCGTCTCACAAGATTCTGACGCTTCAGTTGCGTGGAAGGAAAAAAAAAAAAATTCACGGATAGAAAACTCTTGAATGTTTAAAAGTAGAGTAGAATTAATATATCTATAAAGGGCAGTATTAATCTGGAAAGGGGAGGGGGAGTATATGGGAAAAGTGTTACATAATTGTTATTGCATTAACTTGTCTCATTATATTTGTGTTTCTCAAATTTTTGCTTTTCACGAATGAAAACAATTTTGCGAGGTTACAAATAAATGATTTTCTTTTAATTTTCACTCTCTAAGAAACAATTCTCTTAAACTTCAAACTAAGCATATTGGTAAATGAATTCATTTAAAAATATTTTTGATTTGGGATAAACATTTTTTTCCCATTACATGCAATTCAAATATAATTATTTGGCATTTTTATTTGTACTACTGAATTGAATACTATTCAGTGCTATTCGAATCATCAACAACAGCAGCATACTTGAGTAACAAATAATGTATAATTTTTATGTTTCTGTGTTTTTGTGCTTTTTTTTTGTTATTGCACTCAAAAAATAAAAGTATTGAACATTATTAAAAACATTTCATGATTTCTTTCCATGAAAATTAAATTCCTTGAGTTTGTTGAAAAATGAAAAAAAAATTGAAACGTTCATCTTATTTTTGCGAACTGCGAGTTTATGAACAAAGATAAATTTTAATTGCTAGGTGACGCATTTAGAATGAAACATTTAAGACAACAGGATATGAAGTAATGTTTCCATGACAACAGTAGATTTCTTTTTAGTACTAAACTGCAACCTACTAAGTAATGAGAGCTACCATTTCCGAACATTCTACGTTTCAGTTCGGCACAGATATTCTTAAAGAACTAGTATAGCATTTTTAAAATTCAAAATCGCGTTCCCGTATTCTAGAGACCGATAGGAAATTTTGAAAGCCAAGATAATTATGTAAGCATTAATCGGCACGTAAATAGTTGTTTATGGGGATTAGCAATAAAGGATATGTCCACTCAAAGTTTGGTAGATTGCTGATCTTTAGCTTACAATCTACTCTTGACATGCTACTGTTTTAAGATAATTTAAGTTGACAGAGCTGGCATTATTTGTGGTGTAGGACTAACGGTGTACACAGAACAAGGACTATAAAATGGACAGAAACAACTGAAAGGCTGAGTTGGTATTATTACTTTTCATATCCTTTACTTTACATTTGAATATTTAAATATATTTGCAATGTTGTACTTATTATCGGAGAAATAAAACGCATCCAAGTTTCGTTTTTCTTTAAAAAAAATGTGTTTTAAATATATTGTAGAATGAACGTTCGTCATTGCATCCAAGTCCAATCTCGCCCACAAAAAATAAAATTTGACAGATATTTCAAGCTAATTTTAATTTTCAGATCAATACTGCCCTAAATAGATATCATATTAATTTACAAAAGTGCAAATGTCGTTTCTGGATAACAGAATTATTATGATGGTGCAGCTAAATTTACCAGCGCCCGATAAGTAGAAAACGGGGAACTCATTATATTTTTATATACATCGCATGCTTCTTTTTTTTTTTTAAATTGAGAAGCGGATTGCTAGATTGTCCTAACCCTTGCATACTAAAAGAACACAATTTAGGTTCATAAATATATACGGAATTTTTTTTTTTCTTCCAAAGATTTTTGTGTTCTTTTTTCTCCTCTTTTTTTTTTTTTATGAAGTCCGTTCGATATCGAGCTAATATTTTCGCTAAATAGCTAAGAGAGAGGGAGGGGATAATATGCACATAATTATCCGTTAGTCTCTGGGATCAAAATGAGATACTTTGGTTCTGTTATCTTTTAAATGAGAAAGAGAAATTCAAACGATGGCCAAGCTCAACAGTAATGAATGTTGGTGAAATGAAGTATCAAGGAACGTTATATCCGTCTCTGGCTCGAAGAAACTAATGGATATCTTTCTTATATTCAGACCCATAAGATCTAAATACATTTACATATGATTTGCATGCAAGACTGTTTACTTCGGTTACGAGAGTTTCTCTAATGTATTCATAAAAACATACTTCGTTAGATGGCTGCATTTGAATTGTAAGAGATCTAATTAATCGTTTGGAGATGCAAAAAGGAAAATTTTCCAACAGCACATGTGGAATAAGTTATCCATTGCTCTGATTTTATTTATGATTTTATAATACTCGTTTTTTGCATTTTAGCTTCCCCCCCCTCTCCCTCTAACTAACGCTTTACAACCATTCTTTGCTCAACTTTGGCAATAATTATAATTAACCATTTAGCATTACTAAATATTTATAAACACGAATGATAACGGTTCATACTTATCGAGCAGAAATTTTTTCAAATATAAATGCGGGACCCAACTGGGATCATTTTAAATTATGCATCACTTAATATTATTGGGGTGTGAGGGTACATATTAAATTGTTCATTTCATTTGGTAACATCCCAGTTTCAGAGCTATCGCAGTAAGTTTTGCTACCAGATGGAACTACGTCAGACTTCATGTCTACAGCTAGGAGATTAAAAATCTCTCATCTTGGACGGGGGGGGGCGGAATCCCTTATACAAGTGTGTAAGGGAATTCTCTCATTTTAAATGATCCTAATTCGATTCACAGAAACCAGATTAATGCTTAGATATAGAAGGTTAATCTTATTTACATAGTCTGCCACGTCTATTAATCGTGTGTGTGTTATCTGGCCGATTTGTCTGTATTGCAGGACGAAATCCGAATTACTGGTAGGTAAACCGTATGAGACTTGCTAACTCACTTCAGTTGAAAATTTCTTATAATGCTTCTTCGCGTTTTAGCCAGGATTCGAACATGACATCTTTCCAGCCAAAGAGCATGATTTCCTTACTGATTTAGCTAAGAAGGTGTTACAAAGATCTACAGATGAGTAAACAAAATTTGTGAAATATGTGTGATTCGGTGAAGTTATACCTAGTTTTTCAGCTTTGTGCTTAAAAACTAGGTTACATGGAGTAGTTCTTCGACCTGCGAATTTACACATATAACTTTTGGCATTGTATTGAAACTGACTGCAAAAGATATAACTTATTACTTTTGGCGCTACTTCACGCTATCCCCTATACCTCAGTTTTTGGAAAAACTCTGCTTTATACGATTCATCGTATCTTACTTAGCAAGAAAAAATATTAAAATATTTTTTCTTGTTTGCTTGTTTTACGGGAAAAAGAAAAGATCATTTTTATCCAACAAAGTAGAGGGAAAAAACTTACAAAGGACGAAACTAGCGATCACTTGGTAATATAGTTTATGAATGTTAGGAAAAAAGACATTCTAGAACTTCTGTATGTTGATGATGCGACCTACACAGGTAAATGGCAGTATGCACTCATTTCCTTTAGCTACGTGTTTATTAAGGTCTTTTCAACCAAAGGAACATCATAGAAACCGACTGAGCTACTGAAGCTCTCCAGGCAATTAAGAAGCAGCATATGTACTACAGCCACCGTAATTCGCAAGGGTTTAAAAAAATAATAATAATAAATAAACAAATAAAAAAAAAAACTTTATTCTACTAATATCTACATCTTTCTACTCCAGAATCTCAGGATTCTGGAGTAGAAAGATGTAGTAGAAATTTTAGAAGTGTTTTGTTGTTATATTTTCGCTGGTGTGTCTTGTTGATTTACTTAACGAGAATCATCTAATTGCACTCTCATTTTGTTACCAGACTAATGTATGCATCATTATTCAAGGATAGCATCGTAAAAGTAGCTGTGATAACTGCATTGCTACGGTTTGTACGTTCCTCCGACCTACATTACAGATATGGAATCACTGAGTGCGACACATAAAGAAACGTTAGTCAAAAATAAAGATAATTTCACAAAATACAACATTATGTTTCTTTACAACAAATACTTTTATAGATTATAGACTAAGTCCTGTTTCTAGATTTTATGTTAAGAGAGTGGAAAGAATTATGAAATGAGCGAAGATTTCTTGTCATCGCCTATCTTTTCTTTCCTAAACACCAAATTTCATCAAAATCTATCCAGAGACTTGTGTTGCATGCATGCAAATACGTTACGCGGTGCGATTTAGACCAAGATGTGCCAGTTAATTTAACTAAAGATCCCAAATAAATTTACTTAGAGTGACTTGACTATTATATTCGTCCAGAATAGGAGTAACAAAAGAGATCCCGAAAAGTCCTTTGGCATTTTGCGAAACGCTCCTGAAATGAAACCAATATCAGTATTTCTTGTTTAACTAAATGTCTGGAGTTGAATGCAAATGAACAGGTAGTGCTGAATTTAGTTTAAGGAAAAGATATATTGCCCCTGCGAAAGGCGAAGTTCCTTTTCCCTCCTGACCAATATCTCGCTGATGTGAATCGCCATAAACTTTTAAAGAAACAAGATGATTACTCACACATAACGACATACTTGGAGCAAAATGCTGTGCTTATATATATTACTAGCTTCAATCAGAGCTAATGCCATCGACATTTAGTCGGAGGAGGTAAAGTAACGATTGATTTAAAAAAAAAAAAAAAAAAAAGCCGCTGGGTGCCGAGATGCCACAATATCAGTATATCTTTACAGCTGTAATCTGTTAATAGCTTTTCAGAGTAACAACACTAAAGTTAGGTCACAATTTCCATACAGCTTTTTCTTATACCATATTAACATTTATGAAGAAATAAAGATAATTGGTCAACCAGAGAAAGAGAAAAAAAAAAAAAATGGTAGTATAGAAGTAGAAACGATATTTAATTTTATTAATTTTTTAAAAAATTTCTTTTTGAATTAGATTTTATTACCAGTTGTTTTCGTATGGGGGAGGCCTTACGTAATTGATTTTGTTGATGTTGTTTCACAACATAAGTAGCATTATTTTCATGTAGTCGTATTTATTCTTATGTTCCTGTATGTAAGTGAGATAATGTTTTGTTCATTGTAATCATATCAGTGTGCGTTCTCGAAATTTTTCCATTGATCTTGTAAAAAAAAACCTCTGAATTTTTATGTCTGTTAAAAAAAAAACGGAGATAACATTCCACAGAATGCTTACAAGTAAATCGCAATGATTTTTTAATCATTCTAGCTTACTTGAATATTTCTAGCATATAAAGTTTTTAGAAATTGCTATTTGTTGTACGTAAAAATACTTAAAGTGGAATAGTTGGTCAAGCGCATTTTTGTTCGTTGGAGAAATGAGTTCAAATTCCGGTATTCTTTAATCCAGTTGCAATTATCTGATCTCAGACGGAATTGATATATATATATATATATATATATACTAGGGGGGGGCACCGTGTGCACCCCTGGCGCCCAACCCCCCCCAGTTCTGGGATGGTAAGCGCCGGTTCTCCTTCAAGTCTGATGACTCGAGACATGAGACAACAATGTGTTTGTCTCATGAAGACAAACACATTGTTGGACGTTTCAAAACAATGAAGAGACAAAAAACGTGACATAAAAATGTTTTAAATTTCGGCTTATCTTTATATATATATATATATATATATATATATATATATATACTACACACAAAAAAAAAAAGCAAACTAGATAGCAAATGATCACCATTTGCTATCTAGTTAAAAATCCATGTTTACACTTTTAGCACAGTGGTGTCCTGGCTTATTTCATTGAAGCATGCCAGTTGGCTTACACTTGCTTTGAGCTCTCGTGTAGTGTTAGTTCCAACGTAACGATTTGATGTCATAGGGTTAAAAAATGGAGAAACCTTCTGAAAAGAAGTTAATACTGAATGATTTCATTTCTTAACATTGAGGAATTTTGTGGAATTTATTCTTCGCGATTTTTTATAAGCTTCATTTTAACTAAATATAAATTGACTTTAAATTTATTATATAAATAAATTTACCATATATATCACTCCTCCACACGAAAGGACGTAAAGCCCATAGCAATCAATAGCGTGTGGGGGGGGGGGGGCAGCATCCAGAGGAAAGTAATGTGTTGGTAATTTTTTTTTGCTTTGAAGAGCTGGATGTTGTAGTCTTTGGGGAATACTTCATGGAGAAGGTTATTCCGCAGAACAGAAGTAGATAAAATGAAAGATGAATGGAAGTAGCAGGTTCGACGATTCAGCAATTCGACTGTAAATAGATACTGGGCGGCTGTTGCTCTTGTTATTGTGGGTTTAGCACAAATGGAAATATGACGGATGCAAGTTCTGCAGAACACCGCCAGTGGAAATATAAATGACTGTAGAAAATACACAAGACAAAACTGGCTGTCTGTATGAAAGAGGGGTTGTTAATTAGTCGAATGAACAGCGTCAGGAATTTTTAGACAGGTTTTAGGTGCACCCCAAATGCGAGAACACTTTGGCTGGTTGGGCGGATTGGGGATTTTATAAAGTGCCTGGACAGATGAAAAGCAGTGCCCTTAGTGGAAAAAAAATGAAAGTTTTTTTGGAAGCCATGGATTGGAAGTGATGTATTTGAGCCAGGAAAGGCTATGAGTATGTGTGTCAATTTGAGAAGAGAAAGTAGGTGGTCCTCACTATTAAGCTGAGTATTATCAAAGGTAAGAGGGAGAAAGAACTAAGGCTTATTTGACGATCCCAAAATAAGTGTTTTGGAAATATTAAGGACGACAAGGTTGTTATCACTTAATTGAAAGATAGTAAGAAAATCATAGTTTAGAACACTGATTGTAGATGATCTTGAAGCTTGATGTTTGAATACTGCAAAGTTTGTTATATGAGTAAGAGGAATGAGCAGTGCTATCAGAAAAACTTGAGTAGGATTTAAGGTCAATGAGTAAAAGTTGTTTATATATGAGGAAGAAGGTGGGTGAAATAAGAGAGCCTCGAGGAACACCTGCATTAGTAGGAAAATCGAAACAGAGAACACTGCACCATTACACGCAGTCAACGAAGAGAAAACTGCCAATTCAGTTGCAAAGAGCGGAAAGCTGACTATAAGATGGCAATTTGCTGAGAAGCTTTTGTTTCTCCAAACCCTTCCATTGGCATGTGTCCAGAGGTGGGTGATGTGGATCTTGACTGGCGGAATCTGTATTGATGCTACTGATTAGTTGAAAGTTCTCCAGATGTTGAAGAAGTTGACTGTTGATAACCTTTTCTATTACTTTAGACAGCACCGAAGTGAGAGCAATAGATCGATAGTTCGATGATAGATGATAGTTTTTGGAATCAGCTATATATGGGCTTGCTTCTATGCTGTGAGTGGATGCTAGCTGAGTATAATAGAGATGAGGTGAAAAAAGACAGGTGTTATTTCAAAAGCACATCTTTTGACACAGTTGATGAGATATCATCCGAACAAAATGCCTTTCTGGGTTGTGCTAATGAAATTAGTTGTTATTTTTGAATTACGGCCGAAGCCAGTAAGGCTAGTAGGTCAGTGTGTTATGTATGTTAAATGCGTGTATTCTTTTTGGTCAGTTTGTTTGCTTTACGAAATGAAAAACACGTTTTTGAAAGGGAAAACCTTTCTGCTTCTGTATGGGATCGGCTGACTTACCTTGAATTGAAAAGTTCTTATTAAAGTTCTTCGCATCGTAGACGGGATTCGAACTTAGGTTGTTCAAACCGTAAGGCATCGTCGACTAAGCTACGGAGGTTCAACCATGAAATTAGTGCAAGTTAGAAAAATCTGGTAATTATTATACAGGATTTTTCAAAAAGAATGTCCCGATTTGAAAATTGTATATCTCTGCAACCACGAACCACAAATGAATGCGATTTGTACCATTTGTAATTGTGGTGAGTGAAACTTTAGACCTTACTTCATATTTGGTAATTTACTTTGTAACTGTACCACATTTTCATTATTAAATATAATTATTTGAAATCGGGTTATTCTTTTTGAAACACCCTGTATAATGTTAATATTAAACAATAATAGCTAACGTTTTGTATACTTTTGTATAACGTTTTGTGTCCAAATTATATGATAGGTTATAAAGGGATTCCTCAGAAGGAAGGTGCCAACCTTCAGGGGTTATTTCATTGAGTGATTTTAAGCAAAAAAAAAAAAAAAAGAAGAAGAAGAAAAAAAAAGCTTTTATCAACATAATCTCAATTCTACCTCATGGAATTACATATACTACGTTAAGTTTATTTCAGAATTAGAAGAGCATTTTTTTTAAATTGATGAATCAGTTAGTTTAAGAAATGAACATTAATAATGCTGTTATAATAGTTGCTCAAAATGTCTGTCTTTTACTTTTAATGTGTTGTATTAAAAGTAAAAGACAGACATTTTGAGCAACTATTATAAGAGCATTATTAATGTTCATTTCTTAACCTACCTGATTAGTTAGTTTAAGAAATGAAGTTTAAGAAATTAAGAAGTTGCAAAGTTGATGAATCAACTTAAAAAAGTGCTTTAATATCATCTTAAAATGTGTTGTATGGAGCCTCCGTTGCTCAGTAGGTATAAACGAGCCCTTTGTTCGGAAAGACCGGGGTTCGATTCCGTCCAAGATGTGAGGAACCTTTATCTAGTCTCTTTCGACTAAAGGTGAGTTAGCCGGTCTCATACGGAGGTTTTTTCACCCGGAAACTCGGGTTTTTCAACCCTCAGAACAGGAAAACAGGCTCGTGAACACACACGGATCTATAGTCATAAAATTCATATTTAACCCGCCCCTCATTAGGAGGGCTCAATCAGTCCTAAGGGATGGTTGAGGAAAGGGGGGGAACCCCACACGAAATAAATGTGTTGTATTGCACCAAGCATGTTATTTTGAACCGAGTGATTAACGTTGTATTCAGGTACAACACGTGATCATTTCCCCATAGTCGGTTTATATAAATATAAACGAACCAATTAGGGACAAAAAACATAGTCAGGAAATTATCGATATTCCTCAATCCTAGCTTTCTTCGCATTGCCCTTGCAAAAATCATAAATAAAGCTCGGTGTCATCATACTCTCGTCCGAAATGATCAATATGTTCAGCTCAGCGACACACAATTGAATACTGTGTACAGACTTTGAAAACTAGAATACCTAATTAGAACACTATATGCACATAGACAGCCAGCTGCAGTTGCTAGCGGTCGGAACGTAAAATAACCGTATATCGCCAGCCTGAATTATATCTGTATTAATATAATTTTTACTTAAAAATCACTCAGTAGGTCAACTTCCGAAGTTTCGCAGCCTTGTATAACGCATATTGCAGTTTTCCCTTTTATTTTCTTATGTACACATTATGTAATCACTGTCACACTCTTACTGCTAGAAAAAAAAAAAAAGATTGAAATGAACTTTCCAATAAATGTCGACAAAATGCACGTTACAGATGTATGCGTGTGTGTGTGAGAGAGAGAGAGATTTAAACTACCAGTAATTTGTAGAAAAGCGGCAGCAATAGCAAATTTCATTTCCCCTGTTGCAGTTTCTAAATACATGTAACAGTATTTTAAAATGAACCGAGAGAGGATGAAACAATTTTCAAGTAGGCACTGAAATGATCATTTTGATTACTTAAGTATTGCATGATTTACAAGGCGGAAAGTTATGACATTTCAACTAAAATGGCAATCTTTTATTCTGCCAACTCTTATATTGACGACCAACGTATGAAGGTAAAACGTATTTTTAGCTGCTTGATTCGGTTTTGAGGCCAAATGACGCGGTGGGTCTTTTTAGGTTTAACCATTGGAAAAGAGATCCGTTATTTGGTAACGCTACATATGCTGAAGGAATTGTAGTGTGCCACTTACTTGATAGCGCATTACTTATTGGAGATGGAAGCCGCTTCTGAACTTGAATAACGGAAGGATGGAGAAAAAAGTGAGATATAGTACAGCAGATCACTTATCTATATTGCGCTACTCGTAGTAACGACCAGATGCGATTACCTTGGAGAATTATCTCACTAAAACAGCGCCATCCATTTGTTTCAGAAAAGCATTTTCGTGCTACACATTGGGTTTTTCCATTACCTCATCCTGGCTATTTAATATCGATCCAATATCGATGCTCTCTATCATAACCCTGAAAAAAAAATATATATATCGAGAAAGAAGACGTGTTACGATGATTTAGTTGAACACATCATTCTTCGAAACCTTTTGAATAATGCAGAGGTAGATGTCGTACCAAGGATTGATCCCATCTTTTATAAAACAAACTTTCCTTCAGAACTGATATTTAAAACAGGGTTAAACAAACAAAGCGTGGTTGCTTGACATAAGCTTTTCTTATTGGAAGAATTGGAAGGTGAAGTATGTGAACATACTATGATGAATATGAATTGTAATCAATATACAGTGAACTTCAACAATGTATTTGAAATGGTGATAGGCTGTGTTTACACTCTTCTAAACATGATGTCCTTTATGGTAGTACATTTTTACTTTCACAGAAGAAAGAAAGAAAATTGTAAAACGATGCCTAGTACTTTATTTCACCATGAATAAAAAGAAAGTCGTAGATTCGAAATACTATATAAATCTCGTTTTGCACTTTTTAAACTATTTTATTTGCTAATACGAAATTACGAAAGAACCGCACTAGAATTCTATTTATCACAAATAAAGAAAAAAATGATGATGTGATCCATAAACATGGAGTTACTGTTATATGATTTGAAAAGTCTACAGTTATTTAAGTTTGGTATTTGTTTATGTATGTTAGTTGATGAGCGGTGATATTTAGAATTCAAAAACAAGTCCCTATATCAGTGTAATTTGGATGGAATCAAGTGGGTTCTTATTTTTCATTAATTCTATTCTGCGAAACTTCGAGTTTTAACATTTATGTTTGTTTATGAAACCTGTACGGGTTGCAGATTTTTTTATTTTTTATTTTTTTTTATTTATGACATTGAGTCATTCGTGCAAATAATTTTCACCGTATTGTATATGAAACAAAATTTAATATGAATTATTTTGCGATATCTGGAAGATATCGCAAAATATTAACAAAACATTATTTCTGCAAGACGAAGCATGCATCATCTTTAGGGAAAGTTGAATTCTTAAGTAATACTTGAAGCCACGAGGATCTGTTAAAAATTGTCTTAAGTAGCGAACCATCCACCCGACTTTGCTACAAATATTTTCTGCATTGTAAGATTGTTTTTGAAATCAAGCTTACATTGCTTGGGTGCCGGTGTATGCGTGCTAACTGACCTGTTATAGATCCGAATATTTTTTGTGCTTCTCTGCCCCCCCCTCAGCAAGTTCTTCAGTTGATCGATCTTTGCATACATATATAGGGTTTTTAACTGTCCAACTCTAGAAAAATGTGTGAAATAATGTGTAAAATAACTATGTCACTATTCACAATCATTTAATGTTTTTTATTCCCAACTGGAGTAGTCAGTCTTTCACCCCTAATTTTTTGAAAGGTCGGTGGGCCAAGGCCTGTCGGTGATTTCAAACTGGCATAGGGAGAGAGAGAGAGAGAGAGAGAGAGAGAGAGTACAGCAAGTTACTGCTGCTGTTACCGCCATCTCGTGGTCGTATACTCTGAGATATGTATTCTTTTCTGAAATGGTATGAGTTATACAGTTGATTTTCTTGAGTTGCAGAGTTAAAAAGTACGAGTTTCCGAGAGAAAATCCCCTACTTAAATGATAAAAAGATACTAACTCGGGAACCAACTGAAAAACGAAGCAAAGAACAGAAAGTTCTTTTTGTTGGCAATTAGAATCGAACCTATAACGGCCTTTCTTAGCATCATATGAAGGTGAGTTAGCTGGTATCATACGTAGGTGTTAAGGATTTTTCCTCTCAGAAACTTGAGTGTTTTCATCCCGTAAAACGCAAACTGGCTAGCATTGCCTATGGCAATGTTAGCCATCATCGGAAAACAAATTCTTCCATAGCGTTAGAGTCTAAGGTTATACAAGGCTATACGTGATCCTTATCGTGTGATATGAAGTAAGATACATATACGAGTATATCCTGAGACAGGTGCAGGAAACAGAATTATTTTGATGTAAACTTTTCCTCTCCTGTATCTTCCCGGTTCATCTTATCATGCCAGTTCAAGCATATAGGATTTATTTATTTCCTGTTTCATCCTTCAAAATGTCTCAGATTCCTGAAATGCTGCTGTTATTACTAAACATATACCGTAATGAAAACGCTTAATATACTGTAATCATTCTACCTGCTAATTCCTATTCCTTCATCCATCCATATTTCTTCATGTTTCTTAATATTGATTTCCGATTTGGTGAGATGCTACGCTAGTTTTTATGGTGGATTTTCTCTCTGCTAAATGTATTTAGTTTGAGTCTATAATTGGTATTTGATCCTGAAGTAGTTCTTCGTATGATGTTTATCTGTACAGACTAAATAAACAATGGCTATGAATATGTATAAAACCTAAACTACATGTCGTATGAAAGTAACATCATCATATCATTCTTCGTTTTACGTTAGGAGTGACTCAAGTATATTGCCTACTGGAAGTGTGGCATAGCATGAAAAATGATTTTTTTGTTGTTTTTCGGTTTTATTTATTTGGTTTATTTGTTCTGATTATTTATATTAAACATGTCAGTTATTTTAAAATTAAACGAATACTGTCATTTGGAAGAAAGATCTGCCAGAATCTTTCGATCGAGTTCGACTCTCGTCATGATGAGAGGAATGTGGGCTTTTGTAATTGAAGGTGAGTTATCCGATATCATACGGAAGTTAGCAGAGTTTGCCCTCCTGGAAACTGGTATTTTTTCCCCGCAAAATAGGCAAATCGGCCAGAGAGCACACGCAGTGAACACAAAAACTGTGTAGTGTGTATGAGATAGTGTAGATTTATGGTAAATATTGTAGTATTGTGGCATGTATTCTTGCAGTGAATTCTCCATAAATGTGTCATGTAATAATAATAAATCCTCTAACGTCTTTTCATTCACCAAAGGAAGTGGTCGATCCTACTTTAGCCCTAGCTCTCGGAAATCGTAGAAAGCTGGACTCTTTCATAGCTCGTAGAGGTTGAGTGCATTCCATTGGGTTCTAATAGGATCAGGAAACATCGTGTCCTAACTAGTGTATTATTTATTTGTATGTACTTGTATGTATATACATCCATGTACACATGTGTCTTTTTAAATCTGAAAACACCTAGACAAAATCGATTTTTATTGCACTTCGGAATCGTACTGTATAAGAAATTAAAATAAATAAAATAAAAATGAAATGTATAAATTCCATTGACAATACGTTTATAAGAAACATTAATTGAGAGGTACTCCAGTTAAGAATTTTTTTTTAAAGTAGTTATCTGTGATCCTAAGAAAACAATAGAAAATGTGTATCCTTTGTGAGCAATTTTATATGAATTGCCACTAATAAGTGGTGTATTATTTTAAGTTGTATTCACAACTTTAAAAAGTTGTATTCACAACTTTTAAGTTGTATTCACAACTTAAAATAATACACTTTCAGTTTGATTTAATTGCAATATACTCTTGCCTTTTATTATCAGTATCAATGTTGACTGCCAGTTTTGCCTAAAGAACTTTATATTGTCTGGCATAATTAATATTACACTGGTATTTTAGAATGTGAACCTCATTAATCGTCTTAAACATTATCTTAACTCATTATATTATTTTCTTGCAGTTCCACCTGGCGAACCCCGAATAACACCACCTGCACCTGTGGCTCGTGAAGCTGAACCGTTTGCACTCACTTGTTCGAGCGAAGGCGGGAGTCCCGATCCTCGTATACGGTGGTACAAAGATGGTGCATTACTTCAGGGGCAGTTACAAAAGGGAGGATCACGTGATCGCCCTACGTCGAGTGTTCTTACTATTACTCCCAAAATGGAAGACGATGGCGCCATCTATCGGTGTGTTGTTTGGAATCGAGCAATGCGAGAAGAAATGAAACTAGAAACTAGTGTTACCTTACGGGTGCACTGTAAGTGTTTATAATTTCAACTTAAAATACTTAAATAAATGCAAAATTATGATATCTGAATTATATTTTTGTAAATATTTTATTACCTTGTATTCCAATATTTATAAAAAATAATCTTATAACACATAATGAAGGTGAACCTGGTATTTGGATATATGTACAGTAGTGAGCTGGGGCTTTCACAGGCTTTCTAAAACTGGTTGTTAAACTAAAAACGGTGAGTGAGAGGGAAAGAGCACCATTAAATCTTAAGCTTATGTAGATCATTACCTTGTTAAATTAAAAAAAAAAATTCTTGGAACAGGTTTTCAAAATCAAACAGAAAACTTACCATGCAATATTATAGAAATAATGGAATGAAAATAATTTAAGATAATAATGCAATATACATTCAGTATATTCGAATGTATATTGCAGAAATGAGGCAGCATGATGGATGCTAGTTTTCTATTGAACAGCATCCATGGAAATACTTGTAGAAGAGGCACAGTACAGAAACAGACCATCTGCGATACAGTGGCTGAAGAAAATCTGAGTGAAGGAATGTCAATTAGGCAAACTGCCCTTTTTAGAATTTTTAGAGAGGTATTTTGGTGCATGACCAAAAATTGAGCACTATTAATGTAGTTTCTATATACATCTGAATGTTATTAAATTTCTGGAGACAAAGAAAGAAAAAGAGAAGTTTGCAAAGTTTAGAATACTTGAATTCTAAACATTCGAGAAACTTAACTAGAAAAATGTCAATTTGATTCCCATAAAATTAGATAAATTACAATGAAATCATATTACTCATTAAAGCAACTGAAAAATAAGTTTAGTTGCTGCTTTAAATGAGGGGGTTTCAGTTAATCATTAAGTAAAATTGGTACTAAGATAGCAGATAAGAGATTTTCGATTGTAGAATTGCAATAGTTAAATCAAGGACTTTTATAGAAAACTTTTTATCGAGAGAAAGAGAGCACAGGTTTTATTCTTTTTTCCTATGATGAATCAAGCTAAGTCAGAATGCCCTTTCAGCTTTCTGCAATTATTGGTTTTGTTTTACAGTAAAGAACTTTAACGATTTATTAACAATACAGAAGGGAAAAAATCAAATATTGTAATCCAGTATTTCACTTAATAGTAATTGATGCATTTTCAAGAATAAAGATAACAAGGTAAAGTAATTTGAATAAAAGCAGAGAATATTAAACAAGCATTCAGATATTGTCACTATCCTCCGGGGACATTTAATAGTGGCCAGTTTTTTTACTGATTTAAAATGTAGAATTACACTCTCCCTGATGTTTGGAAGTTTTTTACATCTGTATTTATTTAGGTTAGGGGTGTTCTGTGAAGCAATAGCAGATTTCCAGAATAACGTATCATTTTTGTAGTGAAGTCCCTTTAGGATAACAGTTTTTCTCCATCTAAGCATGATAGTGTTGGGGAGTCGAGCACATAGTCTGCTAATCTATTTAATTTTGATGTTCTTTCTATTTCAGTGCATATCCATTAGATTGTGCATAATAAGGAAGTTTACATATAGGCAATTTTTAATTGGTATCAAAGTGTATAATTTTTTCAAATTCTCCTTTGCTATAAGGAACTACTACTGTTTTGGAATGGTCTAATTGCTCTCTTTTAGCTTGTCTACTATTAGGTGCAGGGATGATTTTTTTCCCCAAAAGATTTTAAGATAGTTTATTTATTCATTTTTTTTATGATCCTTGGTTAAAGTATTAAAATTTTATTCCGATTTTTTTTGAGCATACTATCATTAGAGCAGATAACTATAGCTCTGTGTGCTAAAAATCTTTGCATTTAGCCTCCTTAAAAAAAAAGTCCTCTCTGCTAAGAAGCAACAAGAAATTACAATTTTTTTTTAAAAACCATAATTTTGCATCTTTAAAAAACAAAGTTTACAGCAAGTTTTTGACTTTAAAACTCATTTGTTAATCTGTTCTGTTATTCATATTCAACATCATGAAACAAAAAATATATTTTGAAAAGTTTCCATTTTTAGATTTTTCATATTGTGTTCTGTTATAGCATGCATAACCAACATAGAAGTGTGGTATATACATACAAAGTTTCTAGTATAAATTTATTATTTCTTTTATTTAAACTGCTGCCAGTATTGCATTCCCTGCCATATTTTGATGTTAGGATTACACTCAGGAGATGTGCTGGTAAATTTTTAACAACTGGCTTGCTAAATAAATAAAAATAAAATAAATGTGCGCGTGTGTGTGCATGTGCGTAGTTTTACTAATTTAGAACAACTTAGAATACAAAAATTACAGAAATAATAATAAAATACTCATTTTTTATTGCAAGTTCTACATATCCCATCAATTCTCACAAAATAGACAAATCGGCCCTTCAGAACACATGCAATTTACAGACAAAAAATACTAGTTGTGGTGGAGGTGGGCGGTAGATGGCGTTGATGGAGATGATTCATAGTAGAGGTTCGGTGTAGTGGTTGAGACAGTTGTAGGTGTCCTCCCGCGATGAGTCTTCGGACTCCTTGGAGGTATCAGGAATAATAATAATAATACTTTTGTTGACTTTTGCCAAGCTGTGGTATCTGTAGCCAGTTTGTAGTTGCTATTCAACCATGATTTGACAAATGGAGTTATATACCAATCAATTGACTCTTCTCCCAATAAATTTATGAGGCAGGTTCTTGCTTTGTGAAAATTATAATCCCTCAAAAGTATACACAAATTCCATTATCAGCAAAACAGACATCTGTTTAATTTTTGCCTGAGATGGTGCTTCTTATAGTAATGACCTTATTAGATTCACAACAGTTCTAGAAATATGAAATCTTATCCATAAGTCAGTCTCCCTGCACATTATATCTTGGGGGAGGGAGGCTGCTATATCTTTATAAATATTGCATGTAGTTGTAGTATAGTAATAGTAGTTTTGACATTTTTAAGATGAAACTGTTTAGACAGAGGTGTTGGACTCATTTACATTTATTAATTGATGCCATTATTAGCACGAAAAACCCTCCACCAGCATCGTGTCTCATAAAAATACTTCATAATTTCATAAAAGAACATTTATAAATAGGAATACTTTATTAAAAACTTTGAAAATTATTCTCACAACATACGATTGATAGTTGAGCTTATACTGCTATTAATGTTATTTTTTATCTAAAACTTATTAGGTGGATACACATTAGGTGAATATATATATATATATATCAGACTTTTTTTTTTTTTTTGATAAAAAATTAGTCTTCAGTAGAGCAGTTAAAATATCAGACAAATTTAGATTAAAGAATTATTAGGGTAATTGATATTTTGTACAATCTGTATGCCGTAGTCAGCTGGCCATCCTCATAAACTGTTGAGGAACCAATTAGAAATGTTACTTATTACAAAGCACTTTTTTAATCATACAGTTGTCTGTAATGCTTAGAATGCTGCTCAGTAACATTTTTAAAGTTCTAACATATAGAACTGTGTTGTGTCCAATTGTTTTTTATTTATATTTTTTCTAACCTAAACCTTCTTCTGTATTAACCTTATTCTATCAATATCCTACTGCCATTTATGTTGTATCCTATTCTTGTCCACACTTATTTTCAACCTTTGTTGCTTTATCTCCGTAATACACTATCGGGTAGCACGTGGTACCTCTGAGGGACAATGGAATTTCCTCAAAATAGAGGCAGTATCAGAGTGTCTAAGATTTGTCCCTCGTAAAACGCCAAGAAATTTATTTGTTTTGCTGCACCACTTAGCGCTATTAGATTATTAAACATTAACAACCAAGAGGTAATCTCTGGACAGTACTTAATGATACCTATCAACTCTGCAGACGTGGCCAAAATTTACTCTTTTCGAATATCCCTTTTAATATCCCGCATAGGTTCGCATTAATATTTTATAAGCGGTGCATCGGATTCCAGAAATCACAGAAAGTCTTTGTTAGAATCAAAAGCAAGGTTTATTATACTCAAAAGTTGATACATATAATAACACTAAATTAAATCCCATCTTAAGGGAGTTTCAGACAAGGTATATAAAATTCTAACACTACTATTACACTTATAAAATATTATACAGTAGCTTCCTAAAGTAAGAATTATATTAACCTTCGCTAATGCATTAATCATGTACTATTATCACAATCAATCTAAAATTCCGTAGCTCTGTAAGACTACACAAGATAACATTCATATCTTTCACAATCTCTTTATATTATGCCAATTCTTTACTCTAAACATATCCTTAATTTCATTCAATATAAAGGCGAACATTAACACAACGACAGATAGTAAGGTAAAAATCAATATTCTTCTAAAGTCCTAGCAATACAATCCTATCCTATAACATTAATGTTCCTTTTCCATAACATATTAACATGGCACATATTCTGTTAAACACAAACAAAGTTTGCTTATCTTCCCTTTTCGGCTCTTTAGTGCTTCGTAGGTTCACAGGAACAGGCCTTCTGTGGACGGCCAGACTTGCTTCTTCCCGCGGAGATACTGCCGCCAAGATCCCACGACTGGCTATCGGGACTCGTCCAACATCGAGGCACCATCACCCTCTGCCACCACGAGAGGGGAACACCGGAGATCGAGAAACAATAAGCCCTGTTACAGGGTTGCATGACCCTTATATTTTCTCTTTCCTTCTCGGCGATTCTCGCCCCTTTCGATTGCCGGCCGACTCACACTTGCTATTACGTCACGGTGTCCATTCTCTGCCCTGCTTATTGCACTTATGCTGACATGCGAGCCGCTCCTCCGCGTAACCTTTGGACTTGACCCCCCCCCCCCCCAACTGTTGAATTAGTGCTTACATTATATAATTCTTTTATACATATTTCATAACACTCTGCTAATGTTTTACACTTTCAGTATTGAATTAACCACATTCGTGAATGGCACAAAATACATACTTATTTAATCTTTTCATAACAGAACACACTTGATTTACATATACATAATACTTAATTTTCACTTAGAGGCAATTTACTGTATTTATCTCATTGTTTTGTTTGGAAAAGCATGTTAGATTGTGATAAGATAGGAATACATAATTTTCCACTCTATCACAATGTAACAACTGTATATTTAAAACTGATTATTTCAAAACATTTTTGCTTTGAAACAGATTCTCCCAGAGTAACAGTTGGGCCGTATAATCCATTAAACGTATTAGCAGACAATGATGCTCATCTAACTTGTTCAGCAACAGCAAGCCCCCCTGTGAGGACAGTACGTTGGATGAAAGATGGTCATGTACTGTCTGGATCTGCCAACCACACAATCCCTGCAGTTACACCAGAAGACAGCGGCTTGTATACCTGTGTGGCTGATAATGGAGTTGGAGAGCCTACTCAAACTAATTTGGAACTGTCAGTTTTATGTAAGTGCCTTTTATAAATTTATGTATAATTTTAGCATTTTATAAGAATTATGTTTTTAAATGATTTGACATAAATAATGCATAGTTGTAAAAGTTTTTACCATTTAGACTGAAATGCAGCAGATTAGTTGCTGAGGATGATATATAGATGTGCAATGTTCAGCTAAAAACAAATTGTTCATTCTTTGCACTGAATGAAGAAACTCAGATATACTGCAGTGCTGCATAAACTGAATAGGAATATCTATTCTTATGCTGATTATCCCCATATACATATTGATTACTACTTCCAGAATCGACTCTCTCTTTACATTGTGTGTCTCTAATCCTGACCCCCCCCCAATTTCCTTGTGTGATTTGCATTTCTTTTCTTACATTCTTATCTTTCATGTTACTCACCTTTCTTTTTTATTCACAAACACTTTGGTTTCACCTCTTGCTTGTTCACATCATTCTTTGCACTTTCTTCTAGCAATAATCTCTGCAGTTGATTCACACCAAATCCATTTAAATGCAATCCATCTCTTTTATACATTTCCATTTCCCTCTCAAATGCATTCCACATAACAGTGAACTGCACCCCTTACTCCTGGCACAGCTCTGCTAGCATTCCATTCATAATTTTTGCTTGCCATCTAATTCATTTATTGTCATACATGGTAACTACCCTTCCTACCATGATGCCTTGCTCTCTGCAATAATTTTATCTCCATCCTCATAATCTTCCTATACTCAACAAAATCACTCATTTCTACCATCATTAACTCCCTTGTATGTTTTTACTTCTCATTATCTAAAGCAACTATTACCTTTTTTTTTGTACTCCCTCCTGAAAAGCAAACCTGGTTCATTCTCTCATCTATCACACCTTTAATAATAGAATCTTCATACAGCACCACTTGAGTCATTCACCACTTCTTTTTTTTCCCCACTGTCTTTCATTTTGTTCTTTTATGTTCTATTTCTTCTATTCATACCCATAAATTGTTCCATCTCATTTTGCATATGTCTCATTTAGCATATGGTTAAAACCTGGGGCTTGAGGGAATTAGATCTACATGTTTACATATTATTATGCCTAAGCAGTATCCTTATTGAAAGAGATGATAATAAATATCCATTTGTTTTATATACCAAGACAAGCAATATTTATGCTTTGAAACCCTAAAAAGATTTGAAAATGATTCTCAGCTTTAGTCTGTGCACTGTGTTCAGAGCAATAAAATGTTCAGCATGAGTATTGCACTACTTAAGGCAAAATCTGAAAGCCCATATAGATTTGTGCCAAGGTTTGTAAATCACTTACAGAAGTTTTAAAGTGCAAATATCGTTTGCTTAGTTGATATATAAAATGAGTGGATATCTATTATCTTCACTTAAAATAAGGTTCATTGCTAAATTGGAGACACTTTTTAGACATTGAGGAAAATGATGATGATGATGATAAATTATAGTTATTATTATTATTATACCAGAACTACATCTTTTGTGTTATTTGGTTTTTAGATGGTCCTCGGGTGAGTGTAGTGCCTCAACAGGAAGTATCAGTTGGAACACCATTAACAGTCAAATGCAATGTAGCTTCCAATCCTCCACCTCATTTAATTCAGTGGTTGAAAGAAAATGATCCATTCTTTAGACAAACAGGTGATACATTACGAATAGAAGGTGCCTCTGTTGATGACTCTGGGAGATATATTTGTCAAGCTTCTACTACTTTAAGGCCATCTGGATCCAGTTTACAGAAAGAAACAAGTGGAAATTCAACAGTAGCTGTTAGAGTTAGACGTGAGTAAACTAGGAAGATATTTTTCATTAATTGCTGATTTAAATTTTCAAGTTAGATTTAAAAGAATATGTAATATATAACTGATATGTTTTTTTTTTAATTACAAATAGAATATTTTTTATTATTGTTTATATTATAGAAAAAATTACAAAAATGCATTCTGTTTGCAATAAAAAATGAAGATAAGAAGTAAATAAAGATGTATTATTTTACTATAATTCATACCTTGCCTAAACGAAGTTTTTCTTTGTTTTTCATTTCTGTTTTGGTCTTATTTTATCCAGGTAAATATCTTTTCTGCTGAAGCAGTTATTATCCTGTTGGTGATTTGAATAAACAACAACAATAACATGGAATGTACACTTCCCTCTCTTTTTAACATTATTATTGATTGATTATAACTCAAAGTATCAGTTGCAATAACCTTGTCATTTCTAGCGCTTTGCTATATATATAGCCTATCTGTTCTTTTGTTGATTATATGTATAAATTTTTGTTATGTGTATGACTGTTATTGTTATTTTATATTGTTGTATGATGATGGACTCATCTTCTTTTTATGCAGTTGGAGACTACAGAAACATAAATAAAAAGAAATACCTTAATATAGCAAAAACTACATTGCCAGTATGTAAATTTTAAAGATTATTGGGTTAGAAGGGTTAGACAAATACATTTTGTGTATTACAAAACTTGTTTGTGAATTTTAGGGAGGAATAACAGACTCCAGCTCACAGTGTTTATTCTGGATTTTATAGCACATATGCTAAAAACTAATAAGTAAAATAGAAAATATCAGACAATAACTTTTGTTATTCTTTACATTATTTATATAGCTGATGTGTTGACATATTACTTACAGATAAGCCTGGTGAAGCAGAAATCCGTCCTATACAACCACTAGCCATTGCCGGGCGCCCATTTACCTTATCTTGTTCTGCCGATCCAGTGGGTTGGCCCCTTCCTGAATTTCGTTGGTGGAAAGAAGGACAGCAGAAGACAGAGCTAGGCAGGAGGGCAAATTATACTTTAATTTCTGTTCATGTTAGTCAAGAAGGGAGATACTTTTGTCAACCATATAATCCACTTGGCCAAGGAGCAATTACTTCAGTATACTTAACAGTGCATGGTATGTATTTACATTACTGAACTGTTCTGAATAATTCAGTTTATATATTTCCAATCTTATTGCCTGTTTGGTTTTACCATAATATGTTTTATATGGCATAGTCAGTAATTATAGATGGATTATGGATTTTAAGGATGTTAACATAAGCTTATTTGAAATGTGTCAGTTATTCTTTTGAAATTTTAATAAATATAAAAAAGAATTCACTCGTGTTTTTATCATTAGGAATCTATGTCGAGTTACGATAATTTATTTTTAATGAAAGCACAAATCATTGTGTATAACTGCATAATTGTATATCTTTTGGCAGCTACTGAAACATATAGATACAGGAGGCTTAATAACACTTTCAATCAAATATTTCAATATGAATTATAACAAATCATCATAAGTGAACAAACAATTCAACTAATACAGTAGAGAAAGGCGTGATACAAAACATTAAAATTATTTTAAAAAAAACTATTGCTTGCCTATGATTTTAAACTAGGACTTGACAACAGTGCATTTTGCAGTAGAATGGCTTCTTACAGTGGAAGATTCAACACATTCTGGACTCTTAAAAGTTTATTTCTAAGAATCCTGATTCTGCCAGGTAATTACAGTTCATGTTGCTGGAATTTCTGATCTTTTTTTCAAAGAAGATACTCAAAAAAGTATCATTTATACTCATGTTTTTGTCCTATCAACAAACTTTACCTTCCTTGTTAACTTCCACTAGGGATGGCCTCCTCTTCCCCTTCAATGTGTTTACCAAGTTTCTGGTGATTGCTCTTAAACAGGATGTTCTGTTGAGAAAATACTACAGGAACATTAATCTTTTGTTATTTATAAAAAGCCCAACAAGTGGAGTTTAGCACAGTATGAAGTTGATACTGACTACAGAATCTTCTAAAACACTTTTATTACATCTTTGCCATTTTAAATTTGAGTGCTGACATCAGTGCCGTAGCTAGGAGGGGGCGGTCTGCCCCAGGCAGCACTTTCAACCTTTTTGAACTTTTGCAGTTAATTCTAAAATACAGTCTCGAGAACTCAGTTCCAAATATTGTAATACTGCTGCGAATTTTCCTCACAATTGCTGTAAGTGTTACTAGTTGTGAGAGGAGTTTTTCTAAATAAAATTGATTAAGAATTACCTACATTACTATGAAATAGACTTTGCCAATATCTTCGATTTTGCTAACAGAAAAGCAAGAAAAATAACATTTTAGAATGTTGAAATTAAAGTTTTACTTCAAAAATAAACATAGTGTTTTAATTTCTTTCCCTATATTTTAATACTACAAAAAGTCATTTTGACTTTTTGTAGTATTTTTGGTGTGTATTGAGAGGGGTGCAAATTCGGGGATCGCCCTGGGCATCAAAAGCTCTTGCTACACCACTGGCTGACATGCTACTACATCATCCTAACTTAAACTATAACAACTACCTTTCTGTGCCTGAAATTTGGGAGAGTCTTATTATTAGTTGCAATGTATCATGCCTTGCTCTCTTCTGTACTGTATTATACTAACATGTGACTCACCTCTGAAATCCATTATTGTTATTCTATCTTGTCGGTTGTCTGTTCACTGATGATTATTTGTTATGTATAGTTTAAAATATTTGATTTATTAATCTATTATTAAACCTTTTGTGTCCCATTAAAAACTTGTGTATAGCTTATGCAATATTTTTAATATTTTTTCCTATATACGAGGGCTGTTCAATAAGTAATAAGACTAATTTTACTGTCGCGAAACCACTCATCACAATATTAATTTCTGTGGAATAAAGAAATGTTGCTGTCTGTATTAACAAAAGAGGTTGATTGATGGCGTACACGGGCTGATATGCCAGAGTGTCACGTGACTAAACGCAAGCTTGTTTCGCCGTGCCTACGAGCCGCGACCAGTCGTTGAAATGGAAGCGTCCTTGGAACAGCGTTATGCGATTAAATTTTGTGTGCATTTGCAAAAATCGGCATCGGACCCTTTTAACATGATACGTGAAGCTTTCCACGATGAAGCAATGTCGAGGGCAAGTGTTTTTCGCTGGCATAAAACTTTTAAGGAAGGAAGGAAAAATGTGGAAGATCTTGAATGTGAGGGAAGACCTTCAACGTCCATCACAGAGATGATCAACACAGTAGCGATTATCAGCAAGGAGGATTGCAGAATTACAGTACGTCAGCTGCATGTTGTCCTGAATATTTCTGTGGGAAGTGTTCACTCAATCATGACTGAACATTTGGGACTGAAATGTGTTTGCACCCGATGGATTCCCAAACTCTTGACACTGGAGCAAATGCAGCATCGAGTGGATGTGTGCACAGAATGGAAAGAAAGACTGGAACAAGAAGGCAACAACTTCTTAAAACGCATCATTACAGAAGATGAAGCTTGGGTGTATCACTATGACCCCTACAATGAAACAACAAAGCAGTGAATGGAAGCATCCATCTTCGCCTACCCCCAAGAAAGCAAAAACTGTAAAATCGGCTGGTAAAGTTAGGACCATAATGTTTTTGGACCACGAAGGCATTGTTTACCAACACACTATAGAACCCAGGAATACTGTAAATGGCTCATACTATGCAGATGTTTTACGGACAATGGTACAGCACGTCAAAAGAAAGCGTCCATTGCTGAAGAATGGCTTCTTATTGCACCACGATAATGCAAGGCCACATATTGCTGGTTGTGTAGTGGACGTTTTGCAGAAGAACAACATAGATATCCTACCACACCCTCTATACAGTCCTGATCTCGCGCCGTGTGATTTCTGGCTGTTTCCTCAGCTCAAAAACCACTAAGAGGCCACCATTTCAAAAGCAACAAAGCATGTGTTAAAGCTGCAGAGGCGGTTTTGAAAGAACTCTCAAAAAACGGACTTTCACATGTGTTTAAGAAGTGGACGCAACATTGGGACAAATGCATCGCGTCTCACGGTAGTTACTTCAAAAAAGACCATGTAAATGATGACGATTAAAGGTAATCTGTTTTCTGTATAAATATAGTCTTATAACTTATTGAACAGCCTACGTATATATTCTTATTATTTGTAAGAAAAATTCTTAGTTCACTATTCATCATCATTCTAAGGGGCAGTCCATATCACTATATAAAGTTCCCTCTTCCATGTTTCCAGCTTTTCTCTTTAATAGGTTGGCCTGGTTGGCCGAGTGGTTAGCATATCCACTCTCTAGCCAAAACTCTGTGGGTTCGAATCCCGGCATGGTTGGTTGTGATTGTCTGAGAAATACTAGTGGTGGGCAGTAGGTGGCGATGGTGTAGTTGCAGTTCATTGTAGGTAGTGGAGACAGAGCTGTAGAGTAGATGCCCTCCCTCGATGAGTCTTTGGTCTCCCAAGAGGTGTCACGTAATAATAATAATTTATAACTTCTCTTCTAATAATGTATATTTTGGCTGTTATCTTCTTCTTTTCTCTGGTATCATCCTTTCTAATATGTTTGGTGTCCATTCATTTTGTCTCCAAACATGTGCTAAGAATTTCATCTTCCTTCTTGTGATTATCTTCAGTACTTGGCTCTTTTTCATTTCACATAAGATTTCTTCATTGTCATTCAAACCACGACATTCAAACATTGTCATAGCAATGTTTGTTTGTCATGGTTTTTCTTTCTCACCCATTTACTCCTAGTAATACTCTTCAACAGCACATTTCAAACTCTTCAATTCTTTCTAGTTTTCTGCTGTAATAATCCAAGTATCATAACAGTATTCTTCCCAGAAATTTTTACCAGCCAGGTGGAATGAAGCATTAGCCATGCATACAAAAATTTTGAATGAGTTAAAAAGACCCTTTTTCATAACAAATTAAAATAGTAATTTTATTAAAAATTACTTCAAACAAGGAAAATATTTTATATAGTAATTATAACAAACATGACTAAGATTTTTCTTATTTTCTCATTAAGTAATGAAAAACCTTGTAATGCTCACCAATTAAAATTCTATACATTAATTCTTCTCTTCTTCTTAGAAGTCCAGTTGTCAGCAGCTTTTTTGTAATTAAAATCTGTTGGATCTGGTCCCTCCAGTGAAATCAGCATCAGATTATTTAGAGTGCTCTGACTGATATCAGAGCACTCTGACTCATACAGGTTTTTATCCTTTTTAATGGAGAGAAACCCTTTCACATTCAGCTGTGCTCATAGGTATGGCCAGTCCAACAGCAGCTAGTTCTGAATTTGGAAAAGAGGAAAAGACTCTTTGAGCTCAGATGTTGTTGCTAATTTCAGCAGTATTTGTCTTGGATCTAGATTTTTGTATGATTGTGCATTAATCATTTTTGATGCAACTGCCCATTCTAGTTTAGTACTTTCATAGTTTAAAACTGCAGGACTTCCATTTTTAGAATAATAATCAAAAAGAATCTCAGAAGTCTCATGTTGTTCATGACTTTCTGCATTGAAAAGTCTTGAAAAGCAGGAAATGATTGGCATATCTGGAAATCTTGCTTCTAGGTGTTTAATAACTGTGCTTATGTATTTATCATATATTATAGTCTTAAACGTAATAACATTAGAATCTGAATAATCAGTGTGAAGGTCTGACCATTCACCTGAAAGATGCTGATGAAGATTTTGAAAATGACTGCCAGGAGTGTCTTTCAATTCCATGATGGATAGTTTTCTGGCTTCTAAGACTGGCTCTATTTCACTTAACATCTTGCCTTGACCATGATCTAGACAAGTTAGGTAAATGCGGTAACACATATGAAAGCATCATTAGTGAAGCTACGAAATTGTATGTTCTGATATATTTACTTAAACCTTCAGCTGTGATATCATTCCGTTCAGTGGCCTCCCTTTCCAATGCAGCTATAACACTCCCCATGCATTCTCTTAGAGACTGTATTGCAGAATCATGAGACAGCCATCTAGTGTTACTAGCCATTTTAACTTTAATCTGAGGACTGTTCATTATATATTTTGGATTTGGGTTAAACCAGCCATCCTGACTGAGGAATTTTGGAAGATGAAAAACAATTGCCTTAATATATCATTAAACATGATTAAATAAGGCACTTCAGCAGCTGCTTGGGCACTAGCAAGAGCCAGTCAGTGGTTTACACAATGACAGTTGACCATGAGTCCATCTGTTTTATCTTTGAGCAGTTTTGCAACTCCCTTTTGCTTTCCAATCATGACAGTTGCTCCATCAGATCCTAGGCCCACCAGATTACAAGTTTTTAAGCCTAGACTGTCAAGGGTTTCAATTACTTTGTTAGTTATAGTATCAATGATATTGCAAGTTGATACAAATCTTGACCTCTTTTCTAAGTTGACAAAAACATATTTAATGTACACACTCAGCTGTTTTAAAACTGAGATGTCTGTAGTTCATCACATAAAACACTGAAATAATTTGCAGAATGTATATTTTTCAGTATTTCAGATCTAATTTCTGATGCTAAAATATCAATCAACTCTTGCATTATTCTTTCTGAGGTATAATGTGCATTTTTATTATTAAATTGCATTGCTCAAGCAATTTTTCAAATAATGTAGGATGTGGTGACTCATTTTTTGCTAACCAATACATAGATCTTAAAGCTTCCAGAAAAGCATCTCTCTGCAAGTTATTCAAAATTGAAATTGATTTTTCAATTTGCTCTATTCCAGTTTCTTCTAGGATACATTTTTCAATTATATCTAAACAAGAATCAGTGTGTAACTTGCTTTGTTCATCGTCAACCAAGTTTTCTTTTCGAAGTCTTGTGCATGGCATAGTTACCCAAGTCACTTCCTTGTTTGTGGGTCGTCTCTTTCCATATTTCATACATGTGGAACACATCATTCCATTATCTTTCACCACTAACCAATGGAATTTTTTAAACCACTCACTGTTAATACCCGATAAACAGTGTTTAGATGCACGTTTTACATTTGAAAGAGACTCTACAGAAATCGACGATTATGCTGTTGGTTTGGGGTCTTCGCTACTATGCTTTCATCTTTCTTAAAATAACTTAAGAGTGTGGTTTTCTGACTTGACTTTTTACTCATTATGGAGTAATTTAATAAATACAAAATATCATTGTTATTAAATTAATCAGAACAAATCACTGAATTGTGCACTGTCAGTAATACCCGAGACACATAACACGCTTTATGTCACAATATTACTATTTATAAGTATTCATTATTAGGAATGGGAATTGGTATCACTTGAGACTGATGTCATAGTCCCCTCGAGAGTTTTGAGAATTCCCTGCGATCACAACTATATTTGATTTGCAGACTTATTTTCTTTTACAAAATAAAATATTAAATACTTGACTCACAATCTTCTGACAAAAACCATTATTAAGAAAAATAAATGTAGATTTTTAACATTGATTTTTGCCTTCAATTAGAATTTGCTCAAGTTAACATCAAAATTATGACTCTTTTGTAAAAGATCTTCTTTGCAACTGATACTGTTGTACTCGAGATCCTGATTTTTGTTGTCTTCTGCATATGGATTGGTGTGCATCAAAGTGAATATCCAAAACTCTCAAGATTGGCTTGCAATGCAAGAAATTGAGCTGGTCTCATGAGTATCGAGACTCTCCGGTTCGATTTTTCATCACTATTAATTAAAAAATGTCTTAAATTATTTTTCCGTTCTTGCTCATTATTTAGCCATGTCAATTCACAACATTAATTAGTCAGGTGGTCAGTAAAACCAGCCGGGTGGTTTGCCCATCCAAACAAATGTTTTTAAAAATCTTTTCCATGCATCTTTACTTATCTTTCCTGTAGTAAATGATCTGCTTTCTTTAATACTGTGTTTTTTTTTTTTTTTTGTCATAGCGATTTTTTTTTTGTATTTCCAACTTACATCATCCATCTAAGATGAATTGTTCCTTCAGGATATATGAAGGATTTTACTTGTTTAATGTTCTTACCTCTAATTACTATTTTATATGTTTTATTTTGTTCCTTTGAACCTGTCACCATTATTTTAGTTTTTGTGCATTTAAGTCCATAATTAGATAAAACATCATCCTTCCTAAATATCTGTTTTAAATCCTGTTCATTCTCAGCTAATACAACTATATCATCAGCAAAGTGTATCATATATATATATATATATATATATATGCACTCCACCTTCATTTACCCCTTAATTCTTCCTTTATTAATTTCATTACATTCTTTGTATACAGGTTGAAAAGTATGGGTGATAATGCACAGCCTTGTCTTACACTTTTCTTTACTTCTGCAGTTTCTTCATTTTCCTGTATCTTTATTTTTTGGTCGGAATACAATTTCTTAACAAGCCTTCTATCTCAGTCAATTCTGTTTCCTTCAATGTTCAGTTCAGAAAGCTTATTCCATTGTATATTATTGAATGCCTTTTCCAAATCTATAAAAGTTGTAGTCTTTATAGATTTCTTCAGTCTGTTCTTAAAGCTAGTATTGCTTCTCTAGTTGCCTTACCATTCTGGAATTCAAAGTGATCTTCATCTATATAACATTCAATTTTTGATTTTATTCTGTGTTTCACTATATAGAGTATAATCTTTGAAGCAGCATGATAAAGTATTATGGACTATTATAAAGTAAAATTACTTCATTTAATTTATCTGATTATGATTAGCTATAAAATTAGGTTATTGTACCCTGTAACAACATAAGTAGAAAAAAGTGTGTGGTGAATTCTTCTTTTATAATATTCTCTGTTGATATAAATGTAATTCATTGCAATACTCCTTTTTTTTTTTTTGTAGTAAATAATTTCTTGTGTTTAATTGATTTTTTTTTAATGTAATCTGATAACCAAAATGTAATTCAGCAGTTAAAAATGTGATTGAATGAAATGTTATTCCATGTGGCTTTTATTATTTTTCTTTCAGAACCGTCTGCTATTGCCATTCCATTGAGACCTCAAATAATAAAAAAAGATGGAGACAAGAATTTTAGCATCACATGTAGAGCTCGAGGCAAGCCTAAACCCCGTGTACGGTGGCTTCAGAATGGACAAGAAATCTCTGAGGCCAGCGGTTTATTCAAGATGGTTTCAAGTGATAGCATTGAAGGCAATAATGCTTTCATTGTACAAAGCACATTATCATTTGCTGGTCCAGGAAGGAAAGATAATAATCTTTCTCCTGGAGATAGAGGCCGTTACACATGTGAATTTGAAAATGGTTTTGGAGAAGTGGCACGTTCCGAAATGATGCTCAGGATTGAACGTAAGTTTTGTTTTCACTGTAAATATATATTTCATGTAAAATGTTTGTAGTTAATTTAACTTAATTATGTTAATTATGAGTGGTCACTGTTGATAAGGGAAACATAATCATTACATTTTCTGAATATTAATGAAAATGGAGTTTAGAAATACTTGCCTTTTGTGCTAATTCTTATACAAATAAATTTATGAAATGAATGGGTTGCTACAGTAAATACAGTAATAACTTTATGAGAAAAGCATTACTTTTCTCATAAAGTCCTTCCCTTAAAAAGGACTTTCTATGAAATTTATTATATTGAAATGAATAGCAGTGCTTTTATAAAATGCAGAATTGTTTATTGGATATTAGTGGAAAATAGTGTTTTACATGTTTTCACTCAGCATTGTAAATTTCTAATTCTCTAAATCCCATCTCTTTCTTCAGAGAAGCTTTTATTTTGGATACCAAGTATAGCCCTTTTCTGATTCAGAATGAATAAAATTAGAAGTTTGTTTGCTTATTCATTCTGATAAAGTTGAAAAAAAACTTTCCTTTAGTGTTACACGATGATCAGCATTCATTTTAGATAAATTATGGACTCTACAACCATATTATAAATAACTATTTTAATTTCTCGACGTTTCAACCTTCATATTAAGGTCATCATCTGGAGTATATACAGAGACAAGCTGAATTACATTTCACACAGTATGCTAAAGAGACAATGATTGTCTAAAGAGACATCACATATGGTGAGTCATATGACTTGCAACCTCCTCATGTCGAGATGGATTAGTGGATCAAAATAATTGGATACTAGTGCTGGGAAAGAAAAACATATATCAAAGAATTAGAACTTTCTGAAGATCAACAATCAAATTAAGACTTTGATGCTGTTTGGTCAGTTGATAGGAAGTTGGATATCATGAACAAAATTGAAAACACTGATGCATCATACTAAATCACTCTTAATTTAGAAAATTAAGAGTGATTTAGTATGATTCCAATTTGATTATGAATTTTATTATCAAATTTGTTATATGGTCTAGAAAGAAATCCTACCGAACTCTGTGTGTGCACGCGTGCGTGCATGCTATTATGTAAAAGAATTTTTATATTGAGTTGTATTAAATACAGTATAATGTACATATTTCCTGCTTTGTTTTTAATATGTTCTGCTTATTGTTTTCCTTTTACTGGTTTTATCTGTAGATGCCCCTCTAGTGAGGCATACTTACAATAGAGTGGCCTTTGAGGTGGGAGAAATAGCTGTGCTTCAATGCAAAATGCAGGCTTATCCAAGTCCTACCTTTGAATGGTCTTTCAAAGGTATTGTTTTAGATGAGTATGGGAATTATGGAACTAATGTAACAGATCTTGGTGAAGATATTTATGCAGGAATATTATCGATTAAGGATATGAAGGATGATGATTATGGAGATTATACTTGTCGAGCTTCAAATCAGATCGGTTATGATAAGAAAACAATTATAAAATTAGTAAGAAAAAGTAAGTATTCTTTTTATTTGTTATTAATGAATTTGAAAATAAACTAAGACATAGAAAAATAAAGGTATACTTATTAATTTGCAGAAATACTGAACCTATTATAAATCTTTGAATATTATCTAATAATAGTTGCCATAATATTTTAGAAAGAAAGTTATAAACCTCAACCAGTACAGATGTTGCATGCATAAATAATAATCATATATATATATATATATATATATATATATATACTCCAATCAGTTGAGTATGGTTAAAAATAAGATGCCTGATAAACTAGAAATATGTTCCATGTTATACCAATGGGTCGATAATTTTGCATTATATTTCTTATAAAATTATAATATAAATTGCCCACTATGAATGCTGTGGCAAATAAGATTTCAGTAGGCATCCTGCTCTGCCAGTTATAAATTGGTGCTGAGTTAGGAAGGTGGTAGGATTCCTCTCCTGGAATTATGAACTTTTTCATTGCAAAGAGCACATAGTTGGCTAGAAAAATATAGGGTTAATTTTAAAAACATCAGAATTACATGTTGTTGCAATTATTATTGTTATATATAGGCACCTCCAAGGAGTTACTCATTTAGGTTGTTAGGGACATTTCCTTGTATCTATCATGTAAAATCCTCTTATGAACTTGTATATTTCTGTCATATCTCATCTCCTCCTTCTATTCATAAACTTTGAAAATCATGTTCTTTCAATCTATATTCTTTAAACGAACATTGAACTTTACTGAATTCAATCCATTGTTTATGTTGTACCTTGTGATTAACCATCATCACTACTGATGATGGCCTGCAATATTCAGGCTTCAAATAAAATAGTATTATATTTATATATTTATTTAGAAATATTTATTTAATTTATATAATCAAATCACATATTTAGTGTGATATTGATTATATATTATTATTTATTTATATTTCTATTCTTTCTTTTGTGTCAATCTTGTAGGTCACCCAGATGAGCCCACCCAACTTGAAGTAATAGAAGTAAATTCTGATAAAATAACTTTAAGGTGGCATGAAGGCTTCAATGGTGGTTTTTCAAATACTGAATACCTTGTTGCATATACCAATCTTCATAATGGCCAAAAGAAGAATGAATCTTGCCGCTCTCAAACGTTATGTCAAATTACAGGTGAGTTTAATAAGAATTACATTTTTGCTATGCTTATTTAATAAATAAGCATAGCAATATGTAAACGTAGCAATAAATAAGCAGAGACCATTGATATATTTAGGGGCAGAAATCAAATCTGCTACTGTGTTTATGTATGTGTGGTTTGCATCTGTAAACTGAAAGGTTGGAAAATCTGTTTTCATTAAGAAAATGAAAGTTATGCCATTGTAATTCTAAAGGATAGTAGGTTGAAAATGGCTTCTAGATGAGCATTTCACAAGCTGTATATTAAATTACTATTAAATGAAATACATAAATTATTATTTTTTTGTTGAAAATCTATTTATTAAAAGGAGAGTTTAGTTATGTTTCATATAAATTTGTAAGCATACAACAAGAACATTTACTATATGTTACTTATTAGTTATGTGAATTATTCCTTACTTTTTGGTGCCTCTGTATTTTTATTTTAAACACAAAACAGAAAATAAAAAAGACGTTGTTGGCACCATAATCTTGTAGTCAGGGCATAAGCTAGTCTAGAAATGCAAAGTTATAATATTGACCAGCAGTAGACATAATCTTCAAGAAGTACTTATAATCATTTCTTATTTGTTAGTTTAAGTTGAACTTAGTTGTTTGTGGTAGTCAGGAACCTGCTATTTGATATTAACAACCTGTAAGTCAGTCAAAAAATAGTAGAATAGGAAAAAGATATTAATTGCATTTGTCTTAACTTCAGTTTTTGTCCTGATGGTAATATAATGCATTTTGTAATTAACACCTCTTCTTGTTCTATTGCTGGTGACTTTTAACCCTTAAATTTGGTTACTAATATTCAAATAGTTTCCTGTCCACTACTGGGGGAGAACCAGTAGTTCAAAACAATACTGTCTTTTAGCAGAACATTAAAAATGAAATTAAGAAAGATGCTTAGAATATGTTTTCCAATATTTTATCGCAAAGAAATAAATATCACATAGAATACAAAACTATTTTTTTATTTTCTTGACTAGTTATGTGAAAATGCTTTTGTTTTGCTTCAACAGGATAATTTCATGAATAAACTGGAAAACTAGAACACAAGTAATAATAGTTAGCATGCATTTGCTATTATTATGCTGGTTTGTGGGTTGCTGTATATTACTGGTAGATATGAGCGTATCATGATGAATTAATGAAGACCAAACTTGATGTAAAATCATCCCTTTTTTTTTTTTTTTCAATGTAGAGGATGTTTTATCATTTCAGCTGATTCTTCGAATGCTCTTCAGAAAAAAAAACAAAAAAACAGTAATCTATGTGGGGCATTTTTGTTGGTTGCCATACTACTTGATGTTTTGTTTCATTTGTTTGTGCTGCCAGTCCTGATTTGTGTCTTCTTTCATTTTCAATGTCTTTGAAATTCTGATCAGCATAGAAATCTTTTTCCATTGGGTAGAAGGCAACGTTTTAAATTTTGTTGGCAAAGCAACCTTTCTATTTTGTTTTTGACTGATTGTATATATGAGAAAATCCCTGCTTCTCTAAAGTCTTGGTTTTCTTGTTCATCTGATTGTTTTGAAGGTTGAAGAATTCAAATCCTACAAAAAGTGGCTACACTTTTTTAGTAGGATTGCACTCAAGTATTGCCACTCTTGGTTCTTCTTTTAATGGAAATTCTGTAGGTCCTATCACTTGAACCTACAGAATGATATTTTTAGCACCAGAGGGTGATGAGATGTGGTGTATAGGTAACTTCCTATGTTTGTTGGCTTCCTATAGGCTGAGAAGTTGAGTGTGTTATGTTCAGATACCTCAACTAGTGTATCAAAAAATGGTAAAGACCTGTTTGTTTATAATTCAACAGTGAATTTAATTCAAGGATGAAGATTAAAAAGATGATTTATATAGACTCCTTAGAGATTAAATCTCTTATTGGTTCAATATTATAACTTAGCATTTCTGTGATTATTAATTCATACCTTTTAACTGTAAGATTACAGTATGAATAGCATCTTCTTTACTTTATGCTGCTTGCATTTAAATTCAAAACTGGATGTTTCATAGATTATTTGATGTTATGTGGAATTTATTTGTCGCAGTTTAGGAATTCCCAACAGTTATTGATTACTTATTCATCCTGTCGATCTGTTATTTTTTTTGACATGATGCACTTCCTGTGATAAGAAATCGACCCAAAGCTCCCAGAAGTTTAAAACCTTATATGAAAACATTTCTACATTATTGATGAAATATATTTTGATATATATTATGCATATTTATATATATATATTATATATATATTTTAGATTATATATTTTTATATAATTTTTAATTGATCATAAGTATTTATGTATATTTATGTTCAAGTTTTTTTTTTTTTTTTTTAAATAGGACTTAGTCCAAAGACTGAATATGCATTCAAAGTTCTGGCTGTAAACTTGCAGGGTCATAGTCCTTATTCTGAAGAATTGACCGTTACAACAAAAGGTATGTTTGTTTATAATTTATTTTTAAGGGAAAAAGTATTAAATATATAAAAAAAAAAAGCAAAATGGGAAGGGGGGGTGAATTCTCTAGTTATTCACAGATGCAGAATTAAAACAGATAAATAAATTTATCTATCTGAATACAACAAAAAAAAAAGTAGATTTATTTTGTTTGGCAAGTCCTAGCATGTTTTTTAGTATATCTAAATATTTTGGGGTACAACTCAGAATCAGTGCTTTTATTATAGTCATTTGTTGAGGTGAGTGACATTGCATTGTATTGTAAGATAGATTTAATTAAATTTGAACATTCATTGTATGTGTTGATAAAAATATGTTCTGTAAGGTTTGGTCAGTTTTCCCATAAAAACCTGTTATAACACAATATAACTAGAAATACTTTCATGTTCCATTGTTAACTAGTCTTACCATTTCTTCCCAGAATAGACAGGAGTCTCCTAAAATTTCATCAGCTCTCATATTTTTTTCAGGCTGGGAAGCCTGAAAAAAATATGAGAAAAACTGATATTAAAATTTAGCATACAGTTTAAACAAGCGATATGTATTTTCAGAAAATCCTGATGGAGGAATCCTATCAGACATAGATAAATAGGAATGAATGAATAGTGGAATTATGGTTGACATCTCAAATGAACAATAGCTATCACAAAGTACTTGCATTTTTAATGATATAAATTAACTCATTAAGAATAGTCTACATATGATAAATTATTAAAATATAACAGGTAATTTAAAAATAACAGATCATCATTAGGGAAGTGTGACAAATTCTAAAGGTAGAATAGGCAAGAATTGATTTCATATTTGTGGTACAAGGTGTGAACTAGAAATGGTAATAGGGCATTACTAATGATGAACATTAAAACCTGCTAGCAAATAGAGAAGTTATAAGGAGCCCTCACCTCCCCTTCTCACCTTGGCCAATTACTATTTAGAACACCTTAAAGACTATGTTCGCCTCCATATATCATCAGCATTCATTTTGGGTATTCTACGTTAATGACATCTCTGCAATCTAGCCACCTTCAACAGATGTTCTGATTCTCTTTCTATCACAAATCAGCAACTTACGTCCCAATAAATTGATGGAAAAAAGATAAAGATGGGGAATTAGCTTTCCTTAATGCTCTGGTCTTTCACTCTCTGTTTAGCACCCTATTTCATTCCATATATCATAAAGTGATCCTCACTGGTCATTATGATCAACAAGATTTCATGTGTATCATCACCCTTTGCAAAAAAAAAAAAAAAAACACCTTGTCAAACAAACTTTGCTCAGTAGAGCTCACTTTATCTGTTTCATTCTCTATGACTTATAAGAAAAACTGGAATTGTCAAAAGGATTATACCTCTAAATGGTTTAGATATATAATCCTTCTTTTTGATGGCAATATGCATAAAGACACTTACAGTGAATGAATGAATAAGGAAATTATAATTGCCATGTCAGATGAGCAAAGGCTATCAAAGTACTTGCATTTTTAATGAAATTTGTGATATAAATTAATTCATCAAAAATTGTCTAATGATAATAAATTATCAAAATATATAAGATATTTCAATCTAAAAATAACACATCACCATTAGCTTCCTGTAACTTTAACATTGAGTATAGGGTTCTAATACTGTAACATTACTGGTATCTCGAAACTAATTTCAAGAATCCTGAGATAATAGTAGTAGTATAATTTATTCCTTGGTGAATGTTAATAAGATGGAATCTTTTTTTAAAGGAAAGCAAGTAGACACAATGTTGTATTTTCTCATAATTCTTAAGAATCTTGAAAAAATACAATCAGGTGCTTTGTGAATGCAATCTTGCATATTTTGGAAACAAACCAGATGTTCAGTTGAGAAGAAACTTCAAGAACACCAATCAATACCACATCCACTATAAAAAAAATCCAGTGAGTCTGATTTCGTACAGTGTGGACTTGATATAGACCACAAATCCCTTGGCAAAACTATTCTTATATTGCATGAATTACAGTTATTTATTTTTGAAAAGGCTTCAAGGGCTTTATTTTTGGCATCAAGAGAGGAGTAATTAAATAGTCTAATTGATTTCTGTCAAATGGTATTCAGGATTTTGGGAGAATATTTTCCCAATAATGAGAGCAGTATTTTCTCCTTCTGAAACTGAGCTTTATTGAACTTAGCAAGTTTTTTTTTCTTTTTTTTTTAATGAAAAGTAGCATCTGAAGCAGAGGAGAAATTCTAGATTTTCTTTGTATGTATTATGTTTATGTGTAGAAAAGCTCAGTGTTATTTGTTTTTTAAGATGGAAAATTTCTTGAATGATGACTTGAGTGATATCAAGGTATAAGGTAAGATCAGACATTTAAGGAATTAGTTGTGTATATTGAAATCTTTTAATTGCATGATTTCTAAAATGGGAATGGAATGTACATTCAGAGAAAGATCATAACATACAAAAAAGAAGAAAGTAGACCAATGAACAAAACTTTCATGTACTCTGATATTATTAGAGAACTTCAACTTAAAAACATTCTACCCTTATGTTCATTGAGTAATTGACTAGTGAGAAAACTGGACACTCAATTGTAAAATACAGGAAAAATGAGGCATTACTCTGGAAAAACTATAGAGTGGGTGCTGTCTCAGGAAACCTTGTACCATATCAGAGCAGATGTTCTTGAGGTTAACAGTAGCTGTTTTGGTTTCTCTGATCATTTTGTAGTACAACCGAAGATGGATGAACCTAAACAAGAAAGTTTCTCATGTGGAATTGTTGTGTAGAAATCTATACTTTAGGTTGCTGATTAAGGGAGGCTTTTAGAAGTTAGTTAATAGATTTTTTCATTATTTTTGAACTTTTAGAAAATAGTTCTTTGTATTGAAGATGATTCAGGTCATTGAGTAGTTCACTTGTACAATGGAATCAAATAAGTATTATGTTAAATGTCAAGACTTTTTTTTTGTCTTCATTGTTTTTAAGCACTCATCAAGATTTGATTTATAAAAAGTACATTTTTCATACAACTTAGCATGTTACTGATATTTCTACATGTTTCTGAGGAGAACCAGCATTTCTTATCAGAAACATGTTGGTTCATATAAAAACAGACCAGTGAAATACTTAATTGAAATCACTTATAAAAGACAAATATATAGTCTCTTAGAGACCTTATCTTTTAAACAATGCAATACTAAGGCAGCTTGTTCCAAAGATTGTATTCTTGTACGCTTTCTGTGAAAAACCTCGTAAATCTTCAAAAGACAAGCATTATTTTCTTCTTATAAAAATGATATAAAACAAATAATTAACATCATAATTATTTAGCCTACTTTCTGAATAATGAATGATTTTTCCTTTCTCTCACCTATCTGTTAAATTGATTGTAAGATAATCACACACACACACACACACACACACACACACACACACACACACACACACACACACACACACACACTTGCTATTTATATAAAAGATAAGTTTAATCTATAATAGTTGTTGTAGAATAGCTATGGAGAGATCTCATAGTATTTTCTAATTTTGTCCTGGAAATGCAAAAGGAGGTTCATCAGTAGAGAATAATGCTGGATGCAAGTGCATGATTTGGAGTGTAACTAAAACTAAGCATAACAAAAAATATCATGAGGTACACTTTATGCCTATTTTAAATACCACTTTACTTTGGCAACAAAATGTTTTTAAGGTTAGATGTTGCTTTCAAATTTGAAAGTTAACTTTCTCATATTCAGGGTGATAATTTGCATCTGCAGAATTGGAGCCAAGCTCTGCTTGATGCGACTGGATAATTATCTGCACCATCTTTTCTTGCTGAGAGAAACATTATTGAAGTTGGTAATGCCAGTTTGTGGAGCAAAATCGACAGCTTGCATAAATCTTTTTGAGGGTCACAGGACCTTCCTGAGAGATTGTGATATCATTTTTGTCAGCCTAGTATAGATTGAAGGCTTTTCTTGCAGGCATTTCCATTTTTCCATTCACCAACTGTATTTCATTAATAACAGACTGATTTATTTCACAGTAAACTATACTGCTGAAATCTATATGTTGACTTTCATTTGAGTTGCATCTTTCATAAAGCAGTTACCTTTCTAAATTAATTTATAAATACTAGGTATCCTGTTACCTAAATTTTTACCCTAATATCATAAATTATTTCACATAGAAATTAAATTATTAGTAAAAAAAATTACTCTAAAATATTTTAGAGTAATTCTATTAGAATTACTCTAATTTTTTAGAGTAATCTATGCAAATTACTAGTACTTTATTTTTTATTTTCCTTTTTAAGTATAAAACTATAAAATAAAAATGATACATATATTATCAGTTTGACTAATAGTTTTTTTCCCCTCTTTATTTTGCAGTGAATTTAAAAGGTAAGTTACAAAGATCACTTATTTTTTATAATCACTTTGATTTCTCCTCTTGTGTTAAATTGATTTGGTAAGGTTACTTTGCATTGATCACTCTTTCTCATCAGATGACAACTTCTATCTTATTCACGGTTTCTAATGATAGCATTTCACGATCAGGCTTGTATGAAACATGCAAAATAATGTGTAATGTGTTATGTAGGGTGTATTTAATTTAACCCTTTGTATAGATTTGCCTTTATTATAGTTGTTCATGATTAGTAAATATTATTAACAAATAATCAAGTAAATAAATCTAATTACACTTGAAATTATCTGAGGTTAAAAATATTATTACATTATTAATGATGGTAATATAATTTCATAATCTTCTGGTTTCATGCATCACATTTTTATTTGTTATGCATTACATAAGTCAAAATATTATGCATGAAATTTCTAACAAACTGAAATATACCACAAGAACCAAAATCATTCCACAATATTTTTGTGGGATCCAAATTCATATCTTGAGAACTGAATGAAAGAAAATACATGTGTCTTTCCTGTGACATTACTTTGTATGCTTGACTGGAAAAGTCACTACACCAAGAAAAATATGTTTCGATAAGCATATTATTATACTTCTAGTTTTTGTTGGCTAGAAATATATGATGTTGTTCAGCATATTCCCTATCAAAAGTATCATTAATCATTATAGTATATCAGATGTTCTTATTACATATCTTGCTGAAATTTTTTGCCCAAATGAGTTCTTAATGAAAAATTACTTTCCTAAGTAATTGCCTCATCATCAACTTAGGCTTTTGACTTATTCTAACCTTTTTTAAATCAACTGGTAGTTTTTTATAACATTTACTAACTATGGGAGGTTAAAGTAATCGGGCTTGTATGAAACATGAACTTACACCTGACTTATTTTGATGGTAAGGATCCCCTTGAGGGTACATATCAGGAAATTGATGATGGTGAAAGAATTGGAATATATACATACATCTGAAGCTAAAATTTAATGGAATGAATATTAACAGTAAATGGTAAAAGTAAGTAAGTATATCTTTCATAATAATTGTTTTTAAAATGTCTAAATTTACCTGAGAAATAAGTTTAAAAGCAAATTTGGAGTTGTTTGGATGAGTAACTATGTTTTTAAGGAAATCTGGAAAAAAATGGAAATAAGAAAGAAAATGTTAGGAAGAATATTGATCTGGATAATCATCTGAAAAGTATGATAATTATTAAAAAAACAATTATTATTAATTAAATATTATAAAGCTGAAGTTGAACTGTAGTTGGCTAGGAATGTTAAGAGCAGTTCTAAAAGATTTATGAATATACAAAAAAGAATAAATCAGAATGGAAATTATCATTACCAACATTATATGCAAGATTATGAAAGCCATCTACTGTGGTGTCAGAGGAATTTAATAATTACTTTGCAAGCATTTATTATAATAAAAGATGAGATAATGCAGGTAGAAAGAGTAAGTGGATCAATAGATCTTATAGAGGATAAGGACTTCACTGATTCATGATGATTATGTCAATTTTATCGACAAAAAATAACTAACACTGGGTTTAATAGCAACAAATCTCAACAAACCTTGTTGAGACATTTATGTGACATTTGGAAGTCACTTATTAGATCTTTCAACACATCAGACTGTAACTTTTCTGCCAACTATTGTACACACTGAAGCGTGACTAACCCATGCCATCTTCTGTGCCTCATGTGTTTCTGTTTTTTTATTTTTGATATGTATTTTTGTTCTTCCTAAATCAGAAGAAGCCACTAGCAAATGTGGAGAAACTAACTGGTTTGATTATATATATATTACAACTTATTAAATCCAATGTTAGTTATTTTTTGTGACTTTGCTGATTTTTTAAAATATCTGACAACCCACAAGGCCGGAGGTTGAGATGATATATTGCCTTAGATAATGAGTAAATGTATATCAGAGATAATTAAACTGCTTATGGTTATTTTCAATAAGTTGCTACAAATAGGAAACGTACCTGCTGACTGGAAATTTGCTCAGATACTCATTCATAAGGGAGACTCATTGTGTAAATTGGAGAACTATAGATCAGTTAGTCTCACAGGAGTTATTGGTAAATTAATGGAAAAATTAATTAAAAATTGTATGGAATATACATTCTTGACAGATATCATTTATTGAGTACAGGTGTCGATTAATTATTCTATGAAATAATCATGTAACATGAAATCACGTGAAGCGAGTTGAATTTAGCAGGGGTGAGATAGGGATAGGGATTTCTTCAGAAGGATAAAAAAAATGAAAACTTTATACCTGTGAGCAAAAGAAATTTTAATGAATGAATTATTTAAACTTATAAACAAAACACACAAATTTTGCCGTTTCATCAAGATTGAACACTTACTGAGGCAAATAACCATGTTCCTGAATTACATTTAGAAATTTTGCTGGAAAGTTCTCAGCAGCAACAACATCAGCTTCCGCAGCCTCGCCAGTCAGCTTGAGATTATGGAATCCATGTTGCACCTTGAAATATTCAAACCACCCAGCACTTGCAGCAAAAGATTGCACTTTAGGATCGGGATCTATAGCATTCAAATCATCAAACTTTTTGCTTTAGCCTGGATAATCAAGGTGGATAACATTGATTTTCATGTTCAATCCATTGGGCCAACATCCTTTCCAATTTCTCCATAATTGGTGCCTTTTATCTGTGTTATCGACATTCTCGTTGCACTTTTATAACTTTCTTTTATTTTCTCTGCTTGATTTCTTATTGTTCTTAAAGTTGATTCTGCAATTCCTGTAGCTCTGACTATGTCGACTGTGCGCTCGTTACGTTCATACTTTTTTATAACTTCTAATTTTTCCTCCAGTGTTAAAGCTTTTCTCTGTTTTTCAGTCTTGGAAGTATTTTGATCACAATTACCTTTTTTTTTCTCCCATAATGTTTGCGTTGCAGAAGAATCCAACAATGGAGCTTACTAGTTCTACACCTTCTGTGAGACTGACATGCAGCACGATGCTGCTTTGTCAAAGCGGTGTGCACACAAAGTCATGTGACCACACACAGGGTGACTGTGAATTGCTACCAGTTGCGATTTTTTAAATTAACATTTTAAAATCGTGTTATAGTGAAAACACGTAATGTAAGATCGTGTATAATGAGAGATACCTGTACATGGATTCATTAAGACTGGTTGATCTTGACAAATCTGTTAACTTTTTATGAAGAGGTTACAAGGGAGATGGATTGCAGCAATAATTATGATGTGATGTATTTAAATTTCAGCAGTCTTTGATGTTTCACATATAAACCTATTGTAAAGATGTATCATTTGAGTATTAATGATTATTTTGTTAAATTGATAAGTAATTGGCTAACAGGTAGACCACAAGAAGCAGTGTTTAAAAATGAGACTTCCAGCAGTGAGGTGGTTAGGAGTTGAGTCTCCTCTATGGTTCAGTTTTGAAACATTTATTATTCAACATATTTATCAATGATTTAGGTTCATGCATTAATAGAAATTTTTTTTCTCTTTACCGATGGTGCGAAATTAGGTAGAATAGTAAGTTAACCAAATGATTCATCAAGAGAATCTTAAAAATCTGTATGGGTCGACAATATGGAGATTAAAATTCAATTTGGAGAAATATAAATACATTTGATTTGGCAGTAAAGTAGAATTAGGTGCATTAGAAAACTACATAATCTAGTTTTCTAATGGATGCTAAAGGAATTGAGGTACAGAGGAGATTCATGCACAGGGTGACTGTGAAATTGCTACCGGTTGCAATTTTTTAAATTAACTTTTTAAATAGCGTTCGAAAATTAAATTATGTTGATGGATTAAATCAGCAAAGTTGGGAACCCTGTTTTTGAACAGCTATTTCATGAACTTAAACATGAGGAGAAAGGGTAAACAACTAAATTTTATAAATTAGTTCATAACATATATAATTTAGATATCCAGTCTTTGTTTCATTTGGCATGAGATAGGGAAAAAAAAACACATCAGAAACTTGAAATGTGGAAAAGCAAATGTGGAAAAGAAAATGTTCAAATATGGAGATACGAGAGTTTACATGGCTCCACTCCATAATTCAGAAGGTATGATCAGATGATTGCAGTAGAGTACTCATAGTATCCATGTATATAAAAAGGAAAATAAAACTGCAGTGTGAGAAATATAGAGAAATTTCCCTACTGAATGTTCCAGATAAGATTTTTGCAAGAAAACTTTTGTTTGCAAAAATCTTACTTGGAACACACTTTACTTTTCCACAATTTTTTCTGTAATAGAAACTTGGAAAAGAACAGACTGAGTTCAAAACAAATAGGAGTTGTCAGTATCAGATTTTCACTTTAAGCCAAATAGCTGAGAAATCATGGGAAAGCAAGAATCTGTATTTAAGCTTTGTAGATCTGGAAAAAAATATCACAAGGTGCCAAGAATAATGGTATTCAAAACATTAAGTCATATGGTGTGAATGGAATGTTATGTTTGGCAGTTGATAATCTGCATTTAAGTTGTAAACTGTTAAGTTTCAATCTGCTGTATCAGCAGTTTGAAAATAGAAAGAGATACAAGAAAATAATTTGATGTGAAATGAGGTGTAATACAAGGATGCTCACTACCTCCACTGTTATTCATCATCTATATGGATTAAATTATGATATCAATATTATGAAATTTTGATATCAGATATTAACATCTGATATCAAAATCAGATAACAGATAATCAGATGGATATTACAAAAATCTTATACACATTTGTAGGATTCCTTAGAAAATTCTCACACTGTGAAAATAGGCAAATATATCGAAAACATCAGTTGTACCCTGAATGAAGAACCTGTAGAAGAAGTAAAATATTTAAATATTTCAGCTCTTTAGCATAGTTTTTAGTGAAGATGCCAAATTAAATATGAACACAGACAACAGCATAGGCAAAACTTGTATGGTGGGGATTCAACTGAGTAATTTAATATGGAATAAAAGGAAATTAGTCAAAATACTAAACCAGATGTATATAAAATATGTTCAAACCAGTTTGAACTTACTGATTTAAGAGCTGGATTATAAAAATAAAACAGTTGATTAGAGACTAGATATAAGAGTTCTGAGAATTAGGGAAGTAAACAGATGACAGCAACAGCAGAATCATATTAAAAATGAAGATATTAGAAAGGAACTTGACATTGTTAGTTCAGGAGTGTATGAGCATCGCTAACCTAAAATGGTATGGTCATTTAAATTGGATGGGAGGAAGAAAGGTTAGCAAAACAGATGTTTGTTGCCAGAGTGTAGCAGGATAAAGATCCAGAGGAAGACCAAGAAAGATAGATTGATAAAGATCCAGAGGAAGATGGATTGATGTAGTTGGAAGTGTCCTAGAAGAACAAAATATAAGATCCTGATAATATTGAAGTATTGACAGATAACAGACTAATTTTGAGGGAAATTTTTGATAGTAAGTTAGTAATAATGTAAACTTTTATGCAGCATCATCATAGTATCCTGTACATTCTTTGAGGGTACATATCTGGAATTGGATGATGGTGATGATATTTGTGTCCTATTATAATTAGTATTTCATTCTATGCTGTGCACTTGTGTGTTAAACTAAATATATCCCATGCACAGACATCCCTAATAAAGATTAATATAATTAACCTTGGATATTTTCATATTTCAGTGTAACACCTTCACATTTCTTAAATTTTGCATTTCAAGTAAAATGTAGTCAAAATTTCAAAAGTGTTTTTTGAAGCATTAAAATTTCACTAACTACAAGATCTTTATTTTATTAGATATGCCACGTCCTATGGATGCAAATTATGATCCTGATTCTCAGAAAGTAACCTTTAAAATTGAAAGCAATAGTCTCCAGCTTGTTGCTAAGGTAAAGTGATATTTTACATCATTGATGTAATTTTTTTCCTATGTTTAACAATTCATAAAAAAAGTAAACGAATTTTGAATTAAACTCGATTCATAGAAAAAATTAATTTAAGGATTTCAGTAATGGTAGAAAAACTCAAGATAAAAAGTCTTTGTAATTTATTTAGCAAGAAGTTGATCTGAAATTGAAAAATATTTTGTCTGCAAAAAAATGCATCCTTTTATGAAACTAGTTCTGCAATAAATATAGCTTCTGAAATTATTGGTTAGGAATTTAGGAATAGTAGAAATATTATTATTATTATCTGATACCTCCAGGGAATCAAATACTCGTTGAGATAAGCCATACATTACCTACATTAGCTGTCATACTTTCTCTTAAACTCATTCACACTACGTGCATTCATCAGTTCAACAGGCAAACTGTTTCGCTCACTTACTGCTCTGTGAAAAACAAATATAGCTTTTACCCTTTTTTTTGAACCACACACAAATTTAACTTTCCTGGATGTCCTTGTGTTCTCTTGAGGACATCTGTCTTCTCTTTCCATATAATGAAAAATTTCATCAGACAGTATCCTATAACACCCATTTAAACCTCTATCATATTATTTCACGTTCTCTTTTGTTTATGAAGGGTCAAGTCTATAGACTCTCAGTCTGTCATAGTCTGCATTCCATAATCCTGATATAATCTTTGTGACTCTTCTTTGCACCCTTTTCACAGCTTTTTTTATCTTCTCCAAACCCAGGTGAACAAATTTGCATACAGCAATCCAGTTGCTGACATATCAAGGCCTTGTAAAGAGGCAAAATGACTTCCTTATCCTTACATCTCAATGTTCGTTTCAACATCGCATTATCCTCAGAGTTGTATTTGCAATTTTTACTATGTGACCTTTGAACTTCAGATTTCTATCCATCATAACACCCAGATCCCTAGCTTCATCAGTTTCTTGTAGCATAATCCCATCAATATAAAATGCTGTTGGTAATTTCATTATGCCCAAGTGCATAACTTTAACTTACTAACATTGAATTGACAGCTGTTATCATTTGCCCACTGTTCTAGCTTATTCAGATTCTGTCAGATTTTTTCCAATATCATTAATGTATAGCTTGAAACAACAGTGGTTTAAACTACTGATTCCTAGGGTACACAACTGGTCACGTTAAATCTGGCAGATTCACATCCACCATATACCACTTTCTGCTGCTTGTCTGTCAATCGTCCACTTATCCAAGTCAAGAGTTTATATTCCAATCCCATATTCTCCAATTTATGCAATCTTCATGTTGTATCCTTTCAAATGCCTTAGCAATGTCTGACAGTATCGTAGTGTATCTGTTCCCTTTATCCAACTCGGCCATAACATTATAAAATATGAACAAATTGCTCAGACATGATCTTCCATAGTAAATTCATACTGTTCTTTGTCAAGTATAGTTTGTTTGTCCATCCATTTCTGCATACAAGTTATTACCAACTTCTCTAAAATCTTTACAAGCACTCCAGAGATACTGATAGGTTGGTAGTTAGATACATTGGTTTTTTCTACTTGTACAATGGAAGCATCGTATATTTTATTCCTATAGTATCTTTTGTGAGCTGAAACTCAAATCATACAGACATGGAAGAGCCTAGCCAATTCGACTGAATATTCCTTTAACATAAGTGCTGATATTCCATCTGATCTCTGTTGCTGAATTTTTATCCAGATTATTCAAATGCTTTTGTTCAAAATCTCAGATGATTGGAAATATATTTCCAATCATCTGAGATTTTGGAGTGTAAGCAATACCTGAAAAATTTTATTAATATTTGTAGAAATTTATCAGCGTGGTTATAAAGTAAATTATACTAGATGAGAAATTATATTCTTGTTTTAATCCTTTACTCAAGTGTAAGGCAACAAAGTTTGAACGTGAAGTATTTTCACAAATAGGCTACTTGTATATAGAAACTGTTGATTTCACATCAATTGCCTTTATCTCATAATGTGCAGCACACTTCCTTTCATAGATATGTATATAATATATGACTTCTGCTTTGATATTCCCTCACTATCCTCCCAGATCACTCCTACTGATGAGAATTCAGTAAAAGTTGAAACTAGTCTTGGGTAGTAACCCTTCTCATAATGCATAGCAATATACTTGTCTGATGAGGAAGATGTCAACAAACTATGTATATAAATAACCTCATGAAGAAACTTTATGCACCAACTTTGTTTGCTAATGTTTGAGTGAAAGATTAAAACCAGGGTAATTTCTTTTCTGGTATAATTGACTTTATTAATAATATCTTAATTTGTTTCTTTGTATTTTTTTTTAAATTATTATTTTGTTGATAATTTTCCCTCTTTCTTTCTTTCCCCTCCCACTCTGATATCAGATTGATGCAAAGAGAAAAAATAGGGATAAGTGGGAAGAACAAACAATGATTCCTATTCCTATAAATGGACGTGAAACACTCATAGCTGATGTGAAAGCACCGCCAGAAGGATTTGCTGATGTTAGAGTGCGGCTGTGTCTGAGGAGCAATGATTCTTGGTGTGGAGATGGAAAACTGGCTAATCCTGGTGAAGGTTGGTGTTTCTGTTTATTTATCTGTTTGATCTGAATAGTTATTCAGATTATTAAATGTTGAACTACTACACACACACACACACACACACACACAAAGTCTTAGCAAGTTGTTAATGTGTACTCATTCTCCAGCCATCAGGTTGCATAGTTCAAATCCTATCATGAGCATGGATGTTTGTGATTGTGTTTAGGTGGAGACGAATTTCATTGCTTAGTGTGAAAATGCCATTTCTCTGCTTATTGGAACCTGAACAGAAGTAATGCATAGTTTGATGTTATTCTAATAGTTTTTGTTGCATTCTTTAGGATGCTAGTTCTGTGCCTTGGTTTCTAACTTGAATTTAGCAATTTAAGAAAAGATATAAAATATATACAGTATATATAAAATATATATAGTATATATAAAAAAAATGTATAAATTTTGCTTTTAAAAGAAAACAAACAACACTTCACGAAAGCTATTACAATTATGATGCATAATATATTTGCTGTTGCACCATCCATGCACTCAGTTGCATTTGCTTAATAAGGGCTGCATTTGTTAATATTATTGTGAATCTGTTGTGAGTATGATAGCACCATTAATGCTGCATGAATGTGCTTGCTTTTCACGAAGAAGGATATTAACAAAAAATAGCTGAATTGCAATCAGTCAACAGTATTGTTTCCATACAAAAAAAAAAAAAAAGAAGTGATGGGAAAGAAAAAAAATGTATGAAATTGGAGGAAAGAGACTACAGAGAAGGAGGGTTGCTACTTGAGCAGTTATCACCACAAATCATATGGGTCCATTAGTGGAATGTTGGGACAGAAGTCATAGCAAATTGTTAATATACTCATTCCTCCTGAGTAATGAGTATATTAACAATTAATGAGTATATCAGAGTGTTAATATACTCATTACTCAGCCATCCACTTGTAGGTTCAATTCCCATCATGGGCATGGATGTTTGTGCTTGGCTTTAGGTGGGAGATGAATTTCATCACTTAGTGATGAAATCACTTAATGCCTCCACACTTAGTGTGGAGGCATTGTGATTTTTTTATATCATACTGTTCTAATGTTTAGAACAGTATGATATAAAATTGTCTGTAGAAAATTAGCATTGTAATCTAAGTTTGTTTGAGGAAATCATGTCCTGCTTATCCTTTTTGTGAAGATAATCTAATGAACTTGAATGCTACCAGTACATAATCCTATCTTGTTTCCCAAAAGAAAGAGATTTCTTCAGTCTCAAAATAATTTAGTGTCCTCTTGTATTCAAAATGCTACTTTTGAATTAAAAAACTCAGGATCATCCCTGGAAACTGACTAAGGATGTAGCTAGATAGCATGTGTGTGTAAAGTGGACTACCATTACATGGTGTGTTTTCTGTGAACATGTTCATAGAGAGAGATATTTAAGTATGAGTGATTAAAATTGCCCTCCAGTTATGAATCCTTGGACACCCTGGGAGAGTATATATAATAATAATAAAGTTTATCAGTTAATCACATCTGTGTGAAAATATCTTGAAGAAATATTATTACCAGAACAATTATTGTGATTTATTTATTTATTTTTTTTAATAGATGCACCCCCTCCTAAAGAAACTCGTTCTCAATTATCAACTGAGCATCTCATTGTGATTGTGGCTGTTGGTGGTGCAGTATTTTTAGCAGTTCTAGTCCTCATTATTTGTTGTTGTTGGCGTAAAAGGAATAAAAAATTAGGTAAGTTATGTGAAACCTTTGTGTTGCTGTTAGGCAATGTTGAGTATAAAGGTTTGCTTAATAAACAAATATACAACACACATATATACATTAATTTTATTTTTTCTGATGATACAAGCAAGAGCTTATGTACATTTAACAAGACTTATCTACAATGGATGAAACTGTAGCATCCTAGTATCCTCTACATCCCTTAAGGATATATATCAGGAATTTGATGATGATAATGAGTTAATCCACCATTGGCCAGAATAAACTGCTTCACGGATGACTTTATTATACTTTTTTCTGAGAAAAAGGCAGTTGAGTTCTATTCTCCCTTTGAAACGCTAGTAAATTCCACTAATAAAGTGGACTGTGTTCTGATGTGCTCTAATTCTGTATTCATCTTGCTCATGTTCTGCAGGGTTCGGTTCATCTGGCTGGCCACTGCAATATTCTAATTGTTCTCTTCAGAACTACATGTTTACGATCATTATATTTTGAAATTGAACATTATTGTGAAAGGGATAGTACTATAGAATAGTCACAATGTTGGATTCGCACAGTTATCCAGATCAGCAATATGGTAGCTAAATTTCAGTAAGTTAAAAAAATTCTGTGGACTTCAGAAATAAAATTTCCAATCTGCATCTAGACGATTCGGAGATTATGATTAGTCTAGATGTTGTTTTGCTATTTACAAATGTTCCATTGGCAGACAGCATAGAATTGCTACACCAAGAATTTCCTCCAGACATTGTCAAATTATTTGAATTTGTAATAAAGTCCAGTTATTTTTCCTTCAAAAACCAGTTATACCAACAAATCGAAGGGACAGCAATGGGTAATCCAATATCTCCTGCTATTTCCAACTACTTCATGGAGCATTTCAAACATCGTATCTTTGACAACATTACACCTAGACCTAACATTTGGTTCAGATATGTGGACGACATTTTTGCCATATGGAAGGGCACCTCAGAAGAACTACAACAGTTTTTCTCAAAAATTAATGCACTTCATCCAAGGATCCAGTTCACCCTAGAAGTAGAAGTAAATAAGCAGTCAGCCTTTCTAGACCTCTTGATTCTTCGTCAACCAGATGGTTATCTACAATTCACAGTCTATAGGAAAGAGACTCATACAGGCCAGTACATCCACGCTGAATCACATCACCATCCCAGCCAAAAGGCAGGTACTATAAAAACACTAGTTCATAGAGCCAACTCCTTTTGTTCTTCAGAAGAACTTTTACAAAAAGAATTACAGTATATTAATTCCTCCTTCATATCCAATGGCTATAAGAAGTCCTTCATAAAAAGAGCTTTAAGTAGTCGTGCTCCAGCATCCTCTTCAAGTACAGAAGAACCTACATGTATACCTATCCCCTATGTACACAGGGTTAGTGAACACATAGCTAAGGTGCTAAAACCACTAAATATTTGTGTGACTTTTTGACCCATCAGAAAAATCTCCGCATTCCTAATGTCTCCAAAGGACAAGCTCCCACATCTCAGCTATCCAGGTGTCTACCAGATTCCCTGCTTGTGTGGATTATTATATTTCGGAAAAACAGGAAGATCTGCTCAGGTCTGGTTAGAAGAACACCAGTCGTGCATCCAGTACCTTGAACCCGAACAGTCTGGAATTGCAGAACATGCCATCAACACCAGACATAGAGTTAAGTGGAACAAGACAAAAGTCATTCATAAAAGTCGGTTCCTAATGGAACGGCTATACAAAGAAACATGTGAAACATTACTTCACTCCCCTAACTTAAACAGATCTGATGGTCTACGTCTTTCCCCTTGTGGGAGATAGTACTTTATAAAGCAGCACATCTTTCCTAACATATAATTGTATACACACACACACACACACACACACACATATATATTTATTTTAAAAAAATTAAATTATTATAATTAAATAATTATTATTTAATAATTAAATTTAAATAATTAAAAAAATATTTTAAAAAAAATTAACTAAATTTAGGAAATTTAACCTTAGCTACTTAGGTGGCGCTTTGTGAATATAACAGTTATTGTTTAATTAGCCTTGTACCTGTACTGATGATGCCTGTGATACTCAGGTGAAAATTCTATGAATAAAGAATGTCAATCGTCCAGTTAGTAATATGGGAGCTAACAGTGACAGTTCTATACTGCGAAACCATTGGACTTAATCTAATGAGAAGCAGTCTCATATCATTACACTGCTACTACCAGCCTTCATCATTGGGAAAACACACTCAAGTAAAAAGTATCCTCTTTATCTGAATATTCCCATCAGATTGCAAAAGCATGTAGCATTACTTTTTTGCTCTATAGGAATGATTTTCATTATTTCATAATAAAAGTCTGCATCTCATGATGCTTGATATTGTATATTTGTACTCTTTACAAAGGCTTGTGAATTACAGCTCTTTTGTGAATTCAGCTCCATATCTGTCCATGTGTTTTAGGAGTATCATCATCAAATTCCTGATGCATACACTCAAGGACAGAGGATGTACAGGATGTTATCTAGTACTTTGTGATAAGTTTACATTATTACTAACTTCCTGTCATCAATTTTCTTCCAGATTAGTCTTTTGTCAGGACTCCAAATAGTGTCAGATATTGCAGTCTTCTAAGCCATTGTAGCTGCATCCATCCAACTGGATTTTGGTCTTAATATGGATTTTTTTTTCTTCTGTCATCAAACACCTGTTTTACCAACCTTTCCTCTCCATTTCTGTTTATGCGACTGTACCAAATGAAATTAGCTCATCTGAATGTAAACAATGTCAAGTTAATATCTTCATTTGTATTGTTTTTTTAACAACTTTAATTTCTAATCCAGCTTTCAGATCAGTAAGGGAAAATTGATTTAATACTATTTTGTATACATCTAGTTTAGCGTTGACTGATTTCTCTCTTATTCCATATAACATTATTCAGTTGACTGTGTTGGATTCTGAATATATAGAGATTTAAATAATAATTATTTGTTTCAGAATCCAACATAATCTTCTATCACAAGGGCTAGACTTGTAAATATTATTTAATGTAAACAACTTATTTTACAATTTAATATTCATATAACTACCTTTAATTGTATCTAATATTTAATTAATTAATCAGATATACGTATTAATAATGAAAAGACTGTATTAAATATTATTAAGCTATTTTATTTATTACTATGTTAATATTATAAGAATTTGTATTTGATATTTTAACTGCGCATTAATTGAAATGTAAATATTCTCTATTTATTCCTATTTGTAGAAATTTAACGTTATGTAATAGCTCAATTTTATTATGTTTTGTTTTGTTGTCATGGAAACGTATGTTAGATAGCTTGCACGTGTTGGAACACCACGTGAGGAGAAGGTTTATTGAAAAGAGTTTTTAGAAAGAAATCACAAGAATAATTTAGGTGGGAAGAACGGATATATAAGCGATGAACGCTGAAATTATAATTTAATTAAGAGAGATTAGATAAATTAAGAGAGAGAGAAAGGAGAGGATTGGCATTAGGTTGGAATCGGAGCATTCGGGAATCACAGTGCGATAATAGCGAGTCGGCAAGTCACTCAAGCAGCTAATAAAGTCTACTAGTCAAGAAGCAGTTAGCTAATAAGTTGTAGAATAACAATTATAGCTATGGAAAACAGCTGAGAGACTATTAATTAGACTAGCGATACTTGAATTGAGATATAATTTCAGGGCCGACCTGTCAAGGACACACACTTGAAATAAAGCATCGAGTAACTAGAGAATAGTAGAGGCTGTAAAATTGAAATTTACCGTTAGCTGTTTTTAGAATTATAGTGTCTAAAGAATTAATTGAATGCCGGAAGAGTGAACAACTGTGCATATAAAACCTCAATTTAAGGAATTATTGTGTTGCCTTATTTCATGAGTGATCAGTAGTACTTTATGCAACAATGTTTGTTTATGTGTATTGTGACCGATGATTAATTCATTTATTGCTTAGAAGAATTATTTTAATGAGTTTGCCGTTTACTGTTTAAAGTGTTTACAGTTATAAAAAGTGTATATGTATAAGCGGATGAAGATAGAAGATTATCGGTAAGATTATTCCAACCATTAATATTCCTATACAGAGAAGTGTGAGAGTTTCATCCTAGAATTTCCTTATACTAACAGTAACTATTGAGAAAGTTAGCTAAAGTGTAAAATTAAAAGTGTTTGTTTGTGAAATGGTGTGTTATTCCAAATTTTATTTTATTTGGAACTTAAGGAACTGCAAGAAGACTGTACTAGAGATAACAGATTTACCATTGTAAATCTGTTATCTGTTACCATGATTTTAAAATTAAATGTTTGTTTTTGTTAATCAAAGGATGTATTTTGCCTGAATCTCTTTTACTGCACCATTCATAAAATATTCGAACCAAAGCGGGTAAATTAAGTAAGTTAAATATTCTTGGCCAGTATATATATAATAACAACATATAAAGGAAGGGTAGTTGAGAGTTGGTTTATCTTCAATTCTTGAACTAATTCAGATATAAAATGGCACAGTCTTTAAATATAAATTTTCTTTATATTTGAATTAGAAATCAACTTACAACTTATCGATTAGTTAAGAACATTGTAATAGTAATTATGTCGGATCCAAAGTATAGATTGAGAAGAAGTAGGATCCAACAACTGTTCACCTTATCAGCATTGCTAATTTTGTTGTCTGCACACACACACACACATCTCTCTCTCTCTCTCTCTCTCTCTCTGCTTGGAAAGAAGTCAAAGGACACCATAGTGTTAGGAACAAACAGCCATGGTGTCCATCTTAATAAGATGTAGAACCTGCTTTCACTACGTTGACTGCAGCAATCCTATAGCAGGACGTTTGGACCATTCTTCCTGTAGGCATATAACTAAGTCCTGGACTATTGTGTGTGTGTGGGGGGGGAGGGGGGGCAGATGTCACTTGACCTCACCCAATATGCCGGTTCATCCTACAGATGTTTAATAGGGATGAGATCAGGGCTCTGTAGAGGCCAGTCAACTGTGGTGATGTTCATGTCCACAAACCATGTGGGTTACAGCAGCAACCTTATGACACAGTGCATTGTCTTGCTGAACAAGACAACAGTAGGTTCTATGGAAATGCCACAAAGCAGGAAGCACTGCTTTGTCCAGAATGTTCAGATATCTCTCAGAGTCCAGTGTTCATGGCACCAGAAAAAACAGGACCATACCATCACACTATGACCACCTCTGAATTTCATAGTTGGGGTTACATACTCTGGTAAGAGACATTCACTGGGCATCCTCCACATCCACACCATCCATCTGCTCAGTAGAGGGTGTAATGTGATTCATTGCTCCATAACACGAATTTTCAAGCTTTCACTTCTCACTGTACATTCTCTTTGCTCCGCTGAAGATGATGTTACATGTTGGTTCGAATAATGTGGGACTTGCATATTTTGATCTTTGCATGGAAAGCCATGTTGTGAATCTCTGTTCTGAATGTTTTTGTACAGATTCATGTTCCATTCAATGCTCAGAACTCTGCATTCAGTGTGTTGGCCAATGAATGGCAGTTTTACATATTATCCTTCGTTGCACCCTATGGTACTTTCAGTGAGTGTGGTGGGTCATCCACTGTGAGTAGCACTTGCAGTTGACTCCTGTGCTTCCATCTCAGTATGATATCACGGATTGTTGACCTGTGATGGCCTAATTTGTCAACAATTTGCCAAACAGGAGGCCTGCAACATGGCATCCTATCACAACACCTCTTTCAAACTCCAGTTCCCTTCTCGATGCATATTTTATATGGACAGTTGCAATGACTTGGGAGCACCATATTCCTCCAATTTATACTGGCTACAAACATGACTCCCTACATGACATAATGCACCTTGCCTATGGGGATGTCCATTGACTTCTTTCCAAGCAGCATATATATATATATATATATATATATATATATATATATAGACATTAAATGATATTACTAGGATGGTAAATGTGTTATTTTTTTCTTGACAAGGTATAGCATTCTTTGAAACTAGGAAAATTTACAATGTTCAATAATTTAGGATTCAGCATGAAAACTGTTTTTAAATTGAATAAAAATTTATTATAAAATGTTACCAGAAATCTATAAGTGCCTATTTGAGTTGTGCTGACTTTCAGATATTGAGTTTGTGCTTTCAGCTGCTGTATACAAGATATCACCCCTTTTTCATTTGGTGCAATGCTATTTAAGATCCAAGTAACAGTTATCAATATGTATATGTCCAAGTAAAATAGTCATAGACAAATTCCATCATAAAATATACTGTCACTTTTTTGCTAATAGTCTTTCTTTTTTTTTTTTTATTTTAGCTCAGAAGAAGGATTATGAAATGGAAACTACAAAGTAAGGAACTGTATAATATAGTATTCTCATTTGTCACAAAAGATAAAATAACAGGGAACAGGGTCTCCTGTTATTTTATATGTAAAAGAAACGGACTGCTTTTTATGCATGATACAAAGTAAAAAAAAACTTAGGCTGTCATTTTATTTTATTGTTGAAGTATATTTTTGATATCATCTAGATCAGTGTTCCCAAAGTGTGGTACACATACCCATGGTACGCAAAAGGTCTTTAGGGGGTATAGAGCCAGTTTTTTTTTTAAATTCATATAGTTCAAACTATGTGGTTTGACCTCTGTGCTAAATTTTGAGAATCGTTTTTATCCTAAATTGTAATGATCCTCAGTGATTGTTTCACTACTCATGCATATATATATACTGAGTTTTCTGCACTTGTGAACCTCACAACAGCAAAAATGAAAAAAATAAAACTCTGTTCTTGACCTGGCCCTCATGTATGGTGGCTAAAAGTGAAAAATATAGAACCAGATTTCACCAAATTAACTTCTTTCCAATGTAAACAGTTTCATTTGTCTCATTAAACTTTTTTTATTATTGAAAATTTAAATTTCATAACTTCTTGTCTCTACTACATGTATATGTATTGGATTTTGTAAAATATTAAAAATGTATTTAATATTTTTAAAAAAATTGTTTCACATGCTTATAATTTGTGCAGTTTTCCGTGGAGTTTACTGCAATGACTTGTTTTATTTTGTAGTGGTTTGCAGAGTGCAATTTTTTTATGTGCATCATAAGGCACAGATATATGTCATTCATTCAATCAGTGTACACTAATTTGGTGTGCTCTTTCTCTGTGACTTTGAACCCTTTTTAAATGTCAGTTGAATCTGGCAATTCAAGCTTGTTTATGTTACAAATTTAAACTCGTTCAAAGGAATCAGAAGAATCTCATAAGATATGTGTGATTTGGAAAAAATGTGGTAGCAGAACGTACTGTGCAGAAATGGTTTAAAAATTTATTTCTGGTGATCAATCACTTGATGATGCACCACATTCAGGAAGACCCTCCATTATTGATAATGAATTACGTGCTCTGTTGAAAATAATTCAAGAACTTTCACAAATGTTTAACAAGAGTGGTGAAACAATTTGTTAGCAGTTGCATCAACTGGGAAAATCATGGAAGCTAAGGAAATGGGTCCCACATGCATTATCAGATGACAATAAACTTCAGAGGCTATCAATTTGTTCTTCACTTCTTTCACTTCATAAAAATGAGCTGTTTTTGAATTACTTGCTCACTTGTGATAAAAAATGGATCTTGTACTCTAATGGGAAGCGAACTTATCACTGGCTGTCACCAAATGATCCTGTATTGTACTTCAAAGGAACTGCTTCATCGGCAGAAGACTTTGCGTGTGTAGACTGGAGATAGTATTGTCCACTACGAGTTTCTCGCTGCAGGCCAAACAAATATGGCCAAGATCAACTTGATGCAACTCAAGCATGTGCAGTATGCATGACTTCAGAAACAGCCAGGACTGGTTAATTCAAAGAAAGTGCTATTCTTGCAGGACAACATGAAACCTCATATTGTAAAACTCATCCGTGAGAAGATTTGTGCTTTAGGATGGGAGACGCTCTCTCATCCTCCGTATTCTCTTGACATTTCTCCAAGTGATTGTCACCTTTTTTTTTTTTTTTTTTTTTTTGCGTTAGACAATCACATGTGAAATAGACAGTTCCACAATAAAACAGAGATTGAAGTAGAAGTTGCTAGGTTTATTACTTCTAAAGACAAAACATTTTATAAAAACAGAATATCCAAACTTATATCTTGTTGGGAAAGGGGTGTAGATTGTGAAGGTGCTTATTTTAATAAATAAAACATTTTATGAAAATTTCTGCAGTTGTTTAATTTTTATTATAGAAAACCGCTTGGGGAAACACTGATCTAGATGGACCAATTATTATAATGATATTATCATAATTTCACATGCAATAACTTTTGAGCTATTTACCATGGAGGCTTCATTTTTCAATTTAAAATGTTCAGTTTTTAAGTCCAATACACATGAAAGATGTTTGTATTTAGATCAAAAGTGTGAATGATATCTTTTGGCCATTAAATTCATTAAATTATACATTAAGTTAGGTATGAGTAGTTAATATCAAACTACACTAAAATCATGAGATCTGTATTCAGCAGTGTCTGGCATATTTCTGAAAGATAAGATCTTTAACATTTTGAAATTTATAATTATGTTCTTCTTCTGTTTCTTGTGTCATATGATGATTTGAGTCCCCTATGTACAAATCTATGTGCCATTTCTGTCATATCTCTGAAGTTTGATAATTGTGACCTTTCCTTCAAAGACTGTAGCAAAGTTCCTTTTGGTCTACTTCTTGACCGTCTTCCTCCAATGATTCCATTCAAGACTATATTTGGTAATCTTTGCATGGACATTCTCTGGAGGTGTCCAAACCATCTTAATTATTGTTTAAGAATTATAGTTTAGAATTATAGTTAATTATAGAATTATAGTTAAGAATTGAAGTTTAGGGGGCACATTGCAAAAGTAACTAAAACAGCTCACCAAATCACTTGGCTTATGAAAAATACTCTAACATGCAGAGAGAAACAAGTTGTTGTTCCTCTGTATCGAGCCTTGATAAGACCCCATCTGGACTTCTGTGCTCAGTTATGGGCACCTGGGTTTCTTCGTGATGGGGAGGAAGTGGAGAGGGTCCAGAGACGAGTGACCAAGATGATAACAGGTCTGTGGAATGAACCTTATGAGAATAGGTTGAGGATTTGTGGGTTGCAGAAATTGGACGATAGGCGAAGGAGGGGTGATATGATTGAGACATTCAAATTACTGAAGGGTTTTTATAAGATTGATCCAGAAGATATTTTTGAAAATATGACTGGTGGTGGGAGGACTAGGGGCCATGCATGGAAGCTGGGCAAGAGCGTGATTGACAAGGGTGTTAGAGCTAGGTTTTTTACTTGGAGAGTGGTGAATGAGTGGAATAAGCTTCCAGAGTCTGTTGTGGGTGCTACGACCGTGAATGAGTTCAAGGCAAGATATGATAGATACTGTGTGAATGTTGAATAGTTGTTCCAGACATGATGTTAGGGCCTCCCTCGATGAGTCTGTCGACTCCTTGGAGTTTCCTGGAACAATAATAATAATAATAATAATTGACTTGCTCATTTGTTTTGTGTTCTGATCAGTGAGTCTTATTTATTTTTCATAAGTATTTCATTTCGAATGCTTTGATTTTCTGTATTTCTTTCTGATTGAGTGTCAACGTCTTGGTTCCATACATTGCTGTAGATATAATGATGGTTTCATATAGTTTTAATTTGAGGCTTTTTGAAATGCTGTTATTTTTCCATATTTTGTTTAATTTATTCATATTAGACCATCCTTTGTTAAATCTGTATTTTACTATTTCTGTGTTGTTGAGGTTGAGTAATGAGACTGCCAAGATATGTAAATTGCTTTTCTTGCTCAAGTATGTGATTTTCTAAGTTTATTCACATTTTTTCCTTAACTCTTCCTATTTTCATTGTTTTAGATTTGCTTGGATTGATTTTCATTCCAAAACTTTTGTATTCTTCATTTAAATTTTTTATTGTTTTTTCCAGTTGTTCTTTAGATTCTGCAAGAATAATAATATCAGCTTCATATTTGATGTAGTTGATATTTGTGCCATTTATTTGTAGACCTGGTTCTTCAGCTATGGATTTGCATATTTCTTTGAGATAGTTAATAAATAAATTTGGTGAGAGTGGGTACGCCTGTATGACTTTTTTTTCCTACTTTCTAATTTATCTGTTTTTATTTTATTAAATTTGAGAGTTGCTCCATCTTCATTTTTTTTTTTTAATGATGCATCCAAATAAGTCACAAGGAGTTCCGTGAAGTGATTAGGTGTTACGGAAGTTATTTTAGGTTGGAGAAATTATTATTATTATTATTTTATTGGATAAAAACACATATTTTGTTCAGTTTATAGCTGAACACACAGGCTAGCAAAATCCACTTGCCACAGGAAAGTGGGCAAGCATATTTGTTGAGCCTGTCTTCAAATTCCTGATATCTTACTCTCATGGATATACAGGATATTATGATTGTACAACATGAAAAGTTTACATCATTACTAGCTTTCTATTGACAGTTTTCCTCCAAATTAATGTGGCATCTGTCAGGACTCCAGTATTTTCAGATATTATATTTCAATCTTCTAAAGGCACTCCTTACTCTGTCAATCTACCTAGATCTTTGTCTTCCTCTGGTTCTTTTCCCATTATACTGGCAAAAAACACTTGTTTTGCTCACCATTCTTTAAGTAACTGTACCACCTGAGATTAGTCCTTCTCACACATTCCTGAATGCTAACAAGATTTTTTGTTTTATTTCTTACCTAACTCAGATGATCTATAAGTTAAAATTGGTTGGAACACTGTTTTTGGGTTTCTTTATTTCTTTATTTATTTTTTATTTGCAGTGCCAGGCCTAAAGCTGTAACACCTCCATATTATCCAGATGGTGTACTTAATAAAGGATTAGATGGTACAGTAGATGATATCACAAAACCAGGTATCTATACTACTAATACATCTGGTATTAATGGAGGAATGAATGGGCATATTCCAACAGGAAGTCATGTTCCTAGTGGTATGTATTTTCTTGTCTTGAATTAAAAGTCTGAGATTATTTTATGCTGTTATAGGCAAATATTGAGATAGCATTAAAAAAAAAAAAACTTATTACAAAGTAGGCATGTATGTTTATCACTAAAAACAAGTGTGCTTGTTTGATCATCTTAAACATATATTGGTAGACCCATGATTTTAGGACATAACAGCACTCTAACCTTTTGTGGATGGGAGACAATAAGAATTATTTTCTTTTCTAATGTTTTGTTTGACATGAGACTTTTGATTTGGCAATATTGTAAAGTTAATATTACCAACCTGAAACTACTATATAGTATAGATCTCATCAGATCATGTTGATATAACGTTCATTTAGACAGATTTACACTATTTATATGGATATAGATTATATTGCTGTTATCTCTTTTTTTTAATTGGGTCTCTTGCCAGTGAGTGCTCTAAAACTTTACTGAAACAGGCTGTCTGCAAAATGGAAAGCCTTAGTCCTGGTGAAATAGAAGCATATTTTTAGACAGCAGGTATTCAAGCAACATAAACAGATATTGTTTGAATGTTTGCATGATGAAAATTACCATGGAAGATATTCTTTTGGACTTAAACTTTTGTTTGCCCTTGATGTGTTGAGTTTTGATATAAAATATAATTTTTAAAGTATTATTAAGTTAATCTTCAAATGAAGATTAACTTAATAATACTTTAAAAATTATATTTTATGTTTGATATATAGCATTTGGTTAGTTTTTGTTTGTGCATGCAATTCTGACATTTGCACCATTTGAAAATTAATTTTTTTTTTATTCTGAGTGATTATAACTTGAACAAAAAAATAAAAATAAATAAATAAATAAAATAAATCTGAAACTAAGTTGCAAATCAATTTGCACACAGATTTGCATCCCGGGATCTCTCTCTCTCTCTCTGTCTCTTCTCCCTGAAGAATTGATCTCTCTATTTAACTCATTGAGAGATCAAGTCTTCAGAGGTGTATTTATAATCATATTCAACCTAAAATCAATATAACTTAGCTAACATATACTTCAGATCACAACTTGGAACAGTATGAAAATCACTTTTTCTGCTTGGCCTCCTTTTAGTTATCTTTTATGGATAGACTTTAGGATTTTGGTTCTCTTGCTTCCAAGAGAACTTTCATTTTTCTCTCTCTCTCTCAAATTCACACAGGAGGAAAACTAACACAGAATTCCTCCTTCATAAATGATAGCAACATAAATCAATTGAATGCTTTCTACATTTTAAATCACAGAATACTGAACACAACACATCTTATCTTCATCCAAAGCACTTGAATAACTTAATTCACTTTCTGTATGAAAGTCACATCAAACTTCATTGAATAAAATACTAAAGCTATGTCAACAGTTTCAAATCACCCTTCAGAACTGAGTATCTTAAATAAAACAAGCTCATGACTCAGAAATTTTATGCCAGGCCTAATTCTATGTGAACTAGAAAGCAAAAAAAAATTTTTCATTTTTAATGGAATAAATCTTTATATAGGCTTATGCCCACAGTAAATTTCACATCTTTTTTTAAAGAATTCACTCTCACTCTTCCATTTCTAACTTTTCTTCTAATATCTGTAGAATCTTTAGATATTGAAGATACAAAAAACACCAGTTCTGTTTTCCATTTTCTTTCTTCTCTGGAATAGTTTATCCTTTGTGATACCCATTAACCTTCTTTCATTTTTGTGTATACTTGGCAATACAGCAAGGCAACTTCTCCTTCACTTAATCATTTTGCACCACCTACTGCTATTTCTGGTTTCAGTGCTTTGCTAGACACAGTTCTTTTCATAGTACATTCATCAATTTTCACTTTGCAGTGAAAGTAGCAGGAAGAGATCTACACATGCTTTTAAGGAATGCTGGTGGGATTTCTGACCTAATGTTCATTTTCACCTTCTTGTAATATACCATGTTAATAGGCTCTGCTTGGATACTGAATAAGGATGGACTAGCAATTGGGGATTTAGCCAACCAATTTCCATTCTGTATTGGCTTAAACCAAAAGACAATGATGGCACAAGATAAAATGTCATGCTGGCTGGAGTATTGTCTGGTTAAACAAGCCATTACTGTTTTTTATCAGTGAATCCAGGTAGGAAAGTGAAAAGTTAGTTACTGGAGTAAACTTCAACTCAACATCAGCAGAACTTCTGATCAATAATTTTCCTCTCCAAATTAATCCTGAATATCTTGTATTTGTTATTTAGTAATGGTATGACTTTTTCATGTAGTATTATAATAATTATCTTGTATCTCCCCCCCCCCCCCAAGGGTACATATCAGGAATTTGATGATGAGATATTCAGGCAATAATGATCAGGGGAAGGACGAAGTAGCTATAGTATTCAGCACTAAACATGAGGATAATCTTGAATGGTAGGAACTGTCAAGTAGATTGATGCTGCAAACAGATATCAAAAATTTGACAATGAGGCTTATTTGTGCAAGTGTTTTCCACAGAAGATTCTACTAAGGAAGAAAGGGGTTTTTGAGTCATGAAGGTCAGAAGGTCAAATTCAGGTGATTGGACTAGAGCTCTAATAGTACCAATCTATGAAAAAGGGAAATAAAACAGATGTGAGAATTACAGAAGAATTTCCTTACTGTGTGTTATAGGTAAGAAACTTGGAGAAGAACAAGCTAGCTTTAGGTCAAATAGACCTTGTCAGGATCAGATTTCCACTTTATGACAAATAGTTGAGAATTCATGGGAATATGAAAAATAATTTGTGTTTAAGTTTTATATATCTGGAAAGGCATATGACAAGGTGTCAAGAGAAAACTTGTCCAAAATATAGTTGTCAGAAGATGTAGTGTGTAAACAGAATATTGTATTGAGCAACATGTAATTTGTATTTTGGAAGTTTATTTTTCACTTGGTTATACTATAATAAATTTAATTTAATCCTTTATCCAAGTGTAAGCAAACAAAGTTTGAGCCTGAAAATATCTTCAGGACTAGGGTAAGGTAGTGCAACTCCGAGCAAAGGTGGACCAAGCTCTCATCACTCCTTGTCTCAACATCTCCCATAACTCCCATAATGCAAAGCACATCTCCTTGTGGACATGTATACTGCTATGCATTAAGGGAAGGGCCACTACCCAGACCGGTTTCAACCTTTATTGAGGTGTATTTAAGTAAAGATCTCTCTAAAAATTAGATGATCCCAAAAGATTGTTCCACTCAGTGACAGGCTCACCCTGTCACCAAGAAGAACTTCTCAGCATTGGCTCTACCCAGTGGCAGGCTCACCCCACCACCAGACAGAGCCATAATCTCAGCGGTGGCTCTACTCAGAGATAGGCAAAAACCTACCCTAAGCAGAGCCTCTCGTATATATTTATCCAGCAGAAGCAATAGGAGAGGTCATATTTATCTATAGGAGTTGCCAACAGGTGTACCACCTTTTTATTGAATTACTCTGGATTTAGAGAAAGATGTTGGAAGTTTATTTTTCACTTGGTTAGACTATAATAAATTTAGTTTAATCCTTTATCCAAGTGTAAGCAAACAAAGTTTGCTCCTCAAAATATCTTCAGGACTGGGATAAGGTAGTGCAACACCAGGAAACTCTGAGCAAAGGTGGACCAAGCTCTCATCACTCCTTGTCCCAGTATCTCCCATAATGCAAAGCACATCTCCTTGCACACCCAAACATGTATACTGCTATGCATTAAGGGAAGGGCCACTACCCAGACCAGTTTCAACCTTTATTGAGGTCTCGTCAGTGGGAGGCAGACCCAAACATGGAGACACTAAGGCTGAATATTTCAGCTATTTAGGCATAATTTTAGTGAAAGTGGGGAAACTAAATATGCAAATAGACAATTGAACAAGCAAAGCTGTTATGGTGAGTATACAAGTAAATGTAAATAACTTTATATGGAATAAGAGAAATCAGTAAAACATTGTAGTAGCTGTATACAATACTGTATATTTTAGCAATCTTGTATACAAATAAGTTAATATTGTGCCAATATTGACTTAAGGATCTAAGACCTGGTTAGAAGTAAAACAGTTAATCAAAGACATGATAATTCTAAAAAAAAAATAGGAAGTGAACAGATACCATCGGTGGCATCTGTTCATTATTTATTATTTATTCATTATTTATTCAGGTTATTTTATGTGGAAAAGGAAACAAATAGTATATCTGTATATTCTTCACACATACTAACAGCTGCATGAGACTACTTTACAACTCCACCCCCCCCCCCACACACACAAACACACCAGCCAATTACTATATGGAATTCCTGGAAAACCTAATATTTAACATAGCTACACATAAACTAACAGTTTGGCTATGCTATGTAGATGATGTTTTTGCTATTCAGCCTCCTGGCCTGTACACATCAGATAAGTTTCTAGTACATTTATATAATCAAATCCAAAAATACATTTCGCCATAGAAAAGAAGCCCTCTCCTATTATTAGACAAACTAGCAACAATACTACCAAATGGTGTGTTATCCTTCTCTCTTTATAGAAAACCCAAACATTTGGCATTGTACTTACATAAGCAATCACACCACCACCATCTACCCCAACAGTATTGCATCTTCAAAACACACGGACATTATTTATTTTAATGACACAACCCTGGAAACTGAACTCAGGTACCTTTACAACACTTTTAGCCAGTGGCTACAACCCTCATAAAATAAACAAAAAAAAGTCTGTTGACTCCATGGAGGTACCAAATAATAATATAAAACTATTCTCATCCTGTATGTTCAAGGTATATATATATATGTGTGTGTGTGTGTGTGTGTGTGTGTGTGTGTGTGTGTGTGTGTGTGTGTGTGTGTGTGTGAAAAGATAGCTAAATTTCTCTATAAATATAATATCCAAACCACATTCAACTAGCTTTCATCTGTTCTCCTAAGGATGAACTTCATCCTCTTGCTCATCCTGAAGTGTTTAAAGTTCCCTGTGTCTGCAGCTTGGCTTACTTTGGACAGACTGGTAGATCACTTAATATCCACTGTGATGAACACAAGAACTACATCAACAATCATCAATACAAGACTGGCAGACTATGCTCTAAATATTCTTTCGCAGATTAAATTGAAGAAGACGACTATGCTACACAGAAGGTGCTACAGGTCTGGGAAGACTGTTTTTGGAATCAGCATCAGCTGTGAACCACTCCCCTAACCTCAACAAATATAACTGTATCATTTTGCCAAAGACTTGGGACAGTCATTCTAATACCACAATAGCACAAACTTCTCAATTGTCCTACAATCCATTTAATTTCCAGTGAAATATTAGCAAGTTCAATAAATTAGTATAAATTAGTTAAATATTGTTTATACTGTGAAGCACTGTTATGAATAACCTGCCAACATGTAAATCATTCTATACATATGTTAGAATTCTTTTAAATGGAGTATAAATACAAATATGTCTATGCATTAATTAAAAAACTAATTAATAGTTCAAGATAAGAATCTCCTAGACTTTTGCCATGGTTAACTCATTGTTCTGATTTAGACTGGGGTAATGTAGTATGATCTCTGAACTGATAGTACTTCTCTGGCATGCCATGTTAATAACAGTTAATTTCAAAAGTACCTCTTAGTAATATTTTGGATGGGTGAATTATGCATTCTGTAATGTTTATGTGTATACTTTTCCTATGCCATGGTGAGATTTTAACTCATAGCCTGTAAGTAGAGATCAAAGAGGCTATCTCTCTTAGTAATATTTTGGATGGGTGAATTATGCATTCTGTAATGTTTATGTGTATACTTTTCCTATGCGTGAGATTTTAACTCATAGCCTGTAAGTAGAGATCAAAGAGGCTATCTGCTCTATTAATAAGGTTGGCATGTACTCAATAATCAGTTTGTCATTTGTATACATAAAATGGTAACACTGATATAAGTTCATAAATTTTTTTTTTTTTAAATTTCTTTTATAGGAATGATATTTACTCCTGAAAGAGATCCCAGTCATTGTGGAGTTTTAGATAATCCTTCAGAGCCATGGCTGAAATCTCCAACAGATCTTCCTTCAGATGGTTCCTATCAGCCTTATGATGCTGGCTTGCCTAATGGTTATTTTTACCCAGAAGACTACCAGCCTCTTACCGAAGAAATGATGAATATGAAAAACAGAGAACATCTTCGTGAGTATACATATTGTGGAAGATATTTAGGATTAATCCAACTAATATCATATGATAATAATGTTTGTAAATATGTGCCAAATAATTCAGGTTGGTAATGTTGACTTAATTCAAAAGCCCAGTATAAAATATTGAAACTATAAAATTAGTGAAGCCCTCAAGTTGTCTCATTTTACAAATGTCTTTGCTTAGATATCACAATATTTTATTAAGAAAGAAAGAATGTGAATGGCATTGATAGTTGCTGTTTAAAAAGTTTCTTTTAAGTAGAACTTGTCCAGTTTATTTAGCTTCTTAATAGCTAGACAATCTACATTTATGCATCTAGCAGAAAAGTAGTGTCTAAATTTTTAGGCAGGTAATTTTATCTTGAAATTTGCAGTCTTGTTATATTTTTAAGTCGTTCTTTATAAGATAATTTCTGATGCATCTTTCATTGACCTAGTATCAGGACCTAAAATTTTGAAGAGCTTTTAATGAAATTTGGTGTTGGAGAGGATTCTATCCTAATCCGTCTTACCCATCTTCCTTTGCTTATTAGGTTCATTGGCCATTTATATATTATGACTAGTTACAGTCAAGTAACTAGTAATAATATATAAACCTAATTTTGGTAATGAAAAGACAGTTTTATCTTGTTACAGTACTGTGTCACTGTGTGTATGGGTTATCTACCCAGCTTGTCAGTTTATTATTATTAATGCATTCCATTATCCAACTGCATATAGTGAACCTGTACCTCACTTCCTTTCCCAATTCTCCTTATGCAGCTCCCTCTTTTCTATGGAAAATCTCTTCCATATTAATCTAGTAACGATCCTTTCCAATTTATCTTTTTTGTTCCTATCCTCCTATTGATGGGCTCTGCAAATGGCTTCCCTTCTATCTGCTTAATGTTCCCCTTCCAGAGACTGAACTGGAAATCACTCGAGTCTTTCTCTGGACTTTCCAGTATATCCTAATTACCATGAAATTCAGCATATGGTAATTCATATGTGGCCTGATCACAGCTTTATAAAATGAAACCCACAACCTCTTTACTTATCATTTTAAGATCCTCCTCATCTTTGGTATTATCCACTGCAGCATCTTCATGGTTTTAGCTGTACAACCCCTGAATTTTGGGTCCTTGCCCACCACTACTTCTAGATCTCTCATCTCTTCCACCTCCTTCAAAATTTTCCAAGTATACTTTGCATCCCATCTTTGCTACCAAATTTCAAAATATCATACTTTGCAACATTAAACTGGTAGCTACTCCCCTATAATAAATTTAGTTTAATCCTTTATCCAAGTGTAAACAAAGTTTGTGTCTGAAAATATCTTCAGGACTGAGATAAGGTGGTACATCCCTTGGTAAATCGCAGCAAAGGTGGACCAAGCTCTCATCACTCCTTGTCTCAGTATCTCCCATAATGCAAAGCACATCTCCTTGAGGATATGTATACTGCTATGCATTAAGGGAAGGGCCACTACCCAGACCAGTTTCGACCTTTATTGAGGTCTTGTCAGTGGGAGGCAGACCCATTATGGGAGATACTGAGACAAGGAGTGATGAGAGCTTGGTCCACCTTTGCTGCGAATTGTATTATACATGCCAAGGGATGTACCACCTTACCTCAGTCCTGAAGATATTTTCAGGCAAAACTTTGTTTGCTTACACTTGAATAAAGGATTAAACTAAATTTATTATAGTCTAACCAAGTGCAAAATGAACTTCCAATAGCTACTCTCCTCATGTGCACACTAACAGTCTGTAAGCACCCCCCTTCCTTAGTGTTCTTCCCAGTTTTGCATTATCTTCAAACAGCTCCATATCTCCAGTTAAATCTGTCACAAACAAACATCATGAACTTACAAATTAAACAATAATGGTTCAATACAGACCCCCCATGCATCACACCACTAGCGACTTTCCTCTTTTGGGATTCCCCCTCTTCACTTCTGTACACAACTTGCTGATACTTGCTTGACTACTGATCACTTTTCCAACTCACTAATGTAGTATTTAACTCCATCTCTTCAAGTTTAGTTACCAGCTTGCTGTGTGGCAATCTATCCTTATTTTGCTGGAAAGAAACCCAAGTTTCCAAGAAGAAACTGTGCAACCTTTATATTGAATAGTTAGTTTTCTCTCAATTGAAAAGTTCTTATAAATCTTTCTCCTTTCAAAGAAGAGATTTGATCCCAGTTTTCTCGCCGAAGGATGTCATATTTTTTTGACTGCACTATCGGGACATTATGATATGTGAGAATTACTGCAAATTATCATGAAAAGATGAAGATTAAGCTACACATTTTTTCTGCTTTTTTATGTCTTTGCTCTTGGGTAATTTAGACCTAGTATCAGCGTCTAATGATTTCAATTAAATTTGGTGTGTGAGAATATTTTAACTCCATATTTGATGAGAAATTTTATATATATATATATATATATAAAAGGGAACTAAAACTAAATTGTGAGATTTTTAGAGGATTTTCCCTACTGAGTTTTTATGCAAGAGTTTTATGCTCTTTTCTTGAAAAAAGCTAAAAAAAAAAAATCATTGAAGGTAATTGGTGGTGAACAAGCTGGGTTCAATCCAATTAGAGATTTTTATTTGGACTGTATTTTTACTTGAGTCAATACCTGTATAATGTAGCCAGAAGAATGACCATGCACTTGGCTGGCAAGACATATGTTTGAACCTCTCTAAGATACTAGGAATATTTATAAGGACTTTTCAACTCAAAATGAGGACATCAGTACCTATTTAGTTGAAAAAAACCCAGATTCAAATTCTATCTAGGAGAGGAAGCATATTCATAAGAGCTTTTCCGTAGTAGGTGATTTAGCTAGTCTCGTAAAGTGGTGACCAGATTTTTCCAGTCACCACTAAATGAGACTTCAAAAGAGAAAAACCATCAAATAACACGCACATTAGCAGACATAGTCAACTATGAAGTTAGCATTAACCATTCTATTGTTACCAAATAAGTGAGGTTATATATATATGTATATATATATCTCCTCCATAATTCACTCCATCCATTTTCGGCAATGCCTTTTGTTTGAAAAGATCTTAGTTCAAATCCAATCTGGGATGCAAAGAACCTTTATAAGGGCTTTTCAACTGAAGGTGAGTTAACTAGTCCCATATTGAGGGAGCTGAGTTTTTATCTGCAGAACAGGCAAACTGGCCAGAATAACACACATAACTGATTGCTATGATATATTATGCAGATAGGATTAACCACCCTATTAGAATATCAATTAGGTTCAAAGAAATCAAGTTACTTGGTAGCCTAACACTCAAGGAAAATAGGGAATGGGATATATATATAAGCCGGGAGATAAAAAATAGAAACATTATTTTAATTAAGTAAACTGCACAACAGTTTTGTCTCCTTAAAAGACTTCTTTGGGTGTATAACGTGAGGGAACTACCAGCAAACATTGCAAAAGAAAAAAAACTTACATTAAAGTGTTAATGTTTGATTGTGTATTAACGAATGTTTGTGTGTATATATATATAAAACAAAGGCCAAGTTATTCGATATAACAGTCTATTGGACATAATCTCTCTCTCTTTCTCTTTCACTGGTAATTTGCTAACCAGGTTTAATAAATTAGAATTAAATTTTTTTTTATTTTTTTTCCAATATGATATCATTTTTGCTTAGCCTCAATCTTTTGTGATACTTATGAGTTTTGAGATTTAACCAATATTAAAGTGTATAAATAATTTAACACAGTTTAGTTTTTTCCCCTCAAATGCTTCTTAAAAGAGCAATTTTTATTTATTTGCTTCTTCTTCTTCTTCTAGCTTCGCAACTCTTTGAGTTTTTTAGCTTGCAAATTATTTATTTGCTATTAATAAATTAATTGTAAATAATCCTAAATAGATTATGCAGCACAATTTCATTAAGATCTTAAATTAAATATGCTCAAAGTTTAAAAATGCTCTAAAATATTCCAAATATTTATTTTTAATATTTTAGATGAATATTAAGCTTTTTTAATTTTTTTTTTTTTTAAATATTACTAATGCTCACTTTTCTTTAAATACAGATTCTCCATATTATGATGTCAGTGGTCTTCCTGATCCTTATGCTATTCCTGATGATGATAAAACTCAGCAAATATCACTCTCCTTTGATGAAAGTCTGGAAAGTGGTTATTCTACACCTAATTCTAGGTCACGACGTGTAATACGAGAAATAATTGTTTGAAAGTGCCACCCTACCTCTATGCCAAAGGAGCTTGTGATGTATCTTGTGTGAAAATATGAAGGAAATCTTGCCCATGTTCTGACTGTACAGACTTCATTTCTTGTTGAAAGGCATTCATTATGAATGCAAAATTTTGGTTTGCAGCAAATCATCTTACAAGGCAAAATGACAAGTTATTCTGAAGGACTGTCAGAAGCTTTACTAGGTTGGAAAATGATATGAAAATCATTTAAGTTGACCATGCTTTGTGGAAGAGTACAACATCCTCAAGTTAAAGTTTACCACAGAACACACAAGTGTATCAACTGGAAGTGTAATAATTGAACATTATAAGGGACCACCACCACTACCAGCAAAAAATAGGCTTGCACAAGGGAACACTAAAGGGGAAAAAAAACACTATTTAATTTTAAAGCTGCCAACTGCCAAGAGAGGAGAAGAGGAAGCAAAGACAAGTCTAATATCCTTTTGGTTGTTCTCTTGTGCATCCTGTACATAGCAAGAAACGTGTAAATATAGCAACTGCTGATGAAGATAAGCCCCAGGTGCTCATTAGCAGAAGAGATATCAACTGTTTAGTCTGACAAAACAGTCCAGATGTGTAAAGCCTCTCTGTATTAAAAGAAATAATGGCCTGAGTGTCTTGGTATTTGTTGGTTAATTGAAAAACATTACCGTCCACTTATAGATCCGACTCTATTTTGGCTAGTTGTTGGCATAGTCTTTTTAAGGTACTGGAGTCCTGGATTAAGAATATGCCCATTAAATTTGGTATTAAAAGTATGTTGCATTTATGAGTTGTTGAAAGCCTGAAGGTTAAAAGAGCTCTTATGAAACTCGTTATGAATGTTAGTGTGCAGAATTAAATCCAAAAAAAAAAGCAGCTGTGTAAAAGATGCCGTCCTTTGCAAGCATATTGCAAACACCTATTATAAACATTGCGACTGTCAGCATATCAACACAAGTATGTAGTTGGTTCAAGTTTAAACTACATAATTTAGACTACAGCAATGACCAAAATTGTGCATTGTGTGTAAATATTTAATAAATAAAAAAAGAGCATCCTTTTGCCAAAATATGCATCAAAATTCACCTAAAATGAGTTTTTAATAGCTTTGATGTTATTAATTACAAATGATTGCTCAAATGCACAAAGCTTATATAATACTGAGTGCTTTAAATTGATTTGTGTTTTCTATAAGTTTTATCTTTATGTTTATAGATAATGAAAAGAAGATTCTCTACTGAAAATTTTATTTTTTATCATAAAGGTGGTCTCATACGTTTGAGTGTAACCTTCATACAGAGTTCTGCCATTCTTTAGATAATTAGCATTTGTGTTCAGACTTTAAAACACAGCATCTGTGTACATACATTTCTCACAACATGTGTAAAGAAACTTCTTGCTTGTACAATACTTTTGTCTGTGTTTGTTTGAATAAAGATATTTCTTTTTTAAAAGATTGTTATATATTTTTTTGTACATCAAAAAATTAGTAAAATAGAACTTGAAATTAGTAAACTTGAAAATTTTAACATAAGTGAGTGACACTTAACCAGTGTCAATAAAAGTTGTGGTATTATTTCTATATACATATTTGCAGAAATCTTTTAGCTGTTTTTTACATTTTAAAATTCATAAATTTATTATAATATTTATATTTAAATTTTAAGTTTAAAATTATAAATTTATACTTCACTATTAATATTGTGGTCTGGTTGGGTAGATTGGTTGGAATTATGGCCAATGTGGTTAAGCCATGAGACCCCTCATAACAATTAACAGAATCCATTAATTATGTTCTTTGGAGAATTTGACTGTTTCTGTGAAATGAAAAAACTCTTGCTTCTGGCAGGGTTATGTGAGAAATTTAATGTGTAATTTATTATGTACTAGAATGTTTTAAAATTGAACTTTTATTACTAGTTAAATACTATCTAGTACATACAGGGATCTGACATATTCAATTAAAATCAAATCTGTACAACAAATTGGCATATTTTAACTGTTGGTGTTGGTAAATTTAATTATTGTACTGAATTTTTATTACAAATTGATATGCATGTGCTCTTACCAACTTTTTCAATACCTTAACCATATCAGTGATACTGATTAATCTGTAAATGGTCATTTCATTTCCAGCTCCATGCTTGTATGATGGAAATATCTTGTCCCCCCATTCATTAAGACACTTTCTTTTCACATTCCCTAGGTTCTGAAGGAGAGCCTGGAAAAAATTTGCATTAAATAATACTGACAAGGTAAATGTGATTGAATGGCATTAATAAGGTAGAGAAAACTGGAAATGCCACTCCAAATAGAGACATCAGCAGTCCTAACTAGTCATCTCTAAGGGTCTTAACCTTCTTTGTTAAAAAGTTGTATTTCCCTTGGAGTATCCTGTCATTCATTTACAAATGTGACCTGTACTTTTGCTCATACTCTCACTGATCTAAAATCCCATGTTTTGGCTGATGTTAGTGCACTCCATTCCTTTTATTTCACTTAACAAACCCTGCAGTATTCACATATCCCAAATGATAAGGTCTTCTGTAAACTATGCCTTAAACTCTGATCTAGACATATTTTTGCTGTGTTAATGACAACCTTCACAACTCCATTACAACCAAAACATAGTTCTGTCTTATTTTATGCAAGAAAGATCACAGTTCAGATCCTTCTCACCTTTGATAATATCCATATCTCCATGCAAGTTCAGATCTCAACATTCTTTCACTTACTTCTAACTTTTCCTGGTACTATCCAACTACAGATGCAAGACCCCTCAACTTCTGTGCATGGCAGCAGAAGGCGAATCCATTCTGATAATAGGGTAATCAGTGTGTTTTGTGATGAGTGTTTATTATATGGAAAATTAGCTTTTCTTTTATGAAAATTCTAGTCTTTAAAGTGATAACTATTTTGCTTGTACAACAGTTGGAAAATTTTATGTATAAAGCACGTGATTTTTCGTGTTAGTGAAAGGAATAATGTAATATACGTATATCAAAATATGAAAGGAATAAGGTGATATACGTATATTACATTATTCCTTTCTCCCCTTCAACATTAATTGACTCTTCTTGGCAATCTGCTAGCCAGGATTCTCACCTCTGTGGTCGGACAGTATAACAATGTCACATCCAGAGCCTTCTCTGTTTCCACAAACAGGAAGTTGTCCTTCCCCCCCCCCCCCTATACTTCTTGCCTACATTTCTAACCCTATACAAATCCCAAAACCTACCAATTATTATTACTATTATTATCTGAGACTACCAGACAGTCGAGAACTCATCGAGGAAGTCTGTAAATCACCCAAATGTATTATCATGTTTTCTTTTAAATGCATTCATCCTAGATGCATGTACTAACCCCTAAAGGCAAACTATTCCACTCACCCACTGCTTTGTGAGAGAGAAAAATCTAGCTCTTACCCCTTTTTTCACTGCGAATAAACTTAACTTAACTTCCATGGATGACCTCATGTTCTCTCTCTATCTCCACTATCTATAACATCTTTAATCTATAACACTCATTCAAAAGTTTATAGACCTCTATCATATCACCCCCTCTTCTCATATTAACCAGAAACTGTAATCCACATACTCAATCTGTCCTCATAATCTAAATCCCATAATCCAGATATAATCTTTGTAACTCTTCTTTTCATCCCCTTGGAAGCCAGGAGACCAAATCTGTGCACAATAATCCAAGTGTGGTTTTATCAAGTCTTTATAGAGAAGCAAAATGACTTCCTTATCCTTACATGTCAGGGTTCACTTCAACATTGCAATTATCCTCTCAGTTGTATTTTCAACTTTTGCTGTGACCTCTGAACTTCAAATTCCTATTCACCATTATGTCAAGATCCCTAGCCTCATCAGTTTCTTCTAGCATAACCCTGCTAATATATAATATTCTGCTGGAAATCTCATTATGGAAATCTCATTTAGCATATGCTAACTACTCATCATGATTGGCCGAGTGGTTAGCACATCAGCTCTCCAGCCAAAAGGCTGCGTGTTTGAATCCCACCTTGGGCATGGATGTTTGTGATTGTCTGTGAAAGTACTAGTGGTGGTAGTTGGCACTAGATGGTGTTAGTGTTAGATGATGAACGTTGGTGGAGTAGTGAGATGAAGAGTTGTAGAGTAGATGCCCTCCCTCGATGAGTCTTTGGACTCCCTGGAGGTGTGATGTTATAATAATAATAATGCCAAAATGAATGACTTTACACTTACTAACATTAAACTGATAAGCCATTTTCGTTTGTCCAAATTTTCAGCCTATTCAGATAATTTTGTAAGTGCTGGATATTAGCAGCATCCCTGATTGCCTTGCCTATCTCTGCATCACTGGCAAACAATTGCACATCTCCTGTTCGACTCTTCTTAATGTCATTAATGTATAGATTGACCAGCAATGGTCCAAGGACTGATCCCTGAGGTATACCACTAATCACCTTAAATCTGTCAGATTCACACCCACCATATACCACTTTCTGATATCTGTCTGTTACCCATCCATTGATCCAAGTCAAGAGTTTACATTCCAGTCCCATATTATGCAGTTTATGCAACAGTCTTTCATGTGGTATCCTATCAAATGCCATAGTAAAATCCAACATTATCATAGTGTATCCATTCACTTTATCCAACTTGGCTGTAATGTTATAAAATATGAGCAAATTGCTAAAACATAACCTTCCTTTAGTAAACTCATGCTGTTCCTTGCAGAGAATCGCTTGTTTGTCTACCCATTTCTGTATGCGAGTTCTTACCAACTTCTCTGAAATCTTTACTACACCAGAGATACTGATAGGTCTGTAGTTAAATCAGTTTTTGCATCACCCTTGTACACAATGAAACTATCATACAATCCTTAGAATGTTGCTCTTCTCATATTTGGAGTGATGTGTTACCATCCCAAGATTGATCACCATTTCCTCTCACAGACTAGTTCTGATCATTTTCTTATAGACATTCTCATACCTCTTGCACAGATATTTTCGTGGGTGCTCTATTTTGCTGAACCTTTTGCCACTATTCCTTCCTCTACATTCCCCTTATACCTGAAACATATAAGCAACTGTTGGTCAAGATTTTTCTGTAGTTTCAAACATCAACTTTCAATATCTTGAATTCTGCAGAACAGGAAAACAAGCAAGAAGAACCGACAATTGATAGACATCTCATTCATTTAGTCACAGTTGCATCAGTTGTAATTCCAAACAGCAGCAGCAGCAGAAGCTCCTGTGCTGCTTTGGAACAGTTTTCTCTAAAAACTATAGTTTCCAGCTATTCAAAAACACACCAACAGATACCTACTTTCCACCACAGAGTACTACTGTCCTTTAGGTTGTTTTTTTTTTCCCCCCAGCCTCTCTTCATGTGTGTGTTCACGTGGGGTTGATATCAAAAACATTCCATATGTAAGTTTATAAGTTGAATTTAATTAATTATCAACTTTTGTAATGAGATTTTAGTAAAGGTTTGCTACTTCATCATCATCAAATTCCTGCCATGTACCCTCAAGGGGTGTACAGGATATGACAGTACTACATGAAAAAATTACATCATTACTAACTTCCTATCTACAATTTTCCTCCAAATCAGTCTGTTACTTGTCAAGACTCCAACATTATCAGATCTTATATTTCTATCGTCTAAGGCTCTTTGTACCGTATCAATCCACCTATATCTTGGTCTTCCTCTGGGTCGTTTTCCTGCCAACCTGGCAGAGAACACTTGTTTTGCTAATCTTTCCTCTCCCATTCTATTTAAGTGACCATACCATCTCAGATTAGCTCTGCTAACGCATTCCTGGATGCTGACAATGTCAAGTTCTTTCCTAATATCCTCATTTTTAATATGATATTGCCATTGATGCCATCTGTTCACGCCTCTAATCTTTCTCAGGACTCTCATATCTGCGGTCTCTAGTCTTTGGTCAAGTGTTTTACTTCTGACCCAGCTCTCAGATCCATAAGTTAAAATTGGTTTGAACACAGTCTTGTATACAGCTAATTTAGTGTTCCGACTAATTTCTTTCTTATTCCATATGAATTTATTCAATTGACTTCCCACGATACCAGCTTTGCTGATTCTGTTGTCTATTTCTATATTTAGTTTACCATCTTCAGTAAAAATTGTGCCTAAGTAGCTGAAATGTTTTACTTGTTCCACAGGTTCTCCATTCACAACACAGTTGACATTTTCAATGATTCTGCCTATTTTCATTGTCTTTGTCTTTTTATTGCTGACCTTCATACCATATCTATTACAACAGCTATTCAATTTAGTCAGAGAATCTTGCAGACTTGTAGCGGATTTATTTAGAAGTATAACATCATCCGCATAAAGCAAAGAGCTGACATTAACATCTCCAATTTTGATATCAGGTTTAATACCACATTCCTTCATAATGTGATCCATATAGATAATGAATAACAGAGGGGATAATGTACATCCTTGTCTCACACCAGATTTAACATTAAACCATCTTCCTGTACTTCCTTCAATTCTAACTGCTGACTCACAACTCAAATAAAGACTAAGTATTGCTTGATATAATGCCCCATTGACACCATATAACTGCAGCGTATTGAATAGCTTCTCTCTTGGCACCTTGTCATATGCCTTTTCCAAATCGACAAAACTTAAATACAGATCTTTGTTATATTCCCATGCTTTCTCGACTATTTGTCGTAAAGTGAAGATCTGATCCTGACAGCCTCTATTTGGCCTGAATCCAGCTTGTTCTTCACCAAGCTTTTCTTCCACAATTCTTCTCAACCGTTTCTCAAGTATACTTGCATAGATCTTGCCAGGAACACTCAGTAGGGAAATACCTCTGTAATTCTCACATTCAGTTTTATTTCCCTTTTTATATATGGGTACTATGAGAGCTCTACTCCAATCATCGGGAATTCGTCCCTCTGTCCAGGCTTTCTGAACTATGCAGTGCAGCCACTGTAAGACTCTTATACCACCATACTTCAGCATTTCTGGTCGAATATCATCTACTCCTGCTGCCTTTCCACATTTCAAGCCTTTGATGGCTTTTTCTACTTCAAGTATGAATATGTATTCCTGACTGCATGCCTGGTCAGTGTTTTTTATCACTGTGCTGTCATCACTGCTTGTTTCATTTAGCAGTTTTTCAAAGTAATTACTCCATACTTCAAGGATATCTTTTTCTCCTGTTTTCATTTCACCTTTATCATCTCTAATTCCTTTTACAGCACTCTTTCCTCCATTCCTAAGCTTCTTCAACAACCTCCAGAATATTTTGCCACCTTCTTGATATTTATTTTCTATATTCTTGCCAAAGTCCTCCCATGACTTTTGTTTAGCTAGTTTTACACACTGTTTAGCTTTCTTACATTTATCTCTGTATTCTGTAAGAGTAAAAGCTGACTTATTTGCCAGGAACTTTTGATATGCTTTCTTCTTTTCCTTCACTGCCTCTTTAACTTCCTGTGTCCACCAGGGAGTTCTGATTTTTTTATCTTTGCACACAACCTCACCACATGCCTCTCTGGCAGAATCAATCAATGTTTCCTTCAGAGTTTGCCACTGAATCTCCAAGGTTTGATTCCTGTTCTCAAACTCTTTCATTTTCTTTTCAATAATATTTCTGTATTTTAGTCTACAGTTTACATCTGAGAGCTCCTCAACTTTTATTCGCTTTAAAACTTTCTTACATGTTATTCTTTTCAATATGAAATTCAATTTTATCCTGCTCAAGACTAAATAGTGATCACTTCCAATTTCAAATCCTCTGTACACTCTAGTGTCCTGCACCAGGGAGAAAACATCACTATCAACAATAACATAGTCAATGAGACTTTTCTTATTCCTAGCCTCTTCTCTCCATCTGAATTTGTGCACATTTTTATGTTGGAACATGGTGTTAGTAATAACCAGTCCATGTCCTGAGCAGAAATCCAACAGATATTTGCCATTATTATTAGCTTTGCTCTTTTCTCCAAATTTTCCCAAAATATTTTTGTATGTCTCACAATCATTTCCTACTCTGCTATTTAGATCCCCAAAAACACATCTCCAAGAAGGGGATGTATGATGTTTTGTATTAAAGGCAAGGGGCCACTACCCTGTTTTGGTGAAATACTTACAAGCTCTGTATTACTAAATCTTGGTATTTCTAGCCTAGCTCCCACTGATGAGACCTCAATAAAGGTCGAAACCAGTCTGGGTAGTGGCCCCTTGCCTTTAATACAAAACATCATACATCCCCTTCTTGGAGATGTGTTTTGGCATTAAGGGTAAATATTAAGATTAGTGATCGGAGCTTGTTCCACCTTTGCCACGAGTTGCCCTGATCTTGCACTACCTGTGGGATCAGTTAGACTTGCATCAATTGCAGGCGCAAACTTGACTTTTGGTCTGTTTGCTTACTTGGGAAATGGAGTAAAACCAGGTTTAAAATTGCTTGGTATCCTTAACATATTTATACCCAAGGTAAAAATACTTTCTACATATATATATATATATATAAAGAAACTTGCATAGCCAGTTTCTTTTCATACTCCGATTTATCTTTTCGCACAATACTCGTTACATTTTTTTTTGACTTGAGCTTTATATATTTCATTACTCTTCTCACTCTTATTACACAATATTCTTTCCACATTATCTTCTTCTTGTGGAGCTCTTGCTTATTAAGTTGCGCATCTATTCCACTCCCAACCTAAGGATACATTCAGATACTTCCTCATTTAGCACTTTTCAAAGATTCCCATCCATTGCTGACATTTTTCCTATTATGTAACTGATATCATGGGACTAAAGGATAGTATTCTACTAAGTTGATCACAGTTTAAAGCTCTGTAGTTCGGCATGCAACTTGTTGCAATTGTAACATCAATAGAATTAATTATTTCCCAAGAAAGCACGGCATGATCACTGTCACCAACAGGTCGTAAAATAGTCATATTCTTCCCAGTAACCCTGACGCTATGGACAAATCCAGGACTCTTTGACTTCGAATTCCTTCTTTCACATGCTACTTGAGAAAGATGTCTTGCAACAATTCAATAAATTCCTGTTCATTCTTGTCATGAGATTTCTCTTCTGCACAATCAATGTTTGCGGAATTAAAGTCACCCATAATGATCATTCGTTTAGTACCCAATAAGACTAAATTGGAGATGCATTTCTTCGTCCCCTACATCTGAGCCCAAGGTCTGTACAACGTCCCCACAATATATTTCATTATTATAGCCTCTACTTCACACCAGATAGCTTCAAACTCACCGCTACATGGGCATTGTTAGCATCATTGTTTTCTTGCGTTTCTACACTGACTCGGACTTAAGTCGTCTGATATTAGTAGTACCCATCTCTTCTTCTGTCCTCCCCTATCTTTTGTGTCATTCTTAAATATACTATACCCATTACACTCGATTCTAGTTACCATATCTGATTCTGATAGCCAGGTTTTACTAATGTCAACAATCTTAGCGCACATCGTATTCAGTAAAGCAACGAACTCAACCCCTTTGTTTCTGATGTTCCTAGCATTTGTGTATAGACTTAACAAATTATTACCTAGCCTATTCTTATAATTAGATATGCAACCTAAGTTAAGGGGATAATAAATCCCTCATTATTTTAAAGCTGGATACGAAACTCGGAGATCGAAATCTAAGAGTTTCATGCCGAAGAACTATCGGCGAGTCCAAGCGTAAGTCAACACCTAATTTACGGCGCCGGAAAAATAGCCTCTTGGCTCTTTATCATAGATGTACAATCTATTTGGCTTTGTTGTAGAACTTTCTCTTTCCCACTCCCCCAGACATACTCAAAAGGTCCGAACCCAAAGCAAATTTTTCCATTCCTTTGCCACATACATAATCATGCTCGAAGGCATTCATATCTTTATCACGTTTGCATACCACAGTTGAACTTTCACACACATTTTTCCACTACTCCCTTGATGATATAGCTTTCCCGACTCTCTGCATTAGGTCTTACTCAATGAGTAATTTCTTCCAGGCTCCTGGTGCCAAATGAATTCAAGCGTAAGCTGTCCCTCTTAGACAATTCTTTTCTGCCATCAAACACATTCCATATATCTGAAAACTCGCATTCGCCTGCGCATGGAATCATTTGTTGTCGTTTCCCTCCTTCTTAACTCGGTAATGTCGTATCTGGGTAGCAAAAACCCTGATACGACATTACAATTTTTACTTTCTCACATTTTTTTGCTTCTTCCTCTCTTATATCCTTTCTCATATTATATTTATTTGTCGCTACTTAAGTTATTAGTTCCTGCAAGAACTACCATCTGTTTTACTTTTCTTTTTAGTTTTTCGATTACGTTTGTAATATACTTAATTTTCGCCCCGGGAAACTACAAGTAGCGACTCCCTCAGCAAGCGCAAATTTTATGATTGAAGCACAATACCATATCACTTGAACTTGAACTTAATTGGTTGATGGACTGAGTCCTTGACTCTTTATCCCTTCATCTGGATTTTATATTGTGGGTGATGAGATTATTGTGGGTAATTTACCCGCTCATTGTGAGCATTGAGGCTGTATCAGCTTTTTCTTGCGATGGAGGATTTCGGTTTTTTATGTTTGAAACGATCTGAGGGCTTGTAGTCCGCTGCCTGTCGAACTAACTGATTTGGGTGATTATCCGTGATTGTGAAGAATTTCTCCGCAATGTTTGTCATGTAGGTCTTAATATCTGGAAGATTGGCTTCTTGATGTAACTGGATGTTTCTGATGAACCATGGGGCATTAAATGCCATTCTTAGGCATTTATTCTGTATTATCTGAAGTCTGTTGATGTTGCTTTTAGTCGTGTGACCCCAGGTTGGAGAGGCATAAGTTAGTTGCGGTCTGATTACCGATTTGAAAAGTAAGATTTTGTTGCTTATGCTTAGGAAGCTGTTCCTGTTCAAAAGTGGATATAGCTGTGCTATAGTCTGACTTGCCTTAGTGGTAACACTATCCATATGTGACTTGAAGTTTAGACGTCTATCAAGATGAATTCCCAGATATTTGGTAGAATTGCGCCAAGGGATGATTTTACCAAACATTTGTATGCTTGTATTCGGTTCTGCCTTACGTCTGGTGAAAAGTACTGCAGAGCTTTTGTTTGGATTAATTGCGATACGCCACTTGGTGTACCAATCCTCCAATTCATTGACTGCTCTCTGCAGCTTGATTGTGGCCAGGTGTGGACGGAGAGATCTGGCTATAATGATTGTATCGTCGGCATACAGAGCGGTGATAGCTGGAGACAGTTTGGGGAGATCTGCCATGTATATGGAGAAGAGCAGTGGAGATAGTAGAGAGCCTTGAGGTACTCCGGCCGTGATTCTCCTCTCCGTGGATCTGATACCGTTGAGTTTTATTTTAAATTTTCTGTTCTGTAGATATGATTTGATAAGTAGCACTAGTGGCAATGGAATACCAACTTCGTGTAGTTTAAAAATTAGTCCATGATGCCATACTCTATCAAATGCTTGAGTGATGTCTAGAAAAACTGCGCCAGTGTGTTGGTGCCATTCATACCCTTGGGTTATATGTTCGATAACTCTATAAATTTGTAGCGTTGTGGAGTGATATTTCCTAAAGCCGAATTGTTCATCTTGAATTATATGGTTGATATCTGTTGCCTCTTGAAGCCGTGTGAGAATAGCACGTTCGGCTATCTTACCTATGCATGAAAGAAGGCTGATTGGTCTGTAATTTACAGGGAACTGTGTATTTTTCCCAGGTTTGGGAATTAGGAAAACGTCGGCAATTTTCCATCGTTGTGGGAAATAATTTAGCCGGAAGATGGCATTAATGATGGCTACTAGATGCATAACCCCTTTGCGAGGAAGTAACTTGAGTACCTTATTTGTTATTCCATCTGGACCTGGAGCCTTTTTGTTATTTAGTTTTCTTAAAATCTCATATACTTCTGTTGGTGATACGGATTTGTTATTGGATTGGAATGAGGCATTTTGAGTTATTTTACGCACTTGGGTGTGAATTTTACTTATGAAATTTATATCTGTATTGATATAATTGGGGCTGCATTGTTTTTCTAAACTGTCAGCAAATGCTTCAGCTTTTTCCTCGTCGTTGTAGACAACATTAGATTCACCTTGGATTGGAGGAAATGTAAAACGCTTTGAACGGAGTGATTTCATCATTTTCCATATTGATTGATCCTCTGTGTTTAATTGGAGAATTTTGTTATTCCAGAGTTGGTTACGGTGGTCCTTTAGGGCATATCGAACCTGGTTTGTTGCTCTATTGACTGCTTGTTTATCCGCTGGGTCCATTGTTCTCTGATATTGTCTTCTTAATCTGTTTTTCTCTTGGATAAGACGTTTTATATCCTGTGGAAGTTTATTTGATGGTGTACATTTGGTTATATTTGTTACCTGCGTTATAGCTGTCAGCAGTTGTTTTTCAAGAGTCTTCACTGCTTTTTCTACATCTTCAGCAGATGTTATATGCGGTATTGGACCAAGGTTTTCCTGGAAAGCTGAGGGAAGTTGTTTCCAATTTATAAATGCGGTTGTGTTTTCTGTTATATCTTGTATGGTGCCTAGTTGTAATATGATGGGGTTATGATCAGAACTTAAGTCGTTGATTGCTTGTATCTGATAGCTGTGCGCTATGTTTTTTAATATAGCTATATCTAGTACATCAGGACGACTGGTAGCTCCATAATGTGTGGGTTCAGTGGGTCCTATTACTGTTATATTTCTTGAAGTGGTGTAAGAGTTGAGTATTCTTCCATTAATATTTGAGTTTCTGCTATTCCAGACTGAGTGTTTGGCATTAAGATCTCCGGCTATAATCACTGCTCTGCCTGTATTTAGTATCACCTCTAAGTCAGATTCAAGGAGTTTTTTATTTGGGGGGTTGTAGGCTGCATATATCGTAATGCTGCTTGTATTTTCCATATGTATTTCTATTCCTGTAGTTTCCATGTGTTCTGTTTGGGGTTCTGCTATTGAATTATGTTTTATGTTACTTTTCACAAAGATGGCAGTGCCTCCACCTCTAGCAAAGCATCTGTCTGTTCGGTAAGTGCTATAACTATTGATTCTGATTTTGTCACTTGGACGAAGATGTGTTTCATTTATGAGGATGATGTCTGCTTGAGTTTCTGCTGCAAACTCCTGCAGCTCCTGTAATTTGATAGATAAACCATTTGCATTCCATGAAACAATTTGTAATGATTTCGGTTTTCTTTTAGATTTATCCATTAAGAATTTCCATAAAGAGTGATTGTGTATGCCTTAAGATGATATCTTTGGCTTCTTGAGTTGGGTTGGTTTGTTGGAGTTCAGCAAGCATTTCACCTAAGTGGCTTGTTATGTTCAGTAGGATAGGTAGGATAGGTAATGCAATAAATTTGGTTTGCTGTGACTGCTCTGGTTTTGGGTCTTTTTGGAAGGTTGATCTTGTAACTTCAGCATACGATCTTCCATCCGTTGTGGAGACTATGGTTTGATGGGAAGACGCTTGTTCTTGAAGAGGTTTACTGGTTTTGAGTTGTAATTTTTGGTTTTGAGGAAATGCTATACAGCCCCTATAGTTTGCAGGGTGTGGTTCTCCGCAGTTTGCACACTCTGCTGGAAGTGTACGAGGTTTATGGCATTCATTTGATGCATGTTTGCCACCACATTTAACGCAACGAAATTCAGCCTTGCAGCATCGTTGGGCATGCCCAATCTTCTGGCATCTATGGCACTGGGTTGTAGTTGATTTGTGTTTCAATGCCTCAACTTTTATGACTAGATCACAGATGGTTTGGAGATTGTATATATGATTTTGGTCTTTGCTTATTTCCACTAGAATTAGAGGATAGGGTGTTTTATCAGCCCTCCGCATTCGGCTGACTTTAATTGGGCTAAATCCCTTAAGTTGGAGGTCTGCAGTGAGGTCTTCTATTTGTAATGTTTCAGTTACTCCCCTTAACACTACTTTTAAATTTTTTTCACTGTTGAGTGCAAAAGTGTGATATGGCAAGTTGTTGTTGTCTAGAAATTTGGTCATTTTTCTGTAATCTGATGATGTTTTAGGTTGTATGCGAATCCCTTCTTCTGTGTTTGTGGCTTTAATGAAGGTGATATCTGAAGATTTCAGTGTGGATGCAACGGACGTCCAGTGCTCCTTGGCCCTTAGGACGACTGGGGGTACCCTTTCTTTAATTACATTATCTGGTTCTATCTCCACTGTTTTGGGTGTATCTGCAGTAGAGGAGATTTTCCTTTTCTTTTTGACTGTTTGAAATTCTGTGTTGGTTTTCACAAACTGCGGAGTATTCTCCTGAGATGCAGCATTCTCTGTATTCGTGGAGTGACTTGATTCTTGTTCAGTCAACATACTTCCTTCATTAGAATCATCCATCCTATCTTCTGTGACTGCTGTAGGGGGGAATGTATCTAAGAGCTTTACTTTCCCTGGCCAGTTGTCGCTCAAAAGTTTTCCTAATCTTAGGAATTCTTTGTAAACTTCTTCAAATATGCCTTCATTGAGAGGTTTTGTCATGATTAACAGAAGGCAACAACTCTATTAAAATAAAGTTTGAGAAGTGGGACCTAGAGCCCAATGTAAATATCCCGTAGATCAAGTCGATCTACCAGCAAAGGTAGTAAATGTTTCACAGAACGAAGAACACTTACCTCTATATATAAATATCCCGTAGATCAAATCGATCTACCAGCATCAGTAGCAAATATTTTACAAAATAAACTTTTCTTTAGAAAATCATAACAACTATTTAAATCACTGATCACATATATAAACACTTGGCAACCGCCATTACGCACCCGCAATCATACCATATCACCTCTTTTTTCTTAGATTTTAATTGACTTACCTTGTTGTTATTATTATTACGATTTTCAAGTTTAGTGCTTTATTGCCTCTTTTTGTTCTTATTCTTTTTCTTTTCTTGTATTAGTTTCGTTAAGGTTTTTTTAACTTTTTCTAATTGTCTGGTCGTTTTTCTAATCATTTCTTTTAATCGGGATATTTCTAATGTCAGATTATCCTCGGATATGTTATCATCATCACTTGCAGCAACGCTCATCGTGACTCAAAGGTTCTCCTCAGTAGTAACAGCTTTAACTTGATCTTTTGACACTGCCTTGTTGCATGAAGTTTTCGGCGCCAATCTTAAGAGTAGTAGAAACTAATAATATTTCTACAGTTATGTTATTAAATGCGATACTGCAATAAATACACTAAAAATTACAAAAATATACTAAGATACAGCAATATCTGAGAAAACTCTCATTAAATCAAAAAAATCACCGATATTTCAAAAGCTTCCCAAGCTATTTCCTTTCTAGATTTATTTATTTATTATATGGCTTGTACACATGGTTAAAGCCAATAAGATAAAATACACATGAATATAGATAATATACACATATATGATAATATAAATTTAAAAAAAAAAATAAAACATCTACATTCAGGCAAATACAAATATGAAATTTATGACAAGCATCAGACAGAAGATTAATCATATTTTAACATTTAGGTTTTAAATCCAGTTGATCGCCTCTGGGGATAGGTCAAAGATATCCTTAAAGTCACCTGGATATGCCGTCAGCTCACATTCCTGAACTATATGGCGAATGGTTTGGGTCTCGGCTCCACAGGGATAGTGGGGATTTGGTATCTTACTCCACTTTAAAAGTAAGTCTCCACATACACCATGGCCTGTACGAATCCTGTTAGCTGTCCTCCATATATCCCTGAGCAAGTCAAATCCAGATGGATTTTGGAGGATGTTTATGTAATTACGAATTTCAGGTGATACGGCTTGGGACCACAGAACATCCCACCTACTCACCATACTGTCATTCTGGCTAAGAAGATTACGGGTGGTTTTTATGGCAGGTCTTCTGGATTTTAGTCTATTGGATGAAGCATCTGTAATAAATTCATCTATTGGGAGGTTTTGTTATTTAAAATTCTTTTATATTCACGAAGCAAGGCTTCCTGTCGTCGCAGTTCCAGAAGAGCAGTATGGTTCAAAGTGGAGAGCCATTGTAAGGGTGTACTCCTAATGCAATCCGTTATTAAATGCAGAGTGGAGTTAAGTTGAGCATCTAGTTTATTGACATGGTAACTATTGAGTCAGACGGGAGCACCATACTCTGCTGCACTGTAAACTAGACCTATGGCGGTGCACCGCAGAGTTGTGGCACTTGAGCCCCATATAGTACCACAAAGCTTCTGTATTATGTTATTTCTGGTGTGAGCTTTAGCAATGACATTAATCATATGCTGTCTAGATGGTAAGAAGGAAGACAGTTTCCTTACCAGGTGTCTATCTGGTACCCTGTTCATGTCATGTTTGCTATTCTGGACAGACTGGCCGTTCTGTGTTAATTGGAATCGAAGAACATCAAGACTAATAACAGTTTTCTAATCCGACAAGTTTGGCCTTGCTTCTCATGCTAACATTAAGCACAGTGTTCTTTGGAATCAGACAAAACTTCATTTCAGCAATTTCAAATTTCATTGTATTTTTCTTGAAACACAACGAAATCATCGGAACCTCAGTCACTCAGAACTGCATACGAATGTAAGTTTTGCGAAGTGATCACTCTTTTTCGTGTCTCGTGTACTAATAAGTTTTATATAATGAGTCGACAGGATATTCTTAATGTCTTTGTAAATGCACCTACAATGTAAGTGCATTTAATATAGAAGATATATAGTTGTATTTTAGTGTTACTCTAGCCGCTGAAAGTGCATTTTATTGTCTACTATGTTGTTGTTGAAAGTAGACTTTGCAACCACAAATAGGTATGAAAGAAACTGGATTTGTTTAATCATTAAACGAAGGCCAATAAAAATACCGACTGGTTTCACTACAGGTAACTTATGACTTCTTCAAAGTAAAAAATAAATATAAAAGTGTCAAGCTAATACCGTATTTACTCGAATATAACTCGTCCTCGGGTAATATCACACCCCTGATTTTACTTTACGAAGAAATAAATTAAAACGTTTTGCATATACTGTACTTCGCACATGAAAAAAATGTAAAACTAAGGAATAGAGAGTGAATGTTGTTATGGCAGTTTCAGATATTTTGGGATTCATTTCAATCCAACAGTCGTCGACTTGCCTTTGTCCTTGAATCGCACGATCTTTTGTTAATACGACATCATAACCATAGAGATGGAAGCAACCAGTTGAGGAAATGTGGGAGTGAGGGCATTGACTTCTGCTCGATCTTGGATTGCACGGGAATGGATTAAGATTAAGAAACCATCATTAGAACTGTTGTGCAACTGAATTTTGAGAGCTTGGTAGATGATTTTTGCCAGAAATAATTAATTTAATTACAGAAGTGTTGTCGATAAAAGATTCAAATATATCGCTTGATGAAGGTGAGCAGCTGATCGCGTAAATAACATTGATAATTAAAAATTAAATGCATTCCTTTTATAAATGTGAGAAATTATAAATTATAAATGAAAACCGAGGGCTTAATTATAAACGTCAATTTAGTTTTTTTTTTCTGAAAAACTAAACTGACGAAAATCCCTACACATATCTCGCACCACGATTTTTTAACTTTAATTTTTTGGGAAAAAAGTGCGAGTTATATTCGAGTAAAATATGGTATATAATGTAAAAAACCGTTGTAATACAAGCAATCGGAAAACCAAGAGACAGTGAATTTTTGCACAAATCATCTATTTCCTAGTCCTATTCCGAGATGATTAGTTAGATGAAAAAATTGAAGTTAGGCAGTATGAAACGACGATCTAGTCAAAGACATCCAGATATCAATTAGGATGAATCATTGGTTTTGGTTGACGGAGCCCTGTTTATAAATGACGGTGGAGGATGCTTTAATCGGATGAGAAAGAAAGTTATTTCTAGATATGCAGAGAGGCCTTGTCCCAATCGATGTCATGATGCGTGTAGGAAGAGTGATAAACCAGACCTGATCCTTCTTTGTAATAAGCTGCAATGCTGAGATGTTTCTTCATTTTTATTTGAAAATTCTGAAAGTCTGACCTATGTAATGAAGACCACTCTGGCCCTCCACGTTGTGATTTGGGTCTTTTGCTAAGCCACCCAACCAGGAGAAACAGTTTTATTCTTGAAGTGCTCCTTCTTCTAGCCTGTGGGGAGCCAATCCCAGACTGCACCAGTCCATACACATTGAGTATCACACTGAGGACCACTATCTCTACAGCTGTTGTCACTCTACTATGAGTTACTTCATACACAAAGAGAGTTTAGGAAAGGTTAGAAAAGACCATAGTCCTCAAACACTCTAATAGTATAGGGATCTGAGGTAAACAAGAGTTGATCAAAAGAGACAAGACAAAAATATATAAAAGAAATGGGTTTGGGACCACAGGAACGCTAATTTCTGTTCTGTATCATTTCCGTTCTTATTCGTATTCAGACTAATAATGTATTCAGACTAAGACTCTGATACTGGGATCCCCCATGCACTATCAGGAGACATGCTGTCTTGAGTTCAGAGTTCTGAAAGAGTCATTTTATTCTGGATTAATGCTAATCACCAAGCTTGAATATAATTTGCATACTGAAAGAGACATGCTTTCCCCATTTTTGTGGATAATTTAATTTATGTGAAACACAATTCAGAAATTACAGAAATTTAAATGATTATTAAATTTTCAGTTCCAAGCCATCTTCTTTGTCCTCCTTGCTCTAAAATCGCTGTCTCAAGGAAAGGAAAAGCAGATATATTATTATTATGAGACATTCAAATTACTGAAGGGTTATTATAGGATTGATCCAGAAGATATTTTTGAAAATATGACTGGTGGTGGGAGGACTAGGGGCCATGCATGGAAGCTGGGCAAGAGCGTGGTTGACAAGGGTGTTAGAGCTAGGTTCTTTACTTGGAGAGTGGTAAATGAGTGGAATAAGCTTCCAGAGTCTGTTGTGGGTGCTACGACCGTGAACGAGTTCAAGGCAAGGTATGATAGATACTGTGTGAATGTTGAATAGTTGTTCTTGACATGATGTTAGGGCCTCCCTCGATGAGTCTGTCGACTCCTTGGAGTTTCCCGGAACAATAATAATAATAATAATAATAATAATAATAAAATATTATTGCATGGAAATTTCCATGGAGTCCCGAGACTTATCGCGGAGACACAAACTATGAACAAAATATATATCTACTTTCCTTGAAACCATTAACAGACAAAGCACTCACAACTGATTTTCATTCAATTCATTCACTACTATCCAAGCAATAAATCCAGTCCTTACGCCTTTACTAACTACACCCATACCCAACTGCCAGCGATGATCTCTTGTTCATTTTCCTTCTAGCTTAGTTCTGAAACATTACCAATCCATAATCCTGAAACTATTCTCATAGGAAGCATTCTACAGACCACCCACCATTTTGGTCACTTGCCTCTGGTCCTTGTCATTCCTTCCTGAGCACAATAATCTAGATGTCGTACCAAAGCTTTATAAAGGGAAATGATAACTCCCTTATCTCTTCTTGTTAGTGTTGTTTTCTTCAATAACCAAGTAATCATGTGAGTTACCTTGTCTACTTTGGCAATATGTACTCTAAACTTCAACGCACTATTCAATTTCACTTCTCAACCTCCAAATGCATGGTCTTCATTAATTTCCTGGAGTACACTTTCCCTAATGTGGTACACAGCTTGTAATCTTTGTATACCAAAATGCGTAACTTTACTCTTTTTCACATTAAATTGACATCCATTATACTGTATGTATATGTATATATATATAAAATCCTCAAGGGCTCACTCTAGTGAGTACGGGCACGGCAAACCCGAGGCACCTGAATCTGGACTACGCCTTACTTCATGTAATATGCATCTGTTATATTATCTGTAGACTAGTCCCTACTCTTCTTTCCCTCTGTATTTCTTTTAATCTTGCTCCTTCCCCCAATGCTATTAGAGTATTCGAGTGCTGTCCTTGTTACCAAGGACAGCACTGGATATTAGGCTTCCTGGATAGCCAGTGACAAGTGGGCTACAGGAGCTAGATCCACAGAACTCGAAAGTAATTACTAGGAAAAAGTGGAGCATGCCTGAATATCGACAAGTCATGCAGTGCTGCTACAGTTCAAACCCATCAGTTAGGGGATTATTATTATTATTATTATTATTATTATTATTATTATTATTATTATTATTATTATTATTATTATTATTATTATTATTATTATTTCCGAAATGAATGTTCCACCTTCGTCTTGAAATACACCCAAAGTCGGAAATTTCATTCGAAAGGCTGATGCAGCAACGCAGCTTCATTATCAAATGCAAAAGCCTGTGTAGCTCAGTGGATGTGGCGTTTGCACACCATCGCGCTAGGCCGCACGAAGGAAGTCTTGGTTTCGAGTCTAGTCGGAGACTAGAGGAAATTTTTCTAAGCCTTTTTTCGACCAGTTCCCGAGTTAGTCGATCTCTGGCACGGGCAAGCAGGTTTTTCCTCCCGGAAACTCGGGTTTTTCGTCCTGTAAACTCAAGAAAATCGACCGTAGAACCCACATTATTTCAGACATTAAATATATTGTGTTAGGGTTAGAGACCACGAGATGGCGGCACATTTTGAGCCGTCTCTCTTCACTGCGTACCGCTTAATTAGTGATAGCCTTGGGCCATCTGTCTCTGATTGGGTACCAGTGGAGATTGAACTGCCCACTCAGTCTCCAAAAGTTAGATAGGGCTAAATGGCCTCGCCTACTCCCGTATATACGGGAATAAAAAGGCGTTAGCTGATTTTTTTTTTTTTTTTTTTTAGATATTTAGAGAACTGGAGTTGGAAGCATGAAACCTCAAGCTGTAAAAGGAGACTGTACCGACCCTGAAGTGACCAAGAATATGAATGGAGCAGAACCAGATTCCAACATGCAGAATGCTGAAAATTTTGAAAATATACAAATAGTTGAAAGGAAGTTATCAGATAAGGAACAAGAACTAGCAAGAAAAATTATCGAGCAAATGAACAGTAACCAGGAACGAGTTAGGCTTCCAGTATTGAGACAAGTACCTCAACAAAAACTGAAGGAACTCCTACAAGAGGCCAATAAAGCTGCAAGGTCTATTCCTACTGGAAATATTGGGCAAACGAATCAACTTATGTACTCAATAGCCTACGTCGTAACATCTGAATTAGGATACAAGATTAGTGAACCCAAAAGCAGTAAGGCTCAGGAACCAAAATGGAAGCATAGATTTGGAGAATAAAATTCTTAAACTCAGAGCAGACGTGAGGAATTTGAAAAACCTTATGGAAAAGAAGCTGAAAAACACGAAAATCCGAAATAACCTCATAAAGAGATATAATAGTGGAACACGACCTATTGATGAAGTATTAGAGGAAGTGAAGAAAAAAATAGTTGCAGCTAAAATAAAAAGATACAATGCACGCATTGAACAGTACAAGCAAAATTCGATGTTTCGCTGATATCAGTACCAGTTTTACAAGAAAATTGATTGCTGCAGGAATGATAATCTTAAATAAAATATAAATATAAATACCAGAGACAAAGAAAATACACTTAAGTTTGGGAAAAATCTATGGGACAACCCTATGAGGCACAATAACAAGACTAAGTGGATTGAACAAATTACGAACGAATCTCAAGAATGAAAAATGGACCAATTGAAAATAACTACTGAAATGGTTCAAAAACAAGCTAAAAAATTGATCAACACCCGGGAAGGATGAATTACATGGCTACTGGTTGAAATATCTAACAGAACTTACACGAAAGACTTGCTAACCAATTTTATGATGTTCTAGAAGGAAAAAGCAAAGAAGAGTGGTTCACAGCAGGGAAAACGTTTTTGATCATAAAGGATAAAGAAACAGGTACAAACCCAGAAACCCGCTGACCAATAACCGCACCAACAACTTTTAAGCTACTCACAGGCATACTAGCTGATAAATTATAGAAATATCTTAAAGCAAATTCTCTTTTCCCAATTGAACAAAAAGATAACAGCAAAAACTCAAGAGGCACAAAAGACCAATTGCCGATTGATAAAATGATTCGGAAAAATTGCAAACGTAGAAAAACCAACCTTCATATGGTTTGGATAGATTATAAAAAAACATTTGATTCGGTGCATCATAGTTGGATTTTAAAATGCACAGAACTCTTCGGTATTAGCGAAAACGTACAAAACCTTTGCATTCCAGCATACCTCCACTATTGTTTATATTATCATTGTCCCCTTAACTAAAATTTTAAATAAAACTGCTCATGGTTATCAAACTGCACAAAAAAGTGCAAAGATATCTTACCTTTTATACATGGACGATCTGAAGTTGTATGCAAAATCAGAGAATGAACTCAGATCATTGCTTAATATTGTGCACATATTCAGTCAAGACATATCAATGGATTTTGGCTTAGACAAATGTGCAACTGCTAGAATAACAAGAGGAAAGTTTGAAGATCTGAACGAAATCGAGCTGTTTAATGGTGAAATAATCAAGGCAATAAAATTCGCAGACAGCTACAAATATTTGGGAATTTTAGAAGCATCACAAATTCTTCACAATAAGATCAAAGAAAGAACTAGAGCAGAATATATAAGACGATTAAATAAACTCCTTAAATCATTGCTTAATGCTGGAAATTTCATAATAGCAATTAATACCTAGGCCATACCTGTTCTGAAATATTCAGCAGGCATTGTTGAATGGACCAAGCACGAGGTGGAAGATTTAGACCGAAAAACTCGAAAATTAATGACAATGCCATGCCCTCCATCCTCATAGTGACATTGATAAGCTCTATCTATCACTCAAAAAAGGAGATAGAGGATTATTACAAGTAAAACAAGTTACTGAAGAAGAAAAACGAAATTTGAATGATTACCTGCAGCAAACAACGGAAAAATTTCTAATTGAGGTAAGGAAAGAGGGTTTATTTAAACTCATGGAGACAAAATTGGAATACAAAACCAACCAAGTAAAAGTGAGAACTGAAAAATGGAAAAATAAGGCATCGCATGGAAAATATTTTCACAGCATAGAGGACAGCACTGACAGCAACTTGACCTGGCAATGGTTGAGAAATGGAGCACTAAAGAAAGAAACAGAATCGGTAATTTTTGCAGCAGAAGAAGATGCCATTAAAACCAACGTTATTAAAACCAACGCAAAAATACAAAAAATTCAAGAAAATAGTAAATGTAGATTACGCAAAGAAAAGGAAGAAACAGTAGACCACATTATAAGTGGATGCAGCAAAATTGCACAAATTGAGTACCGTAAAAGGCATGATAACGTAGCTAATGGCATTTATGTAAAAAGTATGGGATTAAAGCATCTAAAGACTATTGGAATCATAAAGTTCACCAGAAAATGGTTGAGAATGAAAAAGCTAAAATACTCTGGGGTTTCACCAGACTGACAAAAGCTTGTAATATAATACACCCGATATCACAGTGGTTGAAAAAAGTGAAAACAAGGGTGTTCAGTTTATCGAAATATCAGTACCAGGAGATAGTCAGATTTCATCATCATCATCATCATCATCATCATCATGCGTATCAAGGATTTTGGCCTAGCATGGCCTGTTCCGGCCTTAGAAGTCATCTTTGAATCGTTTAAGAGGACGTCCTGGTTTTCTTTTTCCTAATGGCTTGTACTTTAAGGCTTGTTTTGGTAATCTTTCTGTTTTCATTATTTGAGAACGTGTTCCATCTATTTATGTTTATATTTTTTAATTTTTTCTATTACTGGTTCTTGGTTTAATTCGTTCATAATATCTTCGTTTCTTTTGTGATCGAATAGGATATACTTTGCAGTTTTTCTCATAAACTTCATTTCTGCTGTTGTTAATCTTTGTTTGTCTTTTTGTTTTATTGTCCAGATTTCGCTTCCATATATTAAGACTGGTAGGATCAATGTATTGTATACTTTTAGTCTAGTTTGTTTTTGAACTAGGTTTGGTTTAAATATAGCGTTAATTACACCTGTTATTTTTAAATATTTTGCAATTTTTACGTTTATATCTTTTTCATTTTCATATGTGATCATACATCCTAGGTAGTTAAATGAATTCACCTGTTCTAAGATCTTGTTATCTATTACTATTTTAGTTCTTGCTGGATTTTGTCCTTTAAAGGCATTAGTTTTTGATTTTTCCATTGATATTATCATACCATAATCTCTGGATATCTCATTTAGATCTAAAATAGCTTTCTGTAAGTTATCTTCAGAATTTGATTATTATTTGGTCGTCGGCAAAGAGGAAAGTGTTTAAGTTAACTGTAGGAGAAAGTTTAATTCCTTGATGTAAATTTTTATTCCATTTTATTATTATTTCATTTAAGTAGATATTAAAAAGATTTGCTGAGAGGGGACATCCCTGTCGGACCCTTTGGTTTATCTCTCTCGTATATGATAGCTCGTGATTTAATCTTATTTGTATTTGATTAATTCATATATACTTGTGATAGCTTTTAGGATATTATTTGGTATTTATCTTTCTTTTAATATGTTAAATAATATGTTTTGTTTAACTTTCTCAAATGCTTTTTCAAAGTCAATAAATGCAATATGTGTTTCTAAATTATATTCTCTTCTTTTCTCTATTATTAATTTTAGGCAAAATTCCGGGTCTATACATGATCGTTCTTTTCTAAATCCATTCTGTACTTCTAGAATAAAGTTTTCGGAATATTTCATTAGTTTGTTATTTAAGATTCTGCTATATGTTTTGTAACAGGAATTTAGTATACTGATACCTCTATAGTTTTTAGGGTCATCTCTATTACCTTTCTTAAAGATAGGAATCACAATTGCTTTTTTCCATTCTATTGCGGGGATACCAGTTGAGTAAATTTTATTTAAAAATAATAAGAGTCTTTCTTTGAATCTTGTTCCTGCGTATTTATATAGTTCTGAACCTAGCTCATCTTCTGCAGGTGATTTTCCGTTTCTTGTTTCTTTCAGGCTGATTTCTAATTCTTCTTTAGTTATTTCTTTTTCATTTTTGTTAATTGTTTGCCAGTTGTCTTTTTTAAAATATTTGTCTGTCCACAGTTCTGTGTAGTAATTTAGAAATTCTTCTAATTTCAATTCAGTGTTTAATTTTATGTTTTCTTTTGTATCTGCATTTAAGTATTTCAAAATCTTATATACATTGGGTCTTATTTTATATAAATCATGTTCTAAATTAGAAACAAATTTATTCCATGATTCTCTGTCTTTTTCTGACTTCTCTTTTAGCAATGGCTCTTATTCTTTTCATCTTCTAATATTTTACTGCTTAACCATTTGTGATAGGCTTCTTCTTTCTAGAGGAAATTTTTCTAAGCCTTTTTTCGACCGGTTCCCGAGTTAGTCGATCTCTGGCACGGGCAAGCAGGTTTTTCCTCCCGGAAACTCGGGTTTTTCGTCCTGTAAACTCAAGAAAATCGACCGTAGAACCCACATTATTTCAGACATTAAATATATTGTGTTAGGGTTAGAGACCACGAGATGGCGGCACATTTGAGCCGTCTCTCTTCACTGCGTACCGCTTAATTAGTGATAGCCTTGGGCCATCTGTCTCTGATTGGGTACCAGTGGAGATTGAACTGCCCACTCAGTCTCCAAAAGTTAGATAGGGCTAAATGGCCTCGCCTACTCCCGTATATACGGGAATAAAAAGGCGTTAGCTGATTTTTTTTTTTTTTCTTTTTTCTTTTTGATTATTTCTTTGATTGTATCAGCCCAGATCTTAAGTTTTTTCCTTTTATTGAATTTTTTGGTCTTTCCTAAGCTTTCATTTGCTCCTGCATTTAGTATCTTTTTTATATTAAGCCATTCTATTTCTTCATTTTGTTTTATTTTATCTAGATATTGGTTAATTCTTTGTTCATATAGCCATTGTACATTTGTGTCATTCAATAGTCTAGTTTTATAAACAAATGTTTTAATTTTTCTTTCTGTTCTTGTTACTTGTAAAATTAAGATTACCACCATTTAGGTGGTAATCTTAATTTTATTTTAACAAGGAAGTGGTCACTGCTTAGTTCATATCCTCTGTGAACTCTAACATCTAGTGAAAATTTTGATGTCTTTTCATTTAATATAAAATAATCTGATATTGATTTCCATCCTCTTGCTGCCCAAGTATATTTATGTATGTCTTTATGTTTATAGAAGGAATTCATTATTTTTAGGTTATAGTCGGATTTGTGACAATGAAACTGAAAAAATTACAAAGTATCGTGATTTGCAAGTCGAAGTTGAACAAATCTGGCAAAAAGAAAACGAAAGTTTTTCCCATTATAATAGGTGCTTTAGGCGCCATCCCTAAAACATTGAAAAAACATCTAGAAGCACTCGAGTTAGATGGATTAAAAATTGGGCAGCTGCAAAAGGCCGCTTTGTTCAGCACAGCTTTCATTTTCAGATAGTATTTCCACAACTCATAGGCCCTTGGGTAGGGCTCGAATTAGTGGACTATAACGAGCCTTTTCTTAAGACTGAGGAAGCAAATCAATCACCTTGATTATAATCCACTCACGCCTAACCTAACTTTGCAACATCAGCAAATAACTGAATATCTCCCTTCAAATTACTTCATATAACATATATGTACAATTTACATAATGGTAGTCCAAGCACAGAGCCCTGCAGCATACTACTAGTCTCCTGCCTTCTCATGGATTGTGGTCTTCCATATACAATATTTTATTTTTTAGTATCTGTCCATCAGCCACACTTTTATCCATGTCGCCAGTTTCATATTCGTCTCCATTTGTTGCAGATTGCATAACAGAATTTCATGTGATATCCTGTTAGACGCCTTTACAAAATTCAGTAGTATCATCGTTTAGCCATTCCTTTGTCCAACTCAGATGTCACTCTATTATAAAAAGTTAGTATATTACTAAGGCATGCTGTCTGCCTTGAGGAGAAGCATGGCTTTGTTAAAGGTCAGTCATGCCTGTTTTTATTCACCCATTTTTTAATTTTCTTTTTGACCAAATTTTCCAGTGCTTTTACTACTGTTTCTGAGATACTGATTGGTCTATAATTTGCTGCAACAGACTTAGATCCTTCTTTATGCAAAGGAATTATTTTGCGCTTCTTTCACTATCTGGGACTTTGCCAGAGCTGAGACTTATATGACACAGCCTAGTCTATGGTATCACCAATTCCCTGCACATTATCTTAAAATGCGAGTGGATGTTGCATTCAATCTCACAGTTGCATTTGCATTCAGATTCTGAAACATCCTATAATAACAATCAATTAACGCCTTTTATTCCTTTATAGGGAGTAGGAGACATTTTGGAGACTGAGTTGGTTTAATTTCAACCGGTAGCCAATCAGAGATAACTGGCTCGTGACAGCACTAGTTATAAGTGGCAACCTACGAAGAGATTATTATTATTATTCCTGATACCTCCAAGGAGTCCGAAGACTCATCGTGGGAGGAGGGCAAACAAATACTGTCATCTCTTAGTAACTAACCCCTAACAGAATATGTCTGTTACGGTCGATTTTTTTGAGTTTAAGGGACGAAAAACCCGAGTTTCTGGGAAAAAAATCCGCATGCTCTTGTCAGAGATCGACTACTCGGGAACCGGTAGAAGAAAAGATTAGAGAAAGTTCCTCCATTCGGCGACTAGACTTGAACTGAAGTCTGTCTTCGTGCGGCCTAGTGCAGAGGATGCCATTGAGCTACATCTTATGTGCCTTCAATTCATTAACTTCAATACGAAGATGAATTCTCAAGTTTCTTCTTCTTATTATTATTATATCACACCTCCAGGGAGTCCAAAAACTCATCGAGGGAGGGCATCTACTCTACAACTCTTCGTGTTACAACTCCATCAACTTTCATCACCTAACACCAACGCCATCTACTACCACTAGTACTTTCACAGACAATCACAAACATCCATGCTCAAGGCGGGTTTCGAACCTGCATCCTTTTGACTGGAGAATGGATACTCTAACCAGTCGGCCAACCGGGATGGCAGAAAGTGCCTCCGGTCAGCTACTAGACTTGAACTTAAGTTTGTCTTTGGGCAGCCTGGTGCAGAAGATGCCACTGAGCTATATCTTAAGTATTTATTTAAAAAATTCCCAGCTAAATATTTATTATTTTTTATTATTATTTTATTTATTAATTATTTTTTCTGATAAGTTTTTATATCGCTTGTTCTAATTACATTTAGATTATTTAAATCAATACATGTTTGCATAACCGAAAGAGGCGGTCTCTACTGGTTTTAGGGAATTTTGAGGTTAATTTAGCAGGATTTTATTTTTAGCAATATAGAAACTAGACAGGAGTGTTTGCATTTAAACATGGCGGCTCTGCTACTGTTGCGGAGTATTGGCTATGGTAAAGTATTTAAATTTTTCCGTTCTTATATCACAGTTAAGATTACAAAGATTATTAGAAAAGCCCCATAGAAACTGAAAAAGAAGTGATACCTTATTGATGGAATAATGTTTTTAAATGCAGTTGTCTTTGTATTTTAATAAGAAAAGTTAGCACTTCCAAACTTTTTTTCCCGTCATCATAGAGTTGAAATCGAAAATTTTGATGAATTTCTGTCGTGGAAATCGCAACGACTTATTGATAAATGAATTGGTACTTTTGCAATTTTAATTATTTATTCCATCTTGTTGCATGAACACTGGGGGAAGAGCCGAGTGTTTTAGCCGGTCTCAAATAAGGCAGAATGGTGGGGAGGAACTCGTGTGAAATTAAAGAAGAGGTACCATACCCCACCCCTAATAACAGCAAAATACAAAACTTAGGCAGTCTTTAAAATTTCCAGATAAATTTATTTATATTTTCTTGTGTAACAGTAGCATGAGTAATGATTTTTTTTTTTTCTGAAAAATAACATTTTAAGAATTTTAAAGTTCAAGTGTTGTGTGTTTCCATTCAGAATGTAAGAAGTTCTTTAGACTGCTGTCACAGCTTCACACCTTGTAGAATCTCCTCCTCCCAACTTCACAAACGCAGTGCGAAATCGTTTAAGGAGGAGGGGATCTTAATAATAACAAACTTTTATATGATGTGAATGATGACTGCTATGTGGGACTAGATGTATGTAGAGTTTATGTATATGACCTATTACAGTAGGTCATATACATAAGTTCCTGTTCTTTGCTCCTTGAATTATACTTGACAAGAAGATCCTATTTCTTGCCAACTATTCGAGATATACCATATTTTCCTACAAGTTATATTGGATTCTCAGTGAACAAAAGTTTTTTTTTTCTTGATAAAGGTGATGTAGATATGCTGCAGGATGATGTAAATAAATTGGCATTGTTGAAAAAGGATAATGATTATCAATTTAATGTTGCAAAATGTAACATTAAATGTATTTCGGTTTGAAAAAGTTGCATATGGTGTATCATATTGATGGTAATGAATTGCAGGAAATTGATGAGGCTAGGGATTTGGGGATAATGTTTTTTTTTTTTTTTTATGTTGGCCCATATATGAGAGGTTGGCTAGTCAACCTATAGTACATAGTACCATATTTGGAGTGGGTTGGGAAAGGAGAAGAAACTTGTTTACATTTGATTTTAAAGTCTGTATGTTGTATTCCTTGAGAAATACATCAGGGGAGACTGTTCCACAGTACCAGCGATGAAGGAGGAGGAAAAGAAACTTGTTCTGTGGGTTTCAAGGTGTACTGTGAAAGGATGTTGGGCAGCAGCTGTAGGTGTTCCAATGGGCTTAGTACAGAGTGGGGAAATTATTGATGCTGTTTCAGACGAACATTTTATTCTGCTGAAGACTAAATAGAGATCACTTCCAATTTCAAATCCTCTGTAGTCTCTGGTGTCCTGCACCAGGGAGAAAACATCACTATCAACAATAACATAGTCAATGAGACTTTTCTTATTTCTTGCCTCTTCTCTCCATGTGAATTTGTGCACATTTTTATGTTGGAACATGGTGTTAGTAATAATCAGTCCGTGTCCTGAGCAGAAATCCAACAGGTATTTGCCATTATTATTAGCTTTGCTCTTTTCTCCAAATTTTCCCAAAATATTTTTGTATGTCTGACAATCATTTCCTACTCTGCTATTTAGATCCCTAACAAGGACCAACTTTTCCTTTTTCATTGTGTCAGTTGCTTTTTCTAAAGCCTCAAAAAATTCCTCCACTTCTACCTTAGTAGAACCTTCTGTGAGATCATAGGCACAAATAAGTCTCATTGTCCAGTTCCCCATTCTCATATTTGCCCACATTACTCTACTTGAGACTGACTGCCATTCAAGAAGATTAGCCTCGTATTGTGTGTTGAATACTATGGCTACTCCTTCTTTTCCTTGATTGTCATTGCCTGAATATAACATTTTGTATTTATTGCTCAGAAAGATCTCACCAGTTTTTTCTTTTTTGTTTCAGTCACCCCTATTATGTCGATCTGGTACTTATCTAATTCCTCAACTAGCTCCATTTCTTTGCCATTCAGGCTTCTTATGTTGATAGTACCGATCTTTACTATCAACATAAGAAGCCTGAATGGCAAAGAAATGGAACTAGCACATTGCATTTTTCTTTCTCATTCTAGAAACCTTGCACTGTACACACCAACTGTATCTGTTTTCTATACCATTTCTAGTAGAGAGAGATAATTAATTTCATTCATTGACTCAAAAAACTCAGTCATTTCTTTCCCCCCCTCCCTAAAAGAAAAAAAAAAGGCTTTTGCAAAGTTAAATGCATCCAGCAGGGAAGTATTGCTTTTATATTTGGAAAGGGTGTTTAAAATTTTTATTTATTTATTTATTTTTTATGTTGAGCCCATACACGAGAGGTTGGTTGATCAACCTATAGTACACGTATATGTAACTCCGCTCATCAGTTTCTTTCATATTCTAGTACACAGACATGTATTCTCTGTCCATTGCTTTTTTTTTTGCCATTAATTAAAAAGTAGCAGTGAAAAAAAAAAAGTTTTTGTTATAATTTATTAGAATTTTACTTTAAATTTGTGAGGAAGCTAGATAGAACATATAGTCTGTGGGTAGTTTGCACTTGGAGAATTTGTACTTAAATGTAATATTTTAGTATAGTTTGCTAGTGTTTTTTGCGCACTGTTTGAATAATAATGGCAGCCACAGTTCACCTAATCCTCCACCATTTAAGGACTACATTTTACATAGAATACTATAGGATTTTGTAGAATGCAGTGCTTGCAGCATGTACACATCCTGGCAGTTAGAAATGTGGTGAGAGACCAGGCATTCATGTCTGTGTAAAATGTAGAAAATGGGAAGAACATCATGATTTAGAAATGAGCATAACAGACTTCAGCAGCATTACCTCAGAAACGGGCAAATACCAACTTAGAGAGAGTATCAAGTGTGATTCTCTCTCTCTAATCATAGTGTGATCATGGTGAGGAAGACAAGCGGCATAATAAGAATATAAAATTGGAGAGTGCAGTAGGTTTGAAAGATGGTATAGTTTTGGAAGATGAGTGTCGAGTGAGAGTTGGCAGCTTATACAGAGAGAAAGAGATGCACTGAAAGAATTGGAATATGAGGAATGAGTTAAGAAGTGTGAAAGAAGAGATTAGGGAACTATAAACACTGAATATGAAGCAAATCAGAGTTGGAGTGAGAGAGAGAGTTATAGGAATGATAAAAGGGGAGAGAATAAGAGAACCAGTGGAAGAGAGGGAATCTAAGGAATGCCATATAGTGCAGGAACCAGGGTTGTGAGGCAAGGAATGGTGCACGATCATGGATCAATATTCATTGATCCATGATCGTGCAAGACAGAATGGCAGAGGAGTGTTTGCCTGAAGAACAATAGACATTGTGACCATTGCAATTAAGCAAGGTGAAAGAGCGGATGAAATGATTGTGATGGTGGGCACAAATGACATGAGAGACAGTGTGAATTGGGTGGCATGAGATATGAGGTTCATGCTTGAGGTTGTACAGAAGAAGACACAGAGGGAAGATAGTGAGTGTGTCCAGGTATGATGCAGAGCTGAGGGAAAGGATGTCAATAATGGATAGCATGATAGTCAGAATGTGTTGAAAGAGAGGCTTGGATTATGTGGATACTAGGAGGGTATTTGAGGACAGAAAGGAACTATATGTGAGAGACTGCTTGTATTTGAATGAGGAAGGACATAAGCATCTAGAGAATGTTGTTCTCTGAACAAGTCAGTATGTTGATGCAGGGAAACTTGAATTATCATGGACGATATCTGGAGTGGCCTCCTGTGGGAATAGTCACTTGGGAGAAGGGAGTATACATTGAATCCAGTAATGGGAGGAGATAATGATAGGTATAGAATCAGTGACACAGTGCCTTGATGATTCTTTATACAAATGCCAGGAGCTCCAGGATGAATTGGTGGCACTGATAGCTTCAGCCTGTCCAAAAATTATTGGGATCTTGGAAGTTTATTTTTCACTTGGTTAGACTGTAATAAATTTAGTTTAATCCTTTATCCAAGTGTAAGCAAACAAAGTTTGCACCTGAAAATATCTTCAGGACTGAGGTAGGTAGTGCAACACCAGGCAACTCTGAGCAAAGGTGGACCAAGCTCTCATCACTCCTTGTCTCAGTATCTCCCATAATGCAAAGCACATCTCCTTGCGGACATGTTTACTGCTATGCATTAAGGGAAGGGCCACTACCCAATGGATAGTGGCCCTTCCACTTGCTTTCAACTTTTGAAAGGGAAATCTTAAAAAAATAAAAAAAAATGTCCCAGTGAATGATATTGGTCTCTGGAGGATCAGATACAACCATAAGTTACATCAACTTTATAAAGAAGCCACAATAGCTAGTGTAATCAAGTTCAAAAAGTTGTAGTGGGCAGGACAATTTTTCACAGGGAAAATTACAGTATTCTTAAGAAGACAATAAATAGTAAAATTCTTGGTAAAAGACCATTAGGAAAACCTAGAACAATATGGATATACATCATTAGTCAAGATAGCAACATCATATTACAGTGTCTGTATTACAAGATAGCAACACCATATTACTTTGCCACAGTTACAGGAGAAGTCAAGCTTTGGACTGACATGGTTGGAGGCAACAGATCTAGAAGGCCAAGGCCCAATTTCATAAGAAGAAAAAGAAAGCCAAGGAGGGATTTGAATAAGGTGATAAATTAATGAGGATGCCAGTTTAACATGATATAGTATAAGGTTTGGAATTTTGGGTTTCATAGATGGAGGTCGCATATGCTATTGGTAGAACTATGCTGGTGGAGGCAAAGTCCCATGGTGATATTAGTTCTCTTTTCCACAGAAGACAATCCAGAGGATTGCTGTGATACTGAGGATTCACTAATAGAAATAAGTGGATGATGGTTTCATTGTATATGATCTTGATCATATCACATCTAGTACTGTGTTCATATCTGAAGTCATTGAGATTTGATGGGATAGAAGAAACTTCAAAAGCAGATACAACATCATTGCTATGGAACATTGGTTGAGAATAGACTGAGAACATAATCTGCAGCTGAGTTTGATTGATAGAAGATGTATGAGTAATATCATTGAGATGCTTATTTAATTTTTTGAGAGGTATTTACTGGATGGACACTGAAGAGATTTTTTTTGTGGTAGGACAACAGACCATTCTTGGAAGTTTGTAAGGAAGAGAGTAAGAAGTCCCCCCCCCCCCATGGATGTATTATTTCTAGTGGATCTCCTCTGATGAGTCTCATGACTATGAAGATCTTTCATAACACAAGGTGCTATCAGAAAGAAAGCGGAGTAGGCTAATTAAATTTTTACAATGTATCCAATGATGGAGGAGCCATTTGTGGCTTTACCACAGTTCTAGTCTTTTATGATAAACATCATCTCTAAACTGCCTTAAAACATTGCAGTAAGAATTCTTCATTGACTGTCTGACCAGGTGGACAAATTCTCAATGCATAATCCCCATAATGTTGAAAAAGACTATCAGCATGCTCTTTGTCATACACCTGACTTGCCTTCTTCGATCTTAGGGGATGTGGACCCTACCGTTGTGACAAGGCTGTTTTGTCTCCTGATTGTAGCTGTAAACCTAAGTCTTGTCTCCTGTGATGATTCTTGAGATGATGGTTGGGTCATCAGTGGCCTTTTGATGAAGATCTTGACAGATGTTCACACAGTGCTCTTTCTAGTCAGAAGTCAAGAGAAGGGGAATGAACTTGATAGTGATGCAATGCATGTTCAGATCTCTCATGACGATCACTTGAGCTGCTTCATATGAAATCCCAATTCTGTCAGCAGTTCCTGGATGGTGATGCGTTGATCTGCACGGATGATCTGTCAAATGTTTTTGACATTTTTGTCTTTTGTGCTGGTGGATTATTGTTGTGGTTTCTCATTGTCCTCCAAGGTGGTTCTGCCCTTCTTAAAATGCGAGTGCCACTGAAAACACTGAGTTTTCGGCTCATGGCTTCATTTTCATATGTCTTACAAAATAATTCAAGGAGCTGTGTGGCAGATTTCTCCAGGTTTATGCAAACTTTTACATTTGCCTTTTGTTCTAATTTCATTTTCATGGTGAAATTGCAGAACTGCACAAAGACATGATAAGAATAATGCACATTATGTGAGTTCTGATGCACACAGTTCAACACCATGTGGCAGGCTGGCTCAACAAAGTATACATCACTGACACCTGGTGGTGTGAGACTGTAACTCGATCTGTTGCCAAGTGTCCGACACGGCACAGTCTTGTTTCTTTTTGAAAGCACCTCATAATAGGAATTTGACCTTGAGAAAGCACGGAATTTACTGACAAAAAAAAATAGGTGGTGGGTAGTAGATGATGATAGAAGTTGTAGTTCCGTGTAGTTGGTGGACTAAGTGGTCGAAACAGAGAGCTGTAGAGTAGGTGCCTCTTGATGAGTCTTTGGACTCCTTGGAGGTGTCATGTATGAGGATTGTTTGAAAAGTTTGGTAAATTTCCAATAGACAGTGACTCAGTTCGTTCATTTATACCAGTGTCGCCACGTATTATCTTTTTCATGACCGCTGGCAAAATTTTAGCCACATGTTTAGCCACGTGTAGTTCTCGTTTGGCAAACATTTAAAATGACCATGTTCGCATTTTTCATAAAAATGGAGAAAAATGAGTTTTGTGCAGTGATAACACACTTTTGTTTGAAGAAGTGAACAGCCGAGTTAGATGCAGTTCATGGGGGGGGGGGGGCTCTGCACCAGCATTAAAGACCATTTATTTTTAGATAAATGAGTTTAAACATGGTTGTGAGTCTATTGAAGATGCTCCGGAAGCCCGACTGAGGTCACTATGAAGGAAATGATTGACAAAATCCATAGTATCGTTATGTAAGACTGCCGAGTGAAAGTGTGAGATTGCTGAGATTGTAGGCATCTGAACTGAACGGATGTATAATATCTTGCACATAAAAAAGCTGTGTGCACGATGGGTGCTGCAATTGTTGACTGTCAATCAAAAACTCATGCGAAAAGACATTTCAACGCAGTGTTTAGTGATGTTTAATCGCAATTTGTAAGATTTTTTTTGCATCGATTCGTGACTGTAGACAAAACTTGGATCTACCGTTACACACCTAAGTCCAAGCAGCAGTCAAAACAGTGGACAGTGCCTGGTGAAAGAGCACCGAATAAAAAAGGCGAAAGCTGGGAAGGTGATGGTCACTGTTTTGGGATTCCCAAGGAATTATCATGATAGACTTTTTGGAAAAGGGTAAGACAATAACAGGAGTCTATTATGCATCATTGTTGGACCATTTAAAAGAGGAGCTGAAGAAAAAAACGGCCAAGATTAGTGCACAAAAAAGTGCTCTTTCATCAAGACAATGCACTGTCCCACACATCGGCCATCGCAACAGCAAAATTGCGCATATTGAGGTTCAAATTGGTTTCACATCCACCATATTCTCCGGACTTGGCCCTGTGTGACCTCTTGTTCCCAAACTTAAAAATTTGGCTTGGTGGGAAAATATTTTCTTTGGACAAGGATGTCATCAAGGCTGTCATTGACTGTTTTGCACAATTTGACAAATCCTACTTTTTAGATGGGATGAAAAAATTGGAAACTCGCTGGACAAAATGTGTAGACCTCGATGGAGACAATGTTGAGAAATAAAGGTGATTTTTTTCCCAAAAAAATGTGTTTAACTTATTTTTTTTTTTACCAAACTTTTCAAACAACCCTCATAATAATATATCTTGGTTATCCATATAATGCATGACATATTGCAATAATATTAAGAAAATCTGAGTAAGGCAAAATGATTTAGCATTGATAACCATTATGGTAATTGATAATCAGAGATAACTGTAGACTACAAAAAATCAGAAAAGGAAATTTTGACTATATATTTGATAGCTGTTTTTACCTTTTGATGCTTTTATTTAATTTATTGCCATTTCTTCTCAAAGAATTGCCAATAAATTTTAAGTATAACATATTGCAAGTAAGTTATGTCCATATGAGTGGAATTGCTGAATATTTTTCAGTGGGATAAAAATTCTGTATTTTACATAAACTTCAAAAGTAGTTTTAAATTATTTATGATATTGTGTCAAGAAGTTTATCTACATTAAGAGATAAGTACAAAGCTTATTAAGATAAATATCAAGGAGTTTAGCTGAAATAGCATGAAAAAGGCAATCAAGAATTAAAATTTTATTTTCAGTAGTGCTGATTTTTCTAGGAAAAGATTTTTATCCAAGCAAACTATGCTGAGTTTAATCTAACACATTTAAAGTCTTTTAGGTTGTCAACTGTTTGATAGCAGATTTATTCATTTAACTTTTATCAAAAACTTAAGAATTTACTTTAGCATATAGTGATTTTTCTCTTTCTTCACAGGTAGTGTTAGGTATTGTGTTTCTGGTACTTATTCAACCATTCCCACCAGTTCTCTCACTGTGATTAAAGCTATACCAGCATTATCAAGTTATCGTCCTTCTGATATACAGTGTAGGCTAGTTACCACAGAACAAAGATCTGAAGAACATGGTATGAAAAACTTGTATAGTATTAGTTATCAAAAATATATTAGAAATTTTAGTAATATGAACTGCTTAAAAAAAAAAAAAATCCATACTAATGCAATTTCTAAACAGAATAAGAAATTCAAGGATTCAGAGCTCTCCTACAAAATGAGACCTCCTTTTTTACCGCAACATAGTTTGCTCCTATTGTTTCTGCTATTGTTGGTAACATTTAGCTCATAAGCTCCAAGCAAATAGCCTAGTCCTAATACCCTTGCTAACCAAGCTCTGATCCCTTGTTCTCTCTCTCTCTGTGTCATGTACACATGACAAAAAGAGAGACCTCTCTGGACCCTCTTCACAACTTCATCACCATGGAATCTGGCCATGGTGATGAAGAATCCAGATCTGTGTGCGGTAGTCCAGATGTGGCCTTATTAAGGCCGTATATAGGAGAACAATAACCTCTCTATCTCTACTTGTTAGTGTGTTCTTCAGCAACCACATGATCTAATGTGTTGTTTTTGTTATCTTTACAATATGCCCTTTAAACTTCACTTGATTATAAAAAAGTAAGTAAATTACTAAGGCAAGACCTTTCCTTCACAACATCCTGTTGTCCTTTATGGAGTATCACATTCCTATCCACACAGTCCTGAATTCTTTCACCTATTTCTCCAATATACCTTAACCACCACTCCTGAGATGTTGATTGGCTTATAATTTGCTACTCTTTCTACTCCACTGGCCCCCTATCACTACCGAGGCTTAAATTAAACAACTTGGTCAGAGGAGCTGATAATTCCCATGCACATTCTTGTAATACATGGGCCAATATGCCATCTAATCCGATGGATGTATTTGTATTGAAGTTGTGCAATATTTTAAGCACCTCCATTTTTTTCAACCTCTGTTCTCCTATCAGTTAATGTCACATCTGGCATTGCAATGTCACCATCTAGATGGTACACCCCTGCAAAATGCTCAGTTGGTAATTCAACTATTTGGTTTAGTTTTGTTACCACCACCAGCACTTTTTAAAATCATCCTTCCATAGTCAATTCTCTTTTTACTTGCCACATAGTGAAAGAACTCCTTAGGATATTTTTTGGTCTCATCAACTAGCTTTCTCTCATAATTAGCTCTGGCCTTCCTTACCATACTGGTCACCCTTCTTGCCTGTGCCAAAGATGGCAAAATTTTTTATTCACCACATCAAGCTTCGAAATACTAAACTTTTTCAAATAATGAAAAAAAAAAGGTAATTGACTGGAGAGAAGATCAACTGAAATTGAATATTTCAGTTGATATTTAAAATTGAATACCATTTTAAAAATGTTATACATTTTTAAAAGTGATGCAAGAAAACAGTATATTGATTTAAAATCTGATATCCAAAAATGTTTTATTTTGAAAATTCAAAGTAATATATGCTAAAATTAGAGGTGTTGGTGGATAGGGAGATGAAGTTCAGGGGACACATTGCTAAGGTGTTCAAGATTGCACATAGGATTACTTGGTTATTGAGGAACACACTAGCATCCAGAGATAAAGAGGTTATTATTTCCCTTTATAAGGCATTGATACTTCCACATTTGGATTACTGGGTTTAGGTCTGGTCACCTGGATTCCTTGGAGATGAGGAGGTTGTGGAGAGGGTTCAGAGTAGAGTGACTAAGTTGGTGAGTGATGTAAAAAATGCTCCCTACATTGATAGATTGAGAGCTTGTGGATGGCAGAGGTTGGTTAATAGGCGGAGAACAGGGGATATGATAGAAACATTTAAATTACTAAAAGGTTTTTATAAGATTGATGGAGGGGAAATTTTTCAGCTGTGTGATATAGTGATGGAAGGACAAGAGGTCATCCCTGGAAATTAAGGAAAAGTGTGAGAACGAGGTTTTTCGTCTGGAGGGTGGTGAATGAGTGGAATGCATTGCCTGACTCAGTTGTGAGTTCTTTGTCTGTAACTGAATTCAAGAAGAGATATGATAGATATTGTTTTGATAGTTTGGGTCTTCTTTGTCTGTAACTGAATTCAAGAAGAGATATGATAGATATTGTTTTGATAGTTTGGGTCTCCTGCGACGAGTCTACTGACTCCATGGAGATACCCGTAATAATAAAATTGCTAATTAATGTGCATATGTGTCTTACTAAAAAAAAAATATATATATATATATATAGGGCAATACGAAAATGGTGGCTGATGATTCTGTCCTCAGTAAAATGTGTCTGAAGCAACTGGTTGACAGGGGTGGCAATGTCGGGGGGGGGGGGGGCATCCTGCATAAAATCCAAGTACCGACCCTGTCGAAGTGTTGGAATCACCTGATTGGCTAAGAGAGATGCGTATTGCTGTCCATTAAATAAAACCACAACAAACAGTGACCTTTGGGGAATGAAGCGGAATCTGTTCACGACATGTGGGTTTGCAGTTGGCCAAATTCTGTAGTTGTGTGCATTCACATCACTGTCTAGATGGAAGTGAGCTTCATCGGTCCAGAAAATGTTCCATGGCCAGTTGTTGTCCAGTTTAGTCCGAGCAAGAAATTGCAGGACAAATGTTTCTCATGCATCCCAGTCAGGATTAAGCAATTGTTGAATGTGGGAAATCTTGTTAGGAAACAGTGCACAATTTGCCTTACAACTTTGATCCATGCTTATGGGTTTGTCTAAAGACCATGTAGTATTCCATGTGCTGCTGCTTCCTATGACATTTACCTTCTTTCTTCCTCTAATGCTGTGGCTACTTTCTTCACTGTTTGCCTTTCAATAGGCTTCCATCCTCCACCAGGTCTCACATCTAAGGAACCTGTCTCTTCAAATTTCTGAATCATTTTGCATGAGTCATTTGCAGTCATAGGACATGTTTTTAATTTCTTTAATGTTTTGAACTTTCGTAGTGCTGTCAAGGTGCAGCTGTTATTTTGGGAAAAAAGATTCACAAGAATGATTCTTCAGTAATGGTGACATCGTGCTTTAACACATTGTCTGCTCATAGGCAGTGAACTGATGCATTCCTCAGCTGCCTGCTTTTATAGAAGCTTCTTTTGAAGCATACATCATTGGGGACATTTGTCATTTGCATAAATGGTACAGTTGCAGTGTTTCACTGCATACCAGGAGTATTGTACATAATTTACATGTATTGCAGTGCCGTGTATCACCCTAGTAGTAGTAACTTTTAGAACTAACATTGGTTTTTGTGCAGAATAAAATTCCATTGCCACACACATTATGTTAAATATTAAATCGTTCCACTGAAAGGTTACTGAAAAGGTTACAGCCTTTCAAAATGTGAACTTGAATTATAATCACCCTGTATATAAAAAAAATTAAATTTGAAACTGAACTTCTAAGTTCATAGTACTCAACTTGAAATCATCACAAAGCAGCAAGCATCTAAATGAGCAATCCCTATCTTATCCCTACTAACCTGTTACCTATATTAATTCTTATATAGATAGGGGGGGGGGGGGAAGCAGTTCAAGTTTGGAATTGCAGTGGAACCTCGGTTGTCGAACTTAATTCATTCCCAAAGGCTGTTTGGAAACCGAATTGTTCGAAAACTGAAACCATTTTCCCATAAGAATTGATGTAAAATGGATTAATCCATTCCCGAACCTAAGATGATTGTTTATTTAAACCTTTACAACAGTACTTCATGCATAAGATCGTATACAAACATAAAAAAATGCATAAAATCTTACATAAAAAGAATAAACACAATAAATAGATAAAATGAAAATTTAACTTCACTTTAACTATACATACGAAGGAGAGTTGATGGTGTAAGTGCAAGGAGGTGAGTAAGGGGAGTCCCCTTCCATAAAAACATCAGGTTACTGTCCTTCTGGGGGGTTTTTTCTCTTTCTCTTTTCTGTCTCTTGGCACTACTCGACTCTGTTTGAGACACACTGGGCCTCTGTCTCACTAAAAACCTGTTCAATGACATTGTTTTTGCCTGCGTTTTAAAATGTTTCTGAAGTGAGACATGGCACTGTTAATGAAATGGTTTAAATATCACCCTCAACAACGCTACAGCTTTGTTGAGGGTGATATCTAGCCATAAAATTTTTGCACCTCACCCCATTTCGTACACATTTCTTTGATCAAAGAACTAGGAACATCCTCAATCCCTTCCTCTGTGTCTGAAGATATTTCCTCCACCTCCACCTTTTGCTGCTACTTCTGAAGTGTTCCAGTTCTTCCGTGGTGAGCTCATTCCTGTGGTTCTTCACTAACTTCTCCACATCAGCATTGTCAACTTCTAATCCCATGCTTTTCTTTTGCCCAGAGACACAATATCATCGACAAGAGCAACATGCTCAGCCTCAATGTCTCTGTCTGCTACACAGTCTGGCCACAATTTCCTCCAGGTCGAGTTCATCGTCCTGTAAGTCACTTGTGCCCAGGCTTTGTTAAGGATACTTAAGCAATGGAGGATGTTGGAAGTGATTTTTCCAGAATTCTCTGAGCGTTAATTCTGTGTCAGAGGTCACTTCAAAATACCTTTGAAACAGTGCTTTGGTGTAGTGTTTCTTAAAGTTCGAAATGACCTGCTGGTCCATGGGCTGAATTAGAGAAGTTGTATTAGGTTACAGGAACTTCACTGTGATAAAATCAGACTCCTCCACTAACTCGTCCTCCAAGCCTGGAGGGTGAGCAGGAGCATTGTCCATTACAAGAAGGTATCTAATTGGCAAATTTTTTTCTTGAAGGTATTTTCTCACACTTGGGGCAAAGGCTTCATGGATCCACTCAATAAACAATTGCCTGGTTACCCAAGCCCTAATATTAGCCCTCCACATAACAGTCAATTTACTTTTCATCACATTATTTTTCTTAAACACCCCTGGATTCTCAGAGTGGTACACAAGCAATGGCTTGACCTTGAAGAAGTCTCCTCTTGCGTTTCCACATAGCAAAAGAGTCAGCCTGTCCTTCATTGGCTTGTGTCCTGGCAATGCTTTTTCCTCCTGAGTGATGTAGGTCCTCTTTGGCAATTTTTTCCAAAATAAGCCGGTTTCATCACAGTTGAACACTTGTTGGGTAAGAAAACCCTCAGCACTCGTACTAGGGTTTTTCTTTAACAGGTCATCATGTAATCGCCTCGCTTTTTCACAAATTATAGCCTCAGAAACACTATCACCAGCTAACTGTTTCTCATTTATCCAAATCAGCAACAATTTTTCCACTTCATCTGTGATGTTTGTTTAGTAAGAACTTTCACTCCTCTTGCAACATCAGCTCTCTCTCGATCGCCTCTTTATTTTTGAGTATTGTATATATTGTTGATTTTGCCATACCAAAATGCATAGCAAGATTCGAGACACGAATGCCATTTTCATGTTTGGATATGATTTCTTTTTTCATCTCTGTCGTGGTTCTAACAACTTTTCTTTTCGCTTTGCTGCTATCGCTATTCTTCTGCGGCCCCATGGTGGCTTAATGAATAATAATTTATGGAAAAAAAACAACAAAACAGAAAGAAAATCAAGAAAACTCACTGCAAATTCGAGCAGGTGTCTGCACTGAATGAAGGCTGCCGCATAACTGACGCTTTCCTGCCTTACAGCACAGCACGCAGAGCATCTGGTTGCAATTTGCCTGTTTGGGAACCGAAATTCTGTTCGGGAACCGGGGTGTTTTTTGTTCGGAAAATATGTTTGGGAACCGAATTGTTCGAGAACTGAGGTTCCACTGTATATAACATAAAACCATATGACCAAGTTCAAATTTACAAATTAGATAAAATCGCATACAAAAGTTATTTTAAAAGTTCACTTCAAAAAATGTGTGGCCAAATGGGATGATAATAGTTCAACTCAAAATCAGGTTACAACAGTTGTAAGCCTGATTTTGAGTTGAAATGATCAGGTGGTTGTTTTCTGTTTCTGGTTCTTTTCCACAGAATAAGAGTATATAATAGAGGAAGAATCTGATTTAGGTTGAATGTTTTGTAATGACAATGCAAAACCACAGGTTTCTCATAAAGTATCTGATCTTATGGAAAAGTATGGATGCAAGACTTGTGTAATGTATTCAGATGTATTTGCAAGAGTAATTATTTTTGTACATTAATACATATGAGAGTGGTTCCATAAGTTTCTGTCCAGACTAACTTTTAGAGGTGATAGAAAGAAAACAACTGTCACTTTTCAACATAATCTCCCTTTACTTCAACACATTTTTCACATCCTTGAATTAGCATTTCTATGCTCTTGAAAAGTGCCAAGACACAGCTTAACCTGCGATTACAACAGATTAACATAGAAGAAAATAAAAGTGTGGAATCTCTTTGGAATAGCTTAAAGAATGCCATCATAACAAGTATTGAAGAAGTAGGTTATGTGAATAATATAAAACAACAGGAATGGATGACAGATGAGATTCTTTCTCTTATTGATACAAGAAGAATGTATAAAAACAAAGACCTAGCCAGGTATACAGAAACACATAACATCATCAAGAAAAAAATAAAAGAAGCCAAGGAAAATTGGATGAAAAATTTATTTACTGAAATTGAACTGCTTCAGAAACAACATGATAATTTCAATGTGTATAAGAAAATCAACGAAATTTCCGGAAAACTGAGGAAAAAGCAAATAGTGTCTCTAAGAGACGAAAATGGAAAAATAGTTCTAGAAGAAGAGAATAAAGCACAGATTTGGATAAAATATGTAACAGTACTTTTCAATGATACTAGACAGAAGCCTATAAATATAAAAGATAACATTCAAGGACCAGCAATCATGAAATGCGAAATAGAGAATGCTATACAAACAAGTAAAACAGGAAAAGCCAGTGGACCAGATGGTGTGCAAACAGAATTTTTAAAATTAATCGAACCAGATAACATCAAACTTCTTGAAAAACTATTTAATAAAATATATGAAAGTGATGAATTTCCATCAGATTGGCTCAAATCTACATTTATCACTATCCCAAAGAAACCCAAAGCGAATTCCTGTGGTGACTTCAGACTTATTAGTCTAATGAGCCAAACATTAAAAATATTTTTGAAAGTAATTCAGAATCGCATTTATAGAAAAAGTGAAGAAACTCTAAGTGAAACACAATTCGGCTTTCGGAATGGTTTTGGTACTAGAGAGGCCCTTTTCTGTACCCAAATATTGATACAAAAATGCATAGAAAAACAGAAATCTGTCTTTATGTGTTTCATAGATTTTGAAAAAGCATTCGACAAAGTCAGACACACCAACTTAATAGAAATCCTTCAACAAATAAGGCTAGATGAACAAGACATAAGACTAATAACAAATCTGTATTGGAATCAGTCAGCTACCGTTCAATTAGACAACATTACCACCAGTGATATTAACATCAAAAGAGGAGTGAGACAAGGATGTGTGCTCTCACCACTCCTGTTCAACATATATGCAGAGGTAATCTTTAAAAAAGCATTGGAAGAATGTCCAGAGGGAATCACAATAAATGGAAAGATTGTTAACAACCTACGATATGCAGATGACACCGTGCTAATTGCAGATAACATTATGGATCTCCAAAAACTCGTTGACAGAGTATACATAGAAAGCCAAAGAATGGGAATAAATATAAACATCAACAAGACAAAATACATGATCATCAGCAAACATCCAGCCTCATCAATGAAACTGACACTCAATGGGAAAAATATTGATCAAGTGTCAAGATATAAATATCTTGGTTGCTGGCTTAATGAACGGTGGGATCCAGAAATAGATATAAAGACAAGGATTGAAGTTGCACGGCAGTCCTTCATGAAAATGAGAACACTATTCTGCAATAAAGACCTAAACATGGAAGTCAGATGCCGAATGCTGAAATGCTACGTGTGGTCTATTCTGCTCTATGGAGTTGAAACATGGACATTGAAGGCGACAACCATCAAGAAAATCGAAGCCTTTGAGATGTGGCTATACAGAAGAATGCTAAAGATATCATGGACAGAAAAAATTACCAATGAAGATGTCTTAAAATCCATTGGCAAAGCTAAACATCTTGTACAAATAATCAAGAAACGAAAAACATCATCTTGGACACATCATGAGAAACAGCAAATACCAACTTCTACAAACTATTTTGGTAGGAAGAATTGATGGCAAAGGAACTAGAGGAAGAAAAAGAATATCATGGTTTGACAACATCAAGACGTGGACAGGAAAGAGCAGTGCACAACTGCTCAGATTAGTACAAGAGCGCAGTTTGTTCGCCAAAATGGTCGCTGACCTTCGATAGAAGATAGCACAATAAGAAGATGCTCTTGAAAAACTAGTCTGTACTTTTGTCTGCAAAATGGCCTAAAACTGCATCTTTCACCTCATTATCATCTGCAAATTTTCTTCCTTGAAGATCTTTCTTTAGTTTTAAGAAGAGGTAGTAGTCACTGAGTGCTAGATCTGGGCTGTACGTTGGGTGTTCAATCTCCTGGAAACAACAGTCGTATGGACTGGAGCATTGTCGTGAAGCAGGTGAACACAATGACTCAGCTTGTCTCTTCCTTGTCTCTTCTCCTTTATGGCATTGTGCAGGAGTGAAACATAATATTCTACATTCACGGTGGTATCCCTTTCTTGAAGTCAATCGAGAATCCCAAAAGATTGTTGCCATGATTTTCTTGATGGACTGAGTGACTTTTTTCTCGGCAGTGCTTAACCTGTTTGTGCCACTCCATGGATTCCCTTTTGAAAAAAGGATCATAATAAAGGACCATGGTTTCATCCCCAGTGACAATGGATTCTAGCAGTTCTCTCTGATTCCCTCGGCAAAGCTCTAAAAACTTGCCGAACAAGTCACACAATTCTCCTAAATTGAAGAGAGAAATTGGAGCACTCAGCTTGCACTGACCTTTGTCATTGTGAAGCTTCTTGTGAATGATATGAAAGATGGTTGCTATAGAAAGCCCTAACCTTGCTGAGGTTGGTTTCAACCTCAGCAAATTGTGGCTTCAACTGTCTGTCATTGAGCAATTCCTTTTCAACAAGAGAGACATTTTCTTCAGTCATCACTTCCACAGGCTGACCATCACAAGGATCATCTTAAATGCTCTCTTTATCTCAGCATGGTACTCAATTTTTAACATTACATCCACTTAGCATGCCATGTGTTAGTCAAATAAGTGCCTTCAACTGAAAGACTCAGGTAGAGAGTTGAAATTGGTACATTAGCCTTCCTGTAGATGGTGCTATCTATCACTCATGGCGTTTTAAAATTGGCATTAATTTTGTATGCCAGGCAGGAAACTTTTGGAACCTACCTCGCAAATAACAAGGAAAGATGTTAAAACATGAATGTGCTTAAATTTGTAATGATACATGTTTTCATATATATGTATCTCATTTAATGTTTAATCAGGAGAAATTGATGACAAAGAAACACGATTATATTATGGGAAATAAGGCAACTATAAATTTATATAGATATTATGGTAGAGGACAGAAACTTATGGAACCACTCTCATATGTATTAATGTACAAAAATAATTACTCTTGCAAATACATCTGAATACATTACACAAGTCTTGCATCCATACTTTTCCATAAGATCAGATACTTTATGAGAAACCTGTGGTTTTGCATTGTCATTACAAAACATTCAACCTAAATCAGATTCTTCCTCTATTATATACTCTTGATTTGTTGTTTTGTTTGTTTAGAACTTGTAGAGATACATTTAATTAATTTTGTGAATACAACATGTTACACAATAATCGCAGTCAGATATTTTGTTTGAAACTTATTTACATAACTGGCAAATGTTATTTGTTGGGGAGTCACGTGACTGGGAGAGAAGCTGGAAAGAGATGGCGGGGGAAGAAGTTGCTGTTATGGCAGAAAGTAAAACAGTGGTGTAAAAGAGAGACAGATGTGTTAAGGTAGAGAAATTGGAGTTTAGACATTGAAGTGGGATGCTCGTATTTGTGAGGATGAAGAAAAAATCCTTTCTTTCTTTCTGGTGCATCCAAATTTGCAAGTACTTATTCATCATAGCTGAAACTAATCATATGTGTTGGAAAAATTCTTATTAATCATAATTGTTTTACAAGAAAGTACAAGGAAGCCTCTGAAATGCTAAGGATTCTCACACAATGTGAAAAAAATCAAGGCTTAAGTTTCGTCTGCTTTCATTAAAATTCCAACTGCTAAGGACTAGGATGACAGGCAAAATGCTACAGAATGCAACAGTAACAACTAGCATTGTTGCAACACGTATACTGCAAGTAATTTAACATTTTTTATTCTGGTTACTTATTTACCAGTGTGAAGTCCTGATGACATCTAATATATGTAATTAATTGTTTCTAGCCTTTTTTTTTTGTGTATAATGTTTTTTAGTGTCCCTGACGATGTAAGTCTGACTTATGTAGGGTTATATTTGTTTATTTTATTAAACTTGTTATTTAACTAAAAACATAGCCTCAATACTGGAAGCTTTCTACAGAATTTATGAGTAATTTGCAAATGTGTCAAAGTATTTTTTTAAATTTAGGTACTGGTATTTTATCTGATGTATAATATTAAGCTTACCTAATCTTATAAAATAATGTGAAGTTTATTCTTTTCCTTTAGCCCATAGTCATGTGAAAATTTGGACAGCAGAAAGAGCATTGGCTGCAGGTATGATTGGACTGATTCCAACAGCATTCTTTTTTCCCTCTCCACTATTTGATTATGCCCTTGCCATTGCACTTACTGCACATTCCCATTGGTAAGCATTTATAATTTATTATGATGTTATACTTGCAGTATGTTGTAAGCATTTCCTTTTTATTTATTTATTTATTTATTACTTGTATAACTACTTTTGTTTGTTGTATACAGCACATACTCACTCTAGCAAACCTGGAGTGCTATTGGACTAGAGAAATAATTTGTTATAGTGCTATTCACTATAATGAATTGAGGTGGAGGAATTAGGGAGAACTGATCCTTCCAAGAAATAAATATCCAAGAAGATGTTGACATTCATTTGGGTAACTATACTACCTTTAACTTATTGCACACTAAGCTTAAGTAGGTCTGTTGGGATCCTTGTGTAGAGGCTTATGTGCTGTGAAGACATTATGTTGGAGGTTTAATGGATTTTTTGCAACACTCAAAAAGAATTAAAATAGAATTTAATACTTCCTATATTTCGTCCTAGTCACTAGGACATCTACGGGGATTACAAAGACAATTAATGTAACATGCACACAAAAACTTACAATACTAAGCCCAACCACGTGGGTGACACTAAAGTCCTATCTAGGTGGAGCGCCCTCTAAGGGCAGTAGTAGGCGGCCTGGAATGTAAGGTGGGACCTCTGGTGATGACTGTTTCCCAAATCTTCGGAAGCTTAATGCAACCGTATTTGTTAAGATTTGGTTGGTTTCTGAGAGCTGCTGCTGCTTCTAACGGGGGATCGGTCGCTTACCGTCGGAGGTAGCCAACAACATCAGACTCGACGTAGCCAACATCCTCGTTCACTCCTCGCCTCCAAAAAGTAACTTATCTTATTCCTAACGCATGGCTCTCCAGAAACTACGCAAAGAAAAAAGTATCGTCATCACCAGAGCGGATAAAGGTAATGCCACAGTTGTCCTTAATACCAGCAAATACAATCGTAAAATGAACATTATCCTCCACGATCGCGCTACCTACATCCCGCTAGAACACGACCCCACAAAAACGCAAGTTAAGAAATTAAAAATCTTACTTAAAAAAGTAACCTCCTGGCCCCCTGACGTCACGAAAAAACTTAAACCTTTCCGCTCCCGTTCCCCCCCTAATATACGGTTTACCAAAAATCCACAAACCTAATTCCCCACTCAGGCCTATAGTAGATGCCACCAATGCACCTTGTTACAGACTGTCTAAACAGTTGGCCAACTCTTTGTCCCCCCTCACCGGAAATTCAGCTTCCTATGTAAAAAACTCGACCCACTTTAAAGCCCTCACAGAAAATTTAACCTTGAATAATACAGACATATTAGTAAGCTTTGATATCTCCTCCTTGTTTACCAATATTCCCTTAACTGACACTTTATCTCTCTTAGAAAACGTTTTTCCCTCTGACATCTTAGATCTCTTTTCCTTCGCCATCAACTCTGGGTATTTCTCTTGGAATAACAAAATCTACAAGCAGATAGAGGGAACCGCCATGGGTTTCCCCCTCTCACCCCCCTTGCCAATTTCTATATGGAAGATTTCGAAAAACGAGCCATAGACTCAGCCCCACTCAAACCTTCTATCTGGCTAAGATATGTAGATGATGTGGTCTCTATTTGGCCTCATGGCCCAGACACGTTAGACTCCTTCCTCGGTCATCTCAATAGCCTACATCCAAGAATCCAGTTTACTATGGAAAAGGAAAAGAACAATTGTTTACCCTTCCTAGACACCTTAGTCACGCGCCTGCCTAATGATACACTTGCCTTCACTGTATACAGAAAACCCACACACACAGGCAGATACATTCACAAACTCTCCCACCACCACCCCTCACAACAATATGGCATCATTAAAACCCTTACCAAGAGAGCCCACAATCTTTGTTCCAGTGGAACTGCCCTCACTACTGAGCTTAACCACATACACAGAACTTTCCTCTCCAATGGCTACAGCGAACACAGCATCAAAAAAATAATCAATTCCTCCCCCATTCCCCATCCCTCTCGTCAACAAGATTTTAAAAATGCCATCACCATACCCTACATCCGTGGCACTTCGGAAAAAATAGCCAAGATACTAAAAAAGTATAACCTACACACAGCATATAAGCCCTACCGCAAACTGGCTACCCTTATCTGTTCTACGAAAGATCAGCTCCCTCCTCTCTCTCTGCCTGGAGTTTACAAAGTACCCTGTTCCTGTAAGCTTGCGTACTTTGGACAGACAGGCAGATCAGCATCCATCCGCCTGGAGGAACACAAGTCGTACATCGTTAAACACAACTATGGCCATTCAGGCTTGGCTGACCAGGTTTTGGACACCACCCACAGAGTATCATGGAAAAAAACCACCATGCTCCACCACAGCAAATTCAAGAAAGAGAGACTTTTCTTAGAAGCAGCAGCAGCTCTCAGAAACCAACCAAATCTTAACAAATACAGTTGCATTAAGCTTCCGAAGATTTGGGAAACAGTCATCAACAGAGGTCCCACCTTACATTCCAGGCCACGTACTACTGCTCTTAGAGGGCGCTCCACCTAGATAGGACTTTAGTGTCACCCACGTGGTTGGGCTTAGTATTGTAAGTTTTTGTGTGCATGTTACATTAATTGTCTTTGTAATCCCCGTAGATGTCCTAGTGACTAGGACAAAATATAGGAAGTATTAAATTCTATTTTAATTCTTTTTGAGTGTTGCAAAAAATCCATTAAACCTCCAACATAATGTCTGTTGGGATCATCATTCACTCATCCCCCCCCCCCCCACACACACACACACCATCCCACACCTCCTCCCAGAGAACAATATTCAGTTCTTAATCTCTTTCCTCTCATGCATTGAAGAATTTCAAGTATTGGTTGGATAGCTGGCAATACTTATGTATTTTAAACGTTGAATAACCATTAAACTACTTGATCCTTCTACTTAGGAGTGATAAATTTGTCGAGAAAACTATTGCTGAAATTGGTACACAAAGGAAATGGCAGGAAATAGAACACTGGAAACAGAACACAAAGGAAATGGAAATCATGCACTGACAAAACACACAAAACATCAACAAACACAAAAAATACAAATGCAAACAATAAAGAAATATATATATATATATATATAGAGAGAGAGATATCTACAACTTACCTGAAATCTTTTAACGAACTAAATATGTGCATTCTACACCATTAAAATCCAAAATAACTGGAAAACTTTGGCAATTGGTCAGCTTTATAATTGTCATCTAGCTAAGAGGGAGAAGTTACAAGTGATGAACAGCTAGTTTGCATCAGTTAGCCTAAGGCAGAGATTAGCACAACTGGTGTGAACAAGTCAGTTTCTTATTGGGCAGAGACCTAATGATGGACAGCTGGCATAAGTCAACACTGTTCTCTTAAACTATAAATTAAAGAAATATGGTGCAATGTGTAGTATTTCTTTAATTCAGAGTTTAATTAAAAATTGAAGAAATTTGAAAAATTAATTCTTTATTATTTATTATTACGTAACACCTCCAGGGAGTCCAAGGACTCATCGAGGGAGGGCACCCACCCCACAATTCTCTGTCTCTACCATTCAATCCACCAACTAGAACTAACTACGACTACACCAATGCTATCTACTGCTCACCACCACTAGTATTTCCACATACAATCACAAACATCCATGCCCGCAGTGGGATTCAAACCCACAGCCAGCCTTTTGGTTGGAGAGTGGATACGCTAACCACTCGGCTAACTAGGCTGGCATTATCCATAAAATAAAACATTTTAAAAAAGAATTTTTAAGAACTTTTAACTAAACTTTGAATTAAAGAAATATTTTACGTTGTACCATATTTCTTCAATTTAGTTTTAAGAGAAGAGAACAGTAAATGTATGCTAGCTATCCATCATCATCATCTGACTTGTTCAGACCATCTATATCAATCACTCTCCTCTCCTCTTTGACTAATGCAGACTAGCTGGTCATCATTTGTATTTCCCCTCTCTTTGTCATTATAGGTGACTAATTATAAAGTCAATTACAATGTTTCAGATTTTTTCTGATTTTAATGGTACAGATGTACATATTTAGTTCATTAAGATTTCAGGTAATGGACATTGATTTCACCTAATGTAATATTCTGAAATTTAAATGTTAATTTAATTCTGGATTTTTATTTTAATTTCTTTCATTCCTATTATTGTTTGTATTTTTCATGTTGTTTTGTATGCTTTATGTATAATTTTGTCACTTTACAGTTCTGTTTGCAATATAGCATTGGAGCTTAAATTAGTATTGGTTTTGTGGGACCTAACCAGGTCTTTTCTGTAGTTTGTTACAGTGGTGTTCAAATTCTTTTTCACTTTATTTCTTTTGTCAAAGCACATGCCCTAGGTATCAGTTAGATCCTTAATTTTTTTTTCCCCCCATATAAAGAGTGCACTTCGAAACCACAAGCACTAAACCATAAGTACTTGAAAATAGGTATGATCATGTCATATAAAAGGTTATGTTTCCTGAACACCACTACAAGGGCAAATCGGCACTGTAGTGTGAAAATAAAAATACTATGGTCAGTATAAGATTTGATTGCTATCCATTTCAAAATAATGTTTTAAACTTAAAAATTTCTACAACTTTAGTTATAAATCTATTTTTCTGTTAATTCATTTTGATGAGGATGAAGATATTCTGTTTAATTTTACCTCTCCAGAAAATAATGGGTGGTTTATTTATTAAGACCGAATTATTTTAATACATATCAACAGGTGAATACTCTGCACATTTGAGTCATTCACCACTTCATGTGTCACTTACAGATGCAATTTTTCAGTGTAAAGATTAAGAAAAAAACAATAAAACATGTTTGTTTATTATTATTGTTATTTTTGCATGTAACGTTAACATAAATCCTTAAAAGAGTTAAAGCCAATCATCTAAAACATTCATCATCACGAACCATGGGCAGTGAGCCCATGGTGTCTGATGCCTCCTTCACTATCTTCTTCCACCTTTCTTTGTCCAGTGTCAGTTTCTGTACACCCATTCCACACCAGTACTTTATGTCGTCTATCTATTCTCTGTATGGTCTACCTCTTCTGCTTATACCAGACATAAATGTCTTTATCTTCTAGTCCTCACTCATTCTACAGATGTGTCCAAATAATTGCAGCTTCCTTATGTTGGAGGTTTAATGGATTTTTTTTACAACACTCAAAAAGAATTAAAATAGAATTTAATACTTCCTATATTTCGTCCTAGTCACTAGGACATCTACGGGGATTACAAAAACAATTAATGTAACATGCACACAAAAACTTACAATACTAAGCCCAACCACGTGGGTGACACTAAAGTCCTATCTAGGTGGAGCACCCTCTAAGGGCAGTAGTAGGTGGCCTGGAATGTAAGGTGGGACCTCAGGCCACCTACTACTGCCCTTAGAGGGTGCTCCACCTAGATAGGACTTTAGTGTCACCCACGTGGTTGGGCTTAGTATTGTAAGTTTTTGTGTGCATGTTACATTAATTGTTTTTGTAATCCCCGTAGATGTCCTAGTGACTAGGACGAAATATAGGAAGTATTAAATTCTATTTTAATTCTTTTTGAGTGTTGTAAAAAAAATCCATTAAACCTCCAACATAATGTCCTCACAGCACTTAAGCCTCTACACAAGAATTGCAGCTTCCATTTTATAATTTTCTGCATTAGATTCTCTTTTGGTTGTATCTTCCAATAGAGCTCTTCATTTGTGATTTTCTATACCCATCCTATTTTAGGATCTTCCTGTAACAAGTTCTTTCAAATGCCGAAATTCTTTTTCTTCATTCCTTATTTATTACCCATGTTTCAGATCCATACAGTACACCGCTAAAGATGCATGTTTCCAGTACTCTTAGTTTTGTTTGCAGGCTGATCACTTTACTTTTTCAGATGTTATCCATGGTCTTGTGATTTGTTCTTCCCTTTGCAATCCTGATCTTTATTTCTTTTTTACAGTCCAAATCATACATCATTTTACTTCCCAAATATGTGAATTGTTCACATATCTAAAACATTGCTTGAGAAAATTGTTTTATTGAAGAATAAGTGGTTACTTTGGAGGTTTTCTAAAGTTCTTTATATTACCTGTAAGATGATAGCCTTAATGTTCTCTATCAACTTCCCCTCCATGCATCACAGGGGAACTTGTGATGTTGAAAGTTTTTTTCATTTGGTTATACCGTAAATTAAAGATGCTGAGAAATTATATTCTTGGTTTCATTCTTTATCCAAATGTAAGCAAACAAGTTTGCTCATGAAGTAACTTCACGACTGGGATACTCTGCTTGTCTATAAGCACATATCCTTACAGACAAGCATAATGCAATGTATTATGGGAAGGGCCACTACCCAGACCAGTTTCAACCTTTATTGAGGTCTTATCAGTGAGAGCCAGACCCAGAAGTGACACCAAGGTTGAACTTGTGATGGTACTATTCCTTTTCATTCTTGTCTGTTCTTTTCTTCCCATATTCTTCACTCTAATTCTAGCGAGTGTTTTTTTTTTAATTCTGCAAACTAATGGTGCCTAATATCATAGAAATTTGGCCACACCTGATCCCCTACCTATGTTAGTCCACTTCTAGAAAGTTTCTTCTAGAAGTGGACTAACTCCACTTCATGTTTGAAGCGGAGTGAGACAGTGCTGAGAAAAGATTAAAAATAATATTTAATACTTCCAATATTTCGTCTGTCACAGAGACATCTTCAAGGAGTACATTAAGATACTTGTAATACACGCGCGCGCGCACACACACATACACACAAAATTAATTGAAATGTGGATGAAAGAATCAAGTCCTAAGTAGGTGGCCAATTGTTGGCAGCCTCAGATGTAATCTGGGATCTTGAAGTATTACTGTTTCCCATATTTTGGAAAATTTTATGCAACCATCTTTATTCAGGTTAGGCTGATTTTTGAGAGCAGCTGCAGATTCGAAAAATAGTCTTTTGAACTTGCTGTGATGGAGCATGATGGTCCTTTTTCAATTGATTCTATGAGCCATATTCTGCAAGGCCTGATTGACCATATGCATGATTGCAGATGTATTTTTTATGTTATATGTGGATTGTGGCTGATCTTCCTGTCTGTCCATTGCAGGAACAGGGACTCTATATACACCAGGAACTGAGAGAGAGAGAGAGAGAAGGGTGTTGGATCCTTAGTGGAATTGGATAAGGTTATATAGTTTCAAGTGGAGGTTGAAAGTTGCGTAAAGATTGTATTTCTTTAAGATTCTAGCTGTTTTTCTGGCTTACCAATGCAAAGGTGTATACTAAAGGGATTTGGTTGCTGTAGACTGACTAGGCTGCGCTGAAGTTCAGCATAATCCACATTGTGGTGGCCAGAACATAGTTCCATCAGCATTAGTGGAATTGATTTATTTGCATTTTAATATTTTGAGATTTAGCTCTAGACACTGCAGTCATGCAGTTTGTCTCGACTGTCTCAAGAAGAATGTCTTCAGCCATTTTTTATATTATACTTCAAAAATTTTATTCTTGTTTAATGTTTTACTTTGTGTAAGGAAATGATAGATGTTTTCATGTCAAGTATCTTCATAACTATCTGAATAATGAGAGCAACTTGACTTTACTCTAAGATGTCTTAGGTCCCATAATGTAGAGTACGCTTCTTAAGATATGTTATTACCTTACATTGTCCATTCGATTGCAATCTTGTATTAAGTTCTCATATTGAACTATCTACACTAACTTCTTGATAAGATCTCGGAAAAATTAAAACTGGTTTATGGAGTGATTCTTCATATTAAGAAATATACTATGTGTTATGGGATATCTAAGCTGCTTATAGCAAGTCAGCTGCTCTCATTATTGCAAATAACTAGTTGCAAAGATATTTTGCAAGTTTTTTTTTTTTCATATTATTATGCAGGTCAGAGATAAAAAAAAAAAAAAAACAATCAGAAAAATAATGACATGAAATCTGATTTAATATCAGAAAAATAAAAGAAAAACCATTGAATTATTATTATTTATATGAGTACTCCATGGGAGACCCACTCTATCCATTAACACAATACTTATATATCTCCTTTAACCTATTCACTGTTGGGGTGCTCACAATTACCTCTGGCAATCCATTCCACTCATTTACCACTCTCCAAGTAAAGAGCCTAGTCTGCACACCCTATCTAACCACATTCTTAGACAATTTCCAAGTACGATCCCCTGTTTTTCTCCTTACTTCTCCATGTATTGAAAAATTTTCTGCTGTGTCATTCTTATAGAATCCCTTTAGTAACTTCTATCATAATATATTTAGTAAGTTTCTGTGATATCCCCTCTCCTCTGCCTGTCAGCTAAATGCTGCAACCCACACACCCTCAATCCATCTTCATAGGGAACATTCCACTGACATGTTACCAGCTTGGTCACTCATCTCTGAATGTTCTCCACCACTTCGTGATTCCAAAGAAATGCAGCTGACCAAATGTAGCCAAATCATAGCTTTATAAAGAGGAATAACCTCACTATTTTTACTTGTCTATGTGTTCCTCAGCATCCAAGTAATTCTCTGAACTATTTTGCCAATTCTTGAAATATGTCCTCTGAATTTCAAATTTCTATCCACCATCACTCCCTGATTTCTAGCCTCATCAATTTCCTGTAAACTAGTACGATTAATATGATACAAAATGTGTAATCTTTTCATCTTGACGTGCATTACATTACATTTCACAACACTGAATTGATGACCATTGTTCTTTGCCTACACCGCCAATTTATTTAAATCATCCTGTAAGATATCTACATCAGCTTTATCAACTGTTGCACTCTCTAGTTTTGTATCATTGGCAGACAAATCAATGTCCTCCCTTCAAATCTTCTGTTATATCATTAATGTACAAATTACAAAAAAGTATTCTGTCAGATGCCTTTGCAAAGTCCATGGGAAGGATTTGATTATGAAAGGATAAAAATTTTGAGAAGAGCTTTGGCAATAGGAAAAAAAGAAATTGTTGCTCTAATGGAAAAGGATGACAAACTAATGAGAAATAGAAATGGAATGATAAATATAATTAATCTGATTAATGAGAGGAGAAGTTGAGGCAGCTATGAAAACAATGAGTCAGGGAAGAGTTCCAGAAAATGGGATACAAGTGGAATTGGTGAAATTTGGAGGGAAGGCAGTGGCTGACTACTTGGCAAGACTCTTCACTCTTTGTTTGAAACAGAGAAATATCCCAGAAACATGGAACAATGCTTAAATATAAAGAGCTAATAAGCTTCATTTTGGTGATATAAAGATTATTTAAATTAAGGGGATATTAAATCCCACATTGTTTTAAAACCGAATAAGAAACTCAAAGATTGGAATCAGAGAGTTTCTTGCCGAATATAGTAAACTATAAAGTATCGGCGACCCCTAGCGTGAGCTAATGCAAGTGACCCTAGTATGTAGTACAATACCGGACAACTCGTAGCAAAGGTGGTGAAGTTCTGATCGCTATTCTTAGGTATTTCCCATAATGTAAAAACACATTTCCTAGGAAATGTATGCTGTTATTACATTATGGTGAACTTCACCACCTTTGCTACGAGTTGTCCGGTATTGTACTACGTACTAGGGTCACTTGCATTAGCTCATGCTAGGGGTTGCCGATACTTTATAGTTTACTATATTCGGCAAGAAACTCTCTGATTCCAATCTTTGAGTTTCTTATTCGGTTTTAAAACAATGTGGGATTATATATCCCCTTAATTTAAATAATCTTTATATCGCCGAAATGAAGCTTATTAGCTCTTTATATTTAAGTAACTTAATGGTTGCACCTGTTTGGAAACTCATATAGCAGAGTATATAAGTTCTTTTTGCTATACATTTTGGTATTAATTGGTCTAGCTACTCACTGATGAAGCCTCAAAAAAGGCTGAAACCGGTCTGGGTAGTGACCTTCCACCATAATGTAATAACAGCATACATTTCCTAGGAAATGTGTTTTTACATTATGGGAAATACCTAAGAATAGCGATCAGAACTTCACCACCTTTGCTACGAGTTGTCCGGTATTGTACTACGTACTAGGGTCACTTGCATTAGCTCACGCTAGGGGTCGCCGATACTTTATAGTTTACTATATTCGGCAAGAAACTCTCTGATTCCAATCTTTGAGTTTCTTATTCGGTTTTAAAACAATGTGGGATTTAATATCCCCTTAATTTAAATGGAACAATGCATTAATATTAATTATTTATGAAAAAGATGGAAAGGAAAATATTAAAAATTATAGCCCCATTAGTTTATTACCAGCACTATACAAAACATTTAAAAAAAGTAATATATAACAGAATAATGCAACAGCTCAAGTATATGCAGTCAGAGTAGCAAGGGTTTAGATGTAATTACAGTACCGGTGATTATATCCATAGTCTTAAGTAAATAATAGAAAAAGATAAACAAATATAATAAACCTCTCTGTTTAGCCTTTGCAGACTTTGAAAAAGCATTTGATTCCATCAGAACCTCAGCTATCCTAGAATCATTATTAAAGCAGGGATATAAGAAAAAGATGATAAAAGAAAAGGAATGCCATGTGCATAAGGATGTCAGTTATGAAAATTTATAAGGAGCAGGCCAAGAGTTGCAACTGGTGTATGGATAATTAAGTCTAAGATTGAAACGAAACTGGCTCTGCATTGAGTAGAGTTATTCTTTGATATTCATTCTTTCTTTTACTTGCAGCATAATGATAGAGTTCTTTTGGGTGGTCTACAGCTTGCATGCAATTGACAGATGCAGACAAGATCATTCAGGTAATGAGTGTCCATTTTGCTAATGGACACTAATCCTGGGGTATGCAACATTGAGTTCACTGCTACCTGTTAACTGGATGAAGAAACTCAGGTGTATGAGGAGGAGGTACTACAGCTGTTGCACAAACTGAATAAGAATTTGGCAGTCAGATTCAGTAGGCAGTCAGTAGGGACTAATGGGATATCAGCACGGATGCTAAAAGAGTGTTCAGCTGAACTGGCTATTCTTTTGATTACGCTATATAATTTGAGTCTCAGAATGGAAGATTCCACAGGAGTGGAAAGAATGTATGGTAATCTTGTTGCACGAGGATAGTGCAAAGACTGATCTATCCAACTATTGACCAATCAGTATCTTAGTGTGGTGGTGGTGAAGATTTGAAAAGTTTGTTAGGACTAATATATAGGAATGGGTCAATAGAGAATCTGTATTTGGCAATGAACAGCATGGTTTTACTAAGGGAAAGTCACGTTTTAGCAACTTACTCACATTCTATCATAATGTTATCACTAAGTTAGACAAGGGGAATGGATACACCATGATACTTTTGGATTTTGCTAAGGACTTTTGACAGAATACATCATGGAAGACTCTTGCATAAATTGGAGAATATGGGATTAGATTATAAAATATTGGTGTGGATAAGAGGATGGCTGACTGACAGATATCAAAGAGTGATATATGGGAGATGTGAGTCTGCAGGACTTAAGGGAACCATTGGTGTACCACAAGGATCAGTATTTGGTCCATTGCTATTTGATCTGTACATTTAATGACATTGGGAAAAATTTGACAGGCAACACACAGTTATTTGCTGATGATGCAAAGATAGGCAGGATAATCAGGAATTTGGCTGATATGCAGCATTTGCATAATGATTTGATTAGGTTGGAATTTTGGACATGTGAAAATGGCTGTCAGTTCAATGTTTGTGAATGTAAAGGCATTCACTTTGGTGTAATTAGATATTCAATGTCATAGTGTTGGCGGAATTATACTAGAAGAAACTGATGAGGTTAGGGATCTTGGAGTTTTAGTAGATAAAATTTAGTTGAAGTTCAAGGGCCATATAGCAAAGATTGCAAATGCGACTCAGAGGATGATTGCAATGCTAAAACAAACCTTGGCATGTAACGATAAGGAATTCATTTGCCTCTTTACAGGACCTTGATAAGACCTCCTTTGGACTATTGTGCACAGGTCTGGTCTGGTTTTGTGGCTTGTGTGATACAGTGGAAAGAGTGCAAAGGAGAATGTTAAAAATGATATTGGGATTGTGGAATACAAATTATGAAGACAGATTGAGCACTGCAGACACTAGCAAGCAGGAGAAAGAAAGGGTCACATGATTGAGACTTACAAACTTCTGAAAGGGTCATACAGGATATCAGTAGGTGGAATTTTTCATTTTATTCTGGGTGGGAAAAGGACAAGAGGGCAACATTGGAAATTGAGAATGAATGCTGTCAAGAAGGGAGCTGGGAGTTCAATTTTTTTTTTCTCATAGAGTGGGGCACGATTGGAATTGGATGTGATAAGTTCAGTAACAGGTATGATAGCTGGTGTTGGTAATATGTGGCTTTCCTTGATGAGTCCCTTACTCCCTGGAAGTCTTTCTTCTTCCTATTATTATTATTAATAAGAAATTTTGAAAGAGAGACAGTCATGCCACTTCTGTTATTAACCTACTTAAGAAAAGTGAAAATTTTCTAATAAATAGAGGAACAAATACAATATGTCTTAGAGGAAGTTTTTCATGAATTGAACTGGAAGAATGGCAGAATTAAAATTAACAGAAAGATTGTAACTCAGTTCTGTTTTGCTGAAGATATAATTTTCTTTTTAGAAGATGCAGAATATCTAGAAATAAAATTAAGAGAATTAGCTCAAGTGTCCAGCCAAATTTCATTAAAGATGAATTTAAACAAAAGTAATTATGAATGACAATTAAACACACACACACACATGCACGCACAAAAAAATGTATATATATATACTGGAAGATAGAAAGTGGAGAGGGTAGATTCATATATTTATTTGAGAGAAATATAACAATTCAAGATGGACAAGTAGAAGAAATAACAGCTAGGTTGAATGGCTTTTGGGAGGATGAACATTATTTCCAAAGGTAATATCCCATTAGTTTGAAGAGATTAGTATGTGTCTTACCTGTAATTACATGTGGAACTTAACGAAAAGATGATTCACAATTAAAAGTTACCCAGAGAAGAATGGAAAGGAATACGCTTGATGTGAAACTTAAAGACAGGATACCTTTCCACATAATAAGATCAAGAACAGGTGTACGGGATATCATTGGTTACATTATGCATTCAAAATGGAGATGGGATGGACATGGCAAGATATAACACAAATGATAAATTATTGACATAAACATGTGGATGGCAGTAGACCAAGGAAGAGATGGCAAGATGAAATTGTAGGCTTGCTGGAATGCAGTGGGTGAAATAAAGCTGAAAATAGAATGGAATGGAGAAAATTTGGGCAGACCTCCATCCAGCAGTTGACCAATTCAGGTTGAAGAAGATTATTATTTTTATGTGCATTTTTTGTGTACTTACTAGGATAAACTACAAATCAACCATTCTCCCCTCTCCACATTCAGAACTCAATGCAAGATACTGGGCAAGAGGTGTTTATCACATTGTATCATCAACAATCATGGGTCCAATGCCCGTAGGTGTCTGATGCCATCTTGATATGATTCTTCCATTGTATTCTATTTTGTGCAAGATGACTCAGTTTGTGTATAGAGTTTCCATGCCATTTGACAATGTCATCGCCCCATTTTCTGTTTGGTCTTCCTTTTTTTGTTCTTTCCTTCAATCATCCCAAACAGCATCATTTTTATTTTCCTCTCATCGTTCATTCTACATATATGGCCAAAGAGATGTAGTTTCCTTTTGATTATTTTCTGGATCAGGTTTTCTTTTAGTTGTATTTATCTGTAGATTTCCTCATTGTTCACTTTCTGGATCCAGCTTATTCTAAAGATCTTTCTATAGCACTTCCTCTCAAATGCTAATATCCTCCTTTCATATTCTCTCAGGAGTACCCAAGCCTCACATCCATAAAGCATGCTGCTGAAGATCCAGGTTTCTACAATGTGCAGTTTAGTTTGCATCTTTATAGCTCGGCTCTTCCATATTTTGTCCATGGCTTTTAAAATAGTTGTTGCTCTGGCTATTCTAATTTTTCTCTCTTTTTTTTGGGGTCCAATCCATGCATCATGTGGCATCCAAGATATATGAAGTGTTCCACATTTTCCAGTTGAAATCTGTCTATGGTAACTGTGTTCAGTAACTCCTGTTGTCCAGATATCATTGTTTTAGTTTTTCAAAGTTGACATTTAGTCCATATCTTTTTCCTTCTGTGTATAGTGTTTGCAATGTTTGCTGCATCTTCTTCAATCAGGACAATGTCATCTGCAAAGCAGAGGTAGTTTATTCTCATGCCATTTATTGAAATATCTCCACCTTCTTCTTTAATCTTATCTAGTGTTCTTCCCAGATGTGTGATGAAGATGATCGGTGATATTGGGTCCCCTTGTGCCTTGACTAGTGGCAAACCAATCTCCAGTCGCACCTGCTATCTTAATTTTTTGCTTGTGCTTGACTGCTTATATCTATCAGCAGGCAGATCAGTTTATTGTCCACACCATAGGATCCCAAGACAGCCCATATCATATTTTGGTCAATATTATCAAATGCTTTTTTTGGAAGTCCATGAAACAGCAGTATATCTTTTTGTTCTTTCTTCGAGCTTTCTCTGCTATTAGTCTTAGTGCGAGTATTTGTTGCACTGTACTTTGATCTTTTCGAAATCCAGCTTGTTCATTAGGACGATGTGCCTCCATATGATCCTTCAGGCATTCTGTAAGTATTTTCATAGACACTTTGCCAAGATGACTCATTAATGCAGTAGTTCTGTAATTGGCGCATTCTAAAGCACTGCCTTTCTTATGAAGAACAACCAAGACCAATTTTTTTCCACTCTTCGGGGGCATACCCTGATCTCCATATTTCATTACATAGCGTATGCATTTCTTTTACAAATGATTCTCTCCCATATTTTAGCATCTCGCCTATTATGTTGGCATCTCCAGGACTCTTGTTGTTCTTGAGATGTTTTATAGCCTTATTCACCTCCTCTTCCAAGATATCATTTTCAAAGATCTCCGCTGGTGGAGAGATTGCTTTTAGTTCTTTATTTCTGTTGCAGTATTATTTAGTTGATTTTTATACAATATCTTGTCCATCAATACTTGACCAGCTTCATCTTTGACTACTACTGATCTTGTTTGCCACTTCCTATTGACATTTATAAGTTTGTAGACCTCTCTAGTTTTGTGTTCTCCATAGTACCGTTCAATGTCTTTGCACTGGTCCTCCAACCATTTGGCTTTATCAGATCTTGCTGCTTTCCGTACTTCCTTGCATTTTTGACAGTATAACTCATCTGCATCTGAATTATCTCCTTTAAGTTCGTTCTCTTTTCTCTTGTACCAATTTTAGCGTTTCCTGAGTTATCCATTTGTTGTTGATCTTTTCTCTTTCAGGAATTACTTCATCTACTGCTTTTTTTAGTACTGTAGTCTCGTTCTGCTCTTGTATTTATATTTTGTTTTTCACTTGGGGTCTTAAGCTTAGTTTCCAATATGTTCTGATATGCTGTTCTTAGCCTGTCTTCATTTAGTTTTGAGATGTCTCTAGCTTTTTGGAACTTTCCTTTGTATTTCTGTTTCAGTTTTAGTCTTATATTTGCAATCATTAAGCTGCAGTCCAAATCAGTATCAGCTCCTTGGAATGATCTGCACTGTTGAACCTGGGTTCTCCATTTCTGGTCTATTAATATCAGGTCGATCATATTCTTGTGTTTGCCATCGAAGGAGTGCCATGTCCATTTACGACAATCTTTTTGTTGGAATTTGGTATTGCAAATCATCAGGTTGCTATCAGTGGCAAATTCCAGAAGCATCTCTCCACGTTCATTTCTTTCTCCATATCCAAATTTTCCCATAACCTTTTCTCATCCTGTGTTATTTTTGCCAATTTTTGCATTCCAATCTCCTCCAATGATAAGTATATCTTGCTTCGGCACCTCATCAATTTCTAGTTGTAGATCCCTATAAAATCTCTCAATGTTTTCACCTGCACTCTCTGCAGTGGATGCATATATTTGAATGCTCGTGATATTAAATGGTTGGGCACTGAATCTTGCAGCCATTATTCTTTCACTGACTGGTTTGTATCCTATCATTGCCTGACAGGCCTTGTTACTTAGCAGGAAACCTATGCCTGCTTCATGTTTACTTTCATTTCCTGACCAGAGAACTCTTCCACCATTTGATTCTCCTGACAATGTCCATCTCATTTCTGAAATACCCAATATATCACATTCGTATTTCTTCTTTAAGCAACTGAAATTTTCCAGTTACCCAGAGTTTACGTACATTTCATGTACCAATTGATTTCCATCCTTTACAGGTCTGAGGTTTATTTTTTTTGTCTTTGTTTTTAGTAACTGATTTTTCGATCCAACCCTGATCACTCGATTGGGGACGTAGACCTTGTTTGACCAGGCGACCTCCGAGCTGGCATGAGTCTTTTCTCTTGTTCTTTGGCATCAGATTTCAATCGTGTTTTCTTTTTACTATCAGCACATCGACACTTATCTGACAAACCCTTAGTCTTGCTTGAAGAGCTTGGGAGAGATGCAAGAAGGAGCATATTGTATCGCTTACACAAAATCATCCATATATTATAATTCCAAAATTTTTTAGTATTTTATCAGACATTTTAAATGATATAATACTTTTCCTGAAAGGAAAATCCAATTCGATAAGATCCCTTTTTTGGGATCTTATTGAATTGGATGCCAGTGTTGCTTTTCTCTGCTGAAATTTTTCTGGTATCTATAGTATTGAATCATTACAGTTGCCTTATGTTTTATGTAGCTTTTGCTTTCTGAATTATGCAATTATAACATTCATGTTATAATTGCATAACTGAAATGTTATAATGCCATAACTCATACTATAATGGAAAATTGCAGTTAGACAAATTTAGTTTCATTTTTTTTATGCATTGAATTGTCAGTTACAATTAACTTTTTGTGTTTTTCTAGGGGTGTGGAAGCTGTTGCTGTTGATTATGTTCGATCTTCCATATTTGGTCCTGTTATACCCAAAGTTGCTGTTGTTGGAACTTATGTACTTTCAGCAATTACCTTAGGTGGTTTGTTTTACTTCATTTATAGTGATGTTGGATTAGTTCAAGCAGTTAAGATGCTATGGAAATTGTAAAACTATGCAAAGTGTTCGTTGGGGTGACATAAAATGCATGTAGTTTAACGAATTTGAAAGATTTACATCATTTGAATTCTCAAAGAAACAGTTTGAAATAAACTTGTTTTTAGAAAGTTTCGCTTAATTTATAAGGAAAAGGGGAAAGTACCTAATTTTTTGTTCTTATTTTCCAGTTTTGTGAATAGAATTTGTATATTAAATAAAGATGTATGACAGATTATTGTCATTCACAAAGAAAACAGCAAATAAATATGAAAATTAACTATCTGTATCTTATCTGTTTATTATCAACATTAATTACTTTTCTTTGAAAGGTATTAAGCAGTTTAGATAAAATTGACATGTATTAATTGATGAACTCTCTTTTGAAACTTGTGTTATGTACTAGACTGATAAAGCTTATGAAGTAATTCTAAATTATTATTTAGAAGCACTTCATTAATTATGGACCTGTATTATGAATAATACAGGTCCATAATTAATTATATTGTCTGAAAATTCATGAATAAAATCCTTGAACTTAATGTACATTGCATGGATGAATCTAGTGACTCACATTGCAGTTCTCTACCGATTGTGATTAATCTGAAAAGTTTAATTTCATTTCACAGGAAGGTCAGAATGTCAGTATGTTACTTCCCCCAAAATAGGTTTGACCTAGCCTTTCTTTTCATTTCTGAAATCATTTTACAGAGTTTTTTTTTCTTTACTGAATTAGCCAACAGTTACTAGTATAGAAGTACTATTGTAGAAGGAATGGATGCGAGTTTTTGGATGTGTGGAATGAGTTTGAGGGAAGATTAGATTTGTAGGAGTCTTAAAAAACTAATAATTGGTATGAGACCTAACACAAAAGTCAGGGAATCTAAATTATAATGGAAGGAATGATGAGAATATGAGTGTAAGAGTGACAATTATGAGTATAAGATCGAATGTTAGGTAACTGTTAATGACGTGAGCATTATCATGGAAATGATTATGAGGAGAAAACAATTTCAACTTTGTGCTTGTCTGGTTTGGACCCATCAAATGTGCGCAAAGATGTCTGCAAGTTATCCAACTATCATGCAGACTGCAGACAAGAGTATACAAAAGAACATGCAGGTAGCTTATTATGTCTATATACGAATGTGGGAGTATCAGAAACAAAGGGGTAGAGTTTGTTGCCTTGGTCAATATTATGTTGGGACCTCAGATTGTAGGTATTAGTGAGAAGTGGCTATCAGAATCAGACATACTAACTGGTATTTGAGTGTAAAGGGCATAGTGTTTTAGGAAGGATTGGAGGGGATGTGCTGCTAATGATATCAGATGACTTGAATCCAGTTAGTGTCAAGAATTATGATTGTAGTACTAGTAACAGTATTTCGTGTGGCAATGAATTTAAGGCCATCTGGTGTGAGGTGGAATCTAACAAGGTCAATTACGTAGTGGGATGTTGTTACAGAGACCTGGTGGATCGGTTGCTAGTGATGAAGAAATGCACCACCAAATCGAGATGATGGGTACGCACGAAAAGATAATTCTTTTCGCACCCATCATCATAATGGGAGACTAATTATCCAAATATTGACTGGGTAGCAGTAAAATCTCATGAGAAGAATGAAACTGAATTTATTGAGCTATCGTGGGACAACTGCCTCAAGCAGCATGTGACAGAAGGAACTCAAGGTCAAAGAGTGTTAAATTTGATTATAGTGTTAGAGGGTGTTTCAGCTAAAGACATAACTATTTTGCCTCTGGTAGGTAATAGTGATCATGGTACTCACTTGCGAAGTGACTAAGTTTATGAATGTTCCATTTAGAAAAAGTTACCTGCTAAACTACAAAGCAGAAAATGATGACCAACTGAGGTGTATACTAAGTTCAGCAGAATGGTACTGGTTGCTAGATGGGAAGGATATTGACAGTGCATGGGAATCATTTCAAAAATACTTAAATGATGCAATATTAGAATGTGTTCTGAGAGTTCGAAGATTAAATAGGGTAGGAGTCAAATGCATGTGTAATCTTATTAAGCAAGAAATTCGTAAGAAACAGATGATGTGGAAGGAATACAATGTGTATAAGGATGTCCATTATGAAAATTATATGCAGCAGGCCAGAAGTGTCAACTGTTGTACGGAAAGCTGAGTATGAAGAGAAACTGGCTCTGCAAGCTAAAGACAATCCACAAGAATTCTATCGATATGCTGCAAGTAAAAGAAAGAATGATTATGAAAGCGTAACTCTTCTGAATGCAGATGGTGTGAGGGTGACAGATGCAGAAGAGGTTGTTTTCAACTAATGAGTGCACATTTTGCTAAAAGCCATCAATCTAGTATATGTAACATTCAGTTCACTGCTGCTTCTTCACTGGATGAAGAAATGCAGATGTATGAAGAGGAGGTATTAGAGCAGTTGTTCAAACTGAATAAGAATTCAGCAATAGAGGCTGATGGGATATCAGCACAGGTACTAAACTGGCTATTCCTTTGACCAGGTTATGCAATTTGAGTCTCAGAACAGGGAAGATTATGCAGGAATGGAAGGAATGTATGGTAATCCCATTGCATAAGGATGGTACAAAGACTGATATATCCAACTATCGACCAATCAGTATCTCAGGAGTGATGAAGATTTTGGAATTGGTTAGGGCTCACATTCAGAAATGGATTGACAGCATATCTCTATTTTACAATGAACAGCATAGATTACTAAGGAAAAGTAATATTTTAGCAACTTGCTCACATTCTATAATAATGTTACCATTGAACCAGACAAGGAGAATGGACACACCATGATACTTTTGGATTTTGGTAAGGCTTTTGACAGAATACAGCATGGAAGACTGTTGCATAAATTGGAAAATATGGGTTTGGATTCTAAAATATTAGCGTGGTTAACAGGATGGCTGACTGACAGATATCAAAAAGTGGTAAACGGGAGATGTGTATCTGCAAGATTTAAGGTGACTAGTGGTGTACCACAAGGATCAGTCCTTGGTCCACTGTTATTCACTCTGTACGTTAATGATATTGAAAAGAATTTGACAGGCAACATACAGCTATTTGCTGATGATCATGCAAAGATAGGTAGGATAATCAGGAATGCTTCTGATATGCAGTGCAGAATGATTTGAATAGACTGGAATTTTGGGCATGGGGAAATGGATGTCAGTAAATGTAAAGTCTTGCAATGTACTTTTGGCATGAACCAATGTTGTATTATGTTGGTGAGATTATGCTAGAAGAAACTGATGAGGCTAGATCCCTAGTCTCATCAGTAGATAGCAAGTTAAATTTCAGGGACAATGTAGCAAAGGCTGCAAATACAACTCAAAAAAAAGATAATTGCAATGCTGAAACAAACTTTAACATGTAAAGGTAAGGATATCATGTTACCTCTTTACAAGGCCTTTGATAAGACCTTACTCAGACTATTGCGTGCAGATCTGGTCTCCTGGTTTCTGTAGTGATTCTGATACGGTGGAAAGAGTGCAAAGGAGAGTGTTAAAAATGATATCAGGATTATGGAATACCGATTATGAAGACAGATTGAGAATTTGTAGACTGCAGACAGTAACAAATAGGGGAAAGAGGGGTAATATGAGTGAGATGTACAAACTTCTGAAAAGGTTATACAGAATTTCAGTTGATGGAGGGTGGGGATGAGTCCCTGACTCCTTAGAGGTCTCAATAATAATAACAGCAATATGCAATATTCAGTGCTGCCTTGATCTTTTTTTTTTTATAGCTTCCTAAAAGAGAAAGAAGAATCTTGTGCACACTGGATAATTGACTGCAAAAGTCTTGGTTCTGATAGCATTTCTTTGATTATTTTAAAGATTTATTCTCTCAGGTTGTCTATTTTTTTATGTCCTGCAGTGTGGAAATTAGTATTCTTCTGATTTCTAAGAAGGGCAATAAACCTTTGTGATCAAATTATCATCCAATTTCTTACTTCAATTCTTTCTCAAATAATGGAGAAGACAATCAATATTCAACTTCTATGACACCTTGAATCCTCTCAGTTAATAAATGATTTCTAATATGGATTATACATTGCCAAACACCAAGAAATTTTCTTACTGATGTCACCCATCTTTAGACAAATGTCATGGAAAAGTAGAATTACAAGTGGTAGCTCATGATATTTTGACATTTGATCAGGTTTGGCACAAAGGCTTATTAAGTAAGCTCTTCATACAGTTTGTTTTTTGACTTCTGCAACTGAGTTGTATTTTCTCTCTTGATACATAATACATGTGTTATTGGACAGATGTTTTATCACTTCTCCATGATCTTGTCTAGTTGACTTGCAACCCCAATATTGCTGATGACAGCACATTGTTTGCACTCTTTTGCAATTGACAAAATGCACTTCACAAAATGATCAAAACTTCCAGAATATCAGTGTTTTACAACCCTAAATTCTGAAACATTCTTCACTGAGATTCAGATAACTTTTGTTAATTTCAATTCTAGTAAAACTTAGTCCTGCCTTATTTCTTGCAAAAAAAAAAAAAAAGTCCTTTCCTTCGAGATGTTACTTTACCTCTGAACAACTATTCTTCACAAATCTGTCCAGCTGTTGAATACCGAACACTTTTTATGGCATCAAATAAGCAGCTGATGCTCTCTCAGAGTTCAACTTGAAATCAAAGAATTTTCCTTCTGCTGCTGTTTTTTTGGAACAGTCATTCCTTTCATGTTTCAAAGTCAGTGTTAAAAAGAAAGAGAAAAAAAAAACTAATGTAGCACAGGTTGAACAACTTACATAGAAACAAATGTAGATAGGATTATCATAAAAAAAAGTTTCAAGTATATGTAACTTGTCCGTGCGATTAGCCTAGTGACTGTGCGCTTCGCAACCATATGCCTGGGAAAGGAGTGGCCTAGGTTCGATTCCTGTCAGTGACAAGGAGCTGAAAGATCTTCCTCAGCCATAGCCAAATTAGCCAGTCTTGGGCATAGTAGGATTTCCCCCCAGTTTATCCTGGGGTTTTTCATCCTGCAAACCAGCCTTGAGAACTCAACATTATGGACATAGGATACACTGGGGCTTAGGGCTTGACCACCTTATCATGTGAATGGTTTGAGGTCCGGTGATTAACTAACCCTCGAGACTGCAAGGTAAAAAGATGGGAAAAGGAAGATGAGATATGTAACTTTTCATTATTAAGTGCACAAATATTTGAGTGTTCATCAGGTATTCACCCCCCCCCCCCAAAAAAAAAAAAAAAAAAAAAAACATGAATGTTTGGTGAGATGACACTGTCTCTTATCTATACTTTTTTTTTTATTTTCTCGAATGTTGATGTTTCACTGTAATAGACTCTTCACTCATCTCAGAGTAGTAATCATTCTGAATACTGAACACCTGATAATAAAAACATGGGTTTTCCTTCTCCTGCTTAAAACCCCCTTTAAAAACTTAGGTGTTCAGTATTCAGAATGGTTACTACTCTGAGATGAGTGAAATCTGTTACAGTGAAAGGAACACAAGATGGAGGTAGTGTGATGGTTTGGGGAGGCATCTTGTTGGGTGGATGCATTTACCTGTATGTGCTTCCTAGCAGAACCTCAAATACTGAAACTTAGATTGAGATTCTGGACAACAATGCTCATCCATATGTGGTTGTAAAAGGAGAGACATTTATACTACAAGATGATAATGCTTGTCCTCATCGAGTTAAGCCAAATCTCCTGACTGGTCCTTAATCCCTTTGAGCATGTCTGGGATGCTCTAGGTAGACGTGTTGCTGCTCTCAGCCCCCTCCCCACAGAACCTTGAGGGACTTAGGAGAGCTTTCAGCAATGTTGTTAGCTCTAACTGAACTCCTGGATACCATTATAAAATTGTTGCAAGTAGTATATTGCTGCCACATTCCTTATCAAGGCACTTTGACCTCTTGTTTTTGACCATTTTCATGCACTCATTTGTTACAGAATTAAACTATTTATATACAATTTTTGTGAGTGTTTCACATCGCATGTCATATTTGCTTTTCACCAAATTGCATAAAAATTCATCATACAGTTTTTGAGTTATGATTTTTCTTTGTTCCTTAATTTTTGGAAATGGGTATATATATCTTCAAAAATGGAAACTGAGGACCATCCTTCATGAGTTTATCTAAGTGACACATTTGAAAACATGGAGTATGACAATTTGTAGATCTTCACCTGTTAAGAGTTTTATTCAAAATTTATCATCAAATTCCTGCCATGTACTCTCAAGGGGTGTACAGGATATGATAGTACTACATGAAAAATTTATATCATTACTAACTTCCTATCAACAATTTTCCTCCAAATCAATCTGTTACTTGTCAAGACTCCAACAATACCAGATCTTATATTTCTATCGTCTAAGGCACTTCAATCCACCTATATCTTGGTCTTCCTCTGAGTCGTTTTCCTGACAACCTGGCAGAGAACACTTGTTTTGCTAATCTTTCCTTGCCCATTCTGTTTAAATAACCATACCACCTGAGATTAGCTCTGCTAATGCATTTCTGGATGGTGACAATGTCAAGTTCTTTCCTAATATCCTCATTTTTAATATGATATTGCCATTGATGCCATCTGTTCATGCCCCTAATCTTTCTCGTGACTCTCATATTTGCAGTCTTTAGTCAAGTGTTTTACTTCTGACCCAGCTCTCAGATCCATAAGTTAAACCTGGTTTGAACACTTTCTTGTATACAGCTAATTTAGTGTTTCGAACTAATTTTTCTCTTATTGCATATGAATTAATTGATTTGACTTCCTACCATACCAGCTTTGTTCATTCTGTTGTATATTTCTATATTTAATTTACCATCTTCACTAAAAATCATGTCTAAGTAGTTGAAATGTTTTACTTGTTCTATAGGTTCTCCATTCACAATGCAGTTGACATTTTCAGTGATTCTGCCTATTTTCATTGTCTTTGTCTTGTTATTGCTGACCTTCATACCATATCTATTACAACAGTTATTCAATTTAAGGATATCTTACAGACTTGTAGCGGATTTAGTTAGAAGTATAATATCGTCCACATAAAGCAAAGAGCTGACATTAACATCTCCAATTTTGGTATTAGGTTTAATACCACTTTTCTTCATAATGTGATCCATATAGATAATGAATAACAGGGAATATGTACATCCTTGTCTGACATCAGATTTAACATTAAACCATCTTCCTGTACTTCAATTCTAACTGCTGACTTACAACTCAAATAAAGACTAAGTATTGCTTGATATAATGCCCCATTGACACCATATAACTGTAGCGTATTGAATAGCTTCTCTCTCTTGGCACTTTGTCATATGCCTTTTCCAGATCTACAAAACTTAAATACAGATCTTTGTTATATTCCCATGATTTCTCAACTATTTGTCATAAAGTGAAGATCTGATCCTGACAGCCTCTCTTTGGCCTGAATCCAGCTTTTTCTTTCCTTCCACAATTCTTCTCAACCGTTTTACAAGTATACTTGCATAAAGACTAATCTTACCAGGAACATTCAGTAGGGATATACATCTGTAATTCTCACATTCAGTTTTATTTCCCTTTTTATATATGGGTACTATAAGAGCTCCACTCCAATCATCAGGAATTCATCCTTCTAAACTATGCAGTGCAGTCACTGTAGGACTGTTATAGCTCCATACTTTTTCCATACTAGCATTTCTGGTCGAATATCATCTATTCCTGCTGCCTTTTACATTTCAAGCCTTTGATGGATTTTTCTGCTTTAATGTAGATATGTTATTCCTGTTGAGTGTTTTTTTACCACTTTGCTATCACTGCTTGTTTTATTTAGCAATTTTTTTATAGTAATTACTCCATACTTCAAGGATATCTTTTTCTCCAGTTTTCATGGCACCTTTATCATCTCTAATTCCTTTTACAACACTCTTTCTTCCATTTCTGAGCTTCTTCAACAACCTCCAGAATATCTTGCCACCTTGATATTTTATTTTTTATGTTCTTACCAAAGTCTTCAAATGAGTTTTGTTTAGCTAGTTTTACACAGCGTTTAGCTTTCTTACATTTGTCTCTGTATTATCTAAGAGCACAAGCTGACTTATTTGACAGGAACTTTTGATATGCTTTCTTCTTCTATTCCTTCACTGCCTCTTTAACTTCCTGTGTCCACCATGGAGAGTTCTGATTTTTCTATCCTTGCAGACAACCTCACCACATTCCTCTCTGGCTGAATCAGTCAGGCTTTTCTTCAAGGCTTGCCACTGAATCTCCAAAGTTTGGTTCCTGTTTTCAAACTCTTTCATTTTTTCTTCAATAATAGAAAATAGAAATTCAATAGAAAAATGAAATTCAGTTTTATCCCAAGACTAAATAGTGATCACTTCCAATTTCAAAACCTCTGTACACTCTGGTGCCTGCACCACAGGGAAAACATCACTATCGACAATAACATAGTCAATGAGACTTTTCTTCTTCCTTGCCTCCTCTCTCCATGTGAATTTGTGCACATTTTTATGTTGGAACATGGTGTTAGTAATAACCAGTCCATGTCTGAGCAGAAATTCAACAGATATTTGCCATTATTATTTGCTTTGCTCTTTTCTCCAAATTTTCCCAAAATATTTTTGTATATCTGACAATCATTTTCTCCTCTGATTCAAAATTTATTAGTCAATAAATTTAGCTAAATTATTATAGACTTCGTAAAGTGGCTAGAATAGAAAAATTTCAGCATCAAGCATGTAATTTGCCTTGATCTCAGAATAACTATAAAGAACTGAGGTATGTGAAATAGCTCACTAATACAGTTGATGCTTGCTATAGCAACTCTCTCACTGTAATAAACAATCCCTCCCTCCCACTTTTTTTAAAAGGTGGGGGGGGGGATTGTTTCTATCTGAAGAGATGCTATCCTCTCAGCCAACCAGGCCAATTTTTAGTCTTGGCAATAAAATTCACCTCCCACCTATTACTATGCTAATGAAAAGGGCATATTAAGGAATTAGTTTTGTATCCTCAAAATCTGGGTTATTTGCAGTCTGTTCCTGGTAGTAAATTGGCCTGGTTTGCTGAGCAGATAGCATCTCTCTGCTCTTCCATCAATAGGCTGTGGATTCATTCCAATCTGACTGTTGCATGGAATCTTGTGAAAGTCTAAGTGGTAAATGATTTTCAGTGTCAGAGAGATCACCACCTTTCTTATTAGAGACCTGATGTGACTTGTAAAAATACCATGTTTGGTCTTCTAGGATAGCATTTTCTAATTACCTAACCTTAGCCATCTAGAGTACTAACTATACAATGGCTCATTTGCTTTCTTCCACCCACAATATATTTTGCCTGTTAACTGCATGTGTTTTCTAGCTAGTTTGCCTCTCCATGTGGAGAGGCAAACTAGCTATTCATAGTGGAGGGAACCTCCCAGTGATAGTACTAACCTTTTCATTCTTCCCGTTTTTCTATATTTTTCTTCTGATATTCTTTGTTCTACTTCTGAGTCTTTTTTATCGTCATCACTATCACTGGGATCCAGCAGCCTGCCACCATGTTTGTCATGTGGTGTGATCCATGGATATCCAGAAAGTGAGATCCTGGTAGTCTTGCATTACCCCCTCACCACAAGGAAGTGCACTAGCCTGGTTGGAATCATTCATCTAGTGGACTTGCCTTCAAGAGTCAATGATGTTGCAGTAAGTCTCCTACCCCATAGTCCAAGAGATGGGGGGGGAGGGGAGAGGCCCAAGGTTTGCTGCAGTGCAGTGTCTGGGGTAACCATGGCATTCCACTTCCAAGTGCATTTATTGCTTTCCAGATGTGTTTATCCATATGAGGATCCTTGGTGGGTGGTGGCACTGGACCAAACAATCCTATGAGCGTGAATACTTAGTCCTCAGATTTTTGAGGGGCCCTTGCAAGGCACAAGTACAAGATATCAGAGATACGTCATTTGATAACAGAAATAAGAAACAAAATACATTGGACACGCACAAATGTACCAGTGTTTGTCATCATCCATGCAACGGGAAAAGCCACCCTTCTTTATTCAAAATGGTTTAGGACTGGATTTACTAATACACAGGGTTGATCAATAGGTTCCAACCAGAACATCATTCTTACTTTTGATACACCCAAACCTCCCACATTGGTAAAAGTAGGCTATCTCAACTGTCCTGTTAGGCTCTACATTCCTAATCCATTAAGATAATTTAAATGTCATAAATATGGGCATGTCTGTTGTAGCTCTTTACCTATGAGAGAGTATGATAATGCATCTTACTCTACAAATGAACCTAAATGTGTTAACTGTGAGGAAGACCATCTATCCAACCTATTCCTATGCATGCCAGAGGCAGAAGGATGAAAAAGAAATACAATATATCCAACCTATTCCTATGCATGCCAGAGGCAGAAGGATGAAAAAGAAATACAATATATCCAACCTATTCCTATGCATGCCAGAGGCAGAAGGATGAAAAAGAAATACAATATATCCAACCTATTCCTATGCATGCCAGAGGCAGAAGGATGAAAAAGAAATACAATATATCCAACCTATTCCTATGCATGCCAGAGGCAGAAGGATGAAAAAGAAATACAATATATCCAACCTATTCCTATGCATGCCAGAGGCAGAAGGATGAAAAAGAAATACAATATATCCAACCTATTCCTATGCATACCAGAGGCAGAAGGATGAAAAAGAAACACAATATATAAAAACTGAACAAAATATGTCATATCAGGATGTAAAGAGGAAGCTAGTCCCCACAACACCTATACTGACCCTCCCCCTTTGCTGAGAAGGTAGCAGTTAAGCAGCCCCCTCCCTTCTCTCCTCAAGGTATCAACTAACATTTTTATGGAGAAGTTTGAAATGTTTCCTAGCAGAAACAACTTTAAAACCAACAGTTTGGTAGAGATATATGTCGATATTTTCATTATTTGGAAATATGACCTCCCAAATAAAGGATTAAACCAAGAATATAATTTCTTGGCATCTTTAATTTACGGTATAACCAAGTGAAAAAAAACTTTTAAAATAAAAAAATGACTTCCCATGTTTACAACAATTTCTTCATTCTCTTAACTTGTACAAAATTACATCCAAATTTACATTAGAGCTTGAAAAAAAAAAAATGAAAATTTCCCTTTCCTTGACATTCTCATCACTAAAAAACAAGACAGTTGTGCTTTTCTTGATGAGTATCACATAAGCCTATTCATACAGAATATCTTCACCATCTTTCCCAAAAATGAGGCATAATCCATGCCCTAAACAATTGAGCAGTTTTGATTACAAAGTGAGAACCTGAATAAAGTCTGAAGTTCAGTCTCATGACTGAACTTCAGAGTTTATTTATTATATCTAAAAAAAAAAAAAAAAAACAGCTCAGGATTTTTTAGAATCCTACCTCTCTCATTAACCACAACATTCAGTATAGACTTCATTGCAGTTCCACATATTGGCAATCTATTAATTAAAATTGCACCTCTTTTCAAGTCACATCATCAGAGTAACTTTTAAATCAGTTCAAACTATTTACAGCTTCCTAAGGTGTCCTGAGGACAGCACACCCTTCCATTTTGTGGTTTAGCCAACATAAGACACAAATTGTGAATTTGAGGTGAGAAGAAAAGAATATGTTGCAGATGCTGAGCATAAAAGTAAAGATCTGATCTGGCCAGCCGTACTTCTAATACCACCCATGCAGTTGAATGGAATATTTCAAACATGCTTTAAAGAAACCTTTTTTTACTCCAGACTTCTAAAGGAATTAGTTATTGTTATCCATTCATGCAGATCACTGAATAACAACCAAGGACTTATATTAAGTGACATATGGAAATTGCTTACTAAATCTCTCTTTCAAGAAAGGTCTTGTTTCACTTTACTTTTTATACCAAAAATCATGCAAAGCTGCTGGTCTGCATCCGTCCACATTGTATAAAACCAACTTCTCATTCTCCCCCTTTCATTTACCTGTTCAGCAGGTTTAAAAGAAAACAGGGTTTTCTTTTCTGTCAGCTGTTTGCCCACACGTGTATAGCACTGATATTCCATATAAGTGTGGGATTGATAATGTGCATGTAAACCTCATCTTAAATACACTATGTTGAAATAAGTCAGAAAAGTTCTTGTACTTATGTCAGCATAATGAAAGATTTATCAATTCAGGTTATACAACAGAGAATAATATTTGATACTGTAGTAGAGGGTGACACAGATAGACTATCCTTCCTTCTGTTTAGTTGTTCCAAATTAAAGATAGGGATATTCTTAATGAGATTTACATAAGTCTTGTGTAAATTCATTCAGGTTTGTTACAATTCCGAAACTGCTCGCTGCAATACCAAGTTTTTGAATCATTTCACTGATAAAAATTTATTAAAAATATCCAGTTCAATATAATAAATTTAGTTTAATCCTTTATCCAAGTGTGAGCAAACAAAGTTTGCACCTGAAAATGTCTTCAGGACTGAGGAAAGGTAGTGCAACACCAGGCAACTTGGAGCAAAGGTGGACCAAGCTATCATCACTCCTATCTCAGTATCTCCCATAATGCAAAACACATCTTCTTGCGATTATGTATAATGTTATGCATTAAGGGAAGGGCCACTACCAGACCAGTTTCGACCTTTATTGTGGTCTCGTTAGTGGGAGCCAGGCCCAGAGGTGGAGATACCAAGGCAGAAGCAATGGAAAGGTCATCTTTACCTATAGGAGTTGCCAAAAGGTGTGCCACCTTATTATTAAATTACTCTGAATTTAGAGAAAGATGTTGAAAGTTTATTTTTAGAAAGAGTGACGATAGCTTGGTCCACCTTTGCTCCTAGTTGCCTGGTGTTGCACTACCTTTCCTCAGTCCTGAAGATATTTTCAGGTGCAAACTTTGTTTGCTCACACTTGGATAAAGGATTAAACTAAATTTATTATAGTCTAACCAAGTGAAAAATAAACTTTCAAATATCCAGTTCCTTCTTATGAAAAACACTTTGTTTTCACGAGTGCTTATGTTGTCTTTTTGATACAGGAATGATGTTTGTATGGTAAAATTTATTATTATTATGTGATACCTCCAGGGAGTCCAAACACTCATCGAGGGAGGATACCCACTCTACAACTCTCCATCTCCACCAACTACGATGAACTGCAACTACCATCATCATCCACACCAATGCCATCTACTGCCCACTACCATTAGTATTTTCACAGACAATCACAAAACAGACATCCATGCCCATGGCAGGATTCGAACCCACAGCCTTTTGGCTGGAGAGCAGATATGCTAACCACTCGGCCGACCAGGTTGGCATTTAAAAATTATTTTCTTGTACAAGTTTTTTTTAAACATAAATATAGGTTTCTGTGTAGATTGGGATCTGAAATTTCACTAGAATAGCTTATATTTTAAAAAATATAATCAGGAATTTCAGATGATTATAAATTAATTAAAAATAGAAATATTCAAAAATAATTTTATTTCAATATTAAAATTTATGAACAATTTCAAGTACCAAACTTTTTTTTTTAAATACTGATTATTGTATTTAAGACAATAATCAGCAGACATAAAATTGAATTGTATATTTTTTTAATGTAATTTTTATGTTTCTCTTACCCCAATCCAAAGAAAATAAACTAAAATATTTTTTATCATATTTAACTCCTGATTAAAAAAAAGAAAAGAACACATTTCAGCATGAATGTTTATACTACTGCAGGAATTTTTAAATTCATGAATAAATTTGTTATTTGCAAGAATATGACAAATTATAATGGGGAGAGAGGTGACTTTTAAACTGTTTCTTCAGAGTATATAACATTCACAGATAATTTTTGCACACATCTCATGACACATGATATATGAACAATATATACTGAAAAGCTGAATTAATACTACAGATTTTAATTTCTTTTCTGAGTAATTTGGTTCTTGACTAAGTATCATTTAAATATTTTTAATACCCATACTTTGCAATTTTGCCTCCTGTATTCTCAGATTTTCACTGTAAACATATTGAACAAGTCTTCATTGTCTCCGTATCCTATTTTGACTAAATGTAAAAGCATTTAAATCAGATTTAATCAAAATATATATGGCAACTTTAAAAGCATAGTAAAAAATATTTAGCTGGGATTAGTTTTATTAGTGGTGATGTTATTGTGTTTTATATTTATGTTAAGCCCACACACGAGAGGTTGGTTGGTCAACCTATAGTACATTGGTACCATATATATGTTACTAGATTTTCAAAGGGAGATTTAGCAATTCATGATATCCAATAGCATTAATTCAGCTTTTCAGTATAAATTATTCACATATCATGCATCTAAGTTAGTCTCTAAATCAGAGACTAACTTAGACTACCTCCTTCCTCAGCATATAGCTTTTTCTTTTTCATCATCAAATTCCTCACATTTATCCTCAAGGGGTGTACAGGATATGATAGTACTACATGAAAAATTTACATCATTACTAACTTCCTACCTACAATTTTCTGCCAAATCAATCTGTTACCTGTCAAAGCTACAACATTGCCAGATTTTATATTTATACATCTATCTTCTAAGGCACTTTTTACCATATCGATCCACCTATATCTTGGTTTTTTCCCTACCAACCTGGCAGAAAACACTTGTTTGGCTAATCTTTCTTCACCCATTCTGTTCAAGTGACCATACCACCTGAGATTACCTCTGCTAATGCATTCCTGGATGCTGACAATGTCAAGTTCTTTCCTAATATCCTCCTTTTTAATATGATATTGCCATTGGTGCCATCTGTTCACGCCTCTAATCTTTCTCAGGACTCTCATATCTGCAGTCTCTAGTCTTCGGTCAAGTGTTTTTATTTCTGACCCATAAGTAAAAATTAGTTTGAACACTGTCTTGTATACAGCTAATTTAGTGTTTTGACTAATTTCTCTCTTATTCCATATAAATTTATTCAGTTGACTTCCTACCATACCAGCTTTGTTGATTCTGTTGTCTATTTCCATATTTGATTTACCATCTTCACTAAAAATCGAGTCTAAGTAGCTGAAATGTTTTACTTGTTCTATGGGTTCTCCATTCACAATGCAGCTGATATTTCCAATGCTTCTGCCTATTTTCATTATCTTTGTCTTGTTATTGCTGACTTTCATACCATATCTATCACAACAGTTATTCAATTTAGTCGGGAATCTTGCAGACTTGTAGCGGATTTATTTAGAAGTTATAACATCATCTGCATAAAGCAAGGAGCTGACATTAACATCTCCAATTTTGTTATCAGGTTTAATACCAATTTCCTTCATTGTTAATATAAAAGTTTTTTTTAATTAAGAGATCATTTATTTTTAAGGAGATAGAGAAAACCAGTTTAAATAACTAGTCAAATGATGAAACCCACAGAGCTGAAATTCTTAGGTGATATTAAGCAATGAGGAAAAACAACTATATAGCCCTTTATAGCCAGTTCTGCTGAAATTTTCAATTACTATTCCAGATTTTGCTGAACAATGCAATTTATAGAGGTATATTTGAGAAGAGAATATATAGAGAGAAAAGATGCTATTTTATGGCCTTGATGTTTTTCACTTGATGTAAGCAGTTAGTGACTGTTAAGTCAAGTGGTAATTACTGGACTCTCAATATTTTTTTATTTTAACATGTGAACTAAAATATCTCTAACTTCTTGAGGTTTTCATTTTAGTATTTTCTAAAAGTATTTCACACCCTAAATGTTAATGTATTAGAATTAGAAGAATCATGGTTTTGGCTTTTATTTTTAGATGGTCTTTTTATTCTGAAAACAATATCAAATTATAGTAGGATGAGTTGCTGATAAACCAGTATTCAAGTCAAATTGATAAATTTTACAAACATTGAAAGGCCATAACAATTTTGAGTTAAAAGCTAAAAATGTTTAAACAGACTTTTACAATTTACAGAAACAATTTAATATCTTTTTGATTATGATTTTGCTGTTTAATTTGTTCATTAACGATATAGGGAAGGATCTAAGAGGAACAGTTCATTTGTTTGCAGATGATGCAAAGTTCGGTAGGGCAATAGTGAATACAGAAGATGTCAAAATCTTGCAGGATGACTTGGATAGATTGGAGTTCTGGGCTAAGGAGAATGGATGTCAATTTAATGTGACAAAATGTAAGGTTATGCATTTTCGGGTGAAAAGATTAGCAGCAGTATACCACATTGGTGGAACTGTACTTCAGGAGATTGATGAGGCCAGGGACGTGGGAGTGTTGGTGGATAGGGGGCACATTGCAAAAGTAGCTAAATCAGCTCATCAACTCACTTCGTTGTTGAGAAATACCTTGACGAGCAGAGACAAGCAAGTTATTTTACCTCTGTACTGAGCCTTGATAAGACCTCATCTCGACTACTGTGCCCAGATTTGGTCACCTAGGTTCCTTCTTGATGGGGAGGAGGCGGAGAGGATCCAGAGGCGCGTGACTAAGATGATAGCAGGTCTATGGAATGAACCATATGATAACAGGTTGAAGATTTGTGGATTGCAGAAATTAGTTGATAGGCAGAAAAGGGGAGATATGATTGAGACATTCAAATTGCTAAAGGATTTCTATAGGATTAATTCAGAGGATATTTTTGAGAACAGGACTGGTGGTGGGAGAACTAGGGGACACCTATGGAAGCTGGGCAAGAGTGTGGTTAGCAAGGGTGTTAGAGCTGGGTTCTTTACTTTTAGAGTGGTAAATGAGTGGAATAAGCTGCCAGAGTCTGTTGTGAGTGCTATGACAGTGAGTAAGTTCAAGGCAAGGTATGATAGATACTGTGAGAATGTCGTATAGTTGTGTGGACATGATGTTTAGGGCCTCCCTCGATGAGTCTAAGGACTCCCTGGGGTCGCCCGTAATAATAATTTTAACAACATGGGATTAATATATTTCAATGTGTATCAAAAAAAAATATATATATATTTGAAGGTTTTGAAAAAAATAAATAAATAAAACAAACATCACAAATGATAATGAAGAAATGTGAAGAAAAGAATATGTATTCACATACCATTTGCCAGAATTTTTTATTACTATTAAAGAAGATATCGGTATCTGTAGATCAATTTGACACTACAGTTCAAGAGTTAAGTAGATTGTGACCATCAGATTGAACTATCTGTACATATTAGGCACTAGTAAGTCAAGTACAAAATTATTTGAATCAATATATAATGTCATTAATATTTCATAATGTTCACATTAGCTATGCTACAGATTTACAGTAGAGTTTAAAAAAATACACATCAGGCCTATGAAATTATAAAACCATGCAGCTGCTAATATTCTTAAAAATATAACTGTGCAACAACTTGAAAATTTCTGAAACAAAAGAATGGAAAATTACATGGCTACATTCATGTATTTAAAAATAAATTATTTCCACTGTTTAAAACTAATTAACTTTATTATCAATAAGTGTCCTATGTTTTGACAGCCAGTTTTACCAGGATTTAACAACTAAGCCAAAAACATAATTAAAAGAAATCCACATTACCCAGCACTATCAAACAATAAAAACTACTACAATGGACTTAAAGCAAGCAGTTTTTGGATATGACAACTGGACTTTATCATAACGAACTTGATTTCACAATGCAATATCTCCAAAGCATATGCAGTCACAAGAATACTAATACTGCTTTGCTTGTGAGATGTCATAACCAACAATGAAAATGAAACATATAACAAGATTTAATAGTTTCTTTTTTTTTTAACCATTCTACTGATGGTTGTATGAAAGTGCTGTTTAACATGCATCTTAGGTTGTGCATTTTTTTTTTTTTTAATTATGTAATTTTCTTCAGTTCTTAAACATCTGATGAAACTGACTAGAATAGGTGGCTACCAGGACAATATGCATTATAAAAGGTTATTCATCTATAAACAGTAGAAATCATTTCTTTATTATTGTGACAAAGCTGCCAAAATATATTCAAAGTAAATAAAATATGACCAAATGATTCATTACACCAAGAGTAACCTTCAACTTATTCCATATATTACTCAAGATTTGTTTTTTTAAAAAAATGCATATATCAACTAAATAACTCAAGGTTTTTGATAATCATACAGTGCTATAATTAAGTACAATGGTTAAAAATACAAAGGGCAGTTTTACAGGCAGGCAAGAAAACATATATGACATGACAGGCACACATTAAGAACTTATCACAATACTATTTGTACGAATACAATATTTACTTCTCAAATAGTAAAACTAATACAAGGTACTTTATTAGATATAATCAATGTCCATCAATAAGGACATACAGTATATACTACCTTAAAAAAGATGATAGTGGTTATGCATTTAGCAAGTTCCCAGTAGAGAGCAGTCAATCTAGTGCTAATTCTGTTCAACATTAATTCCAGTTCAGATTACAAATTAAGCAAAACTTTGTAAATAGAGATGCTGAGCAAAGGATTAATTATTAATTAGAGTGAAAAAAATAAACATTATTAACACCAGACCTCCATGAAATCACAAGAATCATTGTGGGAGGTTCATGCACTCACATAAAAAGATCGAATTGTGCCTTAAACTCATTCACAGTCTTCCACACTCACAGGTAGTGCAGTCCATTCACCAACACCTCCATAAAAAGAACCTGCTCCTCACTCCCACCTTCCAAGGTGGCCTCCTATTCTGCCCTTGTTTTCCTCTACTCTATGAAAAATCTTCTCCATATTAATATGATAACACCTCATCAACTTATGTCTCAGTCATATTCCCTCCTACTCAGAAGGCTCTGCAAACTGCATTCCCTGCACCTGTCTTCATATCACACATTCCAGAGACCTGATACTGAGTTACCGAATCTTTTCTGGATCCTCTCTAAGATATCCTCTTCCTCTTGAAAACTAAGTGACCAGATCGATGTACAGTAGTTCATGTGCAGCCTGATTAAAGCCTTATACATGTTAAGGTCCTCCTCATCATCATTGCCGTAATCAATGGTGATCTTACAATTTTAGCAATGTGACTAAACTTTGTCCACTGCTGCTTTCAGATCTCTCATCTCCTCCAAAATTTCCCCTTTGTATACTCTGCATCTCATTCTTGTCCCAAATTTCAAGACCTTACACTTTGAAGCATTAAGCTCGTAACTCCACTCATCTGCCCAAATAAAGGTTTATTCAGATCCTCCTATAAAGCCACATCTTTCTCCTCATAGTTCTTCTCAACTTATCATCTGCAAATCTCCAGTTAAATCTGTTCCATAGTCCCAAAACAGACCCCTGCAGTGCACTGCTTGTTAACTTTCTCTTTTGGGATACTACACACAGCTCCCTAATGCATATTGGACAGCAAGTCACTTATCTTACTCACTAGTCTATCCAATCCCATCCATTCCAGTTTAATTACCACTTATTGTGCGACAATCTATCAAAAGGCTTTTGAAAAACTCAAGTATACCTCTCTCTCTCTCTCTCTCTCTATATATATATATATATATATGCATCTTCCTTATGCAGTGAATTTGCCACCTTATTGTAGTGCATAAGGAATTTGCTAAAGGGAGGCCATGTTTTAGCAAATCCATGCTGCTATTATCAAATCAACAACTTTCCTCTCGAAAACAACCCCAGACACATAGTTTGGCCTATAATTTGTAGCCTCAGTCTTATCTCTCTCTCTCTCTCTATTTGAAGTAGAACAATTTTATCCTCTTTCTATTTGGGACTTTCCTTATTGTAAAATCCATGTTAAAAGGTATGTCATCAACTCTCTGGAGAATTTTTTTTTGAAGACACATGATATGTTAAGTCTTACTGCCTTATTAACATGTTTAATTCCTGCCTTATATACTTCCTGATCATTCACTGTCAGTCCTTGATGCACTCCCTCATGTTCCTGAGGATGAAATACTCTGATAAATTGTTCATTGATATCCTCCTGCAACAATTACCACAGTGAGATATTGAACGAGCAATTTATCATACAAAGGAAATTTTATCACATCAGTGATGATAACACAGACTGAGCATATATGGTCAGAGTGAAATACTAGTTTTACTTTTTGTTTAAGGATTATTATGGATGATGTGCCAAGATATAACTTCACAAGTTATTTATTTCAACTATTGAATATATTTTTATTTTTTCATTCTTCTAATTAAATTATCCTTTGCTTGACATCGCCTTTAACTTTGGTTAATTTGTAATATATTTATAAGAAGATTCATGACAGTTTTACTAGTCAAATCCTAACAGAAATAACACTCATTGGCTTGGTTGAGCACCAGTGCCAACTGTGGTGCTAAGCAGTGCTTGTCATGTGAGATAAGAAATGTACATCACCACTGCATGGTATAATTGAGCAAGTCAGCCTTGATATGTGTACAGTGTCATTTTGGTTCCTAAAAACCTTGTGCTCTTATTATTTTTTTTTAAGGAAGACATTGAATGACTAATTATTGTTATCACCTGCATGGATAACAGGTGGAGAACCAGTCATGATTTGTGCTAAGTAAAATCTATATAATCCTGCCTGAAACAGAGAAGATATTAAAAATTACCAGTGAATCATCATCCTTTAAACAATATACAAAAATCATTAATAATAAAATACAAAACAAATTACATTTTTGTGAACCTACAGAACAAGCAGGATTCAGAAAATACTACAGTACTACTGATCATAGATATGTATAAAAAGAAAAATTATTGAAAAGACAAATATCAAAAACCCTTATATTGGGCCTTTTAATGATTGCAAAAAGGCATTTGATTCAATCTCAAAGTTAGCTATTTTGGAAGCCCTAAAAATTCAGAGAACTGAAAAAAAAACATTGATATAATTAATCGACCACACATTATATATATATATATATGTTCAACTGCAGTCATCTATAAAATTTCCTATAAAAAAGGTGTTAAACAAGGAGATGTCATATCACCTGAACTATTTACAGAAGCCTAGAAGAAATACTTAAAAATCTGGAATGGAGAAACAGTAGAATTATAATAAATATACAAGAGCTAAATTATGTCTGATTTGCTAATGACATCATTCTTTTAAGCAACCTCAGCAGGAGAACTTGATTAGTGAACTGAATGTAGGAAGTAAGGGGAATTAAATATAAACAAAGATAAAATAATAAACACATAACCAGAAAGCTACTACAGATGGAATACCAGGAAATTGATAATAACTTCCTGTTTACTTAGGGAAAAAAAAAAGATCACAGCAGCTGTAAGGAAGAAATTATACAAAGAATTCAACTTGGTAGGGTAGCCCGTGGAAAATACCATAAAACACTCAAAGAGGGCATCCCAATCTGTTTTCAAAGGCAAATATTTGAAGTTGTATACCTCCAATGATGATATATGGCAACTGACTAAAAAATTGAAGGCCAAGTTAAGGACTACTCAGAGGAAAATGGAAAGATCGCTGCTTGGTATTAGCATTTAAGATAGAAATAGTAATACTTGGGTTAGAGCTGAGACCAGATATTGTAACAGTCATTAAAAGATCCAAGTGGCAGTGAGTAGGTCATACTACAAGAAGTAACACTCAAAAATGGATGAAGATGATAACTGAATGTTAGTTAAGAGATGAAAAGAAAGCTATAGGAAGACAATGAAAGCAATGTTGGTAGGATAAGATTATAGGCTGGAACTCAGTGGCATAGAAATTTTCAAGAGAGAACAGAATGGAGGAAGTGGGGAATTTGTCCAGCAGTGGACAGAAAATAGCTGATGATGATGAAATCTACAAGCCTAAATGCTCATTTTGGAAGCCTTTAACACCCATCACTCATTCACAGACAATGTACTCAACCACCTCTAGCAACTCATTTACTACTTTTCAAGTAAAAAATCTAGTTCTCATGCTCTCATTAACTACTTTCAAGGGTAATCTTTTGGTCTCTTCCTTTTTTATTTCTTCCGTATCTATCCTATGAAAATCATTTAGTAACTTAAGTTTTTATCATATTCCCTATTTTTCCACCTGTCAACCAAATTTTGTAACCCACAAACCCTTTAATATATACTTAAAGGGAACATCCAATAGACATGCTGACATCTTGATTACCTGTCCACTTCCTCATTTCCAAGAAACCCAGATGGCCAAATTTGTGCATGGTAGTTCAGATGTGGTGATATCAAGCCTTACAAAGAGAATAACTGACAAACAATAATTAACTTAAGTTAATTAAAAGTAGTAAAATTGAGCATTCATAGATGCATCAAAACAGGTGAAGAACAGTAAACAGATCTACAAAGTGATAAAAAAAAAAAGTTAACTTAATACAAATAAAAATAAATAAATATAAAATCAATACTACTAATCCTACTAGAAGATAGTATACACTTTGTTGAAATTGCTCAATTTTTACACATGATATATAACATTAACAAAATATTTTTAATGTATTTTTGGAAATCAAAAATGGCATATTTCATAAACTAACAGACAGAAATGTTTTTTTTTTTTTTTTTAAGCTAAAAGATGCAAAAATTCATCACATTTGACTTTTCCATTCTGCCTATGTTGTGGATGCATGCTGCTGAGAAATATACCATTCACAATGTGCAGCAGAGAATGCAATATTTTTTGGCTTGAGGAATTTGAGTTTTCAGTGCATTAACATTTCAGACAGGAACCATTTAAATAACACAGCATGAATAATTGGAAATTGGGTCTGTGTTGAGAAAGAAAGGAGGCAGCAGATGTGGATCAACTTAGATCCATTCATCTCACCAACTGCAAATTGCTGTGTATTCCATGGTCTAGTTTATATGATGTTGAGTAAGTTTACAAGATTCAGTTGATGTAAAATTTACAAGAATATGACAAACTAACTGGGACATGCTCACAGAAATGTTATCACAACTAGATGAAGAATCTATGCACCAATGGAACAAAATCATGAAACTAACAGGTGGCATGAGACTATTAGTTTCAGATTTCTGTTCAAAATCAATCATCATCCAGTAAGCAGAAGTCTGATGATGGGCAGTGAAAATCATCTATCATTTATAAATCATCTACAAACATTCATGCTGCAGTAGGATTTGAACCCACAGCCTGCTGGATGGAGAGTACACACTATATCCATTTTGCCAACCAGGCTGACATTTGCTGATGGCATATTGTTATAGGTTTACTATGGCATTTGCTTGACCTATTGTTGTTTCTTAATTTCTAGAAAGTCTCCTGTAATTTTTATTGAAAAAAATGTCTCGCATACTGACAATTTACGTGATGGGCTACTGTTTAAGAGTATTGTGGTATCTTGATGTTCCTCCACTTGTATTAAGAGAGATATTGTTTACAAGCAGCCTGAACATGCAGAGAATGGCAGGCTGCCTATATGTGCAACTAGTAGCACTGACTTGGAGTTTTTATCCTGTTCAACTTTATTTTGGTAATGTTTTACCAATTGGGATATGCACTTTCCAAATGTTATATTCTCATAGTACACATACTATGCAGAGTAATAGTGTTGTGTCAAGAATAGGATTGCTGTGCATCTGAATAGTAGGCAATTATTTTCTCAAGACTGAGTTCTGAGGTCAAAAAATTATTATACCCAAGCTTAGGCAAACAGTCTGTGTATAAAGTAATCCAAAGATAGAGTCCTGCACAATGCTACTTGCTGCTGCCTGAGACACTGCTCCCATGTACAAGTTGTAAATGGAACCATAACATCTATTAGATGTTAACAAATATATAAAGTTAACATAATTTGGTAATCGTCTCCCATAATTTATACAGTGCCAATTTGCTGTGAAGTAGTCTGACAAACACATTTGCAAAGTCCAGAAATATCCATATATATGTATGCTTTTTCAACATTTGTCAACCTAATCATAAAACATACTGCAAAATCAAAATCTCCCTTTAACAGTCTGTAGTTGCCTCTTTAGAAAATTCTACTCATTAAGGTCTTAACCAATCCTCAACACCCACCATACCAGAAATAAAACATCTAAATTTTTTTTTTTACATTTCTGTTTTGGCATTAACCTCATTCGTTCAGGACTTTCTCAATTGCAAGATTCTTACAAAACGCAAGAATGATGTTAATTCATTATGTTTAGAGGAGAGAACTCCTGTAAAGTACATGTTGATGTGTATACGTTAAAGAATTGCTGTAAATGCATACTTAACAGGATTCCAACCCAATGCAGGGCATACCATTACAGTCCACTGAAACATTTTGCTGTCCACCAATGAAAATGCTTTTTTGCTATGCAGCGTGTTTGGAAAGATGTGGGTTGGAATCCTGTTAAGTATCTTTCCAAACACTCTGCATAGCAAAAAAGCATTTTCATTGGTGGACAGCAAAATGTTTCAGTGGACTGTAATGGGGAACTTAATATAATTTTTACAGGTAACTATAGCTTACTGAAACTGACAGTGTAATCCCAAAATCAAATTCTCCAATGCAGCATCACTATCATTCTTGATGCAAGTAAGCCCATTAGTTTGCTAAACTTTTGAAATCAGGAAATGACCTGTAATAGCAAATGGAAATGTGGACTATTTTGCTAGATCTCATACTATTAGCATGTTATTATAAAGAAATATTAGAACTGATTGATTAAGAAAACAACAGATATAAAACATTATAGCAAATCATTTTCTATTAAAAAAACAAACAAACTTAAGGACCCTTGCCGAAGTTTCATAACGTCAATGCTATTATAAAGAAAATTCACTACAGAAAATCTTCATCTAGAATAAATTTTGGTTCCTACAAGGTTGGTACTGACTATACCATATAAACACATTAACAGAACCTAACTTATGTGTTATGTTCTGTTAATGTGTAATTTAAATAAAGGAATACTCTGCTCCTTGGAATAGCACTGATGCCATAGGAGATTGGAATGAAACAGTTTGTTACAGTGAACAAGTTCAGTTCACAATAATGCTATAGTGTGAATTAGCTGTAATAACCAGAAACTATTATACAATGCAGTCTTTTTGTCACATCTTGAGGACCATATTAATTTAAACATAAAATGTACAGCTCAGTAGGAATGATATTCTATTGTTGTTGGAAAAACCTATGTTATACTCATACCTGGGATTAGAGCAACATCTGTAAGGGCTTTTTAACTAAAGGTGTGTTAGCCAGTTTCAAAAAAAGTTGAAGTTTTCATTTCAGCAATTTGAATTCCGTGTCCTAGCAAATCACATAAACCATCCTGAGAATATATGAAATTTACAGACAGACTATATAAACAGGAATGTCTACCTTATCAGAGCATTAAGTTTATATAAGGCCAAGTTATTTAGCTGTGGGTGACTATTCAAGTCCAACAGAGAAGAGATGAGAAAGATTAATATAAATACATATCTTGTAAATAAATGATTACATAATTTTAGCAGGAGACTTAAATGCAAGAATTGGAAACATGAAAATTAATAATAATATAGAAATACATGGAGAACATACTCTAAACAGGAATGGTAAAAAATTGATTGACTTTGTAATTTATAATAACCTAAAAATAATGAATTCCTTCTATAAACATAAAGACATACTTAAATATATTTGGGCAGCAAGAGGATGGAAATCAATATCAGATTATTTTATATTAAATGAAAAGACATCAAAATTTTCACTATGTTAGAGTTCACAGAGGATATGAAATAAGCAATGACCACTTCCTTGTGAAAATAAAAATAAGATTACCACCTAAATGGCTACAAGTAACAAGAACAGAAAGAAAATTTGAAACATTTGTTTCTAAAACTAGACTACTGAATGAAACAAATGTACAATGGCTATATGAACAAAGAATTAACCAATATCTAGATAAAATAAAACAAAATGAAGAAATAGAATGGAAATAGAAATAGAAAAATTAATATAAAAACGATACTAAATGCAGCAGCAAATGAAAGCTTAGGAAAGACCAAAAAATTCAATAAAAAGAAAAAACTTAAGATCTGGGCTGATACAATCAAAGAAATAATCAAAAGAAAAAAAGAAGCCCATCACAAATGCTAGATTAGAAGATGAAATAGAATATAAAAGAATAAAAGCCATAGCTAAAAGAGAAGTCAGAAAAAGACAGAGAATCATGGAACAAATTTGTTTCTAATTTAGAACATGATTTATATAAAATAAGACCCAATGTATATAAGATTTTGAAACACTTAAATGCAGATACCAAAGAAAACAAATTTAAACACCGAATTGAAATTAGAATAATTTCTAAATTACTACACAGAATTGTGGACAGACAAATATTTTAAAAAAGACAACTGGCAAACAATTAACAAAAATGAAAAGGAAATAACTAAAGAAGAATTAGAAATCAGCACGAAAGAAACAAGAAACGGAAAATCACCTGGAGAAGATAAGCTAGGTTCAGAACTATATAAATACACAGGAACAAGATTCAAAGAAAGACTCTTATTATTTTTAAATAAAATTTATTCAACTGGTATCCCCCCCCAATAGAATGGAAAAAAGCAATTGTGATTCCTATCTTTAAGAAAGGTAATAGAGATGACCCTAAAAACTATAGAGGTATCAGTATACTAAATTCCTGTTACAAAACATATAGCAGAATCTTAAATAACAAACTAATGAAATATTCCGAAAACTTTATTCTAGAAGTAGAGAATGGATTTAGAAAAGAATGATCATGTATAGACCCGGCCTTTTGCCTAAAATTAATAATAGAGGAAAGAAGAGAATACAATTTAGAAACACATATTGCATTTATTGACTTTGAAAAAGCATTTGAGAAGTTAAAAGAAACATTATTTAACATATTAAAAGAAAGACAAATATCAAATAATATCCTAAAAGATATCACAAGTATATATGAAAATAATCAAATACAAATAAGATTAAATAACGAGCTATCATATACAAGAGAGATAAACCAAGGGGTCCGACAAGAATGTCCCCTCTCAGCAACTCTTTTTAATATTTACTTAAATGAAATAATAATAAAATGGAATAAAAATTTACATCAAGGAATTAAACTTTCACCTACAGTTAACTTAAACACTCTCCTCTTTGCAGACGACCAAATAATAATTACAAATTCTGAAGATAACTTACAGAAAGCTATTTTAGATCTAAATGAGATTACGGTATGATAATATCAACAGAAAATCAAAAACTATGGCCTTTAAAGAACAAGATCCAGCAAGAACTAAAATAGTAATAGATAACAAGATCTTAGAACAGGTGAATTCATTTAACTACCTAGGATGTATGATCACATATGAAAATGAAAAAGATATAAACGTGGTAAAAACTGCAAAATATTTAAAAAATAACAAGTGTAATTAACTGTATATTTAAACCAAACCTAGTTCAAAAACAAACCAGACTAAAAGTATACAATTCATTAGCCCTACCAGTCTTAATGTATGGAAGCGAAATCTGGACAATAAAACAAAGACAAACAAAGATTAATAACAGCAGAAATGAAGTTTATGAGAAAAACTGCAAAGTATATCCTATTTGATCACAAAAGCAACGAAGAAATTATGAAAGAATTAAACCAAGAACCAGTAATAGAAAAAATTAAAAAATATAAACATAAATGGATGGAACACGTCCAAAGAATGAAAACAGAAAGATTACCAAAAACAAGTAATAGATTACCTTAAATTACAAGCCATTAGGAAAAAGGAAACCAGGACGTCCTCTTAAACGATGACTTCTAAGGCCAGTGGATAGTTGATACGCATGATGATGACATCTTGTAAATATTCAAATCAACTATGGGAAAAAGTAAGGTCATGTTGGTAAAATCTATAGTGCATTTCATTGATCACTGCATATAATTTTATAATATTCTTTAGTATTCTTCTTAATTATAAATTAATACTAATCAGAGTACTGCAAAAAACAATGTGCAAAATGGTAAGCTTTTACATGTGAATTTGATTACAAAGTTGTAATTTCAATATGCTTTATAAAAAATTGGAAATTTGCAAAAATCAGTCTGGAGGAAATTATACCAGGTTTATCTTGTCAACCCAGAACTTGACTTAAAACTTTTATTTTTATTGTACAGAACTTTTTTCAAAGTGAATTAATCAAAACTTGACCAATTCTGTCTTCCCTTAATATGTTAGCATTAATGGCCTGTCACAACCAAGTAACTGGATTTTTGTAAAATATGTGTGTGGATACACACACACTTACTAAATGGACAGTTAATCCAATACATATTTGCTATGCATCTGAACTACATGTATTTTAGTCTATAGAATGTTGAGTATGAAGAAAGGTTGAGAAAATGCAATTTGCAGTCTAGTAGATAAGAGGAGGGAGATAACAGAATAGTGAGAGAACAAGAGGTCATCCCTGGAAGCTGTTTAAGGGTATAAGCAAGGGAGCAGAAAGCAGGTTTTTTGTATGGAGAAGTGAACAATTGGAAGGCAATGCCTGAAAAGTTTGGTGACTGTAGAGAACGTGAATGTCCATGCAGCTCGCAAGATGATTTACTTGTTTTGTGGAATTAAAAGCAAGTTTCTGGAAGGAAAAACCTTGGTGCCTCTATATGAAAATGGCTAACTCACCTTTTGTTATAGCTCTTAAAAGGTGAACCCAAAGTTTCTTTGGGTTCACCTTTTAGGCGCCAAGGTTTTTCCTTCCAGAAACTTGCTTTTAATTCCACAAAACAAGTAAATCATCTTGCGAGCTGCATGGACATTCACGTTCTCTACAGTCATCACACTTTTCAGGCATTGCCTTCCAATTCTTTTGGCTTCAGACTGAGGTTTTTCCAACTAAAAAGCTTTGTTACAACTGACTGAGCCTACAGGGGCTCAAAAAATTCTTTAATGATGGTTGGAAGCAAACAAACATCAGTAGCATGATTAGGTTGGGCTAGGTTAAATAAATTTGAAACTCTACTCGGGAGATCAAATATGGTTGTCATTAAGCAGGTTAGTGGTATATTACACCTACAAGGTTGGTATTGACTATACCATATAAACACTACACATTAACAGAACCTAACTAATGTGTCAGGTTCTGTTAATGTGTAATTTGCTGAACATGTTTTGCCACCCAAAAGGAACACTATATTGTGTAGTGACAACTTTTAGGTGGCAGAGCATGTTCACCCACCAAATAAACAAAAATCTGTTTTGGTTTATTTGATAGGCAATGAATTTCATTACTCCATAACCCTGCTTATTTGAGGTCTAAAATAGCTTGAAAAGATTTTGGTCTCTAGAGCAGCATTTTTGGGGGTTTATATGCAAGATTCATGTATATTTTTCCCCCTACTAGCTTATGGATCATTATATAATCAATGAATAAATGATGTAGACCAACGGGAATCATTTGGATTTTGAGCATGATTTGCAATTATTATTATCAGAGACCTCCAGGGAATGCCACACATCACTCATACTAGCTGTTACACGTTTTCTTAAACTCAATCACACTTGATGCATTCAACACTTCAACAGCTTCCACCCTCTTTCTCACATTGTTCTGCAAGAGAAAATCTAGCTCTCATCATCCCTTTCTTAACCACACACAAACTTAACTTCCACAGATGCGTCCGACTTCTTTCCACCTCCCATATAATGAAAAATTTCATCAGTTGATATCCTTGATATCATAAAACACCTTTTCAGAAGCTTTCCTACCTACTGCAGCTAACATAGTCTCAATCTGCCCTCATAATCTACATTCTATATTTCTGATATCAACTTCGTAACTCTTTGTTGAAGCCTTTCCGCAGCTTTATTCTTTCAGAGCAGAGGAGACCAAATCTATGCACAGCAGTCCAGATGCAGCTGTAATCAACACCTTGTAAAGAAGCAAAATGACTTCCTTATCCTTACATGTCAATGTTCGTTTCAATATCATAATTATCCTCTGAATTGTATTTGCAATTTTTGCTATGTGACCTTTGAACTTCAAATTCCAATCCACTATAACTCCAAGATCTCTACCCTCATCAGTTTCTCTAAGCATAATCCCATCAATATAATATGCTACTGGATCTCATCATGCTAAAGTGCACAACTTTATACACTTATTAACAGCCATTATCATTTGCCCATACTTCCTGCCTATTCAAATCATTCTGTACGTGCTATTTATCAGTATCTATGATTGCCCTGCAATCATAGGTGCTACTGAATCATCAGCAAACAATTGAACATGTTTGATTTGAATTGAACTCCACTCAGATCTTTCCCAATATCATTAATATATAGATTAAACAGTAATGGTCCCAGGACTGATCCCTGTGGCAAATTTATTCCCCCCCCCCATATACCACTTTCCAATTCCTATTCCTCAGGCCATCTACTTATCCAAGTATTCCAACCTCATTCTTCAGTTTAAGCAATCTCATCAATGCCTTACCACATCCAACAGCAACATAGTGTATCCATTCCCTTTATTCAACTCAGCCATAACATTATAAAATATGAGCAAATTGCTTAGACATGACCTCCCTTAGTAAATTCGCTGTGCCTTGAAAAGTACAACTTGTTTGTCCATCTATTTCTGCATACAAGTTCTTACTAACTTCTCTAAAATCTTCACAATCATTCCAGAGATATGGATAGGATGACATCTGCCTTGGCTGAACATTCCTTTAGCATACAAGCTGATATCCCAACTGTCCCAAATGCAGATTCTTTTTCAGGTTACGCAAAAGGTCTTTTCTGGACTACTTCACATGCACCATTATCTCTTCATACAATGTGGTGATAGCACTATATGCAGTTACATATGTCTGGTTGATACGCCTTGGCAAAGTGAACACTCATTATTATTAACATCTGAACTCCATGGAGTCAGACTCATATTGGGGAGGTACACACTATTGCACACAATACTCATCCAGCTATGCTTCAAACTAATTCAAATGTGTCCACATTTACAACACACTCAGGCAATGTATTCCACTAACCAACCACTCTCCATGTAAAGAACCTGCTCCTCACACCCTCCTAATAGTTTCCAGTGATGGCATCTTGTTCTACTCCCCTCTCCCATTCTATGAAAAATCTCTTCCGTGTCAACCTGATTTTATTTATTCATATGGAGTTTCCTCCCTTTTCTCCCCTGTCCCTACTGGAGCAAGTTAACCTCCCATGAGGAGTTAAGTATTTATGGCTGTAGATCCGTATGTTCACAGGGCCAGTTTGCCTGCTTGCAGGATGAAAAACCCCAGATAAACTGGAGGGAAAAAACCTGCTGTCAACCTGATAACAACCCCTGACTAGCTTATATACCTCAACCATATCCCACCCCTTCCTCCTATTCACAGGGCTTTGCAACTTACATTCTTGCAATCTGTCCTCATACTCCACATTCCCGAAGACCACTGATCATCTTTGTGGCTTTTTTCTGGACCCTTTCTAAAATATCTCGTCACCATGAAAATCCTGCGACCAAATCTTTGCACAATAATCAATATGAGGCCTGATCAAGGCCTTATACAATGGCATCATAACCTCTTTATTTCTCAGGGTCTTCTGCATCATTGTCATTATCTGGTGCGACATCTTCACAACTTGTGCAATGTGTCCCATGAATTTCAAGTCCTTGTCCACCATCACGCCTAGATCTCTCATCTCCTCTACTTCCTTTAAAGTTTCCCCACCAAGTGTATACTTTGCATTCCATTGTTGCTTACCAAATCTCAAAACCTTACCTTTGCAACACTGAACTGACAGTTCCACTTACCTGCCCATTCATGCAATTTATTCCAGTCTTCCTGTAAGGACTTAACATCTGCTTGACTCTGCATTGCTCTTCCCAATTTTGCATCATCTGTAAACAGCTGCATATCACTAGTTAAACCCATCCCAATATTATTAATATACAAATTGAACAACAATGGTCTCAAAACTGACCCCTGTGGTACACCACTAGTGACCTTCCTCTTTTGAGATATTGCACTAAATCATCAACACTTTGGTTTTGAAAACAAATTTTAGCAAATTAATCTAGAACTAGGATGGATGATTTGCATTTCTCAGGGTTTTATACAAAGATATTTATAATGGCAGATTTTAATATCCTGTTTTCTTTAACTTTGAAATTGACAGTAAAACTATGGATTGTGCTACTTAATCCATTCATTTTAGTAAACTTTTTTTAGATTCTATCTATATCCCTTATAAGTGAAGATTCTCTTCAACTTCAAAAATTTAAAGAAGGATTCACAACAGCTTCTTTAAGAAAGGGAATTATGAATTGAACAAATAGGTAATCATTCTAAAAAATTTGTTGTTATTTTGTTTTAGTTGTACAATTACTTCTTACTACAGCAAACCATTAAAACAAGCTTGCTGACTATCATAAACTACTGAAAATTCTTGCTAAATCTCCATAGGCACAATGCTATTCTCAAGGAAGTTCACTATAGCAGACTATTTTACTCTGGTCCATAAGTTTGCTATAGTGACAGAAGAATAACGCAACTTTTGCTTATAGGTTTCTTAAACATCCATAATTGTTATAAGATTGTGACCATCACAGTTTTTGATTTTAACAAAAAAAATTGCTTTAAATATATACACTAAATATGTATTTGAGTTCGTAATCATTAGGACATGAATGCGTTTCTATAAATAGCTGATATTTAAGTATCTTATTTTTTTAAATGCAACTTCCACTTATGAAAGGATATTACTATTATTACGGGTGACTCCAGGGAGTCCTTAGACTCATCGAGGGAGGCCCTACATCATGTCCACACAACTACACGACATTCTCACAGTATCTATCATACCTTGCCTTGAACTTACTCACTGTCATAGCACTCACAACAGACTCTGGCAGCTTATTCCACTCATTTACCACTCTAAAAGTAAAGAACCCAGCTCTAACACCCTTGCTAACCACACTCTTGCCCAGCTTCCATAGGTGTCCCCTAGTTCTCCCACCACCAGTCCTGTTCTCAAAAATATCCTCTGAATTAATCCTATAGAAATCCTTTAGCAATTTGAATGTCTCAATCATATCTCCCCTTTTCCACCTATCAATCAATTTCTGCAACCCACAAATCTTCAACCTGTTCTCCATAAGGTTCATTCCATAGACCTGCTATCATCTTGGTCACTCGCCTCTGGATCCTCTCCACCTCCTCCCCATCAAGAAGAAACCTAGGTGACCAAATCTGGGCACAGTAGTCGAGATGAGGTCTTATCAAGGCTCAGTACAGAGGTACAATAACTTGCTTGTCTCTGCTCGTCAAAGTATTTTTCAACAACCAAGTGAGTTGATGAGCTGATTTAGCCACTTTTGCAATGTGCCCTCTAAACTTCATCTCCCTATCCACCAACACTCCCAAGTCCCTGGCCTCATCAATCTCCTGGAGTACAATTCCACCAATGTGGTATACTGCTGCTAATCTTTTCACCTCAAAATGCATAACCTTACATTTTGTCACATTAAATTGACATCTATTCTCCTTAGCCCAGAACTACAATCTATCCAAGTCATCCCGCAAGATTTTGACATGTTCTGCATTCACTATTGCCCTACCCAACTTTGCATCATCAGCAAACAAATGAACTGTTCCTCTTAGATCCTTCCCTATATCGTTAATGAACAAATTAAACAGCAGTGGTCCAAGAACAGAACCCTGCGGCACACCACTAGTCACAGGCCGTCTTTTGAACTCTACTCCTGAATAAACTACTCTCTGATATCTCTCCATCAACCACCCGCCTATCCATCTCACCAACCCTATATACATTCCCATATGTTGCAGTTTACAGATTAGAATTCCATGTGGTATCCTGTCAAATGCCTTAGCCAGGTCCAGCAGTATCATGTAAACTCATTACCCTTATCCAGTTCAGCCGTCACTGTGTTATGAAACTTGAGCAAGTTATTGAGGCATGATCTACCCTTCACAAAGCCATGCTGTCCCCCTTATAGTATCTCATTTTCATCAATCCATTCCTGTATTTTTCCCTTGACTACTTTCTCCAAGACCTTGACAACGACTCCTGATATGCTGATTAGTCAGTAATTTGCAACAGTAGTCTTGGATCCTCCTTTATGCAGTGGAACTATTTTCCCCCTCTTTCCACACCTTCTGGACTAAACCAGACCCGAGACTCAGATTAAACAACATGGTCACACTGATAATTCTTTAGCCCCTTCACGTAAGACCCGTGCCGGTCTTACGTGAATATAAAACATATGGTACACTAGCACTGTGGGTGGGTTAAGTTTTTCCTAACATAACATTAGGCCTGGATGACCAAGTTATTAGAATGTCCGCTGTCCACTCAAAAGGCTGCAGGCTCAAATCCCACCTTGGGCATGGATGTTTGAGATTGTGTGAAAATACTATTGGTGGTGGTGGGCGGTAGATGGAGTTAGTGTAGTTGCAGTTCGTTTGTGGATTGAGCGGTGGAGAGAGAGTTGTAGAGTAGGTGTCCTCCCCTCGATGAGTCTTTGGACTCCCTGGAGGTGCCAGGTAATAATAATAATAATAATAATAATAATAATAATAATAATAATACGGAAACCCTTCTCTACTCTAGAGACCAAGCACGAAATTTTTTCAGGCCTCCAGTAAGTGGGGTGGTGGTCTCAAACAGGTGATGAAATTCATATCTCACCTAAAGACATTCAAAATTATCCATGCCAGAAGTGGGATTTGAATCTACAGCCTGATACTTGAAGAGCAGGTATGCTAACCAGGCTGGAGGAGCACAATTGTTTATTATATAGCAAACATATGATTCAAAAATACAAACTTATTTAATACTGACCATTTTCAAACATCTTACATAAATGGTCAGTATTAAATAAGTTTGTATTTTTAATTATCAAACGACCAAATATGTTTAGTTTAAACATATGATTCATTTAGTGAATTCTGATATAATCTGAAACAAGAACTTAGCAATTTTTTTCTTTTTCTGCATGAACTGTATAATTCCAAAATGAAATGGCCTGCTTTAAAGAAATAATCCATTTGATTTAATTAAAATGACTCAGATAAAATATCACTAATGCAATAGATAACATATGGATACATGGAATCATTTCAAATATTCTTATCAAGCACCCTCCCTCCTCTTTTTTTTCATGTGAATGCTGTACAAGAAAGGTTGTAAACTTGTTACATTTAGTACTGCAGGCTGTGGAAGCAATATGCATCATGAGAAAAGAATGGAGATAAATTATGCCAGGAAGAGAAATATGATCTAGTTTGAAGCTCTGGGCTTATTCAAAAGGTAAGGAAAGGTGAAGTGAATCTTTCTTGTGAAAAATAAAACAGGACTATATAACAATATAGTTGACAAGGTTGTCTTTATTTTACTGGAGAATGGCAAGGAGATTACTGTTTAAGGCAATAGTTATGGAAAAGCTCAGAATGTTAGAGCATTACAAAGCTTATCATATGAAAAAGAGGAATGGAGTGTCATTAGTAAAACTAAGGAGAGGATGCAAGTTAGCAAGAGGTCATTTATGTATAAGGAGGAAAAGGATGAGTGAAAGTACAGAGCACTGGTGGGGAAATCTGAAGAGACTATGCCATCATCCATTGCAACATATGGGCGAGAATGAGGAGGAAAAGGATGAGTGAAAGTAGAGGACACTGAGGCACTGCACTGGTGGGGAAATTGGAAGAGATTAAACCATGCACAGCAACCAAGGGTTGAAATAAATATATGAAAAACAAATCCTTTTTAAACCTCAATTATTCCAGAGTGGAAAGATTTTTTATTGTAAATGTATTTCTCTCCTACTGAAACAATTATGTTTAGGTTCTGGGATATCTACCTTCGAGGATTTAATCCAGAGTGAAATTTTTTTTCTTCTAGTATATCGTCCCAGTTCGGAGCAAAAAATTTTACTCAGAAAATAATGCTCTGTCTGGAAAAAAAACATATTTCAGACAAAGCACTATTTTCTACTCTAATATAATAGTAACAATAAATAAATACTACTTTTCCGTCATTTTTTTTAACTATTGTAATTTTGAAATTAATCCTGAATAGCCATTATGTAAATGAATAAATATATATAAATAACATTTTTTTTTTTTTTTCAGATGGAGCATTATTTTCTGAGTGAATTTTTTTGTTCCAACCAGAAAAATATCTTTAGAGGAACAAGTAAACTGTTTCAATCTGGACAGATAAAAAATTCATGATAACAAAAAAAAATTGTGGGATTATTAATTCATGTGATTAGAAAAAAAAAAAGAAGTTACTTTTGAATTGTTCCAAGAGGAACATTTTATTTTGGTTTAAAACCATTTCAACCCCTGACAGCAACATACAATGAATGACTAAAAATGAAACTGGCAATCCATTTTAAAAGGTGGAAAGAAACCAGAGAGATGGTAGTTTGGGTCTAGAATAGAGACAGACTACTTCTCAATCAAATGATCTGATGGTCAAGAGCAACCATTCTTTAAATCTTTTCATGGCTTGCATCCAAAAGGAGAGCAATGCTGGTTAGGAGATCTATCACTCTTGATCCACAGAGGAATCCATACTGGTATCTCTAGGCAGCATAGAAATCAGCTGTTGATCAACACTTCATTATTTTTGAGAACCAAAGCAAGGGCAATGGGATTTTAGTTTGATCTCTCTTCTGGAATTGGCTGAATAGAGGCTTGCTTCCATGCTGTAAATTAGATGCTAGATCAGAATGACAGATTGTAAAGGTGGGTGTTAATTATGGCACACAGATGGGAGACACTATCAGATCAAAAGACTGGTTGTATCTGGGCTATTTATACGATTCTGATGAAAGATCAGAAGAGATGGAGCTTTCTATTATATATACCTATTCTTGGTATTGTGGAAATAATTTGTTCTGATTGTCTATATAAGTGTTGGAGGGGATAAATGAGTACCATTTGAATAGTGAGCAATGGAAATTTAAGTGCATAAGTTCTATGCAGTGGTTTTCATGAGGTACCAGATGCCATAATTACCATTTCAGCGGGTGGCAATTTTCTAAACTTGTCACTTTTGAAGTCGAATATGGTCCTGTTGATGTTTTGCAGCTATTGCAAGCTGCAGAGACTGAGTGTAAAGCTAGAATTTTTGCCTTCAATTACTTCTGACATGCTAAATTGCTTTGTTATGATTATAGCTGTACACTTGTAGGAAAATCAATGCCTATACTTACTGGAATGAAGGAAAGCCTTCATTCCAGCAGGAATTATATCTGTTGTGGGGATCAATCAGTAATGAAACTATAGGAAGGAAGGGAAGTCATCATTCCATTTGTCACTACAGTTGGGAAAGTAAGTTCCTTAGAAAAGGAAACTTGGATGAGATGATGGTCCAAGTTGCCTAGAGATTCTATCTATAGCATATATTTGGATGGAGAACACTGAGAAAAAAGGTCAAGGGTGTTGGGAGGATGGCAAGGAATATTTGGTATGCTGGTAGATAGGTGGACAATTTGTGTTAAGTCATTGCTAATAGCAAACTTCAAACATGCTAGAGTTGGGTCACTGGAAAGATCAAACAGAGAGGATTCCAGGTGTGGATACTCCAGCATGAGATATCAGATCTGACAGATGCGCAAGTTGATCATACACACTATAGTTAATACAAAAGTTTTCAGTCATGTGTATACAAGTGTGTTTGGGAGGGGAGAATCTAAAGTTTATGATATTACTTTTTGTATAAACAACTTTTTTTTTTTAATGGAAAAAGACAGTTGCCCATCTGATTATGTCACTTGTAAAATTAAGTCAGTACATCTAAAAATAGTTTAATACAGTACAAAGCGGGAGAACAGACCTGAATCATTATTCAGATACAACTAATTCTTTAATTTTAGAATGAATATGATAAATGATTCTTTATCTACTTTTACATATTTGTAAAATTTTCCCTTCTCAATATAATGCATATAATTAAGCTAAGACTTGAAAAAACCAAAGTTGTGCTTATCATAAAATAAGACTGATCTATTTCTCTCTTTCAACATCTTATCACAAATCTCAGCCAAGAGTATACTGCATTTTTTTTTAAATTTATTCAGCTGTGTTATAATTAAAGAGTTCACATTTTTAAAGCACATTCCACAAGGTGGGTATCAAATTAGCATATCTTTCTCTTGCCATACATATTGTGTGAACAGACAAATTCACATTGCACGAACAAATTTAAATGTGGCATACTATTCATTTCTGCTTTAAGCTGCTAAAAGTATAAAGTAAAAGCAGCATATGGATATGAGTCACAGAGGCTAATCAAGGCCTGTCTGCATATGACTCAAAATTATAACAAAACGTCATGTGAAATATGTTTTTTTTAAGAGCCACTGACTCATATTCTTATTGCAGGGAACATTAAATATTTCAACAAAGTAGATTTCTTAATTACTAAGAAAAAACAGAAATGAAACAATTTTGCAGTTTGGAAATATAGGCTTTTCATCCTACTTTGTTAAAATATTTAATTACATTTCTCATGATGAAGCCTCTTCTTGCTCTCTTATTTCCGTATATCAGATTGTGCCATATATATATATATATAGTGATACTTTGAGATGGAAACATTGTTGGCATGCCACCACCAAAACACATTTTAAATATACATACATTTCTAAATATCATATCATATTATATTTATTTATTTTTTTTCTAGCAAATATCACAGTAATTGCAATGAATAATATTTAAGATTTAACAAGAATTTAAAGTTACAAAAAATTACTTTACTTTTATGCTGTAGTATACGTGCAAGTGTGAAATAAATAAATAATATAAATGAAGTCCCAAGACTATTCACAATTCATATAACATAGGCCATACTACAATAAACAATGGTGTGCCACCACTGAACTGACATTTTAACTAATACTTCTCTTGGTCCATTTTTCTAGATATATATATATATATATATATATAGAAAACAAGTTTTATTAAAGATAAAAAATATAAGGCATCCAAAAATCTAAAACTGCAAATATTTAGGCTATTTTTTTTTATCATAAAATTTATTTATAGGTATTTAGAATCATATGTCAGTTGATATAGTATTTAACTACAGCACCTAGATATAAAATTTATGCCTATTTACAAATGTTCATCTAAGATTGTCTTCCAGGTGATATAAAATGATGAGTACCCACAACACATCTGAACACAGGTAAAATAAACTCTCTTGGTCAAGAGTGAATTAAATTCAGTTTGATATGTAAATTTAGACAGCTCAATATTTTAGTGAACTGCTAGTTAGTTTTTGAAATTTTAAATGGTACAAATTGCACTATGTTATAACATTATTTCTATAGTAAGTTTCTAAAGCTTCCCACTGTTTACTGCCTAGCAGAATGTGGGGCCTAAGGCAACGCATAGTGTCCACTGCTTGTGAAGGAGTCCAACCATGTTGCTGGAAATAAGAATGAAATATTTAAATAACAAAACAAATTATTTAAACAGATATCAAAATAAAATGTATTTGTTCTTTTCATTATATTACAAATATATAAACACAAATATGTATTAGGTATTAACATCAAAATAACTATCTCACTGTGAACAAAATATTGGTGATATATGAATGTCAGTAGTAACTGATAGTGCTTTCTCTATTATTGTAAGGTTCTTTCATGTGGTTTAACATGTTTATAAAATTTGTTTTAAACTGTGTATGTTGTACATCAGGGCTGTCCAAAACACTGTCTGTGGGCCGCGTCTGGCCTGCAGGACGATTTTGTGTGGCCCACCAGTGGGTTTTGATTTTCATAAGCGAAAAAATAAAATAACAATTTGAATTGAATGCGTATTAGATATTGTAATTCTATCACTAATCTCGATGTTGGTAATTTTATTTGATTTTTTTACATCGCTATATATTTGCATGTTTTTCAAATATTAGATGTTTCAAAGAAGCATTCTTATACTGTTTTGTTCCAACGCGCATGCTCCGGGTGCTCAAGTTCCTCGTGAGCACACGATTAATGTTGTTCGTTTGTTCAGCTATCGAGGGTGTGTTCCTGCTGTTCACCAAATTAACTTTTTTTTTTTTTTAATGCAGTCCTCAGATTACCTAAGGTTGGACAGCCCTGTTGTACATCCACTGACTGTTGGAAGTTTTTCCACTTGGCTATACTATAAATTAAAGATGCCAAGAAATTATATTCTTGGTTGAATCCTTTATCTAAGCAAGTGTAAGCAAACAAACTTTGCACCTGAAGTAACTTCAGGACAGGGCAACTCGTATATAGGAGTTTTCAACAATAAAACATTTATTGTTGAAAATTGTCCTTGTTTCTGACAGGAAAGTGCATTAAAAATCATAAGTGTGTTCATCTCAAGCTGAGCACTTTATTTTCTTGTGAGTTACATACAATATGTAATGCTTGCTTTTTTGTGTAAAAAATTATTTTTATAGTAATGGCCACAAACTGCAACGAAAGGGGGAAACCAACATTGAAAACAAAATTAATTCCTTTCAAAGAAAAATATTCAAAATCTTGGATCGGTTGAAAAATGGAGAAAAAGCAGAAGTTTTTGCAGGGACTTTGAATTTAAATTAATCAACAATTCGAAAAATCAAAAAAATTGAAAATAAAATCTGAGAAAGTGTTTACTGCTGGGTCAATGATAAGTGCAAAGCGCATTGCTCGTGTATGCGATATTCTAATTGAAAAAGAGAAATCTCTAATGATTGGGATAGAAGATTGCACCTCAAAAGAAAATTCCTATGGATGGAAGTCTTATTAAACAAAAAACTCTAAAAGTTTATCAACATTTATAGTGCAGACCAGGTGTTCAATGAGGATGAATCCGGGTTATATTGGGAAAAAAATGCAAAAATGCACCTATATTTCGAAAAATGGAAGATCAGCTCCTGGATTCAAAGTTTCCAAAGACAGAATTACTCTGTAATGCAATATTCAGGTGATTACATGACAAAACCAATGTTTATTAACCAATCCTCAAATCCTCGTGCTATGAAAGCTTAAAATATGCACTATTTTATTTTGCCTAAAACATTTATGCATTATGTGCAATGAAGTTTAAGTACAATTTGTAATTTTTATACTATGTATTTGTTTCATAGTTTATGTTTCTTAACTTACATGATGGATTGCCTGAATTAAATTAAAATATATTTTTGTTAGATATGTCATTTTTGTTTATATAATTAAAAAAAAAAAAAAAACATTTCTGAACATAACCCTACTTTTTCTTTGTGATCAGAGGCTTGCATAACGCGATTTATATAACGCGACATTTCTGCAGAAACTAACATCCGCGTTATACAAGGGTTACCTGTATATAGTTTTAAATGGTCAGTAATTCATTATTCTGCTAATCAGACTTCAATCACACCTCCCATTCCCTGAATGATAACACGAGCAAGTGTGAATTTCAAGACCAGCATTCGCCCCTCAATGCAAAGCATATATCCTTACTGACATGTATAATGCTGCCATGCATTATGGGAAGGGTCACTACCCAGGCCAGTTTCAACCTTATTGAGGTCTCATCAGTGAGAGCTAGAGGTGTATGGGTCTAGCTCTCACTGATGAGACCGTATATGGAAATATTACTTCTGCATTACTTCAACCTTGGTATCATTTCTGGGTCTGGCTCCCACTGATGAGACCTCAATAGAGGTCAAAGCCAGTCTGGGTAGTGACCCTTCCCATAATGCATAGCATTATACATGTCTATAAGGATATGTATTTTGCATTGTGGGATACTAAGTCATCAGCTTCTATATACAAGTTGCCCTGTCCTGAAGTTACTTCAGGTGCAAGCTTTGTTTGCTTACACTTGGATAAAGGTTAAACCAAAAATATAATTAAACAAAGAATATAATTTCTTGGCATTTTTAGTTTATCATTCAATGACTAATCAACTCTACTAAAAATGTACAATGCTATATTACGAAATATAAATAAAGTTACACAGAACCAAAAGGTCTTCTCTTTGTAGGTCAAGCAAGAATGTGCTTAATTAACGATATCTCATCAATATTTTATGAGATATCCTCAAGTAGTATATTGTGAATGTTTCTAGAATATTTTTAATTTAAAAATATTCCAAAGTACTGTGAAATGGCATTTACATCCATAGTGCTAAGCTGCCTGAAGACTATTCAAGTTTGATTCTAGTTGCTGAGTAGAAGAACCTTTTCTATGCCTTTCTTCAACCTAATAATCCTCTCAGCTGGAAGAAAAGGTTAAAAGGCACAAAAGTCATTGCCTCAAGCTGTAGTGCAGAATACATCAGCAATGTTTTGTTTCATTTTCAATTGCTGATTAGCAGACTTTCTCAACAGAAATATTGATATTTCTTTTACCAGCTGATACAGTATTTAGGCCAAAATAATTTCTTAATTTATAATAATCAAAGTTTCACTTTTATTATTGAAAAATTATAAATTATTTGATACAATTATCTTTAAAAAAAAAAAAAAAGATTTGAATTCTTTAAAGTTGCATGTGCTACATAATTGTTTAAATTTTTTGGAGGTTATCAACCTATTCAACAATGCAGATATTTCAGAGAATTTATTTTTGAAATCATTTGGAAGACAATTGTCACAAATGTAAATCACTGCAGGGTGAATAGGTCGATAACCCCACAAAAATTTTTTATAAGGAGAAAACAAGCTATAATTAAAAATTATTTCACAAAAAAAAAACACCTTTTCCCCTTGCCCCCCCCCCCCCCCCACAGTACTGATGTGATGGGGGTTCCAAATTTCTCAATTTTACTCATTCATCACTTAGGACTGGCTGATCTTTAAGTATGCATTTTTTTTTATTGTACCACATGTATTTCATGGGCCAGTTTGCCTGTTCTGAGGGATGAAAAACTAGAGTTTCCAGGATGGAAAAAATCCTATACCTCCATATGAGACCAGCTAACTCACCTTTAGTTGAAAGAGACCAGATCAAGGTTCCTCACATCAGGGACGGAAATCAAACAAAGGTCTTTCCGACCAAAGGGCCCCATCTATCTGACTGAGCTATGGATATGTAATTTCCATAGCTCAGTCATTTTATTTCTCTAATTTCCCATGTGGGATATATATATATGTTAAAGATACCAAGCTATTTTAAACCTGGTTTTTACTCCATTTCCCAAGTAAGCAAACAGACAAATATGTCAAGTTTGCATCTGCACGTAATGCAAGTCTAAGTGACCCGTAAAGTAGTACAAGTCAAGGCAACTCATTGGTAAAGTTGGAATAAGCTCTGATCACTATTCTTAATATTTACCCTTAATGCAAACCCCATCTCTTTGAGGAGATTTATATGCTATGCATCAAAGGCAAGGGGCCACTTTGGTTGGTGGCCCCTTGCCTTTAATGGGGTATTTCAGGGGTATTTCCCTACTGAGTGTGCCTGGTAAGATTTATGCAAGCATACTTGAGAAACAGTCGAGAAGAATTGTGGAAGAAAAGCCTGGTGAAGAACAAGCTGAATTCAGACCAAATAGAGGCTGTCAGGATCAGATCTTCACTTTAGACAAATAGTGGAGAAATCATGGGAAGATAACAAAAATCTGTATTTAATTTTTGTCGATCTGGAAAAGGCATATGACAAGGTGCCAAGAGAGAAGCTATTCAATACGCTATAGTTATATGGTGTCAATGGGGCATTATATCAAGCAATACTTAGTCTGTATTTGAGTTGTAAGTCAGCAGTTAGAATTGAAGTACAGGAAGATGGTTTAATGTTAAATCTGATGTCAGACAAGGATGTACATATTCCCTGTTATTCATTATCTATATGGATCACATTATGAAGAAAAGTGGTATTAAATCTGATACCAAAATTAGAGATGTTAATGTCAGCTCTTTGCTTTATGCGGACGATGTTATACTTCTAAGTAAATCCGCTACAAGTCTGCAAGATATCCTTAAATTGAATAACTGTTGTAATAGATATGGTATGAAGGTCAGCAATAACAAGACAAAGACAATGAAAATAGGCAGAATCATTGAAAATGTCAACTGCATTGTGAATGGAGAACCTATAGAACAAGTAAAACATTTCAGCTACTTAGGCACGATTTTTAGTGAAGATGGCAAATTAAATATAGAAATATACAACAGAATGAACAAAGCTGGTATGGTAGGAAGTCAATTGAATAAATTCATATGGAATAAGAGAGAAATTAGTCAGAACACTAAATTAGCTGTATACAAGACAGTGTTCAAACCAGTTTTAACTTATGAATCTGAAAGCTGGGTCAGAAGTAAAATACTTGACCAAAGACTAGAGACTGCAGATATGAGAGTCCTGAGAAAGATTAGAGGCATGAACAGATGGCATCAATGGCAATATGATATTAAAAACGAGGATATTAGGAAAAAACTTGAATGTTGACATTGTCAGCATTCAGGAATGTGTTAGCAGAGCTATCCTCAGGTGGTATGGCCACTTAAACAGAATGGGGGTGAGGAAAGATTAGCAAAACAAGTGTTCTCTGCCAGGTTGGCAGGAAAATGACCCAGAGGAAGACCAAGATATAGGTGGATTGATATGGTGCAATGTGCCTTAGACAATAGAAATATAAGATCTGATAATGTTGGAGTCTTGACAAGTGACAGACTGATTTGGAGGAAAATTGCAGATAGGAAGTTAGTAATGATGTAAATTTTTCATGTAGTACTATCATATCCTGTACATCCCTTGAGGGTACATGGCAGGAATTTGATGATGACGACTAAACCAGCCAAAATATGCAATGAGAATTATACAAATGATGTCCAAGAGATTTCAAGTGGTGACGACCTCCGCCCACTTAAAGAACATCTACGAAATGTTATTTCTGAAGACAGTGATGACGATTAAAATATGCGCTTTATTTTATGGTGTCCAAAACATTTATGCATTATGTGCAATTCAATTTATGTACAATTTGTAATTTTTATAATACGTATTTGTCTGATAGTTTATGTTTTCTTCTTACATGAATTACCTGAATTAAATAAAAATATTATTTTTGTTGGTTATGTCATTGTTGTTTATATAATTTAAAAAAAAAAAAATGATTTCGGAACCTAATGTTATTTTTTCTGTGTGATCTAAGTCTCATATAACGCGATATTTCTATGTAACCTAAACATCCATGTTAAACGAGGATTACCTGTATTATGAGATAACATGAGCTGCTTCTGTTGAGGGTTACTCTGTAGATATTCAGAAAACTGAATATTCTAATAGTAACTATTTTTCTCTCTTTTCCATTAGAAATAAAATTTGATAATTACAGTAATAGTTAATCTAATTTGCCAGCCTAGTTAGTTGAGTAGTTAGCATATCTGCTTTTCAGCCAATAGGCCACAGGTTCGAATCCTGCCAGGGCACGGATGTTTGTGATTGTCTTTCCAACTCTCTGTAAAAAGGGCATCTGCGACCCTATCACATCCTCTAGCAACTGCAGTTTGTCCCTGCCGAGGGACTGTAAAACTCGGCAGGAAAGCAATGGACAAATAGTCCAGCAGTACCCACAGCTGTGTACTGGTTAAGGGAGAAGGCTAAAGTTCCCATCCAGACCCCAGCTAAGGGATATAAAAAAAAAAAAAAATCTTATTTTATTTGTTCTTCCTGAGTGAATAAGAATAATAGAATATTATATATAATGGCAAATATCTGTTGGATTTCTGCTCAGGACATGGACTGGTTATTACTAACACCATGTTCCAACATAAAAATTTGCACAAATTCACATGGAGAGAAGAGGCTAGGAATAAGAAAAGTCTCATTGACTATGTTATTGTTGATAGTGATGTTTTCTCCCTGGTGCAGGACACCAGAGTGTACAGAGGATTTGAAATTGGAAGTGATCACTATTTAGTCTTGAGCAGGATAAAATTGAATTTCATATTGAAAAGAATAACATGTAAGAAAGTTTTAAAGCGAATAAAAGTTGAGCAGCTCTCAGATGTGAACTGTAGATTAAAATACAGAAATATTATTGAAAAAAAAATGAAAGAGTTTGAGAACAGGAATCAAACCTTGGAGATTCAGTGGCAAACTCTGAAGGAAACATTGATTGATTCTGCCAGAGAGGCATGTGGTGAGGTTGTGTGCAAGGATAAAAAAATCAGAACTCCCTGGTGGACACAGGAAATTAAAGAGGCAGTTAAGGAAAAGAAGAAAGCATATCAAAAGTTCCTGGCAAATAAGTCAGCTTTTACTCTTACAGAATACAGAGACAAATGTAAGAAAGCTAAACAGTGTGTAAAACTAGCTAAACAAAAGTCATGGGAGGACTTTGGCAAGAATATAGAAAATAAATATCAAGAAGGTGGCAAAATATTCTGGAGGTTGTTGAAGAAACTTAGGAATGGAGGAAAGAGTGCTGTAAAAGGAATTAGAGATGATAAAGGTGAAATGAAAACAGCAGAAAAAGATATCCTTGAGGTATGGAGTAATTACATTGAAAAACTGCTAAATGAAACAAGCAGTGATGACAGCACAGTGATAAAAAACACTGACCAGGCATGCAGTCAGGAATACATATCCATACTTGAAGTAGAAAAAGCCATCAAACACTTGAAATGTGGAAAGGCAGCAGGAGTAGATGATATTCGACCAGAAATGCTGAAGTATGGTGGTATAAGAGTCTTACAGTGGCTGCACTGCATAGTTCAGAAAGCCTGGACAGAGGGACGAATTCCCGATGATTGGACTAGAGCTCTCATAGTACCCATATATAAAAAGGGAAATAAAACTGAATGTGAAAATTACAGAGGTATTTCCCTACTGAGTGTTCCTGGCAAGATCTATGCAAGTATACTTGAGAAACGGTTGAGAAGAATTGTGGAAGAAAAGCTTGGTGAAGAACAAGCTGGATTCAGGCCAAATAGAGGCTGTCAGGATCAGATCTTCACTTTACGACAAATAGTCGAGAAAGCATGGGAATATAACAAAGATCTGTATTTAAGTTTTGTCGATTTGGAAAAGGCATATGACAAGGTGCCAAGAGAGAAGCTATTCAATACGCTGCAGTTATATGGTGTCAATGGGGCATTATATCAAGCAATACTTAGTCTTTATTTGAGTTGTGAGTCAGCAGTTAGAATTGAAGGAAGTACAGGAAGATGGTTTAATGTTAAATCTGGTGTGAGACAAGGATGTACATTATCCCCTCTGTTATTCATTATCTATATGGATCACATTATGAAGGAATGTGGTATTAAACCTGATATCAAAATTGGAGATGTTAATGTCAGCTCTTTGCTTTATGCGGATGATGTTATACTTCTAAATAAATCCGCTACAAGTCTGCAAGATTCTCTGACTAAATTGAATAGCTGTTGTAATAGATATGGTATGAAGGTCAGCAATAAAAAGACAAAGACAATGAAAATAGGCAGAATCATTGAAAATGTCAACTGTGTTGTGAATGGAGAACCTGTGGAACAAGTAAAACATTTCAGCTACTTAGGCACAATTTTTACTGAAGATGGTAAACTAAATATAGAAATAGACAACAGAATCAGCAAAGCTGGTATCGTGGGAAGTCAATTGAATAAATTCATATGGAATAAGAAAGAAATTAGTCGGAATACTAAATTAGCTGTATACAAGACTGTGTTCAAACCAATTTTAACTTATGGATGTGAGAGCTGGGTCAGAAGTAAAACACTTGACCAAAGACTAGAGACCGCAGATATGAGAGTCCTGAGAAAGATTAGAGGCGTGAACAGATGGCATCAATGGCAATATCATATTAAAAATGAGGATATTAGGAAAGAACTTGACATTGTCAGCATCCAGGAATGCGTTAGCAGAGCTAATCTCAGATGGTATGGTCACTTAAATAGAATGGGAGAGGAAAGATTAGCAAAACAAGTGTTCTCTGCCAGGTTGGCAGGAAAACGACCCAGAGGAAGACCAAGATATAGGTGGATTGATACGGTACAAAGTGCCTTAGACGATAGAAATATAAGATCTGATAATGTTGGAGTCTTGACAAGTAACAGACTGATTTGGAGGAAAATTGTAGATAGGAAGTTAGTAATGATGTAATTTTTTCATGTAGTACTGTCATATCCTGTACACCCCTTGAGGGTACATAGCAGGAATTTGATGATGATGATGAATATTATATAACTATTGTTATTATCACTATGCTATTATTATAGAATGCAATTTACATTATGATAATAAGTTTTCTGAGATAAATTGATATGTACATGAAAAGAGTCCTTTTTTCTATGTTCCATATTCTGAAAGTAGCCATATTTCTTGTTTTTCCTTTAATATCATGTAAAACTTGAAACTTGGTGTACTAGGATGAATGGTAGGAACTCTTCCTACTGTTACTTTTGCATTTGCTAGTTGTGGTAGTTTACCTCAGTCCTGAAGATACTTCAGGCACAAACTTTGTTTGCTTACACTTGGATAAAGGATTAAACTAAATTTATTATAGTCTAACCAAGTGGGAAAAAACTTCCAACATCTTTCTGTAAATCCAGAGTAATTTAATAATAAGGTGTAGAAAGTATTTTTAACTTGGGTATAGTTATGTTAAAGATACCAAGCAATTTTAAACCTGGTTTTACTCCATTTTTTCCAAGTAAGCAAACAGACAAATGTCAAGTTTGCACCTGCAATTTATGCAGGACTAGCTGATCCCACAGGTAGTGCAAGACCAAGGCAACTCGTGGTAAAAGTGGAGCAGGTTCTGATCACTAATCTTAATATTTACCCTTAATGCCAAAACACATCTCCAAGAAGGGGATGTATGATGTTTTGTATTAAAGGCAAGGGGCCACTACCCAGACCGGTTTCGACCTTTACTGAGGTCTCATCAGTGGGAGCCAGGCTGGAAATACCAAGATTTAGTAATACAGAGCTTGTAAGTATTTTACCAAAACAAGTTACCATAAGGTGTTATAACCTTATTAAATAAAAATCTCAGGAGGAGATATAGATGTAGAAAGTAGTTTTAACTTGGGTATAGTTATGTTAAAGATACCAAGCAATTTTAAACCTGGTTTTAATCCATTTTTTCCAAGTAAGCAAACAGACAAATGTCAAGTTTGCGCCTGCAATTTATGCAGGACCAGCTGATCCCACAGGTAGGTAACTTGTTTTGGTAAAATACTTACAAGCTCTGTATTACTAAATCTTGGTATATCCAGCCTGGCTCCCATTGATGAGACCTCAATAAAGGTCGAAACCGGTCTGGGTAGTGGCCCCTTGCCTTTAATACAAAACATCATACATCCCCTTCTTGGAGATGTGTTTTGGCATTAAGGGTAAATATTAAGATTAGTGATCAGAGCTTGCTCCACTTTTACCACGAGTTGCCTTGGTCTTGCACTACCTGTGGGATCAGCTAGTCCTGCATAAATTGCAGGCGCAAACTTGACATTTTCTGTTTGCTTACTTGGAAAAAATGGAGTAAAACCAGGTTTAAAATTGCTTGGTATCTTTAACATAATAATAAGGTGGTACACCTTTTGGCAACTCATATAGGTAAACATGACTTCTCCATTGCTTCTGCCTTCTATATCAATATCACCACTTCTGGGTCTGGCTCCCACTGTCGAGACCTCAATAAAGGTCGAAACCGGTCTGTGTAGTAATGCATAGCATTATACATGTCCACAAGGAGATGTGCTTTGCATTATGGGAGATACTAAGACAAGGAGTGATGAGAGCTTGGCACACCTTTACCACAAGTTGCCTCAGTCCTGAAGATACTTCAGGTGCAAACTTTGTTTGCTTAAACTTGGATAAAGGATTAAACTAAATTTATTATGGTCTAACCAAGTGGGAAAAAACTTCCAACATCTTTCTCTAAATCCAGAGTAATTTAATAATAAGGTGGTACACCTTTTGGCAACTCATATAGGTAAATATGACTTCTCCATTGCTTCTAACTTAGTATCACCACTTCTGGGTCTGGCTCCTACTGATGAGACCTCAACAAAGGTCGAAACTGGTTGGAACCTTGGGTGATGAATGGCAATGCTGTAGCCCATGAAGTTTTAACTGAGGCTCGGCTGTTGCTGTCACCCAGGTCCTGGGTGGTGGTGGTGGTGTGTGTGTGTATGTGTGGGGAGTAATGAATAGCAATGCTGTAGCCAATAAAGTTAACTGAGGCACGGCTGTTGCTGTTACCCCTCGGATGAGATATGAGCGGCTCTGCTCATTGGTGGGTTGAGACCCACGGTAGAGCCAACCGGTTCTGAGAGTTCTCAGTGGCAGGGTGAGCCTGTTACTGAGGGGAACGACACTGAGTTTCTGGAGTTTGACCTGTACTTGAACATTCAATAAAGGTTGAAACTGGTCTGGATAGTGGCTTTCCCTTAATGCATAGCATTGTCCACCTTTACCACGAGTTGCCTCAGTCCTGAAGATACTTCAGGTGCAAACTCTGTTTGCTTACACTTGGATAAAGGATTAAACTAAATTTATTATATGCTAGTTATGGAAAACTGACAATTTCACAGCTCAGCCAGAAAACCTTGCTCTAACTTAGTATCACCACTTCTGGGTCTGGCTCCTACTGACGAGACCTCAACAAAGGTCAACCATCATATTTCTTTTTATATAAATAGTGTTTCTAAAATAATAGAAAATTATCCTCCATTTCATTCCTTTTTAGAAATCAGTTCTTTCCCATGCGAAACAAACAAATCAGTGGCAAACATGCGTTTCACGGATATGTGGTCCATAGTGTATGCCTCTAAAGCAAAATGTGAGGAGTGTAAACAGTTTTCTTCAGTCAGAAAACCTGAGTTCGAAACCTATATAGTTCTATGAGAATCTTCATCAGGGCTTTTCAACTGAAATTAAGTTACTCAGTCTCATACTCAGATGTTGGCTTTTCCTTACCAGAAAGTTGCATTTTTCAGCAAACAGACAAAGCACTGGAAAATATCAGACACTCAATGTACTTGCCTCATGATTGTTTCTGCCATAATGCCAGTCAAAATTATTTTTGACTGGATTAATCAGTAAAATGATTGAGTCGACTCAATAATTTTCCTGACTGAGATTGGGAAGCCAAGTGGAGATGGTCATCACTGCTTTTTTTTTACTAAGTAGCTGTGGATTAGAATCCTCATACTAGCATGTATGCTTATGAAAATATTTAGGTGGTAGATGAATTTGGTTCTGTAAACAGCATAGTGCAAGGCCATCACACAGTTCAGGGAGGCTTGAAAAAACATGTTTAGTTTTATCTCTAATATTATGTTTGCTCAAAAAAAAAAAAGTACTATTAGCCACTTCAAGAAGAACAATATATTATTCTGTGTGTTATAAAAACAACTTAAACAAATTCCTCTTCAAGAGGAACTGGAATAAGTACAGTCAGGTATCTCTATCAATATTTGTAATCTGAAAAAGAACTGTTTTGATGGACCTAAAAGGGAATATTTTTGTTTCATACTATTCAAAATTTATATTTTGAACAAGAGAAAACACCCTAAAACAAAGGTGAATGCACAAAGTAGTTTTACGTTCAGGACACCAGATTGTCTCCTTTCTGATTTTTTTAAGCAAACATAACATTTGCACACAGTTCTTTTTTAAACGCCAGAAGTCTGGAAGGATTGCCTGTTTTCTTGCTTGCTGAAGAAGGAGCATAAACTAGTAGCAAAGTTTTTGCAATTTCTACTCCATAATCTAGATATATTATGGCAGACATACATTTTTGCTTATACAAAGATGAAACTGTTCTAAATAATTTAGATTTTATTATTTAGAAAAGTGTATGGACAATATATGTCCAAACACTTTTTTTGTAAGTTTTTTTTTTTATTTTGTTTGCTTGTTACAGAGTAAAATGATAGCCACTGATCACACCTGTAGACTCCACCCATATATTGTTGTATGCACATAACAGCAGTGGATTTGTATTTCTTGAAACCATGCTTCTCCACAGATTCCATTGATGGATTGTGCAGGGAAGACAGCAGAAAAACATCTTTTTTCTTTCCAACATAGTGCAAGACTTTCCCTTGCTGATAAGCTTGAATTTATCCCTTTGACAGTTTTTCCTGATGACAGATCTGGAGGCATATCTTACCTTTTTGCATTTACAGTACAGTAACTATCTGTATGATGCTGTAAAAGCAAATCAGCAAGTTCAGGACACATATAGTAGTTATCCATTGTAACTCAGTAATCTTTCCACCAGCAAGAGGCCTAGTAACCCCATTACTACACACACTGACAAGGGAAGATCTGAATATTTATCATGCTCGAGTACATTCTGCTTTTCCCATATATTATTATTATTATTATTATTCAAGCCTCCATGGAGTCAAAAGACTCATCATGGGAGGTCCTTCCTAAGAGCATAAAGTTTGTCAAGACTCATCGAGGGGAGGTCCCCCCCCTAAGAAACACAAAGTCTATCATACCACTCCTTAAACTCATTGACCGTTCTCGCTCTCACCACTCCATCAGGCAATGCATTCCATGGTTCACCCACCCCTCCATGCAAAGAAACCACTCCTTACCCTCTTGTCATCACTCCTTCCCGCTGTTCAACCAAGCGAAAGAATTCCCCAGTGTCAACCCTGTAACCACCTCTCAACAGTTTAAAAAGTCTCAATCATATCACCTCTCCGTCTTCTATCCACCAAACTCTGCAGTCCACATTCCCTCAGCTGATCCTCATAACCAAAATTGTACAGTCCTGAAACCATCTTTGTCATCCATCTTTTGTACCCTTTCCACAGTTAATTTATCCCCTTCAAATCCTGGGGACCAAATCTGAGAACAATAGTCAAGTGTGGTCTGATCAGAGATTTATACAACAGAATGATAACCCTTTTATCTCTGCAGATCAGTGTCCTTCTCATAATTGCAGCAATCCTCTGTGTTACCTTCACCACCTTTGCAATATGTCCCCTAAATTTCAGATTTCTATCCCCTAAAATTTCTATCCCTTATGTCCTCTAAAATTCAGATTTCAGATCTCTTGTCTCCCCTACTTCCTCCAGTATAACTCCTCCCATAGAGGATGCAGCATCCCATCGATGTTTCCCAAACCTCAAGACCTTGCATTTTGCTGCATTAAACTGACCCCCCCCCATTCATTTGCCCATCTATCTAGCTTATTCCAATCCTCATGCAGGGTTACCACATCTACACTATTACTAATAATCCTTCCTAGCTTCGCATCATCCACAAACAACTGAATATCCCCTTGCAATGTCATTGATATAAAGGTTAAACAATACACCTCCTAGTACTGAGCCCTGTGGGACCCCACTTTTAACCCTCTGCCTCCTTGAAACTGCTCCACCATACACAACTCTCTGATACTATCAGACAGCCAATCCTGAATCCAGTTGACCAATCTGACATCCAGACCCATGTGCTGCAACTTAAATATCAGCTTATCATGTGGCACCCTGTCAAATGCCTTCGCCAAGTCTAAGAAAATTGCAGTTCATTCCTTTCCCTCATCTAATGTTCTTGTAACTTTATTATAAAAGGCTAGCATATTGCTAAAACAAGAGCGTCCTTTCACAAATCCATGTTGATTCTCACAGATAACATTACCCTCATCTGCCCAATGCTGTACATGGTCCCTCACTACTTTCTCCAAGATCTTAACAACTACTGATGACACACAGACTGGCCTATAATTAGACACTTCCAGTCTGTTACCACCCTTATGCAATGGCACTATCTTACCTTCCTTCCATTCCCTGGGCACCTTTGCCAAAGCCAGACTTTCATTGAAAAGCCACGTTAAAGGTACTGTCAATTCCCTAGCACATTCTCTCAAAACTCGTGGCGAAATACCATCCAATCCCACAGCTTTACTGACATCCAGAGTACTCATATCTGAAACACACTTTCTTCCTGTACCTCCAGACCTCGTACCAGTCCTATCCCTCTAGCATTAAAACTGACTCCTCTAGGATGAAATACTCCAATAAAGTGTTCATTGAACAATTCCACTATGTCCTCTGCATCAGTCACTCTATTCCCATTTTTATCCCACAATATCATTCTTCCACAGTCCTTTCTCCTCCTACTGGCCACATAGCTAAAAAATTCCCTAGGATTTTCTTTGGATCTTAGGGCCAATCTCCTCTCATATTCCAGTTTCGCTTTCCTTACCACACTAGTCACTCTTCTGGCCTGTGTCTTATATTCTTCATGCATCTTCTCTTTACCTGTCTCCTTATATCTCTTCCATAGCCTCTTTTTCGCATGCAATTCCTGTTTAATATTGTTTGCCATCCACTTTACTCCAAATTGTTCTTCACTCGTGGTATACGACTTACCATTGCTGCTAACAAATATTCTTTCACAATTTCCCACGCACTAATGATATCCGGCCTTCCAATTCCTCCCTCCATGAAACTTCCCAAAGTCTAAGACTATTATAATCACCTGCTTTATAATTCCACATAAGTTCCCATCTCTTTGATACCCCTGCATGTCTATTCATTTTCCAAGTGAAAACCATATGGTCACTCTCTCCAACTGGTGGGAGAGATGTCATCTCAGTTATTATCAACTCTTCTGATGCTATAACCAACTCCAAAACTCTTGAACCTCTTGTTCTCTCTGTTACATGTTGCCTAAGACATTTGTCCCTCAAGAATTCTAGAAATTCCATTCCCCTATTGCTACATGCATCTTCCTCTCTCCAATTTATACTACTGTAGTTAAAATCTCCCATAACAATCATTCTTCATGCACTTGCCAAACTTAACTGTCTAAACATCTCCTGGTCCCCATCCTCTGTGCTCCTGGGTCTGTAGCAAACCTCACACCATATGCTCTCAAAATCATTTGTCTCACTTCCTTCCAAAGCCTCCACTCTTAGAGGACATAGGTTGTCACTTATCATAAGCAGTACCTCACCACCATGCTTTCCCCTCCTATCCTGCCAAAAAATGCTGTACCCAGCAACTTCTATTCCTGTTATTATATCCTCTTCTGTCAACCACATCTCGGTGATCCCAATAATTTTTGGCCACGCTGATGCTATCTGTGCCACCAATTCCTCTCCCTTATTCCGGATACTCCTGGCATTAGTATAAAGCATATAAATGGCATTGTTTCTATACCCAGCATTATCCCCTCTAGATTCCACTGGGCTCAGCTTTACCTGATGTCATCTCCCTTTTCCCAGGTATCCATTCCCACAAGAGGCCACCCCTGCTATCATCCTCCCTGGGATGCACTGACTCGTTCAGAACAGCAATCTCTCGCATACAATTCCTCTCTTTCCTCAAACGCACTCCAAGCATCCACATATACCAGTCCTCTCTTGTCACACATTCTAGCTATTATGTCATTCAATATTACTGCTTTTCTGCTCAGTTCATCATTATCATACCTAGGCAACACGCACACTATTTTTCCTGTCTTCTTCCGTACAGCCCTCAAGCAAAAATCTCATATCTCTCGCTGCCCGACTTACATTACCACTCAAGTCATTTGTTCCTACCATCACAATCATCTCATCTACCCTTTCACCTCTCTTAATTGCCATAGCCACCCTTTCTATTGTTCCTCCTGGCAAACCCTCCTCACGCATCCTATCTTGAACACCACAAATCATTGGGTCGCCATACATTATACCTCTTACCATTCCCCCTCTCTCCTATTGTTTCCATTCTCTCCTCTTCTTTCATTCCCATAGGTCTCTCTCATTCCCTCTCCTCTACTCCTATTCTCTCTTCTGGCATTCCCATACCTCTCTCTCCTACTACTGCTTCCATTCTCTCCTCTTCTAGCACTCCCATACATCTCTCTCATTCCCTCTCTCCTACTGTTTCCATTTTCTCCACTTCTAGCACTTCCATATCCCTCTCTCATAAGGTTTGAAATCCCAAAGATATACACTTTGCACTTCATGAATGGTATAAAGCTTTCATTGATACATCTCTCTCTCTCTCTCTCAGGAATGTATAGTGATCTGTATGCAAATTTCTGATGAGAAATTTGTTGAGGGCTAAGCAAGGATATGTTGACTGATCACATTCCTCATTCTGAAAATGCCAATACTTCACAATGCGAATGAATTATTTTTCAGTCATAACATCACAAAACAGTGGCGTGTTCAGAATCCATTCTGCAGACTAATACATTTCGAGAGCGAGCTTTTTCACGATACTATGCACAGTCAAAAGTGCTATAAATGGAAGCAGCATGTTGATATCTATTGGACTCCAAAGTGTATTGCATGAATGCAGACTGTACATAACTTGTTGATGTTGTTGGCAAGCATAAAGGTAAGTCTGTTCCACTATGAAGGATAGAATATCAACCTAAAATGTTGCTGTGTCAAAGTCTTCAGTAATTCCTGGCTTACCTATGAATGGAAACTGTGGATAAGTTGGTGTGTGTGTGTTTAGTCGTGAACACCCATCTTCTGCATGAAGACATGTCTAAACTACAGGCAAAATCTATCTTATCTAGAAAAATTTCCCTCATCATCATCAGTAGAGTAAGAGCTACTTGAAAGGCAAAGATAACTTTTTCTGCTTCTCCCAAACTTTTCTTTTTTTTTTTTTTGCTGCTACTTGTCATCTTAGAAATGAATTGTACCTTATATACTCTTGGTAATATTCCTTTCTGCTCGAGTAGCAGGCTATAAACTAATGAAGATTACTGAGAAAGCGAGGAAAGAACACATCCCAGTAGACACACTAAAAAGTCTCCAAGCAATAGCTGAATAAATACAGAAATCTGTTATTTTGTTTTTCAACTATTTCATTGATTAGCAGATATTCGAAACATTTTCTTCTGATATTGCTTTTAGGATGACACCGTTTCATAAAACATTAATTTCCTCAATTACCCAATATCACATATTCTCGTGGAAAGGCTTAGACGTTGGTTATGCATTTTTTTACTAAATAATTTAAGGAAATTACAACATAAACTAGGATATACATTAAAATAAATTTTAATATACTTCAATATTTTGGCAACGCCACGTTGCCATTTTCAAGGAACTTAAGAACAAGACACATGCACGCAGGCACAACAAACAGTAAGTGAGAAAGAAGCAGGAAGCTATTATTTCTCCTAAAGTCCTGATGGTGCCCCCTAGCGGGCAATGTTGGTATTCTTGGGTGATTGGGCTGAAGGTCTTCTGATGTAGGTTTCCCAAATTTGAGGCAATCTCATGCAGCCAAATTTGTTGAGGTTTGGATTGTTTCTTAGGGCTGAAGCTGATTCCATGAAAAGCCTTTCATATTTGTATTTACTACAGTGTATTATCATGGCTTTCATCCACCGTATTCTATGGCAGGTATCCAGTGCATGGTCAGCAAGACCAGAGTGGCTGTATTGGTGAAACTGGATGCAGTCCTTGTGTTCTGAAATTCTGATATTTTCTGTCCTGCCTGTTTGGCCAAAGTAGGACAGCTTACAGCTGCAAGGAACCTGGTATACATCAGGTAGGTCTGGGGGGGGGGGGGGTTGGTCTTTAGTAGAGCGGATAAGGGATGCAAATTTTTTATATGGTCTGTAACAAGAAGTTAAGTCATGTTTTTTTAGGATTTTTGTAATTTTTTCCGAGGTGCTCAGATATAGGGTATGGTGATGGATTTAGAGTAATTCTTGATGTGAGGGGAGGGGGGTTGTGGTTTACTGGTTCAATGTTTTTTTGGATATTTTTTGGGGGGTAGCCATTGGCTGGGAAAGTGTTGAGAATGTGGTTTAGTTCTGTGGTTAGGGCATTGTCATTTGAATAGATAAGTTTAGCCCTGTTGTGTAGTGTCTTAATGACTCCATATTGTTGCGAGGAGGGGTGGTGGGATTGTTGGTGAATTCTGCCTGTATGGGTGGATTTTCTATATCTAAGAAAGGAAGGCAGTTGTTTTTTTTTTCCCCCTCTTCTAGGGTGAATTTGATTCTGGGGTGTTGGTTGTTTAAGTGTGTTAAGAAGGAGAGGAGTGCATCGGAACCATGTGGCCAAATAGAGAACACATCATCAACATAGCAAAGCCAAATGGTTGGTTTTTGTGGGGCAGAATTTAAGGTTTTCTCTTCAAAAGTCTCCATATAAAAGTTGGCCAAGGGTGGGGAGAGTGGAGAACCCATGGCTGTCCCCTCTATTTGTTTGTAGAATTTTCCTTGCCAAACAAAATAGCCTGAGTTCATTGTGAACTGAAATAGGGCTGTGATATCGGGAGGAAATTAGCTTGGATTAGCTCTAAGGATTCTCTGAGTGGGACATTTGTGAATTAGGAGGAGACATCAAAACTGACCATTATGTCAGTGTGTTTGAGTGTAAGGTTTTCTATAAGAAAAAAAAATTTGAAAATTTAAAAAAAGAACTCTGTCTCTAAACCACAATTTCCTACTGAAACGGTAGTCAACCTTTCATCATTTAGCGTGAAACCTGAAGCACTCGATGCCCTCGCATGTGGCCACAACTTCGGCATTGCGCCCAGAAGAATACCTGCTGAAGATATTATGATACGAAATGAACGCGGGATATGACACCTTCTACACCATGTCGCCAATGATATTAGACTTCCTGTGGCTTGCGTTCTGACCAAAGCTAAACCACCAAAAGCCAACATGCCCAGTAAGGAAATTAAATCTCTACTAGAATTAAAGAAAAACAAGAAAATAATAATCACCAAAGCTGATAAAGGGAACGCCACAGTATTGCTTAACCAAAAGGATTACACAAGTAAGCTGAAAGCTCTATTGTTAGATCGGGCTACTTACCTCCCTATCGAGTACAATCCCACTAACTCACAAATTAGAAAACTCCACAGGCTCCTTAAGAAGGTCACTTCTTGGCCTGTGGAAATCACTAACAAATTAAAACCATTTAACCCCCCCCATATTTATGGACTCCCAAAAATACATAAGGAAAATGTGCCAGCCATTATGTCCCATAGTGGATGGCATTGATTCCGCCACATACAAACTAGCTAAACATTTGGCCAAAGCTATCTCTCACACTATACTGGCAACACACCTTCACACATAAAAAAAACTCAGCCCACTTCAAAGCCAGCATAGAAAACCTTACACTCAAACACACTGACATAATGGTCAGTTTTGATGTCTCCTCCTTATTCACAAATGTCCCACTCAAAGAATCCTTAGAGCTAATCCAAGCTAATTTCCTCCCGATATCACAGCCCTATTTCAGTTCACAATGAACTCAGGCTATTTTGTTTGGCCAGGAAAATTCTACAAACAAATAGAGGGGACAGCCATGGGTTCTCCACTCTCCCCACCCTTGGCCAACTTTTATATGGAGACTTTTGAAGATAAAGCCTTAAACTCTGCCCCACAAAAACCAACCATTTGGCTTCGCTATGTTGATGATGCGTTCGCTATTTGGCCACATGGTTCTGATGCACTCCTCTCCTTCTTAACACACTTAAACAACCAACAACCCAGAATCAAATTCACCCTGGAAGAGGGGGAAAAAAAAAAACAACTGCCTTCCTTTCTTAGACACACTAGTCACCCGCCAGCCTGATGGAACCTTGGTTTTCTCAGTGTATAGAAAACCCACCCACACAGGCAGACACATTCATCAACAATCCCACCACTCCTCCTCGCAACAATATGGAGTCATTAAGACACTACACAACAGGGCTAAACTTATCTGTTCAAATGACAATGCCCTAACCACAGAACTAAACCACATTCTCAACACTTTCCCAGCCAATGGCTACCCCCCCCCCAAATATCCAAAAAAAAACATTGAAACCAGTAAACCACAACCCCCCCCCCTCACAACAAGGATTACTCTAAATCTATCACCATACCCTATATCCGAGCACCTCGGAAAAAATTACAAAAATCCTAAAAAAAAACATGACTTAACTTCTTGTTACAGACCATATAAAAAATTGGCATTCCTTATTTGCTCTACTAAAGACCCCCCCCCCTCCCCCAGACCTACCTGATGTATACCAGCTCCCTTGCAGCTGTAAGCTGTCCTACTTTGGCCAAACAGGCAGGACAGAAAATATCAGAATTTCAGAACACAAGGACTACATCCGGTTTCACCAAAACAGCCACTCTGGTCTTGCTGACCATGCGCTGCATACCTGCCATAGAATATGGTGGAAGAAAGCCACGATAATACACCGTAGTAAATACAAATATGAAAGGCTTTTCATGGCATCAGCTTCAGCCCTAAGAAGCAATCCAAACCTCAACAAATTTGGCTGCATGAGACTGCCTCAAATTTGGGAAACCTACATCAGAAGACCTTCAGCCCAATCACCCAAGAATACCAACATTGCCTGCTAAGGGACACCATCAGGACTTGAGAAATAATAGCTTCCTGCTTCTTCCTCACTTACTGTTTGTTGTGCCTGCGTGCACGTGTCTTGTTCTTAAGTTCCTTGAAAATGGCAACATGATGTTGCCGAAATATTGAAGTATATTAAAATTTATTTTAATGTATATCCTAGTTTACGTTGTAATTTCCTTAAATTATTTAGTAAAAAAAAAAAAAAATCACATAATTTCCTGATTTATAATAATCAGAAAATATAAATGAGAAAAAAAAAATTGCTAATTTATAATAATTACAATTTAATTTTGGTATCGGAAAATTGAAAGTTATCTGGTACAATTACTTTGGAAAAATAAGGAATTAAAACAAAAAAGAAATGGCGGCAGCTGTATTACCTGGCAGGTTTTTTTTTTTTGTGTGGAGGGAGATAGTTTGGGGGAGGTAAGCCATAACCAGCTAACCTTAAAATTGTATTTAGCCATCATAGGCTAAATACAATTTTAAATCTATTATGAAAAATTTGGAAATGAAATTTCACTTTTGATGCAAACTAAACATTTTTTGAATGATAATATTGTTACTTCAAAACTGAAGCATAATATCTAAACTAGCAGAAAATATGTACATAACAGTTTACTTCATAGCAGCAGTTGATTTCAATTTGTAATGTGCGATTCACGGAACCAAGAAATTTGAAGTGCAAAGAACTGTAGATTACGTTATAAAGATTATACATTACAGTGACATGATTCAAGATTTATGAATAGGTCTCTATAAAGCAAAATCGTAAAAGTGCCAACCTTCATGGAATGTGTGAACTAAGATTCTGAATAAAAAAATAAAACTTAATTTGGAACAGACAGGGGCTGTATTTTGTTTAAGATTCAGATTTTTATTAATTTAGAAAATAATTGTTTGAAAAAAATAATTATCTTGAATCAAGTCCTGGGAGAATAAAATGTATTGGCATTTAATATAATTAGCAAAAAAATTGATAATTATATTGGTCTTCGAAGGTGATACAATCTTTAAGTGAAGAAAGTATGAAAGGATCTCTTATTTTTCAATGGCACTAAAAACTATAATTATACGATAAAAGAAGTAGAAAAAATAAATATAACTTGTAGGTATTTAGTCTAATATAACTAAGATTCCAGTTACCAAGCAAACAGCAAGCAACTGCGTTTCTTGCCATATGTAACTGAATGGAGCTATGTACACAAGTTAATTGGTTAAGTGTTCTCAGCGTGAAGGATTATCGTGCCTTGTAATGGACATGACAGCCAAATTGCACTTCTTATCCATGTTCTTTCAATAGATAGTATGAATCGATCCAGGTTTTGCTGGACGTATATATACGTCCAAGTTGGTAGGGAGGTTAAGATAGGATATTGAAATTCTTTTCGCCATGGATGGTAAATATCAATAATTTTTCATCAGATGAAAAAGGGAACCAGAAGGACAGATCACATGAGTTCTATGTACATCTTGAGGGTGTCTTCTGTGATGAATGATGGTGTGAGGACAAGTAAAGGTTGAATTCCAATAAACTGAAAATTCAACATGACCTGTAGGATTTTGAATTATTAAGATATCCAAAAAAGGGTAGATGGTTATTAGATTCACGTTCAATAGTGAACTTGATACAGAAGTGCAAAGAGTTTATTTTCTCCAGGAACTAAAGTAATTCTGACCACAAGTGGGACCAGACTGCAAATATATCATCAACAAAATGTAACTATAAATGAGGTTGAGGCAATTTGGTGTCAAACAGTTGATTTTCTAGCTGCTCCATGAAATAGTCAGCCAAAGCTAGTAAGATACAATTGCCCATTGCTATTCCTTCAATCTGTTTAAATAACTTATTATGCCTTGTAAAAGAGCCTGCATTGATGGTGAATTTAAACAGGCTAACAATGTCTTCTGGGAAATCAGAGATTACAAAAACTGAAGGCTCATGTAGTGGTATGTTCGTGAATAGATAGACTACATCAAACAAAACCATAATGTTGTTATTAGACAGAGACAGATCTTTAATTTTTTTTTTTTTAAAGTCAAGGCTGTTTTTAATATCAGTTAGTGTAACCAATGAAATTCTGAAGATGTCAAGAAAGATGTTTTGCAAGGTAGTGGGAGAGCCAATACAATGAGAGCTGATGTGAAAAGAATTTCAATACTCCACCTTAAAACACCCTTTGAACGCATAGCATGGATTCTTCACATATTTAATTTATACACTTCCTTCTAACCAGCTCTGAAACTTTCTTCCTTCTTACCAACTGTAAATGAGACATTACTGCTTCTTTCACTCTCTTTCCTTACCAGGAGGTTTGTCAGGTACCCTGCTTGCGTCATCTTTGCTATTTTGGTCATTCTGCTTTGATCAGAATCAAAGAACATCAAGTGTTATGTTACATTTTTGGAATCCAAAAAATCTGGACTTGTTTCTCATGTTATTGATACTAGGCATAGTTCTTTGAAACCAAGCAAAGATTCTTCATTCTGGCAAGTTCAAATTTGATTGTCTTTTCCTTGAAACATGTGAAATGCTACGAAATCATCCAAACCTTAGCTGCTCAGATTGTATGCCAATCTCATTATGGGAAATAATTACTATTAATTGTTCATATTGTTTTTTTTTAATTATTATTTATCTGCAAAACTATTACAATTGTTCCTTTGAACTCTAATAGTATAAACATATCATAATGGCTGCAGCTGAGACAAGCGCTAGTAATCACATGCTTTGACTCATTCTTATGTGTTTTGAATTTAGTTACTAGTCTGTCTCTCCCTGATGATGTCCACATAATAGATGAAATATATTGGAGTTCTTGAATAAAATTCTATATATATATTTTTTTTATTTATTTATTTATTTATTTTTTTTTTTTTTACGTGTAAGCTGTGAAAGTTTCTATAAATAAGATGAGATATTTAGATGGATTTGGTATATGCCAGGAAATGTGGAGAGCAAGAGAACGGCTATCGTTATGGTGAGATAGCATTAGAGAATAAGAATAAATTTGAGTTCTTGAGGGACAACTATCTCAGGCAATATGTAACAGAGGATATACAAGGGTTAAGAGTCTCAGATCTGACATTGTAGCCAGTCACGAGAATCTCTATGAGGAAAGGACACATGTGTAAATAGAAGGCCAATGATTACAGAAGCTTAGGAGATAAATAGGAGCTGGGGGTGGGAAGAAGATTAAGAGATATTCAACAGCAGCAGTGTCTAAGCATATTCCAAAAGTCAAAAGGCTAAACAAGGTAGGAGCAAAATGAACGAACAGAAGAGATTAACATGCAATCTGGAAAAATAAGGTTCTATGAAAGCAGCACGAAATGAAGGATAATAATCACGTACATCAGAGATAAAAAGAGCAGGATAGGAGTTGATATTAGATAATGAAAACAAACAAAATCCTATCAAGTTCTTTCAATATATGGCAAGTAGAAAAAATAACGATTTTTCTCCTTCAAGAGGTGGAGGGGGAATATTCACTGAACCTTAATAGGCAATTGAGAGAAAGAAGGGAATGATGGACAGAGATTCTACAATAGCATGCTCATAGTTATGAAACTGAGCATGTTGCATATTAAACTAATACAGGAAGCACACCATCAAAACTTAAGGGATAAACTACATTTCAGAGGAAAAATATTCATTAATTTCTCAATATTTCTATCCAGGAGGTTACTGTCCTTAGGATCATACACACATATCCACATCTACCAAATAAAACAAGCCAACAGAAGCTAATTTTACAAATTATTACAACAGATCATTAGGCTGACATCTGACACATACACAAAATTATGCTGACCTGGTTGAACAAGTGGTTAGTACTTGTTCTCCAACCAACAGATTGCAGATTCAAATAGCACTATAGATGTGGATGTTTGTCTTTAGGTATCAATTAAATTTTGTTCAGCGTGAGACCACAGCCCTGCTTACTAGAGGTCCGAAGTGATTTGAAGAAGATTTTATATTTATTTTACTAGATTATGTAAAAAGTACTCTTGGTTCGTCCATGGTACTAATGTACTATAAGTTTACAACTATAAGTTAAAAAACTTGCCCTTTCATGGGCATGTTTTTTTTTTTTAATGTGAGAATCCCATAAAAAAAAAAAGGTGTCAAGATGCCAGGAATATTGTAACCTATCTGTAAAATTCATTTCTGTTAGCTTCCTAGTCATCCTTATGCTATGCTGTTTTACTCTAAGTCAGTGTTTCTAAAAGTGTGGTACCTGTACCCCTGGGGATACAGGAAAGGTCTTCAGGGGGTACGTGGCAATTTTCGGCTATGCCTCATTAACGCATGGAATCATTATTAAGAAAAAAAGGTATTTTAAACGTATATATTTCTCAATAAATTATATATTATGTATGAATAATCCTACTCAAAGTGTGAAAACTGCTTCATTTGAATAGTTTGCAAATTCACAGGCGATCACTTGTGAATCTTTGTTCAGCTTCATATATGAACATACATTGCGAGCCTGCAACAATACGAAGAGCATACGATAACGACTGATAAAGTAATTATATTATTATTATTTCGGGCAACTCCAAGGAGTCAACAGACTCATCGAGGGAGGCCCTAACATCAAGTCAAGAACAACTATTCGACATTCACACAGTATCTATCATACCTCGCCTTGAACTCATTCATGGTCATAGCACCCACAACAGACTCTGGCAGCTTATTCCACTCATTTACCACTCTCCAATTAAAAAACCTAGCTCTAACACCCTTGTTAACCACATTCTTGCCCAGCTTCCATGTATGGCCCCTAGTCCTCCCACCACTAGTCCTATTCTCAAAAATATCTTCTGGATTGATCTTATAGAAACCCTTCAGTAATTTGAATGTCTCAATCATATCACCCCTTTTCCACCCATCAACCAATTTTTGCAACCCACAAATCTTCAATCTGTTCTCATAAGGTTCATTCCACAGACCTGCCACCATCTTGGTCACTCGTCTCTGGATCCTCTCTACCTCCTCCCCATCAAGAAGAAACCCTGGTGCCCATATCTGGGTACAGTAGTCCAGATGGGGTCTTATCAGGGCTCGATATAGAGGAACAATAACTTGTTTGTCTCTGCTTGTTAACGTATTTTTCAGTAACCAAGTGATTTGATGAGCTGATTTAGCCACTTTTGCAATGTGCCTCCTAAACTTCAACTCTCTATCTACCAACACTCCCAAATCCCTGGCCTCAATCTCCTGGAGTACAGTTCCACCAATGTGATATACTGCTGCTAATCTTTTCACTCCAAAATGCATAACCTTAAACTTTACCACATTAAACTGACATCCATTTTCCCTAGCCCAGTCCTCCAAACAATCCAAATCATCCTGAAAAATTTTGACATCTTGTGCACTCACAATTGCTCTACCCAACTTTGCATCATCAGAAAACAAGTGAACACTTCCTCTCAGATCCTTTCCTATATTGTTAATGAACAAATTGAAAAGTAGTGGTCCAAGAACAGAACCCTGCGGCACACCACTAGTCCCAGGCCGTCTTTTGGACTCTGCTTCTGAATAAACCACTCTCTGGTATCTTTCCATCAACCACTCTCCTATCCATCTCACCAATCCTATATCCATCCCCATCTGCTCCAGTTTACTGATCAGAGTTCCATGTGGTATCCTGTCAAAGGCCTTGGCAAGGTCCAGTAGAATCACTGTAAACCCATTACCCTTAACCAGTTCAGCCGTCACCGTGTTATAAAACATGAGCAAGTTACTGAGGCATGATCTACCCTTCACAAAACCATGTTGCCCCCCATACACTATCCCATTTTCATCTATCCAATCTGTATTCTTCTCTTGACTAGTTTCTCCAAGACCTTGACAACGATTCCTGATATTCTAATCGGTCGGTAGTTTACAACAGTAGTCTTGGAACCTCCTTTATGCAGTGGAACTATTTTCCCCTCTTTCCACACCCTCGGGACTAACCCAGACCCTGAGACTCAGATTAAACAAAATGATCAAGGGTACCGACAATTCGTTAGTCGCTTCATGTACGACACAAGCTGGTATACCATCCAATCCCACAGATGTATCGACATTGAGGTTTTGCAATAGACTACTCACCTCCACCTCATTCACCACAATTCCTGTATAATCTATCAGTTCATTCAATTCTGCAATGTCACCACCTGGATGATATACTTTTGCAAAGTGCTCACTCAGTAATTCAACTATATCAACTGATTCGGTTACCTCCCTACCATCGGCATTCTTTAAAATCATTCTGCCATATACATTTTTCCTTTTACTTGCAACATATCAAAAAAACTGTTTAGCATTCTCTTTAGCTGCATGGCCAATGTTCTTTCGTAATCCTTTTTTGCTCTTCTTACCACACTCGTTACCCTTCTGGCCTTTGCAGCTCAAGCTTAATGGTGTTATTCATCCATTTAACTCCTACTTGATTTATTATTCAGACTCTAGGTATACAGTCAGCCATTGCTTCATACAAACACTTTTTAACCGCCTCCCATGCACTGTCAACTTCTAGCCTTTGCAGTTGTACATGCCATGGCACTGCACCAATCAATCTCCTAAGCTCGTCATACTTACCAGCCCGATAATTTCACATGTACCCTGTCTTAATTGTATATTCCACACCTTTAGCCACCTCCCAAGTCAAGACCCCATGATCACTCTCCCCAATTGGTGGCAACGTGGTCATATTCGTTACAGCAAATTCTCAGATGCAATTACTAGGTCAAGCACTCTCTGATCCCTAGTATTATCCATTACATGCTGTCACAGATAGTTATCCCTTAATAACCACATAAAATCCAATTCCTTCCTCCCATGTGTCCTCTCCTCCTTCCAATCAATGTTACCATAGTTGAAATCTGCCACAATAATTACCCTCCTTCCACTCATTTCTTCTATTTGCTTATGCATACTATCTCCACCATCTATTCCATCACCTGGTTTATAGCAGCACCCAGCTGTATATTTTGTTCTGCTAATTTCAATCTCACACCAAATAGCCTGAAATGTGCTCTTGTCTCTATCCTGCAGTTCCACTTCTATTCTCCTTGGCTGTAGCTCATCCGCTATCATCAATAACACACCTCCTCCCATTTTATTCTCCCTGTCTCTCCTGAACACACCATACCCCTCACATTCAATCCCACCAGCTGTGTCATCTTCTGTCAGCCATGTTTCACTAATGCCAATAACCTGTGGTCTGGAAGTGCCAACCAAGGCCAAAAATTCTTCCCTCTTGTTCCTAATACTTCTGGCATTTGTATACATGAATTGCAGAAGCCGATTTGTCCCATTCCTATTTTGATGCCTTATACTAACTATCCCATTCTGATTCATGGTCTTTCCTACTTGCTTGGGCATATTACACACTCAACTGTCTCCCTAAAATCTGCATATCTACTCCCCCCCCTTTAATAACTCTAGTTTCCCTGGTTCTGTACATTCACTTCCACTACATTCGACAACACCTTTTCAAGTCTCAGTATACCAAATCCATTCAAATGTAAACCATCCATTTTATATAACTCCTTTCGCCCATCGAACTCATTCCACACATCCACAAATTCCACACCACTCAAACATAATTCACGCATAAAGTCATTGGCAATTATGGCTCTCCTTCTATACTTCACTGTCATACCTTAGCAACAGACTCGCTATCCAAACTCTCTCACTCTTTTCTTTTGCTACCTCAAGCAATTCCTTCACATCCTCACTCATAGCCTTTTTGTTTCGTTTCAAATTTTGTACCTGCAACCACTATCAATTCCAATTCCTTCACCCGCTGTTTTTGCATTCTAATCGACTCACTGACATTCTTTACGTTCGCACCGGGTTGGTACGATTTTGTTAAACTCTCAACTAACACACCTCTTACTAAGGAATCCCCATACAACACACGCTCTTTCATTTTGTTTACACTCACTTTCATACCCTTGATTTTTCTATCATACTTTTGCCGATTATTAGTCGGTATGCTTGTTAAAGATTTTTGCCAACGCTCCAGCTGTTGATTTACTCTTATGTATCTATCTGCGTAATAGTGCTATTTCACTCATTGCGTCAGTGTCATCATTTTTATTCTCCGATGATTCATTCAATTGTTCTGTATGCTTAACTTCATTCTCTCTTTCAACGCCACTCTCACAGCTATCAGGTACTACCTCGCAAATATCATCATTCATACCTCGAATATTGCTGTTATCTAGATTGTTATCATGTTCGACAACGATATTACTCACACGACCTGAAACACTCTTTAAATCCTATCATTCTTTACACTTTTTGCACACATTCACTCCACTATCGTTGTTTAACCAGACTCCAACCGCTCTCTGCAATGCATACATTTCACAAACGGTACACTGAATCAAGTCTTTTATGTTAAGAATTTCAGACAAATATGATGATCTGGATGCCATCTTTGTATTCCTCTTTATGGGAGCCATGTGCACAGATAATCGTATCTATCAATTTACTTATTAAAATACTCGAAAAACACGCAAAAATGATCCACACACGTTAATATACTAAAAGTAAACAATACTATGCAAATTCATCAATTTTTACTCAAAATATCACTTATCTGGTCAGAAGCTATCCTCATCAGATAATAATCAATGTGCTTCATTATTTGATCATATTACAAATTTGTTGTTAATTAAAATAACGATTGATAGGTTTGTACTACTTTTACTGCGATATAATTCCTTTAATAATGTACAGAAGTTATAATATCTATAATAAATATTATAATTTTTTTCAAATACAGAATGAATTTCCTGAATTAACAGATAAAGCTGTAAAGTGCATTTTTCCATTTCCAAGTTTGTATCTGTGTGAAGTTGGATTTTCAGCCCTTGTATATATTAAGAAGAGGAACCACATTATAGATATCAAACCGCATCCGAGATTAAAATTAATAACTATAGAGCCAAATTTTGCTGAAATTTTATCCTGCCATAAGAAATTTCACTCCTTTCATTGATGATAAATTATTTAAATTAAGTAAAAATTTATAGTATCTTTATAAATTTTGTTCTATTAAAAATAAATTATATTTTTTGTTTACATGTACATCTAAATTCAAATAAAATAGACATTTACAATGAAATATACTTTATTTATTTATTATTATTATAAATAAAATACGGATATCTGAAGTTTGAGAAACACTGCTCTAAGAGATAGGAGAGAATGAAAAAAATATATATACGAATGAGAAAATAATACTTGATAGTGTGGAAGGCGTGAGTGACTGAAAGTTTAGGAGATGGTTTTGTTTGGAAGAGTGAATTTAGATTAAGAGCGACTGATCTGCAGAGGGAGATAGATGAGTTGAAAGAGGAGGTGGAATGTCTTGTGAATGACAGCGGAAGTATGAAAGATAAGATTAGGAGAATGGAAGAGATAAATGCAAGCCGAATCAAAGTATGGGAAAGAGAGAATTTTGGGAGCGTTAGAAGAGGAGAGAAAGGAAACAGTAGAAGAGAGGGAATGAGTGAGAGGTATGGGGGTGCTAGAAGAGGAGAGAATGGAAACAGTAGGAGAGATGGAATGAGAGAGAGGTATGGGAATGCTAGAAGACAAGAGGATGGAAACAGTAGGACAGATAGAATGAGAGAGGGATATGGAAGTGCTAGAAGTGGAGAAAATGGAAACAGTTGGAGAGAGGGAATGAGAGAGAGATGTATGGGAGTGTTAGAAGAGGAGAGAATGGAAGCAGTAGTACGAGAGAGAGGTATGGGAATGCTAGAAGAGAGAATAGCAGTAGAGGAGAGGGAATGAGAGAGACCTATGGGAATGAAAGAAGAGGAGAGAGGGAATGGTAAGAGGTATAATGTATGGCGACTCAATGATTCGTGGTGTTCAAGATAGGATGCGTGAGGAGTGTTTGCCAGGAGGAACAATAGAAAGGGTAGCTATGGCAATTAAGAGAGGTGAAAGGGTGGATCAGATGATTGTGATGGTAGGAACAAGTGACTTGAGTGGTAATGCAAGTCGGGCAGCGAGAGATACGAGATTTTTGCTTGAGGATGTACAGAAGAAGACAGAAAGAGGAAAAATAGTGTGCGTGTCGCCTAGGTATGATAATGATGAGCTGAGCAGAAGAGCGGAGATATTGAATGGCATAATAGCTAGAATGTGTGACAAGAGAGGACTGGTATATGTGGATGATTGGAGTGCGTTTGAGGAAAGAGAAGAATTGTATGCGAGAGACGGCTTACATTTGAATGAGGAAGGACGTAGGCATCTGGAGCGATTGCTGTTCTGAACGAGTCAGTGCATCCCAGGGAAGATGATAGCAGGGGTGGCCTCTTGTGGGAATGGATACTTGGGAGAAAGGAGACGACATCAGGTAACACTGAGCCCAGTGGAGTCTAGAAGGAATAATGCTGGGTATAGAAACAATGGCATTTATAAAGATATGTGAAGAGCCAAAGGCTTCAATTCGGCGACATATAACTTGTTTAAGTTAAGGGATATTACATCCCATATAGTTTCTTAGCCGAATAAGAAACTCAAAGAGTTTCGTGCCGAATATAGTAAATACTATATATGAAGTTCGGCGATTCCAAGCGTAAGCAAATACCTGGATACTGCAGCACTGATCCCAAAGGGTAGTGCAAGCTGGGGCAACTCGTAGTAGAGGTGGAGCGAGCTCCGATCACTATTCTTGATATTCTTTATATATAGTTTTTACTATATTTGGCACGAAACTCTGAGTTTCTTATTCGGCTAAGAAACTATATGGGATGTAATATCCCTTAACTTAAACATGGCATTTTTATGCTTTATACTAATGCTAGGAGTATCCGGAATAAGGGAGAAGAATTGGTGGCGCAGATAGCATCAGCCTGGCCAAAAGTTATTGGAATCACTGAGACGTGGTTGACAGAAGGGGATATAATAACATGAATAGAAGTCGCTGGGTACAGCATTTTTCGTCAGGATAGGAGGGGAAAGCGTGGTGGTGGGGTACTGCTTATGAAAAGTGATGACCTATGTCCTCTAAGAGGAGGCTTTGGAAGGAAGTGAGACAAATGATTTTGAGAGCATATGGTGTGAGGTAGAGGTAGGCAAGACAGGATATTTAGTGAGGTGTTGCTACAAACCCAGGAGCACAGAGGATGGGGACCAGGAGATGTTCAGACAGTTAAATTTGGCAAGTGCAAGAAGAATGATTGTTATGGGAGATTTTAACTACAGTAGTATAAACTGGAGACAGGAAGATGCATGTAGCAATAGGGGAATGGAATTTCTAGAATTCTTGAGGGACAAATGTCTTAGGCAACATGTAACAGAGGGAACAAGAGGTTCAAGAGTTCAGGAGTTGGTTACAGCATCAGAAGAGTTGATAATAACTAAGATGACATCTCTCCCACCAGTTGGAGAGAGTGACCATATGGTTTTCACTTGGAAAATGAATAGACATGCAGGAGTATCAAAGAGATGGGAACTTATGTGTATAAAGCAGGTGATTATAATAGTCTTAGACGTCAAGTTCGGGAAGTTTTATGGAGGGAGGAATTGGAAGGCCGGGATATCATTAGTGCATGGGATATGAAAGAATATTTGTTAGCAGCAATGGTAAGTTGTATACCACGAGTGAAGAACAATTTGGAGTAAAGTGGATGACAAACAATATTAAACAGGAATTGCATGCGAAAAAGAGGCTATGGAAGAGATAGAAGGAGACAGGTGAAGAGAAGATGCATGAAGAATATAAGACACAAGCCAGAAGAGTGACTAGTTTGGTAAGGAAAGCGAAACTGGAATATGAGAGGAGATTGGCCCTAAGATCCAAAGAAAATTCTAGGGAATTTTTTAGCTATGTGGCCAGTAGGAGGAGAAATGACTGTGGAAGAATGATATTCTGGGATAAAAATGGGAATAGAGTGACTGACGCACAGGACATAGTGGAATTGTTCAATGAACACTTTATTGGAGTATTTCATCCTAGAGGAGTCAGTTTTAATGCTAGAGGGATAGGACTGGTACGAGGTCTGGAGGTACAGGAGGAAAGTGTGTTTCAGATATGAGTACTCTGGATGTCAGTAAAGCTGTGGGACTGGATGGTATTTCGCCACAAGTTTTGAGAGAATGTGCTAGGGAATTGACAGTACCTTTAACGTGGCTTTTCAATGAAAGTCTGGCTTTGGCAAAGGTGCCCAGGGAATGGAAGGAAGGTAAGATAGTGCCATTGCATAAGGGTGGTAACAGACTGGAAGTGTCTAATTATAGGCCAGTCTGTGTGTCATCAGTAGTTGTTAAGATCTTGGAGAAAGTAGTGAAGGACCATGTACAGCATTGGGCAGATGAGGGTAATGTTATCTGTGAGAATCAACATGGATTTGTGAAAGGACGCTCTTGTTTTAGCAATATGCTAGCCTTTTATAATAAAGTTACAAGAACATTAGATGAGGGAAAGGCATGTACTGCAATTTTCTTAGACTTGGCGAAGGCATTTGACAGGGTGCCACATGATAAGCTGATATTTAAGTTGCAGCACATGGGTCTGGATGTCAGATTGGTCAACTGGATTCAGGATTGGCTGTCTGATAGTATCAGAGAGTTGTGTATGGTGGAGCAGTTTCAAGGAGGCAGAGGGTTAAAAGTGGGGTCCCACAGGGCTCAGTACTAGGAGGTGTATTGTTTAACCTTTATATCAATGACATTGCCAGTGGATTGCAAGGGGATATTCAGTTGTTTGTGGATGATGCGAAGCTAGGAAGGATTATTAGTAATAGTGTAGATGTGGTAACCCTGCATGAGGATTGGAATAAGCTAGATAGATGGGTAGATGAATGGGGTTGTCAGTTTAATGCCGCAAAATGCAAGGTCGAGGTTTGGGAAACATCGATGGGATGCTGCATACTCTATGGGAGGAGTTATACTGGAGGAAGTAGGGGAGACAAGAGATCTGCGGTTGATGACTGATAGAAACCTGAAATTTAGGGGACATATTGCAAAGGTGGTGAAGGTAACACAGAGGATTGCTGCAATTATGAGAAGGACACTGACCTGCAGAGATAAAAGGGTTATCATTCCGTTGTATAAGTCTCTAATCAGACCACACTTAGACTATTGTTCTCAGATTTGGTCCCCAGGATTTGAAGGGGATAAATTAACTGTGGAAAGGATACAAAGACGGATGACAAAGATGGTTTCAGGACTGTAGAAGAACTCTGTAGTTCACATTCCCTCAGCTGAGGGAATGTGGACTACAGAGTTTGTTGGATAGAAGGAGGAGAGGTGATATGATTGAGACTTTTAAACTGTTGAGAGGTGGTTACAGGGTTGACACTTAGGAGTTCTTTCGCTTGGTTGAACAGCGGGAAGGAGTGATGAGAAGAGGCCATCCCTGGAAGTTACGAAAGGAAACTGTGAGCAAGAGGGTGAGGAGTGGTTTCTTTGCGTGGAGGGTGGTTGAACCGTGGAATGCATTGCCTGATGGAGTGGTGAGAGCGAGAACAGGCAATGAGTTTAAGGAGTGGTATGATAGACTTTGTGTTTCTTAAGGGGGACCTCCACTCGATGAATCTTGACAGACTTTATGTTCTTAGGAAAGACCTCCCACGAACAGTCTTTTGACTCCATGGAGGCCTGAATAATAATAATATTAAGTATTACATGAAGTGTGTGCATGCATATAAACACACAAGAACTCCTAAGGAAAATCCTTATAAGTGGTAAGAAATTAATGAACATTATTTTTTTCTAAAACGATTGTTATTATTAACTTTTGGGATATAATGAGAAACATGGAAATACAGTAAATTATCAATTTCATTGATCAGTATTCTAATCAATAAAAATTTACTGTGTTTGCTAATTATGTCTGAGCTCACAGTTAACACTTGAAAAAAGGACACAGAGAGAGAGAGAGAGAAAGAAAAAAAATAGAGCCACAAAGTAACCTAGTTTCTCTCCCCAACACAACACACATTGTCCAGTAGTACATAAAAGATGCTGCAGAAAATAACATAGTATGCCAGAAATCTTTCTATGTTATGTAGGTCCTTAAACCAGCAAAACCCTCCAAATGCCACTGGATTTTCTAACCAGCATTCAGGATAGAGTTATTAGAATTAGCCCCGTATGAGACTGGCTAATGCCCTTCAGTTGTAAAGTTCTGATAAACAAACCCAGAGATTATTCCAAATGAAGGGCATCATTGAAACTGACTATTATGGAGGCTCTCGGTATGCCAGAAATACTATATAACAATATTTATACATAAACCTCTAAAAATTACAAAATACTATGCCATTCTCTTAAATAACAACTCCAATATTGATCCTTTTATTATTATTTTTTTAAAAAAAGGAATTTGCTCATTTAAGAATAAATTATTCTCACATACACAAATTACCAGCTAAATTAAAATTAATTTGTTTTAATTTTCAATAAATCATAAATATCTGATTTCTTACCACTCTGGCTAAACTCAAAATTTAAATATTTCAGTATTAAAGGTTTTGGAATCACTGTGCAAAAAATATTCACACAACACAACACACACACACACAGTGTATGTCATGTAATATCTTATACTTATAAGAGAAACTACAAAGGAACTCACATTCATTAAATAGCAGCCTACAAGTGTTGCACTTCTTGTTCTTCCAGCTTTACAATGTACATATACACTGTTTCCTGTATTTACAAACTCTTTAATGAACTGAACACCTCTTGTAAGTTTCTCCTGACTTGGTGCTTGAAATATATCTGTGGTACTAAGCTGAAGAAATCTGACACCTTTCTCAGCCCATTCCTATAATATAAAAATTTCAACTTGAAAAGATATCTTAGCATATATTTTGAGAGTACATTTTAACAGAAAAAAAAAGTAAAGAAATTTTTTTCAAGAATTTAATTAAAGGAGGAAACAACTCAGTATTAGTAATTACACTGCCCAACAAAAAAAAAAAATTTTTTTCTGCTGATTATGATCTGATACTTGTTTTTTTACTAATTTGGGTGCGCTGATTTCAAATATCAAACCCATTTTTCTTTATCACGTCAGGTTTTTCCTCTATGGCATTTTCTTTTTGCTAATTTGTAAGTTTTTGATAGTTTTAAGGAGGCAGTACTATTTCGAGGATCAAAAAAATCGATTTTTTAATATTATTTTCTGAAAGTATGTACTTTTAAAAATCTGTTCCTAACTTTTTATCAAGAAATTCGAAAAATTCCTAAAGATATAGCCTATTATTCAAAGCAGTGCGCAGATCAGAATCGGAGCGCTCACCGCTCTTGCTTGTTAGTAAACGAATAAATGCGCAAGAACCTGCAATGGCACGTACTGGCGCTTTGAATGCGAGAGAGGCCGATAACCAACCTAATACATTTAGGTGATGAAAAGTAGGCGATGACAACTGCCTAAAACAAATGAATGCTATATGCGTCATAGCAGACAAAGAAACGATCGAAATCAGTCAATGGTTAATCGATCGTGAAAGTATGATGAGCGCTTATAATGTTTCAATAAAGTCTCTGGTTTTTTTTTTGTCTTGTTAATTGCATGTTAGTCGGCAGTGAAGAAAATACATCATGTCTACTACTCGAAATTGTGTCAATAGTGTAGATTCCTTCTGCTACATTTGTGGTAGCTTTACTGTTCCCAGTCAAAGGACTAATATCACTGATTTCGTTAAGAAAGTGTACTTTGCATACTTTGACGTAAAAATTGCAGATCAGGACAATTCATGGGCTCCAAATAAAGTGTGCAAGTCATGTGTAGAAAATTTACGACAGTGGAGCAAGGGAAAACGCCAAAAATTAGCTTTTGGCATTCCAATGATTTGGCGTGAACCGAAAAATCATGTAGATGATTGCTATTTTTGTTTAGTTCAGACTTCTGGTTATAATAAGAAGAATAAGAAAAAAATTGTGTCCAAATCTCGACTCAGCAATTCGGCCAGTTGCTCATTCCAATGAAATAGCCGTGCCAATTTATAAAGGACTTCCTTTACTTGAGAACGAGCATGATCGGGATATGCCAGATGTTGATTTAGACAATGAAAATTTAATTTCTAGTTCTGGACCGCAACGTTTTACTCAAGCGGAATTCAATGACTTAGTAAGAGATTTGGGCCTATCAAATGAATCATCGGAATTGTTAGCTTTTTCTCTTGCTGGTATATTTATCAAACCCTTCTCGAAACCAAGTTTCCAGAAGGAAAAATCCTTCTGGAAACTTGGTTTTGAGAAGGATTTTTCCTTCACATGTTAGAATAAGGCCAACTACCTTAGTTTCAGCTGAAATGCTTTTATAAACATTCCTTGCTATCCAGTTTCTTATTATATATTTTTTTTCTTCAAAATTTGTTGTTTTTTATTTGTTTAAACTATTTATTTATTAAAATATATATAAAATAAAAAATATCATCAACATCATCAAATTCCTGCCCATGTACCCCTCAAGGGGTGTACAGGAAATGATAGTACTACATGAAAAATTTACATCATTACTAACTTCCTATCTACAATTTTCCTCCATATCAGCCTGTTACTTGTCAAAACTCAAACATCATCAGATCTTATATTTCTATCGTCTAAGGCACTTTGTACTGTATCAATCCACCTATATCTTGGTGTTACTCTGGGTCATTTTCCTGCCAACCTGGCCTAAAACACTTCTTTTGCTAATCTTTCCTTGCCCATTCTGTTTAAGTGGCCATACCACCTGAGGTTAGCTCTGTTAACACATTCCTGAATGCTGACAATGTCAACATTCAAGTTCTTTCCTAATATCCTCGTATTTAATATGACATTGCCATTGATGCCATCTGTTCATGCCTCTAATCTTTCTCATGACTCTCATATCTGTGGTCTCTAGTCAAGTGTTTTACTTCTGGTCAAGTCTGGGTCAAGTGTTTTACTTCTGACCCAGCTTTCAGATCCATAAGTTAAAATTGGTTTGAACACTGTCTTGTATACAGCTAATTTAGTGTTCTGACTAATTTCTCTCTTATTCCATACGAATTTATTCAATTGACGTCCTACCATACCAGCTTTGGTGATTCTGTTGTTATTTCCCAATTTAATTTACCATCTTCACTAAAAATCGTGCCTAAGTAGCTGAAATGTTTTACTTGTCCCAGGTTCTCCATTGACGACACAGTTGACATTTTCAACAATTCTGCCAATTTTCATTGTCTTTGTCTTTTTATTGCTGACCTTCATATCATATCTATTACAACAGTTATTCAATTTAGTCAGGAAATCTTGCATACTTGTAGCGGATTTATTTAGCAGTATAACATCATCCACATAAAGCAAAGAGCTGACATTAACATCTCCAATTTTGATATCAGGTTTAATACCACTTTCCTTCATAATGTGATCCATATAGATAATGAATAACAGAGGAGATAATGTACATCCTTGTCTCACTCCAGATTAAACATTAAACCATCTTCCTGTACGTCCTTCAATTCTAACTGCTGAATTACAACTCAAATACAGACTAAAGTATTGCTTGATATAATGACCCATTGACACCATATAACCATAGCGTATTGAATAGCTTCTCTCTTGGCACCTTGTCATATGCCTTTTCCAGATCGACAAAACTTAAATACAGATCTTTGTTATCTTCCCATGATTTCTCCACTATTTGTCGTAAACTGAAGATCTGATCCTGACAGCCTCTATTTGGCCTGAATCCAGCTTGTTCTTCACCAAGCTTTTCTTCCACAATTCTTCTCGACTCTTTCTCAAGTATGCTTGCATAAATCTTACCAGGCACACTCAGTAGGAAAATACCCGTGTAATTCTCACATTCATTTTTATTTCCCTTTTTATATATGGGCACTATGAGAGCTCTACTCCAATCATTGGGAATTCGTCCCTCTGTGCAGGACTTCTGAACTATGCAGTGCAGTCACTGTAAGACTTTTATACCACCATACTTTAGCATTTCTGGTCAAATATCATCTACTCCTGCTGCCTTTCCACATTTCAAGCCCTTGATATCTTTTTGTACTTCAAGTATGGATATGTATTCCTGACTGTATGCCTGTTGAGTGTTTTTTACCACTATGCTTTATCACTGCTTGTTTCATTTAACAATTTTTCGAAGTAATTACTCCATACATCAAGGATATCTTTTTCTCCCGTTTTCATGTCACCTTTATCATCTCTAACTCCTTTTACAGCACTCTTTCCTCCATTCCTAAGCTTCTTCAAAAACCTCCAGAATATTTTGCCATCTCCTTGATATTTATTTTCTATGTTCTTGCCAAAGTCCTCAGATGACTTTTGTTTAGCCACTTTACAAAGTGTTCAGCTTTCTTACATTTGTCTCTGTATTCTCGAAGAACACAAGCTGGCTTATTTGCCAGGAACTTTTGATATGCTTTCTTTTTTTCCTTCTTGCGTCTTTAACTTCTTGTGTCCACCATGGAATTCTGATTTTTCTATCCTTGCAGACAACCTCACCACATGCCTCTCTGGTTGAATCAATCAGGGGTTTCTTCAAAATTTGCCACTGAATCTCCAAGGTTTGGTTCCTGTTCTCAAACTCTTTCATTTTTTCTTCAATAATCTTTGTGTATTTTAGTCTACAGTTCACATCTGACAGATGCTCAACTTTTATTCGCTTGAAAACTTTCTTACATGTTATTCTTTTCAATATGAAATTCAATTTCATTCTGCTCAAGACTAAATAGTGATCACTTCCAATTTCAAATCCTCTGTACACTCTTGTGTCCTGCACCAGGGAGAAAACATTACTATCAACGTCAATGAGACTTTTCTTATTCCTTGCCTCTTCTCTCCATGTGAATTTGTGCACATTTTTATGTTGGAACATGGTGTTAGTAATAACTAGTCCATGTCCTGAGCAGATATCCAACAGGTATTTGTCATTATTATTAGCTCTGCTCTTTTCTCCCAACTTTCCCAATATATTTTTGTATGTCTGACAATCATTTCCTACTCTGCTATTAAATCCTCAACAAGGACCAACTTTTCCTTTTTCATTGTGTCAGTTACTTTCTCTAAAGCCTGAAAAAATTTCCTCCACTTCTACCTTAGTAGAACCTTCTGTGGGACCATAGGCACAAATAAGTCTCATTGTCCAGTTCCTCATTCTGATATTTGCCCACATCACTCTACTTGAGACTGCCTGCATTCAAGATTAGCCTCGTATTTAATGTTGAATACTATGGCTACTCCTTTTCCTCAATTGTCATTGCCTGAATATAACATTTTGTATTTATTGTTCAGAAAGATCTCTTCAGTTTTTGTCTTTTTCATTTCAGTCACCCCTATTATGTCGATCTGGTACTTATCTAATTCCTCAGCTAGCTCCATTTCTTTGCCATTTAGGCTTCTTATGTTGATAGTACCGATCTTTAACTCTGATGATGTTAAGTTGGGATTTATTTTCAGATTTGTTCCAGTAGCTGACTTTTCGCTGTTTGCCCTGGTTTCTTGCCAAAAACAACGGGGGCCTTGTTTAACCGGGCAACATCCCAGCTGGCAAGAAATTTTGTCATGTTGTAGCATCATTATGTATTTTGGTTTAACCAATAAGAATACGATTTGGTCGGCTAAATCCCAAATTGCCAGCCCATCCTCGTTCGTTCAGTATCCAAGTAGATACCCAACAGGGTGCACCAGAAGAAGGTGAGGATTGGACATTAGGTCAGAAGCCCTGGTCGGTTCTCTGCATTCCTTTAAAGACTATGTGGAGGTCTCCTCTCAGTTATACAGCTTTGAACCTTAAGCAAAATAAATAATATAATTTACTTAAACTAATTTGTTGTTTTCCAAATTCACTAATTCCTTACTTAATCTTATTACTATTTATTTTTCTACCTTTTAAAGAAGAAATTCTAATTGCATCAGTAGATCTTATTTAAGGCTTTGAATGCCTATTTCTTCAAATATTGATATGTATTCTTGACTGCATTCCTTCTGCTTATTTTTACCATTCCATATTTGCTAATTACTTCATATAATAATTTTTCAGAGTAATTACTCCAGTCATAAAAAATACCCTTATCTTCATTTGTTTAATAATTTTCTTTTTATGGCATTATCTGTTCTGTTCTCACACCATTCAGGGTTTCAATGATCGGGAGATACCAAAATAGAAAAAATATTTATTATTTGATCACAAAACTAGTTTCATTTTCTTAGAAAACTTCAAGTGCATAATGTGAAAAGAGAAATACAAAAATATACATTACAAGAGGCAGGTATAAATTAACTTGTAAACGTATTGCTGACATTTGAAGCCATTCTGGATGCCATAGTATTGTTAGGTACATTCATATGCGCCAAAGTTGGATAGCTAAGGGCCGGATTGAGAACAATTTCTGTTGATTCCACAATTCTTCTCTCAATTTCATCATAGCATTTAAAATGTTTTCTAATTTGTTTGAGATCACTGGATGAATGACAGAATCTTCCTCGTTAGGGCAAGCAGAATTAATAACATGATTAGATAGTGCACTGTAGCCACTGCACTATCTATATGTAATATATAGAATATCCCTCACATGTTTCTTCCATACACAACTCAAAGGATTACTCTGACTGACCAAAATACGACACATTGCAGTTACACCAAAGATGATAAACTCCTGGATACTTTGGCTGTCATGTTTCAGTTTAGGTGTACTGAGTAAGGAACAGAGTTTGGATAGAAAAGTAAAAAGAAGTGCGGATTTAAAATTTCTTTAGCTAGTTTTGGTGAAATAGAGCTGATATGTGGTAGAGATATAAAGCCTTTTATATCAGTACTATCTTCAGTATGGTAAGCAGGTGGATTAAAATATAGCTTACAAACAGTCTGTTTAAGATAGCCATTTTCTGAAAGGTTGTACAAAGAAACTGTAGTTCTTTGGTAATTTCTTCTTCACTCACTCAGGATGAAACAAGCATGTTTACCAAAAGTAGAAATGATGCCAAGCTTTTGGGGCAGATGATGTGACTGCATGAAGGTATCAGTTAGTATGTATAGGTTTTCTGTAAATAGAGATCTTCAGTTTTTCTGATACATGAGCGAGTTTTACATCCAGGAATGGGAGAGAATTGTTAACTTCCAATTCTGAAGTAAACTGTATTCTTGGGTGTTGATTTTTGAGATGGTTCAGAAACTTTTTTTAAAAGAATCTGGTCCATGACTCCAAATTAAGAAAATATCATCAATATAACTTTTCTATACCCTTGACTTAAATGGGAAGAGATTGATTGCTTTTTCCTCAAAGTTTTCTAATTATAAATGTGCTAATTACAGAAGATAATGGGTTGCATATTGCCAAGTCGAAGTTCTGTTTGTAAATAGCATTTTTAAAAATAATGAAAATTATGGTTACTCAGTGAGTCAGAAGTGATAACTTTTTTGATAACTTATCTTTTAAAATAATTAAAACTTCTTCTGTAGGCACATTAGTAAAGAGGGAAATAACATTGAAACAAAATGTTCTGAATTCTTGATAAAGGAGGCTGTCGAGCCTGTTAAACTTTTTAAAACCTTGGCCAAATGTTTGAAAGCGTGTATATGGGAAAATCGATGCCTTCTAAGATGGGTCTTAGTAGAGTGTGTTTCTTATGTATTTTAGACAAGCCATAAAATCAGGAGATAAGAGGATGAAGTGAACAAAGAGATAATCTTAAGTATCTAAGAAATTCTGTAGTAGTTTTCAGGAGATTGTTAGTATGATAATGAAGTTCACAAGTTGGATCCTTTTCAAGAATTGAGTAGGCGTTTGTTTGTTTGTAGAAGTTGTAACATTTTGTTGTTGTACTTTTCAGTATCTAGGGTGACAGTTGCATTACATTTGTCTGCAGGGAGAATTATAATATCCTTACCCTTCTGCAGGTTTTGCACAGCTTGACATTCTGCAAGAGAAACATTATCTATTGGGAGTTTTGCACTGTTAATCCATCCTCACATCCTACCATATGAGGATGGATTCTATACATCTTCACAATTCATTAATTCAACCTGGCTTCTTCAGGTTGAAGTAATGAACAATCCCACCAATATAACATGACACTGGATATCTAATCATGCTGAAGTGAATGACTTTACATTTACTGGCGTTGAACAGACATTCATTTTCCCCTGCTCCACAATTCCAACCTATTCAGCAAGTACTGCATATCAGTAGCATCCTGATTACCTTACTTATATCTTTGTATCATAAGCATATGTCACCTGTCAAATCCTTCCCAGTGTTATTAATGTAAAGAGTGAATAACAGTGTACCAAGGACTGATCCTTGTGGTACATGAGTGGTTACCTGAAATCTTGCAGATTCACATCCCCTGTATACCACTTTTTAATATCTGTCAGTCAGTCATCCTCTTATCCACACTAATATTTTATAATACAAACCCATATTCTCCAATTTATACAAGTCTTCCATGCTGTATTCTGTCAAAAGCCTTAGCAAAATCCAAAAGTATCATGGTGTATCCATTCCACTCGTCTAGTTCAATATAACATTATAGAATGTGAGCAAGTTGCTAAAACATGACCTTCCCTTAGTAAATCCATGCTGTTCATTGCAAAGTAGAAATTCACTGTCAACCCATTTCTGAATGAGACTCCTAACCAATTTTTCCAAAATCTTCACAACCATTCCTGAGATGCTGATTAGTCGATAGTTGGATATATCAGTATTTGCACCGCCCTTGTGCAATGGAATTATCATACATTCTTTCCTCTCCTGCGGAATCTTTCCTATTCTGTGACTCAATATATAGCCTGGTCAAAGGAATAGCCAGTTCAGCTGACTACTCTTTTAGCACCCATGCTGTTATCCCATCAGTCCCTATTGCTGAATTCTTCTTATTATTATTATTCCTGATACCTCCAAGGAGTCCGAAGACTCATCGCGGGAGGACACCTACAACTGCCTCTACACCTAACCTCTACTATGAATCATCTCCATCAACCGCCCACCTCCAACACCACCAAAACTAGTAATTTTTGTCTGTAAATTGCGTGTGTTCTGAAGGGCCGATTTGTATGTATGTGGGATGAAAAACCCGAGTTTCCGGGAGAAAAAATCCTGCTACCTCCGTATGAGATCGGCTAACTCACCTTCGATTGAAATCGACCAGATAAAGATTCCTCCCGTCGCGACGAGAATCAAACTTAGGCCTATTCCAATCGAAGGGCGCAATGTACCGTCATTCTTCCAATTGCGCTACGGAGGCGCTTACATCATATCAGTAGCATCCTGAATTCTTATTCAGCATGTGAAACTGCTCTAAAACCTCCTCTTCATACACCTGAGTTTCTCCATCCAGTGAAAGATGTAGCAGTGAACTGAATGTTGCATACACCAGATTGATAGCCTTTAGTAAAATGGGCACTCATTAGTTGAACAACCTCTTCTGCCTCTGTCACCCTCACACCATTTGCATTCAGTAGAGTTATTCTTACAATTTGATTCTTTCTTTTACTTGCAGCATATCAATAGAATTCTTGTGGGATTGTCTTTAGCCAGAGCCAGTTTCTTTTCATACTCAGACTTAGCTTTCTGTACAACAGTTGCGACTCTTCTGGCTTACTGCTTATAATTTTCATAACAGACATCATCCTTATGTACATGGTATTCCTTCCACATCATCCTTTTCTTACAAATCTCTTGCTTAATAAGATAACACATCCATTTGACTCCTACTTTATTTATTTTGAAAGTCTCAGGACACATTCCGAGATATTCCTCCCATTCAAGTTTAATGAATTAATAATTGTAATTATCTGGGCTGTAATGTAAGTAACATTAAAGAAATAGATAAAATTAATGAATTTGCAAAAATTTGTGGAAGGATTAATGATATCTTAAACTAGATTTAATACACATAAATACAAGATTAAGAATATCCAATATTTTAGCTAAATGTTATTATATGAAAGTGTAGATGGACAGTGTGTGTGTGTGTTACAAAAGTTATTTGTAATCCCTGAAGATGTTTCAGTGACTGAGATGAGATATTGGAAGCATTAAAATTAATTTTAATCCTTTCCCAGTGCTGAAAATATTCCATTAAACCTCCAACATTATGTCCTCACAGCACTTAAGCCTCAATACACGTGGTTACCAGTTAACTGGAACAGTGACCATGGAAGTACCAGTGGAACAGACAAAGTGCTGAAACACTGTATCAGGTCAAGGAAAACTGGTGTTGGAAATTTGGTTTCCATATGTTCCATAAAGTAATTAACCAAAACCAGTGAAACAGGACTGCCCATGGCTGTCCCTTCTATTTTCTTGTATACTTTAGTCTTCCATGTGAAGTATCGTGCACTGATGGTAAATTTAAACAAGTTAACAATGTCCTCTGGAAAAAATCGCAAAACCTTGTAGAGCTCCTCGAAGAAGTATGTTTGTGAACTGAGAAACCACATGAAAGAAAACCAAAATTTCACTGTGCAGCAAACAAGGCTCTTTAATTTTCTCTTTGAAGTCAATGCTATTTTTGGCTAGTGAGGTTTCTTCCTTAGTGGCCAAGCCAGCTCTTATATCGTAAAACAAACAATTTCAATATATATGCTAATTATAATAATGTTACATTTTGCATTCTCTAGTTTGCTTCTCCACTCGCTTCTTCCAATTTTCAGCAGCAGTAAAAAGTGTGAATAATATCACATATTCCACTGACCATAAAAAAAATAAAAAAAATTGTTACTCAATGACCTGATAAAGAGAAATCCCAAGGCTTTTTATTTATTTATGGCAATTCTATCCAAAAAAGAGTTAGTCATCCTTTAAATGAATAAGCTGGTAAAGAATTCTGTTACAGAAACCAAATATAATTCTTGCATGCTATTTTGCATCTCTTAAGTATAAATATTATAAAGATTATTACATACATTCTATAGATAAATTTGAATCTCAGAGCCTGCTGGTGTTAAAGCAAAGTTCTTTATTCATTCTACTGCTGAAATCAGCCATTAAAGATTTTTTTTTTTTTACTTATCCTTTGAGATATCCTAGAGATATCTCAAACTTCAGATATCTGCGTATCCCTTCTTAAATTTTCATTATTACCAAGTACCCCCTTATCAAAATAATAATAGATCATGCCAGGATGTGAACTTCGTGGCGATAGTAACTCGCAATTTGAGTAGGAGAATTCATACATAATATATAATTTATTGAGGAATATATACGTTTAAAATAATTCTTTTTTTTTCTTAATAACAATTCCATGCATTAATGATGCATAGCCGAAAATTGCCATGTACCCCCCCGAAGACCTTTTGCGTACCACACTTTGAGAAACACTGTCCTAGAGGATAAAGGTTCCTTATTCTCTAACTATGCAACTAATATTGGAGTGATGCAGGGCTCTGTTTTCTCACCCATTCACTTCCTTCTGTATATATCAGCGACCTAATCCAGTTGACTACAAAGCCAATAATACACAGCTTTGCTCAGTCAGCAGACTGCACTCCTACTTTTCATTCAATAAACAATGTTCTATAGAAACTCCCATAACAGCAATCTTTACTACCCTAAATTCTGATCTCCAAACCATTCTTTAATGGGATTCAGAACTGGCTCCACAGTTCTCTCTTATCTCCCATAAAAAGGAACCATTTCTTGCAGTCTTACTCTTGACAAGATTTGAATCTCTATACAAGATGAGATCTCTCTTCTTGGGATTACTTTATCAAAACCTCTCTTGGGATAAGCATATTATCACTATTGCTTCTTTGGAAACCAAAAAATTAGGATTTCTCTTTTGCTCAAGATGCTCGTTCACATTTGAACAGCTATCATCCCTATACAAATCCACACAGCTACTGAATGCTGTTCTCACATTTGAGGCAATGTCCCTGAGGATTCCCTAAAAATATATGACTCAATACAGAAGAGCAATTAGGGTGATATGACCCATCTCTCACTATTTCACTCCACCTAATCTTACACAGGTTCAGTTTCTGCTTCTTGCATCTTCTATATATACTACCACAGCCAATGCTCATCTGAATTAAAACAATTGAAACACATGCATGAATTTGTTCTGTGAGTTCAACTCCAAACTCACAGAACAAATTTCTCCTCCTTGTTTATTTCATGTACTGCTGCACTCTGGAAAAGCCCCCCCCCCCATCTTATGTGCTTCCCATGGAATACAATCCACAGCTCTTCAAACTAAATTTAAACAAGTTCCTTCTCACCCATTCACAGTACTGCATACTATGGTAGCAAAGGAGTTGGTAATGGCATTAGGAATAAATGATTTGGTTCAGAACAAGGAAAATGTAGAAATGGGTAACAGTAGGCTGTTGAGAATAAAAGATAGTGTGGTAGGAAACGTTAGTATTATGTTGCCCACTTATGACAATGATGAATTCAGAAGATGAGTGAAGATTGTGAATGGTATGCTAGCACGGAGTGATGAGATTTATAAAACAAAAAACAGGACACTCATGGCGAGTGGACATGAACCAAACTGTCATACTAGTTAAAATGATTCTCTAATACTCATTTCATGCTAAACTAGCCATAACTGTTTAGCATGATTAAAATTAACATAGGTTACTGACATATTTATTGCCATCTTAGTCTCATATTAACATTATCAAATTACACAATTCTTTAATGAGCAGATGTTGATCAATAAAAGATCTTTATTGAGGAGATGCAAGGGGCAAATAGTAGCAGCGGTTTTGAGGCAGTACGATGTAAGGAACAGGTGGATAGGATGGAATATTAGGTGCTGCTATAGACCCGGTAGTGTGAAGAGCAGTGAAAAGGAAATACATGGGCAAATTGGCCCATGCAGCGAGCAAGAGAGGAGTGATACCAGGAGACAGAGTGAACAGAATTTCTGGGAGCAACACCCTTGCCATCTCAGAAAGACCTAAATCCATTATGAAATTCATATGCAGTTTTTTCCCTTTTTCAAAGGACATGTGTTTACAAACCAAGGCACAAATCTCTCCACAACATAAATCAAATGTTAATTAAAAATAATAAAAAAATTAACCATTAATACATATTTCACTGTGCATTAATTTAGGGTTGCCCAGATTTTGGAAAACCAAATATGGACATGGGTGTTAAAAAAAAAGCCATCTCCGAACCTTAAAACAATTTTATTAAATGACATAATGAAGCAACATTATAATAATTAGGTGCAGTTCAGGCCTTATATTAGCACTATTTTTAGCATTCTCTAACAAAACTGGATTGTCTATTACAAGTTTATAGAAATCTTCACAAGAGATATTGATGTTAACTAAAAGTCGTTCTGTCCGAATTGTATAGATACTTATACCTAAAGAGTTTTACAACAACTGCCTCAACATCAACTCATAATACATCAGCTGCAGTTTGCATGCGATTATGCAATATATGTGCTGGACATCCAATTCCTTCCAAATTTTCATCATCATCATCATCATCATCAAATTCCTGCCATGTACCCTCAAGGGGTGTACAGGATATGACAGTACTACATGAAAAAATTACATCATTACTAACTTCCTATCTACAATTTTCCTCCAAATCAGTCTGTTACTTGTCAAGACTCCAACATTATCAGATCTTATATTTCTATCGTCTAAGGCACTTTGTACCGTATCAATCCACCTATATCTTGGTCTTCCTCTGGGTCGTTTTCCTGCCAACCTGGCAGATAACACTTGTTTTGCTAATCTTTCCTCTCCCATTCTATTTAAGTGACCATACCATCTGAGGTTAGCTCTGCTAACACATTCCTGGATGCTGACAATGTCAAGTTCTTTCCTAATATCCTCATTTTTAATATGATATTGCCATTGATGCCATCTGTTCACGCCTCTAATCTTTCTCAGGACTCTCATATCTGCGGTCTCTAGTCTTTGGTCAAGTGTTTTACTTCTGACCCAGCTCTCAGATCCATAAGTTAAAATTGGTTTGAACACAGTCTTGTATACAGCTAATTTAGTGTTCCGACTAATTTCTTTCTTATTCCATATGAATTTATTCAATTGACTTCCCACGATACCAGCTTTGCTGATTCTGTTGTCTATTTCTATATTTAGTTTACCATCTTCAGTAAAAATTGTGCCTAAGTAGCTGAAATGTTTTACTTGTTCCACAGGTTTTCCATTCACAACACAGTTGACATTTTCAATGATTCTGCCTATTTTCATTGTCTTTGTCTTTTTATTGCTGACCTTCATACCATATCTATTACAACAGCTATTCAATTTAGTCAGAGAATCTTGCAGACTTGTAGCGGATTTATTTAGAAGTATAACATCATCCGCATAAAGCAAAGAGCTGACATTAACATCTCCAATTTTGATATCAGGTTTAATACCACATTCCTTCATAATGTGATCCATATAGATAATGAATAACAGAGGGGATAACGTACATCCTTGTCTCACACCAGATTTAACATTAAACCATCTTCCTGTACTTCCTTCAATTCTAACCGCAGACTCACAACTCAAATAAAGACTAAGTATTGCTTGATATAATGCCCCATTGACACCATATAACTGCAGCGTATTGAATAGCTTCTCTCTTGGCACCTTGTCATATGCCTTTTCCAAATCGACAAAACTTAAATACAGATCTTTGTTATATTCCCATGCTTTCTCGACTATTTGTCGTAAAGTGAAGATCTGATCCTGACAGCCTCTATTTGGCCTGAATCCAGCTTGTTCTTCACCAAGCTTTTCTTCCACAATTCTTCTCAACCGTTTCTCAAGTATACTTGCATAGATCTTGCCAGGAACACTCAGTAGGGAAATACCTCTGTAATTCTCACATTCAGTTTTATTTCCCTTTTTATATATGGGTACTATGAGAGCTCTACTCCAATCATCGGGAATTCGTCCCTCTGTCCAGGCTTTCTGAACTATGCAGTGCAGCCACTGTAAGACTCTTATACCACCATACTTCAGCATTTCTGGTCGAATATCATCTACTCCTGCTGCCTTTCCACATTTCAAGCCTTTGATGGCTTTTTCTACTTCAAGTATGGATATGTATTCCTGACTGCATGCCTGGTCAGTGATTTTTATCACTGTGCTGTCATCACTGCTTGTTTCATTTAGCAGTTTTTCAAAGTAATTACTCCATACTTCATCATCATCAAATTCCTGCCATGTACCCTCAAGGGGTGTACAGGATATGACAGTACTACATGAAAAAATTACATCATTACTAACTTCCTATCTATAATTTTCCTCCAAATCAGTCTGTTACTTGTCAAGACTCCAACATTATCAGATCTTATATTTCTATCGTCTAAGGCACTTTGTACCATATCAATCCACCTATATCTTGGTCTTCCTCTGGGTCGTTTTCCTGCCAACCTGGCAGAGAACACTTGTTTTGCTAATCTTACTAATCTTACTCCATACTTCAAGGATATCTTTTTCTCCTGTTTTCATTTCATCTTTATCATCTCTAATTCCTTTTACAGCACTCTTTCCTCCATTCCTAAGTTTCTTCAACAACCTCCAGAATATTTTGCCACCTTCTTGATATTTATTTTCTATATTCTTGCCAAAGTCCTCCCATGACTTTTTTAGCTAGTTTTACACACTGCTTAGCTTTCTTACATTTGTCTCTGTATTCTGTAAGAGTAAAAGCTGACTTATTTGCCAGGAACTTTTGATATGCTTTCTTCTTTTCCTTCACTGCCTCTTTAACTTCCTGTGTCCACCAGGGAGTTCTGATTTTTTTATCTTTGCACACAACCTCACCACATGCCTCTCTGGCAGAATCAATCAATGTTTCCTTTAGAGTTTGCCACTGAATCTCCAAGGTTTGATTCCTGTTCTCAAACTCTTTCATTTTCTTTTCAATAATATTTCTGTATTTTAGTCTACAGTTTACATCTGAGAGCTGCTCAACTTTTATTCACTTTAAAACTTTCTTACATGTTATTCTTTTCAATATGAAATTCAATTTTATCCTGCTCAAGACTAAATAGCGATCACTTCCAATTTCAACTCCTCTGTACACTCTGGTGTCCTGCACCAGGGAGAAAACATCACTATCAACAATAACATAGTCAATGAGACTTTTCTTATTCCTAGCCTCTTCTCTCCTTGTGAATTTGTGCACATTTTTATGTTGGAACATGGTGTTAGTAATAACCAGTCCATGTCCTGAGCAGAAATCCAACAGATATTTGCCATTATTATTAGCTTTGCTCTTTTCTCCAAATTTTCCCAAAATATTTTTGTATGTCTCACAATCATTTCCTACTCTACTATTTAGATCCCCAACAAGGACCAACTTTTCCTTTTTCATTGTGTCAGTTGCTTTTTCTAAAGCCTCAAAAAATTCCTCCACTTCTACCTTAGTAGAACCTTCTGTGGGACCATAGGCACAAATAAGTCTCATTGTCCAGTTCCCCATTCTCATATTTGCCCACATTACTCTACTTGAGACTGACTGCCATTCAAGAAGATTAGCCTCGTATTTTGTGTTGAATACTATGGCTACTCCTTCTTTTCCTTGATTGTTATTGCCTGAATATAACATTTTGTATTTATTGCTCAGAAAGATCTCACCAGTTTTGGTCTTTTTTGTTTCAGTCACCCCTATTATGTCAATCTGGTACTTATCTAATTCCTCAGCTAGCTCCATTTCTTTGCCATTCAGGCTTCTTACGTTGATAGTACCGATCTTTAACTCTGGTGATGTTGAGTTGGGGTTTGTTTTCAGATTTGTTTCCAAATTTTCATTACAGGACTATTTAAATTTTGCAAAGACATTATTTAACCCTCGATGAAGTAGTCCTCCAAAATTTGTATTTGCATTGTCTCCACAAAATGCAATACATTTTACGACATCTAGTGAATGATGTTTTAAAGTTTCAAGACAGAAATTTGATATTGTATCTGACGTTTCGTTTTGTAAAGATGTAAGACGTAATAGTTTTATAAATTTTATCCCTAGTAAAATATTGAATTATGATGGGGAAAATTTCTTAATACATATTTCGCTTTAATATGTATTAAGAAATTTTACTTTAATACATATTTCATCAGTCGGGATACCATAATATCATACTTCTTCTAAATCACTTTTAATTTTTTCTACACTGTACGGAGCTAATACATTTTTTATAATTGAAGTTGATTTTGTTCTAGCACTCAAAAATTATGTGGCAATTTTGGAATCCGAAAATATTATAGGAACAAGTTTGCTGCTGCAATCATTACAAGTAAAAGAACGATGATGCTTTATGCCATGAAATGCCATAGTTATTTCAGCAGCAATAACTTTTCCTTCGTTGCTGGTATTTGGTTTTACAAAATAAGTATCAATACTTTTCGAACTGGAACTCTAAATGCTCAATTTATGTTTCCGAGTGTTAATGTTATGTAATACCCAACAAAAATTAATTTACCTTTAATTGTATATTTTATGTATTAACCAAATATTGCACATTCAAAAAAGACAAGATATTATTTTTTAATAATTATTGAAATAACATCCACATATCGTACCAATACCACACTGCACAATGTCCAAATAAGAACTGTTTGAAAATAAGCAAATGCAATATATCTGTACAAAATTATAAATAAAATGTTTATATTAAATAAAAAAGCAACCAATGAAAGGGACCGTCGGTGCCGTAAACTGTAAACACAATTTCCTGGAATAGTCAGTTTTTATGGCTTGCAAATCAATTTAAGTTGGATTATTCTAAAAGAATATTGAAAATTATAACTGCTTAACATAATATTTATAATTTTATCTTTTCATTAAAATACAGGACTTTAGGCTGTCCCTGCAAAGTACAATACGGACAGCAAAATTCGATGTAAAATATGGGATAGTCCCATTATATATATATATATATATATATATATATATATGGGACGTCAGGCAGGCCTACATTAGTTATAACTGTAGATTACATATGAAATAAATTTTAGTAGGTTGACAAAACGAAATTATTCTGTTTGCCAAATATTTCCTTGAAATTTAAACTACATTATGTATTACCTCTTTTGTTGTCACCCATAATCTTAACTCAAAATCTTCATTCATAGAAATAACTCCTTTGACTCTTTCTTCTTCTACTAACTGCAATATATGTAAAAAAAATTAGTATATACAATGTTATGAGAAAAGTCTTGATAAATATAGGCAATATTTACCTTTACTAAAGAATCAAATAAAAACTATTTAGGGATTATGTAACAGGGCCAAATCTAGAAATTTTACTGTTCAAAGCAGATATTTCTTAAGCAGGCCAATATTATTATTATATCACACCTCCAGGGAGTCCAAAGACTCATCGAGGGAGGGCATCAACTCTACAACTCCTCGTCTCACTACTCCAGCAACCATCATCATCATCTAACACCAACGCCATCTACCGCCGACTACCACCACTAGTGCTTTCACAGACAATCACAAGCATCCATGCCCATGGCAGGATTCGAACCTGCAGTCTTTTTGGCTGGAGAGCGGATACGCTAACCACTCAGCCAAGGTTTTATGCTTGAAATGGCTATGCACAATCCCTGATTACGACTTTTTAAATTATTCAAATTCTTGATGGTCAACTATCAACAAAAAACATAAGCAGGTGGAAAAAATGTGGAAGAACATTTATTATTTTTCTCTTATTGAAAAAAAAAAACTCCTTTGTCACCAATAAATACCAGAATTCAGATAATTCAATCTCTTTAAATTCTACTTCAAAGGGTGTGATCATTCTTTAAATCTAAAAGCTCTTCATTTTATTGACAAATGTAATGTTGAAATTTTTTGTGATATTGTAAATGGATTTCAAATACAATTAAAACTATATCAGGTATTTCAAAATGATGAAACTTTTCCTCAAGCATAAACAGATGCTACTCTACTAGTCTTAATAATTTTTTTTCTAATAATAATTCTAGTCCCGACAAAATTTTGTGAAAAATAAGAGCATATTAAACTGAAGAAAAAAATAAATATTTTACATACACACATGCAAAACAAAGAAAATAAATTGTGAGTAAAGTAAAAAATCAAACCAACTAAAAATCAAAGTAACTGGGATGTTGGGGGGGGGGGGATACATGCTGGAGCCACTATATGTGGTCATACATGTCAAAATAATTACTGAATTCACGAAGTTTACAGGCACTAGTTGAGAAGCACCATTATAATGTACAACACACTTTTTTTTGCATGTGTATAATGCAATGCATGATGGAAAGAAGGATCATTATGAGGTCTCATCAGTAAAAGCTAGACCAGGGGAGATACTGAATCTTAATTAAAAGAAGCTTCAACTTGTAAGAGAAGAAATTATGATACCAGTTATGAGTTTCCTGTCAGGCTAATACCGGATTATGACTCCTGTTGGATTATTTACTAACAAAGGTTTTTCATCTATGACAAGAAAAGTGTGTTCAAGAAAACCAAGTGAATTAAATGACTGTATAATGATAGCTGCAAAAATTGGTTGATTAGTTATAATATTATGAATTTATCTAAAAGGAGATTTAAGTGAAGGTTATGATTTAGTCATCATCATCATCATCATCATCATATGTATCAAAGATTTAGGCCTAGCATGGCCTGTTCCGGCCTTAGAAGTCATCGCTGAATCGTTTAAGAGGACGTCCTGGTTTTCTTTTTCCTAATGGCTTGTACTTTAAGGCTTGTACTTTATGATTTAGTTCAAGGCTTATTTACAATAGACATCAAAGAGTGTTTGAAAGCAGCAGTAAAATAATGCATATATATCCAGGATCATAAGGATAAATCAGGTAAGAGTTAAATGAATGAATAACATCCACCTTCCAAATCAAGATAATCTGAATTTGAGTCAAAATTCTGAAAAGGCTATTTTATTGTTTAGATGCAGTGAATGATCAACATTCACTTGATTTATTTATTTATGCTAACTTATCATTAAAATTATAAATTTATTCCATTAATTTACACTGATTGTTTCAAACTAAACATTTAGAAAGTCAGCTTAATAAGCAGATATCAACTTTAAAATTTTGCTAAATCCTGATTAACTTACTGCACTATTCCTTAAAAATTAAAAGAAAACTTGTCTGTAAAAAAAAGTACGATGTGTGCTAAACATGTCCTTTTTTGTAGAATGCTACAGGTACTCTATAATTTAAAATAAAATACAACAATGATTTTAGTAAAGCCCGTTATATTCTATATTATGCAAATACCATTCTGTCTAGGATATGCTATCTAGAATATACTATCTAGAATATGATACTCATCTACAGGAAGGAAGAAGACCAATACTTTTTGCTTTGATCAGCTTTCCTTTATTGTAACAGACTTATACACAAGGCCAGCTTAATATATAAACATTATTATTAGCACCCAACCTACAGTTTTGGGATGGTCTTTTGTTCTACCCCTGTTACTCTCTGTTCTATGAAAAATCTCTACTATATTTACCTGTAATATAGTAACAAACTCTTACTAATTTATGTCACAAACATATTCCCTTCTTTCTATGATGAAGAGAAATGTATGGCATCCATCCATATATATATATATTTAGAAAGATATTTAATGACTAAAAAACCGAGAATTAAAGCTTTAATGATAAAAAACACAACTAGTTTTGGCTTTTTACAGCCTTCATCAGGTATCTTTTTAGGAAGAGGAAACAATAATAAAAACTGAAGATTCTAAAAAAACTGAGAAGCACAGATAAATTGCAGTACATAATTGAAATAAAAAACGTTGTATTAACATTCAAGTTGTTCTATTTTACGTGCCATTGTTTGTTGTATGCGTGGTAGTAGACTCTCGAGAACGCCAGTACTGAATAAGAGCAGTATGGCTATCAGGGATGTTATTGCTTAAATTGTTGTTTAAATGTTCAGGATTAAGGACAATCTCCCTGGATTCCACTATCTTTCTTTCAAATTCATCATGGCAGTGGAAAATGTTTTCAGATCTATCCCAGGTAATTGAGTGACCTTGAAAATCATCATGAGGATTGTTAGAGAAGAGAATATGACTGAATACAAAGTTCAATAGACTTATTAGTTTGATCATAATAAGGAACGTTACAGTCACACCATAGTTTATATATGCCAGGATATTTCAGATTGTGATGCTTAGGATGGCTTATAACAGATCGAATTTTTGGAAGTGTAGTGAATAACATGTTGTACTTCTTAAGGACTTTAGCCAATTTTTGGGAGATCGAACTGCTGTATGGGATTGAGATGGTACCTTTAAAATTGGTAGTTTCTGTATTGCGGTGCCTAGGAGGATCTATAAGAAATTTCTTAATGGTTTTTTTATAATATCCATTTTGTTCAAAGACATGTGAGAGGTGATTAATTTCTTTTTGAAGTTCATCTGGATCATTTAAAAGAGAGCGTGCTCTGTGTCCCAAGGTGGAAATAGTTCCAAGTTTTTGTGGTGGAAAATGATGAGAAAGATTGTGAAGATATATATTAGTATGCGTTGGTTTTCTGTACATAGAGATTCTAAATTTTCCAGAGCAGTGCGAGACTTTCTCACACACACACACCTTGTTTAGGTAAAATTTATAAGCTCTGCATTACTTCAACCTTGGCATTTTTGGGTCTGGCTCCCATTGACGAGACCTCAATAAAGGTTGAAACTGGTCTGGGTAGTGGCCCTTGCCTTTAATGCACAGCATCATACATTTCCGCAAGGGGATGTGCTTTGCATTAGGGGAAAATACCCAAGGAAAGTGATCGGAGCTTACTCCACCTTTACCAAGAGTTGCCTCAGACTTGAATTATGTTGAGACATAAACTTGACTTACTTGTTTGTTTGCTTACTTGGGAAAAAGGATTAAAACCTAGCTTATAAAATTGCTTGGTATCTTTAACATTTATATACGACATGCACAATAAAAAATGTTTAATAAATTATAAATAATTATAGATATTTCAGTTTTTAACTATCTTAAACCATCATCAGCATTGGAAAGTGAATAATGAGAAATTCAAAAACAATGCCAGCACGTGAGATTATTTTTTTTGCATTATCATCCAGGTTAATTATACTATTAGAATCTGGCATAGGTGTGTGTGTGTGTGTGTGTGTGTGTGTGTGTGTGTGTGTGTTAGTATATTTTTTTAAAAAAATAAACAATTATTAATACCAATTTCCCAAATTTTGGGTATAGAAAGTCTATCACTGAGGATGAGATGAAGGACCTCAGCAGTTTCTGCATAGTAATTTAGCTTCATTCCATAGGATCCTGTGGAACTTGGAATTAATAGAAGACAGAGATCCTCTGGAATGAAGCTAAATTAATACACAAAAGCAACAACAAACTTCAATGATGGACTTTTTATGCCAAAAATTTGGGAAAATTTTATTAATATTGTGCTTCTTAGTTACTTTTATAACTGGCACTCATGACTGCATGCAAAAATACAATCTCCCATGTGCACTTGCATTACTTTTGAATTTCTCATTCATTTTCTAGCAGTGAAGATAATTTAAGATACTGAAAGTGAAATCTATGTAACTATAATTTATTAAACTTTACTGTGTGTGTGTGTACTTATATGCTTATGTACTAAAGTAACAAATGCATTAGACAAGCGAGCCTTATGCAGTGGGATACTTCGATTTTTCAAAGACTTTTTGACAAATTACCATGTGATAAGTTTATAGTCAAAGTAGAGTGGATGGGATTGGATATTAGACTTGTGCATTGGATTGGAGATTGGCTGTCTGATAGGTATCAACAAGTTTTTTTTATGGAGGAGAGCAATATCCCAGAAGAGGAAAGTTACTAGTGGTGTGCATCAAGGATCTACTTTAATGGCATTGCTGTTTAACCTGTAAGTATGTTATGATATTGGAGAAGATTTGAATGGAGATATACAGCTGTTTGCAGATGATGCAAAGTTGGGTTAAACTATGAGGAGTAGAAGAGATGTTGTGGCCTTACAAGAAGACTTGAATAGACTGAGGGAATAGGCATGGGAGTGGGGATGCCAGTTCAATGTTGAGGAATGTAAGGTTTTAAAAATTGGAAAACAAAGATGTGATGTAGAATTTACTCTTGGTGGGGGTATATTGTTGGAGATGGAGGAAATAAGAGATCTTGGAGTGATGGTGGATAAGGATCTGAAATTCAGAGGACATATTGCCAAAATCGTGAGGACAACACAATGAATTCTGTCAATGATGCAGAGGACACCGATTTGTGGAAGTAAGGAGATTTTGGTTCCATTGTATAAGGCTCTGATTAAGCTACATATGGAGACTACTATGCACAGATTTGGTTACCTGGTTTTCAAAACGGATGAAGAGATGTTGGGGAGAGTGCTGAGGTGATTGATCAAAACAATTTCTTATCTCTGGAATGTTGAATATAAAGTTTGAGACAAAGTCTCAAATTTGCAGTCTATTAGATAGGAGGAAGACAAGGTGATATAATAGAGATGTACACATTAATAAGGGGGGTTGTTAATGGATAAATGTTGAAGAGATTTTTCATAAAATGGTGGGAGATTGAGGGAGAACAAGAGGTCATTCCTTGGAAGCTTTATAAGGAGGGTGTGAGCAATGGAGTGAGAAGCAGGTTTTATGCATGGAGAGTTGTGAATGATTGGAATGCATTGCCTGAGAGCGTGATGTCCATAGAGAAGTTGAATGTGTTTAAGGCACAGTATGATGAGCTGTGTGCATGACAAAAGGAATATCCTAAATGAGTCTGTGACTCCATGTGGTTTTAGGATAATAATAATAATACTGCTGGACCTCCACACTGTCTAGAGATTATCTGCAGAAAATTGTCATAGGCGACTACTACATCCATCATGACATACTTTAAATCACTCACTGCTTGTACTACACCACCACCCTTTCAGACATTCCACACTTAACACTCCATGCAAAAATCTATTTCTCACTCTTGTGCACAACTTTTAGGAATAACCAGTGCCTAGTAATCTAATCTCTTCCATAACATACTGCTTCAGAAAATCTCTCCAGTATCTATTTTATGAGTATCTCTCAACAATTTAAATGTCTATCATTATTAGGAAATTGACAATGGAGTGGAAAGAGGACAAAATAGTCCCACTGTATAAAGGAGGCTCCAGGACAAAAGTAGCAAATTATAGGCCAATCAGCATCTCAGGAGTGGTATTTAAGATACTGGAAAAATTGGTTAAAGATAGAATTCGGGACAAGGTGAATATGAATATGATAGTGGCACCATGGTTTTATGAAGAATAGGTCTTGCCTTAGTAAGTGCACACTTTTTATAATAAAGTGACAATGGAGTTGCTGGATAAAGGAAATGGCTACTCAGTGATACTGCTAGAGTTTGCAAAAGACAATTGAGATTCCACACAGAGCTCTGTGCCTTAAATTGGAGCAAATGGGAATGAATATGCATTTGGTGATTTGAAATAAGGGTGGTTGATAGAAAGATATTACAGAGTGGTTTATGGAGGAGTCGAGTCCAGAAGGCAGACGACTTGTGGTCTAACACAGAGCTCAGTACTTGATCCTCTATTGTTTAATTTGTATATCAATGGTATAGGAAATGATTTGATGATAAATATTAAGTTGTTTGCTGATGATGCAAAATTCAGATGCGCAACAGTAAATGAAGGTCATGTAGAGATCCTGCAGGAAGACTTAAAACAGACTAGCAATGTGGACAAAGGTAAATGGTTGCCAGTTTAATGTGTCCAAGTGTAAGGTGATGCACTTTGGGAAGACGAGATCACAAGCTGTGTACTATATTGATGGAAGTGACCTACAGGAAATTGATGAGGCCAGGAACTTGGAGTGATTGTGGACAGGAAGTTCAGTTTAGACAACATACTGCAAAGGTAATCAAAAAAGCACATCAGATTATGTGGCTGTTGAAGAACACACTAACAAGCAGGGATAGGGAAGTTATTGTTCCCCTTTACAAGGCTTTAATATGGCCACATCTAAACTACTGTGCATAGATCTGGTCATCCAGATCATGGGGATGAAGAAGTGGTGGAGAGGATTCAGAGGCACGACAAAGATTGTGGCAAGTTTATGGAATGCTTCCTATAAGAATAGATTGAAAAGTCTGTAGGCTTCAAAAATTAGCTGACATGTGGAAAGAGGAAACATGATAGAAGCATATAAGTTATTAAAGGGATTTTATAGGATTGACACAATACATGGTAGGAAAAGGGAGAACAGTGGGTCACCCATGAAAATTGTGTAAGAATATGGTTAGGAAAGGTGTTAGGACTAGATTTTTTGCTTTTAGAGTGGTTAACGAGTTTAAGAGAGGTGTGATAGGTATTGTATGAACAGTGGCTAGCATGTGAATAATGGATCTCCTGCAGTGAGCGACTTCATAGAGACCTACATAATAACCTCGTATCTAAGTAAACTCTTCAGAATGACACTCCCTCATTCTGTCCCTATGGACAACATGCAAAAGCTCTGATATCTTTGTTATCTGCTTCTGTACTCTATTTCCTCAAAATATAGGAGACCACATCTGCACCAGCAGTATATGATCTTAAATACTGTGTGCACATCTCTGCTAGTAATTGTTAATTTTCACCATTGTAAAAATCTGCTATGTAATCCTCACCACCTTTACATGTCCTCTGAACTTCAGCTCTCTGTCAACTATCACCTCAAAATCCTTTGCTTCTTCCAGCATAGAACTACCAACAAAATATGAGGCTTTCCATCCCTGAATCTCAAAATTTTAAACCTTACACTTAGTCATCATTGTTACCTTCCCAGTCTACTAAATCCTCCTAAAGCAGAACTATACAGAAGTGCTTTTGATAAATCTCTCCAGCTTCAGTTGGCAGAGTAGATAATGTATCTACTCTTCGACCAACCAGTCATAGTTTCAAATCTCGCTATGGGCATGGATGCTTGTGAATGACATTAGGTGGTGGATGAATTCCAGTACACAGTGTGGACCACACTCCACTTCATTGGAGGCTTGTAAAAGTTTCATATTTAGGCTCTAGAGTAGGGATTTTGGATTACCTAATCCTTAATCTTACTAATGTTAATGTATTATAAGTTTACGACCTTTCGTTATGGGATTGACATAAAAAACTGTATATTGCCCCATAGCACATTTATAACACCATTGATAGATATAAAGCTTGGTCCCTACCAAGACCTGCACAACTACACTTATCTTCCTTGATGATGCTATCCTACATACCATATCAATCAATAACTGGCCTTATACTGCAACTCATCTGTTCCAATTTCAGTATCATCAAGCAGCAGCCCAATCAAATATTTCTACAAAATATCTAAATAGTACAGTATAGGCATTAATTAATGTTACAAAATTAGGCCATGTGTAGCCTACTGTGCCCAGATTTGGTCACCTGGTTTTCAGAAGGACAAAGAGATGTTGGAAAGGGTCCAGAGGCAACTGACTAAGGTAGTTTCTGACCTCTGGAATATGAGGAAAGACTGAGAAGATGCAATTTACAGAGTCTAGTGGATAGGAAGAAGAGGGGAGATATGATAGAAACCTACAAGTTAGTAAGGGATTGTTATAGGATCAATGTTGGAGAGGTTCTACAGAAAACACTGGGAGATCAGGGGAGAACCAGAGATCATCCCTGGAAACTGTATAAAGAGGGTGTGAGCAGGTGAGTGAGAAGCAGGTTTTTTGCATGCAGAGTTATGAATGATTGGAATGCCTTGCCTGAAGGCATGGTGTCTGAAGAGAATTTAAGTGTGTTTAAAGCATGGTATCATGAGCTGCGTGTATGTTAATAGGACCTCCTAGATAAGTCCTTGACTCCATGGGGTCTTGGGCGATAATAATAATAATAAATATATACTTTGCATCCCATTGTTGCTATCCAATATCAAAATCAAAACCTTGCACTTTGCAACATTGAGCTGACAGTTCCATACAGTTGCCCACACACACATATAATCCATTCAAATCATCTTGTAAGGCCATAACACCTGCATTGCTCTCCCCAATTTTACATCATCTACAAACAGTTGCTTATCACCAGTTAAATCATTCCAATGCCATTAATATACAAACTGAACAATAATGACTCCAATACACACATACCACTAGTGTCTTTCTTCAATTTGGGATACTACACCTCCAGATACAACTTTCTGATACCTATTTGACAGCCAGTCACAGATACAACTCACTAGTCTGGTATTCATTTCAGTTTATTTAACAGCTTGTTGTGTGGTGGTCTATCAAAAGTGTTTGCAAAATATAATTACTGTATATACATCTCCCTTGCCCAAGACATTTGTCATGCTGTTATAGTGTATAAGTAGGTTGGTAAAACATGATCTTCCTTTAACAAACCCATGCTGACAACCACAGAGAATAGTTTAATATATTATTATATAACCTAATTACCCTATATAATTATAGTTAATATATATAATTTATAGTTTAACTAAGTGAACCACCTTTCATCGTCTATCTCTGACTCAGAGTAATTTAATAATAATGCGATACACCTTTTCACTACTTGCATATGGGAAATACAGGATTTCTGTCTTACTTCAACCCTGGTATCCCTTCTGGATCTGATTTTACTAATGACACTTTAATAATGTTTGCCTTTGAGTTTTCTTTGTTACTGGGGAGTAGAGAGGCACTGCTTGGTGGCAGGTTCTTGTCCGTTACTAAGTGGAGCCATTGCTGAGTTTCCTATCCTGGAGTGATTCAGGTCAGTAATGGGTTTAATAGTGATCCTTTAGGTTCATGCAGTGAGGTTTAGAGTGATCTTGAAGATGGCTCAGAGTTTTTGAGGAGGCACTTTAACATATCTCAATATAGGTCAAAACCAGTCTGTGTAGTTGGAAGTTTATTTCCCCACTTGGTTAGACTATAAATTATATATTTAGTTTAATCCTTTATCCAAGTGTAAGCAAGCAAGGTGTAAACTTTGTATTAAAACCCCCAGTTCTGAAGGTACTCCTGAAGTACCTTCAGAACTGGGGACAAAGGTGGACAAAGCTTCACATCACTTGCCTTAGTATCCCATAATGCAAAGCACATCTCCTTGTGGAACATGTATAATGCTATGCATTATGGGAAGGGTCACTACCCAGACTGATTTTGACCTTTATTGAGGTCTCTTCTGTGGGAGCCAGAGGTGATACCAAGGTTGAAGCAATGCAGAAGTCATATTTACCTATACGAGTTGCCAAAAGGTGTCGCACCTTATTATTAAATTACTCTGGATTACAGAAAGTTGTTGGAAGTTTTTTCCCACTTGGTTAGACTATAAATTATATATTTAGTTTCTCCTTTATCAAAATATAAGCAAACAAAGTTTGTGCGTGAAGTATCTTCAGGACTGGGGCAACTCGCGGCAAAGATACTTCAGGCGCAAACTTTGGTTGCTTACATTTGGATAAAGGATTAAACTAAATATATAATTTATAGTCTAACCAAGTGGAAAAAACTTCCAACAACTTTCTCTAATCCAGAGTAATTTAATAATAAGGTGTGACAGCTTTTGGCAACTTGTATAGGTAAATATGACTTCTGCATTGCTTCAACTTTGGTATCACCTCTGGGTCTGGCTCCCACTGAAAAGACCAGTTGGAAGCCTGGGTGATGGATAGCAATTCTGTAGCCAATGAAGTTCTAACTGAGGATCGGCTGTTGCTGTTACCCAGGTAGAGGGATAATGGATGGCAATGCTGTAGCCCATGAAGTTAACTGAGGCATGGCTGTTGCTATTACTCCTCAGATGAAATACGAGCGGTTCTGCTACGGTGGTGTGGTGAGCCTGCCACTGGGTAAAGCCAAACACTGAGAGTTCTTCTCAGTGACAGGGTGAGCCTGTTACTGAGGGGAACAACGCCGAGTTTTTGATCCTTTGGGTCACTCGTTGTTGGGTGATCTCACGAGTTTTTGGAGAGATAATCCCGCACTTATTATAGGGAAACCAGTCTGGGTAGTGACCCTTCCCATAATACATAGCATTATACATGTCATAATAGCATATTATCACATTATTTTACTATGAATAAACGACAGTTATTCAATTTAGTCAGGGAATTTTGCAGACTTGTAGCAGATTTATTTAGAAGTATAACATCATCAGCATAAAGCAAAGAGCTGAGATTAACATCTCCAATTTTGATATCAGGTTGAATACCACTTTCCTTCATAATGTGATTCATATAGATAATGAATAACAGAGAGGATAATGTACATCCTTGTCTCACACCAGATTTAACATTAAACCATCTTCCTGTACTTTAATTCTAACTGCTGACTTACAACTCAAATAAAGACTAAGCTTGATACAATGCCCCATTGACTCCATACAACTGTAGCGTTTTGAATAGCTTCTCTCTTCGCAAATTGGTCATATGCCTTTTCCAGCTCTACAAAACTTAAATACAGATCTTTGTTATATTCCCATGATTTCTCAACTATTTGTCGTAAAGTGAAAATCTGAGCCTCTATTTGGCCCGAATCCAGCTTGTTCTTCACCTATCTTTTCTTCGACAATTCCTCTCAACCATTTCTCAAGTATACTTGCATATATCTTACCAGGAACACTCAGTAGGGAAATACCTCTTTAATTCTTACATTCAGTTTTATTTTCCTTTTTTTTTTTTATATATGGATACTATGAGAGAACGAATTCCAAACATCTGGAATTCATCCCTCTGTCCAGGCCTTCTGAGCTATGCAATACAGGCACTGAAAGACGTTTATACCTCCATACTTGAGCATTTCTGGTCGAATATCATCTACTCCAGCTGCCTTTCCATATTTCAGGATTTTGATGGCTTTTCCTACTTCAAGTATGTATTCCTGATTGCATGCCTGGTCAGTGTTGGGTGATCATGGAAAAAGATATCCTTGAATTACTCCATAATTCAAGGATATCTTTTTCCCCAGTTTTCATGTCACTTTTATCATCTCTAATTCCTTTTACAGCACTCTTTCCTCCATTTCTGAGCTTCAACACCTCCAGAATATCTTGCCACTTTCTTGATATTTATTTTCTATGTTCTTACCAAAGTCTTCCCATTACTTTTGTTTAGCTAGTTTTACACAGTATTTAACATTCTTACATTTGTCTCTGTATCTCTAAGAGCACAAGCTGACTTGTTTGCCAGGAACTTTTGGTATGCTTTCTTCTTTTCCATCACTACCTCTAACTTCCTCTGTCCACCATGGAGTCCTGATATTTCTATCCTTGCACACAACCTCACCACATTTCTCTCTGGCTGAATGAATCAATGTTTTCTTCAGGGCTTGCCACTGAATCTCAAAGGTTTGGTTCCTCTTCTCAAACTCTTTCATTTCTTTCTTCAATAATGTTTGTGTATTTTAGTCCACAGTTTACATATGAGAGCTGTTCAACTTTTATTTGCTTTAAAAATTTCTTACATGTTCTTCTTTTCAATAGGAAATTCAATTTTATCCTGCTCAAGACTAAATGGTGATCACTTCCAATTTCAATGTTCTGTACACTCTAGTGTCCTGCACCAGGAAGAAAACATCACTGTCAACAATAATATAGCCTCATTGACTTTTCTAATTCCTTGCCTCTTCTCTCCATGTGAATTTGTGCACATTTTTATGTTGGAACATTGTGTTAGTAATAACCAGTCCGTGTCCTGAGCAGAAATCCAACAGATATTTGCCATTATTATTAGCTTTGCTCTTTTCTGCAAATATTCCCAAAATATTTTTGTATGTCTGACAATCATTTCTTACTCTGCTATTTAGATCACCAACATGGACCAACTTTTCATTTTTCATTGTGTCAGTTGCTTTCTCTAAAGCCTCAAAAAATTCCTCCACTTCTCCTTAGTAAAACCATCGGCACAAATAAGTCTCATTGTCCAGTTCCCCATTCTGATATTTGCCCACATCACTCTACTTGAAACTGCCTGCATTCAAGAAGATTAGCCTTGTATTTAGTGTTGAATGCTATTGCTACACCTTCTTTTCCTTGATTGTCATTGCCTGAATATAACATTTTGTATTTATTGCTTAGAAAGATCTCACCAGTTTGTGTTTTTTGTTTCAGTCACCCCATTAAGTCGATCTGGTACTTATCCAATTCCTCAGCTAGTCCATTTCTTTGCCATTCAGGCTTCTTATGTTGATAGTACTGATCTTGAACTCAGGTGATGTTGAGGTGGGGTGTGTTTTAGGATTTGTTCTAGTAGCTCACTTCTCGCTGTTTGCTCCGGTTCCCTGGCGAAAACAACGCGATGCCCCAGCAAGCATGAAATTCTGTCATGTTGTACCATAATTTTATATTGTGTTTAAGCCAATAAGAATACAATTTGGTCAGCTAAATCCCACATTGCCAGCCCATCCTCCTTCCATTAGTATCCAGGTAGATACTGAATGAACGAGAATACCTAACAAGATGCACCACAAGAAGGTGAAGATTGGACATTAGGTCAGAAGCCCTGGTTGGTTCTCTGTATTCCTATAAAGGTTATGTGAAGATCTTTGACCCTTAAACACTCCACACACACACACACATATATATATGCTGGCCTGGTTCGCCGAGTGGTTAGGGTATCTGCTCTCCAGCCAAAAGGCTGCAGGTTTGAATCCCGCAGTGGGCATGGATGTGTTGCGATTGTCTGTGAAAACACTATACTGAAAATATGGTGGTGGTGGTGGTAGATGGCATTGGTATAGATGATGAAGATAGTTGCAGGTGGTGGATTGGTGAGAATAGAGCTGTAGAGTAGGTGCCCTCCCTCGGCGAGTCTTTGGACTCTCTGGAGGTGTTAAGTAATACTAATAAATAAATAAATAAATAAATAAATATATATTTTGACTATTGTATGGGTGTGTCCATGGCGTCTGAAGACTCATCACAGGCAACAGGAAAGATTTAGTCCTCACATCCCTGCTAATGATTATTGTACTCAACTTCTATGGATTACTTCTTGTTCTGTCCCCTCTCACCAAGTGCTGAAATACTTCCCCCTACATCAATCCATGAAATCTATCAATTGTATCTCCTATTTTTTTCACCTGTTAACCAACTTCTGCTACTCCCAAATCCTCAATTTACCCTCATAAGAATCATTCCACAGACCACTCATCATCTTGTCCTTGCTTGTGAATCTCCTTTACTACTTCCTCATTCCCGCCCCCTCCCAAGAAATTCAGATGACCAGTCATGAGCACAGTAATCCAGATGAAGACCTAAAAGAGGAATAACAACTTCCTTGTTTCTACTTGTGTGTTCAAGTAGTTCAATAGTCAAGTAATTCTATGAGCTACCTTGGCAATATTCCCCCTGAACTTCAACTATCAACTACCACCCCCAAATGCCTAATTATTTCCTGAATACAGTTCATCAATGTGGTACACAGCTTGTAATCTAATTATCCAAAATGCATAACTTACATTTCTCCATATTAAACTTATACCATTAACTTTTGTCCATATTGACAGCCTATTTGAATCATTCCAAGTATTCCACATAGCCTTGTTTGACTATTACTCTACCCAATTTTGCATCATCAGCAAACAACTGAATATTGTCCCTCAAATTATTATTATTATGTGACACCTCCAGGGAGTCCAAAGACTCATCGAGGGAATGTTTGCCAACAGCATCGAACGATTGATCACGTTCCAACTACTAACCACACTCAAACTTGCTTAACTTTTTGCTGAGCAGAGGTAGAGTAGCAGAGGATCTACCAATCGACCAACCTTTGCTAGCAAATTACTTCCTATATCATTTATGTACAAATTATACAGTAATGGCTCTCACATAGACCCTTGCAGCACACCACTATTCTTTCACTATGCATTTCCTGAATTTTGCTTCTGCATATACTACCTTCTAGTATCCATCAGCCACCCACATATAATCAGTGTCATACCCATTTGTTCTAATTTATGTAACAGTTCCATGTGGTATTCTGCCAATTGCCTTTGCAAAATCCACAGAGCCAAAATCCAACTCAACTGTCACTATTGTAAAAAGGCAATATAATATACAACAGTAATATATTTTGCATGGTGAGATGCTAAGGCAATTAGTGTGAAGTCATTAACCTACTTGAAGATATTTCATGTGGAAATTTTGTTTGCTTACACTTGGATAAAGAATTAAACAAGAATATAATTTCTTATCAAGTTTAATTTGAGAGTTGTGTTATTTGCTAAAGCTATTTTATAACACACAACAAACAGTTTATTTATAAATTTAATTTTTACTAAAAAAATCAGCAAAATATTTCCAAGCAAAAAAAGCTGTGAATTATATGAAATGAATGTAGTGTGTTGGTAAATTTTTTAAAAGAATACATGTACAATAAAATATCAAACTAAAAAAAAACAACTTCAAAATACAGCCCAGCCAGCAATGTAGAATGAAGAGTGCATTTCCCCTTTCTAATAGTACTGTAATAACAGCACTGCTGACTTGTTTTCATTTCTCTTAAAAGGCTAACAGACATAAGAGAAAAATATGCAGAGAGCAATAGCTGCTCTATAAGACATATTCCCCTTCCTCATATTAAAAAAAAAAATTTATACAACTGTGCATAATATTTATTTTTATTGGTTTGAAATATTTTGATTTTAATAATCAAAATATTTAAACCAATTTTCTTGTACATTTTAAAATAGATAGCACACATTACAAATACCTCCTGGAGGCACTACACTGATGCTTATTATGCATCATTATTAATTTACTGATTTTTTTTTTATTACTACAAGGTTTGTTTTATTACTACTATAGTAATAATAAAAGATAGATAAGCTTTTTTTGTGTGTGTGTGCTTATGTTCATGTTCATTTCTCTCCACCCATTATGAGGCTGTGGACTATGTAAGTTTGTTGTAATCATTTAATAATTTGTTGTAAATTATGTGAAAAATAATTTAACAATTAAAAACAATAACTCAGCATTGAAAAACATTTGAACAACTATTACAATGAACAAAATGTAATGTAATTATAAGATTCAATTTACTATGAATATTTTGGATTAGTACTATACTAGCAGGAAAATTTTATGTTTTATTGTCATTTCTAATCCTCCTCGAGTTAGAGACTCATCAAGGAAGAACTTTTTGCAATGCATTATTAAATTATTATTATTATTATTAACACCCAACTTTGATGGAGTCAGACTCATCGTGGAAGGTACACACAATGCTCATCCAACCGTGCCTTAAAATGATTCAATGTGTCTACATTCACAACACTCAGGGAATGCATTCCACTCTCCATGCAAAGAACCTGCTCCTCACTTCTCTGCTCACACCCTCTTTATAGTTTCCAGCATGGCCTCTTGTTCTACCCCCCCCCCCTTCTCTCATTCTGTAAAAAATCTCTTCCATGTCAACCTGATAACAACCCTGACTAACTTATATTTTCAATCATATAACTCCCCCCCTTCCTCGTATCCATGAGGTTTTACAATTTACATTCTCTTACTCTGTCCTCATACTCCACAGAGCACTGACTCTTCTTTGTAAATAACTTTAACAAATCCCTACAGGCATCCACAAACTCATAATGGAGGGTCATTCTGTCAGCAACATATCTATCATAACCAAATGTTATATTCATTTACACTTTCAGCATTCAGAACACAAAAATATTTTCTGAATGTCAAGAATAAATGAATTCCACCACTCACTACATAATAAAAAACATGGCCTCTTGTATTATTATAATAACAGCTATTATAGCCTGTTTTTGTTTAGGAGTGTCCCTTATTTTAAATACATTGGCTATTATTACTCAAAAAAAGGGGTATATATATTTTAGGGCATTATGGGCAAGTATAGAAGGCAATTATAGCAGAATAAAAGAGGTGGAAAAATTTTGTACATACCTTGTTTTGATTCCAGGATGTCTTCCAATTTCATGATCCTGCTTAAGGCTGTTTATAAAGAGAGGGGGAAGGAAGGGAGCGTGGGGATGTGTTTTGACGTGGGAAAATAAATTTGGAAACCCAGGTTACGTATTAATAATAATAAATATATATATATATATATTATTGTGTTTAGGGGGGCATTTTGTGGGGGGAAGGAGAGGGGGTTCAGCCGTTATTATAATAATTGTGTTTAAGAGGACTAGCATGGGAATTTTCCCAGAAACTATACCTAATGGCCTCTTGTTCTACTGCCCCCTTCTTTCATTCTGTGAAAAACTCTTCATTTTTCACTGTGAAAAATTCTCACTTTCTCATTTACCACCTTGTGCAACTTCCAAGGTATGCCTCTGGTCTTTGTACCTTCTTTTAGTCCTGGCATTTGAAAAAAATCTCTCCAACAGCAAACGTAAGTTTCTGTGGTTCAATAACTCTGTGGGTAGTTTTAGTATTGAGACCACATTATGATATAAATAAAAAGAGTTTAATAAAAATCCTGAGGATTACATGATTTCAATCCGTCCTGTTAGCCAACATCACCATTCCATAATACTGAAATCATTTTCTCAATTGCCTCAACATCCTGTCCAAAGTTTTTTCATTTTCATTTTCTCCAAATCCTGGTGACCAAATCTGAGCACGATAGTCCAAACGTGCTCTGATCAGACAATCAGTGGTCGAGATTCCATCTTACAATAAAACTACTACCACTTCATCCTGCTGATCAATGTGAATTTTAGCACTACCGAAATCGTCCGAGTTGTTTTTATGAATTTGCAATATGTCCCATGAATTTTTAAGTTTTTTATTAATATATTATTATTGTATATCCATGGAATCCGAAGGCTCATACTGATGATTAACTAAATTTTATTAATATTCTTTTAAACATAAATTCAATATGATAATGGTGATATTATGCTTATTCTTTTCAAATTTCATAATGTAGTTTAAATAATATGCACCATTACTATAGGTTGCTTCGGCTTCGATGATTCGAACTCTCCACTCTTCCTTAAAAACTCAATTACCACGTGTGCGACCTGTACCAGTTTCAGGTATCATAATAATTACCTATAACGAATTACAGACATAAACAACATAATTGTTAATATGTGTACTTGCAGATGTTGACGTATACTAAAATATTTAATATATTTTGGAAACACGCTACTTGTTTCTATAATCACAGTTTATATAACTTTTTTTCCCGACAACTTCAGTGACGTATATATACATATCACAGCGGTGCTCGGGAGGAATGAAACCAATGCACGTTTTTTTTTTTTAAAAAAAAAAAAAAAAAATCGAACTATTCAGTTCACTGTGATATAAATTTCTTTCCTCTTCAGCATGTGAAACCAAACATTTTAATGATATTTTTGTGAAAACAAATCGAGCGAAATAAAACATATCACCATGCATAATATATGATTAAAGATTAATAATGTGTTTATCCAGTACTCATTAATTTAAAGACTACTTAGGTAACGATATTTTCATTGGATATAACTTTAAATTGGAAGGAATATCGCGTAACAGTATATATATAATTCAAGGTTAAGAAATTATCTACCTGCCTTTGACGTCAAACCTCTGAATGGTAGAGCTCCTAATATAACAGTATCATCAATACGGTCATACCAACGTCGAGACGATACTTTTTCCATGACAACATTATAAAACAGACTTGGGTAAAACGTTGCTCGTGAAAACATCTTTTGCACCGCACTTATAGTGGTTGCCATACAAAGATAAAACTACTAGATCTGAATGTGAAATAACATATATCTGTAGGGAAGGACAAAATGTACACGCCTCCTTTGACGTCAATTATAACATTGCGTAGCCATTCGATACCAGAGACAAAATCGCAGATTTCCTACTGTTTCCGCATTAAAGGAGGCGTGTCGATAGAGGGCTTGGAAACAATGAGGACACAGCCACCTCATAAATTTTGTTATTATTGCTGCTTTGAAAACATAACATAACATATTTTGGCAAATATCTCATAATATACCAGGAAGGCTAAATCACAGATTTCCTGATGTTTTTTCTGCATTAAAGGAGGCATGTCCTTAGAAAGCTTAGATACAAATAAGGACGGAATCACCTCATGAATTTTGTTATTAGTATTTTTATATATTTAACATACATAAAATAACAACCTATTTTCGCAAATATCTCATAATATGAAGCTGATTTTTAGTAATATATGCTAGCAGATTCCAGCGATACATGGATAGATAGAGATTACTGAATTCAGATAGAGATCTTTACGAAGCACCACATGCTGAATTTGTCATCTACATACGTACGTGATTTCATTTTATTTATTTTTATTTTTTTGTTCGTTTTTGTGCTGATTCTTTTCTTTTGTCAATAATTCCAAATACACAACTTCCGAAAGTGAAGCAATGGTGCTTATTATTCACAAAGTAGGGACCACGAAAAACGCAGAATTATTTATAATGCTCGCATCATTCATATTTAATTATCATGATTCAGAGGAGAGAGAGAGAGAGAGCTGCCGATATGAAGACTGTCTTTAACTTGATGAAATTCCATAGGAAAAAAAAAAAAAAAAAAAAAAAAACCTTCATGAGTGATAATTATTCTTTTTTGAAGTGTTTGCAGCTTAATTTTAATCGTTATTAAGCATAGTGAATAGTGTCGTGCTATTCCAGATCTGTTTTGAAAAGAGAAATTTTAAATCTTCGAAAACATTTTTGAAGTGTGAGTATGAGTCCCTCCCCCACCACCAAATACTTATATGCATATACAGTATATACAACTGTGCTTTGTTTTTGGGAGGGTACAGCATACTAACACCTTTATTAACAGTGGCATGTGACATACGGATGCGGTGCATTTAGAAATTTGTAATATTAAGTAAGTTTTTACATGTTACCTAATATGCAAATAAACTTAATTATTTAATGAAATTTACATTTTTCACTAACGTCTACGATATTTTCTATATAATACTTTCTTATATTTGTTATATAAAATTTTTATTAAAATCATCGTATACGCATACATTTTACTTATTTTTTATATACTTGTACAATAAGTTTATACTTAATTCGCTGGTCTTATTCTAAAATCATTATGACTCTACGAAGTAAGTGATTTTTTAGTTTTCTTTGTAATTTTTCAAAATAAACAATTTTCCTGTTGGCAAAGAATGAGTACCAGGCCTAGCACCTACTGTTTACTGTTTTACAAAAACGAGCTTTATATATATCTATAAAAAGATAAGCCGAAATTTGAAACGTTTTTGTCTTACCAGCCCGGAACTCGGGGGGGGGGGAGTATCCCCCTCGGTTTACGACGATTCACAATAACGCCGGATGCCTGCGCGTACTTTCTTACTGTAGTGTGGTCTGACTGAGAAACGACGCTAGTAGGCACTCTAGTGTTTGAGTGTTTACCGAGCTACTACGACGGTATATGTATCAAACCTAGTTTAACTGTTGAATCTACCTAATTGTTCTATTTTTTTTTTTTTTTACATACATACGTATTTAAATTGATAAAGTACGTAATTACATACCATGTCTGATAAAAGAAGTGCAGAAAAGTTAGCAGAACTTGGTGTTAAGAAGGCGCAGAAATCAATCACACTTGAAAAGAAGATGGAGGTGATTAGACGAATGGAAGATGGGCATACATGTGCTAATGTCTGTAGAAGTATGAACTTACCTCAATCGACTGTTACTACAATTATAAAAAATTCAGATAGAATAAAACAGTCTGCGCAACAATCTACGGCAGTACTAAATGCAAAACATGTAAGTTATAGCAGGGGTAAACTTCATGAAAAAATGGAAAAATTATTATCATTATGGGCGGATGACTTGAATCCGAAAAACATTCCTCTGACGCAGGCTGTTATAACTGAGAAAGCAAAAACAATTTTTGAGAATCTTGAAAAGACAGATGGAGGCGAAGAAACATTTTTAGGAAGCAAAGGTTGGTTCATGAGATTTAAGTCTCGAAGTAAGTGCCATAGTGTCAAATTATGTGGTGAGGCAGCAAGTGTAGATGTTGCGGCAGCGGCTGCTTTTCCTAAAGAATTTCAAGACCGTGTAGAATAAGGAAGTTATCCTCCTGATCTCATTTTTAATGTTGATGAGACTGGGCTCTACTGGAAAAAATTGCCATCATGCACCTTCATTTCCTATGAAGGACGTTCTGCTCCGGGTTTTAAAGCTTCAAAAGATAGACTTACGCTTTTGTTGGGTGCAAATGTCTCCGGAACTTTGAAGATTAAACTAATGTTGGTGTACCATTCACAGACACCACGAGCCTTCAAGGATCTAAAAGCCATACTGCCAGTCTATTGAAAATGGAACAAGAAATCTTGGGTTACACAAGACGTTTTAATAGATTGGTACACAAATTATTTTTGTTCTACCGTGCTTCGTTTCTGTAAAGAAAATGATTTGCCAGCCAAGGCGTTGCTTCTCTTGGATAATGTCCCTGGACATCCTCAAAACTTTGCTGAAGTAAGAACACCATTGGATGTCAAGGTTGTTTACATGCCCCCAAATACAACATCGCTTTTGCAACCGATGGATCAGGGGATTATATCAATCTTCAAAGCCTATTACCTCTGTATAACATTTATGGAAACGGTAAGAGTCTTGGACACTTCAGGAAAAACTATTAAAGGCTATTGGCGGTCATTCGATATTTTGAAGGGCATTAACAACTTCAAGGCAGCTTGGAACGAAGTATCAGCAAAGTATTTAAAAGGAGCATGGTGAAAACTTCTTCCAGCATTTATGCACGACTTCGAGGAATTAGAGCAAAACGAAAATGTTATTGACGATGTTACCAAGCTTGCGAAAGAGAGGTGGGATTGGACGATATTACAGCTGAAGATGTGACAAGTCTTAGAGAGCCATGATAAACCGCTTTCCAACGAAGACTTAAAAGAATTAGCCGAACAATTAAGTCAACATCCAAAGGAGGAGAAAGAAAACGAAGAAGGTCCTCTGAGAGATATAAAAACGGCCGATTTACAGCGTATCCATGCAAGCATAGAGACATTGGCTGATGAACTCTGTGAAATGGACCACGATTGGGAACGGAGTGCGAAAGTAAAAAGGAGTGTAATCGCATCTGTTCGACCTTACACTGAACTCCTTAAAGAAAGAAAGAAAATCCAGGCAGATAACACTGGATACCTTTTTCAAAAAAAAAAAAAAAAAAAATGCAGGTGATCTTCAACAAGAACTTCAACATAGAAATATGTAATATCTTTTCGAAGTTTCATATTTTTTGTATATAATTTTGAATTTGTTTTCGTTATTAATAATTTTATTTTTACAAATATATATGTATATATTATCAAAGCTTTAAATATAATAATGTTACATATACTTCATGTGCATATTTTTTGACTGCGCAGAACATAACTTTGTACCTCCCATTAAAATTGGATTCGTTTTACTCCGATTCGGTTTACGCTCGTTTTTTCAGGTACGTGCTAACTGATTACAAAGTAGACACCACGAAAAACGAATGCAGAATTATATATATATATTTATATCGATAACAGTTTACATATAATTTTATTCTCGAAGTACGATAAAACAAAAATATAAGAATATCGATTCCGTCTATACAACAACTCTATTGTTATTTTACCTTGAACATTCACGCCCAACCAAGATAATCAACAATATTCCATTTTTGAAGTTGCGACCTTGAAGATCTGAAAATGTGACTAAGGAAGCTCGAAATTGACTTGCATAGCCCTATTGTTAATTCCACGATGCTGAGCATGCCATGCTTTTTTTTCTGAAACTGTTATAGGTTTGATTTTAGTTCGCTGACTTCAGGAAATTTTCCGCGTTTTTTGTTTTTTCGTTTCCCTTTCAGCTGATTCTGGTTAGCAGTGTTCTAGTAAGGCTTTTTTTTTCTTCAGAAAGGAATTAGGATTTTTAACCCTGCAACTCGGCAAAACTAGCTGTAGAATATATGAGTACATACAAAAAAATATTGATTAGAATTACAAAGGCATCAACTCCTCTAAAACTGCGATAATGTATTTATATATATGCTACGAGATAAATACTGGCTACTTACCAATTTCCCAAAAGAGTTACAACTAAAAGAGTGTTATTTACCTTCTTTGGAAAAATTAAATGGCATTAAAGGATTTTATTTATTTATTTTGGATAACCCGTTGTACTTTGATCTTGGGTCAGTGACCTAGCTTTGTTAGGATTTCTCTCCTGGAATCACGAATTTTTAACCCCAGTAACTCAGATAAAATGACAATAGAACTCACACTCTTGTTCAATAATATCTGTTCGGGTTTAGGAATATGAAATGTGGCAATTAGTCTCCTATTCTCCCTTTCTCTTTCTTCCTGGAATCTTGAAATCCTTGGTAGCCCTGAAATCAAGTACCAGTGATGACTACTAAAAATAAGTTTTCTACGGATATTCCAATAGGACTTAGAGCAGTTTTGCCTACTCCCTTTGGTATATAAAAGGCATTACGGGGTTTATCTATAATTTTGCAATGTGAATATGTTGTTGTTTTGTATATAAATATGTATGCAAAACATATATGCCATCTTTCCTTTCGTGTTAGGCACAAAGGCGTATCATAGCCAAGTAACTTGGCTTTCTCAGAAACTTGCTTACTGCTAATGATGGGATGGTTAATCCTGATGTAGAGTATGGCTGTTAATTAAATGCGTTTGTTCTTCTGGCCGTTTTGTTTTTTCTTTTTCTTTTCTTTTCTTTTCTTTTTTTTTTTTGATAAAAGACTTTAGTTTCCGGGAAGAAAAGGCCTGCCATCTTCGTATGAAACCTATTATATCACCTTCACTTGAAAAATTCTACCTGAAAAGATATCTCTGCCTGAGCTGCGGAGACACTACAAAATATATACATATGTAAATAAGATACAATATAAATAAAAACGATGTTAGAAAATGAAGAATGAAGGAGAGGTAGAATAGGTGAATGTCGTGTTACGCGTATCATTTTGGCCACTTTTCTGTTCGATTCTGTACTACCCCCCCCCCCTTCCCAAGAATAGAGTTAGTATGTCTGGACCTCGAACATATTTAAGAGTAGTTGCATACACTTTAAATGTATAATAATTATCATTGGAAAGCAAAAAAAAAAAAAAAAAGACAAATGAATTCACTGTACGATTTCAGCGTCACACGCACGTCAAAGCATGCATGCGTAATTAAAGAAATAAATACATTGCTCCTTTAAACCCTGAAAACTTCCTCTAGTTACAAGAGGATATAAACACGAGGACGTTGTTTCAGTTCGGATGCACACGTAAAAATTGGGTACATCTTTTTATAAAAATGATTTAATGAGTGCTATCAGAAGCACATGAAGATTGCAAGGTCACGAAACACATTAAAGTTTCAGGGTTCTCAAACAATTGCTGACAGTTAGAAGCAGATCTATACCTAAAATGTTTTTACTGTTTAATTTTCTTAATTCGCAGTAGATTTCGACACTAAATTGTAGGATTTTACGACCATGTTTCCATCGTTCCTACTGTGGATGAGTTCAAAGGCGTTTTCAAGTATCAGTTTTGTAAATTGTTTATTTATTGATTTATTTTTATTATTGGGATCTCCCAACAAATAAGTATATCAGCTACTTTCGTTTAAAAATATGTTAAAAAGATCATATGGGGGGAGAACTTGAAAAATGATAAGCTATATTCTCCTTAAAAAAAAAAAAAACAGGAAAAAAAAAACACCCGCATTTGTTTTTCTTTGTTATAACATTTTGAGTAGCGCTTACTGTTATTATAAGAGAATAACAAGCATCGACTATTTTCAGATCTTCAAGGTCGCAACTTCAAAAGTTTAATATTGTTGATTATCCTGGTTGGGCGTGAATGTTCAAGGTAAAATAACAATAGAGTTGTTGTATAGACGGAATCGATATTCTTATATTTTTTTTTATCGTACTTCGAGAATAAAATTATATGTGAAAGATTATAAATACTGTACATATATGATATCATGATGCGTCGTTAATAAAACTTCTGAATGTAAAATATTTTACAATATACGCACAAAATAAATACAAAAATAAGGAATTTGAAATATCGAATAATGTAATAGTGCTAATTATTACATGACACCTCCAAAAAAAGTGCAGGGACTTATCGAGGGGGGGGGACACACTACTCTTCAACTCTCCGTTTCCACCATTTAATCTTATTATGGTAATGATATTACCATAATAAGATATAACATATCATTACCATAATATTTATTATGGTAATGATATGTGAATGTGATAGTCAAAGCCATATGATAATTTTGAACTTTCATCATTATATGTTACTACAGTATTTATAATTAGTGTCATGTTATATTTCAGCTGATTTTGGGATGAGATGGAATAATTATAAGGCCAGTATAATTACCTGTACACTCCAACAGGTTTGTCTTTCTTGCAGAATTAAAAAAGACATTATTTAAATTAAGGGGATATTAAATCCCACATTGTTTTAAAACCGAATAAGAAACTCAAAGATCGGAATCAAAGAGTTTCATGCCGAATATAGTAACTATAAAAGTATCGGCGACTACTAGCGTAAGCTCAAGCACGTAGTTCAAGGACGTAGTACAAACTAGGTCAACTCGCATATTATATATTATTACTATAATAATAATAATTAATATTATTATTACTATAATTCTTAGAATTATCAATTTTCTGTAAGGGAATATACAATATAATGTTCTCTACTCAACATTTATAACCTTACACAAACAGTACACCCTGTTTTTAAGACGTAATTGATTCTAGGATAACTATCAAGAAAGCTGTCGAACTCTAAATTCCCATAAGGCTCAGTGCATTGAACTGCTGTTATGTTCTTGAAAATACATTTTGAACTATATAATACTACACCAAAGTGGAAATTAACAGTAGAACTTAAATAATGAAATAAAAGAAACACATCTATTTAATCATGAAAAAAAAAAAAGTGAAAATGTTAGTTGATTTACTGTTTAGAGTATCTTGAAACTAAAATGTAGATTCTTCTGAACTAACCCCCCCCCCCCCTCGATAAACGCACGTTCCTGTAGCATTTTCAAAATATAATTTTCTCATTTTGACACTTCAAGAGGCTCTGTCAGTATTTGTAATGTAAAAGTATAAGTATATAATTATGTAAAAGTATATTCGGTAGTTCCATTTCAACAAGTTCTTCAATGGTAGACTTCTTCATTTACATCTAGACTAGAGACTTATAGAAGCCAAACGATTTGCTATTTCAACCACAGTCATTGTTTTTTTCCAAAGAAGATTTAAAAAAAAAAAAAAAAACACCTGCAAAGCCTTCATTTTACTCTGAGTAAAGTTTCTTTCAAACTCTCTTTGAATTAAATTTGGCCAGTTATTCTAGGCATCTGCAATGTTTGTTTTTTTTATATTACTATTATTATTATTATTTTTTTTTTATAGCGTCCAACTAATAAATTTTCGCCAAAAATTTTTGGATTGTCCTAATGGACTGCCTTTATCTGGACACATTGGATCACATCAACATTTTTTTTTTAAACAAATAAGACTATATTTTGTGACATAAAATCCAGTTATTGGATAAAAATAAATAAATAAACAGTGTTGATTTAGTTGTTGGAAATTATCCATACTAGTTAAATATTTTATTTAAAAATTTACAAAATTATATAAAAAAATTAAAAATATTTAAAATGTAGTATTCTGGGTTGCATGCTGTAGTTTTTTTTTCAGTCGGTCAGCAATCTACAGTTACATAATATCGAATATCTTTGTTTCTATGACTGCATTTCAATACTTATCCCACTCAGATGTCCTGTTATATATATATATATATATACACATAACACTTCAGTGTTATGTTATACCATTCACGATTCAGAATATCTGCCAATAGCTTGAGAGATTTTGGAGGAGGGAATCTGCTTCTCATTCCGCTCTCCAAAACTGCCCACAGTGGTTCGATGATATCGAGGTCAGGTAATTGAGCTGGCCAGGGCAGATGTTGAAATTCTTCTCGGTTCTCCTCAAACCGAGATTGAACTGTTCTGGTTGTGGGTGTGTGTGGGGGGGCGCATTATCATCTGAAAAAAATGGCATAATTGTTGGGAAGCAACATTTTGACCATAGGATGCTTCTGATCAGCCATTATGTTCATGTAAGCTGTCAGTAACTCGACCCTTTAGGAATATGAGGGGACTAGCTGAATACCAAGACATGGTCTCCCAAATCATCACAGATCCACCCCATGTTTGACAGTTGGAACCAATCAAAAATGGGGGTGGGTACAGGACCGGACTTACACTTTTCCCAAGGGGCTAGAGTGCTGTTAGGTTCTCCTCTCATTGTTTGGGGCCCTTAAATTGACCTCTAATTTTTCGGGGTCCAGCTAGAGCCTGTGCATAAGTACGGCTCTGGATGGATCAGCGATGATTTGGAAGACCTCCATACATAAATCCAACCTTTTGCTAGGAATAAAGTAAATGCTTGACTCATCGGACCATATCACTTGTTTCCGGTCATCAGCTGTCCAGGTTTCTGACACTGTTTTTTCGTAATTTCGCATTGGATTATGCGATTAAGAGTTTAGCAATTGCAGATTGTCCCTTGGATGTTGGCTTTGTGAAGTTCTCTGCAGACTGTTTTTGAGGAAATAAGGTCTTCAAGGTGGACACTGAGTTCAGCTGTCACTTTTGCTGCAGTAGGTCTGTGTTGTTTGGACACAATTGTGTTGGTGTTCGACTGTCTCTGTCATTCACTTTCGGTTTTCGGCCACTATTCTTCTTTGGCGATAAAGTCATGCCATGCATTGTGTATGCAGTCATAACAGTGGAGACTATTGCTCTTGATTCTCCGTCCAATTGGATTGTTACACACACTTAGTAATTGGGTTCCCATGATTTGTCCTCTTCAGAAGTCTGAAAGTCACCCACTTTTACCGATAGCTTGGACTGACTGCTGCTGAACAGAAATTGTACTGTAGGTTGCAGTAGTATAAATAACACACACGTGTTATTTATACTACTGCTGGCGTGTTTACCATCAGGCCAGTTAGCCAGTTTGGCTGATAGACTTGCCAAAATTCATGCCTAAGATCATTATCATAATTTTCTAGTGTATGCCCCCACGACATTTACCAGATCAAAACATTTTCTAAATACTTCACCCCATCTGTCTTCCCGGATGTTATCCTCTTGTTTTTGCTAACCTTTCATCTTCCATCTTTTTTAATGTGAATTCTACCCACGAAAGTACTATGCAGCCCTGGTAGCAACGTTTGGTTCCATAAAGTTGCAGGTTACTTAGTTTAATAAATGGAATATAATGGAAAGAGAGGAGGACTGGATGGGAATGGCAACAAGAGGTCGAAGAGATTGCTGTTGTGATGAATAAAATGAATTAAGAAAGAAAACCATAAGTTTGTAATGGTCATAGTATGAGTATCAAGGGAGAACGTAGAGTGGGTTGCTATAGAAAGACAGAGAAAGAGTAACTGAAGGGATGGGATTTCCTCAAAACAACCAAAATTAAGTTCATTAATTAAAGGAGAGGACATAGTTTGTCAATTTGATGGTTCAACTGGTGGACTGAGTAAAGATATTGGTAGCTGTTTAGCATATAATAGAAGATTATGTTTGTGTGTGAAGCTCAGAGGTATTGGAAATAAAGGATAGAGGTTTGTAGCATTGGCACAATCAACTGGACATTAGATTGTGGTCATAAGTATTTTTTCACAAAAGACAGAATGCCATAGCAACTGTGTTTGCTGATCTATTTGATGGGCTGTTGCTACAGCACTGAGAATGTTGGCGGGTAAGTAGGATGGTTAGGCAGATAACATCAGCAACGAAGTGAACGGAATGGTGAATATGGGATAATTATTATTGTTGCTGGAGATAGTGTTAATGTGACAGCAAATGAACTAGTGGAAATGTTTAATGATTATTTCAGTGTATTTCTTGTTCGCGAAAGGAGGGGAATATCATCAATAATCGATTATAACAATGTAGGAGGAGAGGAGACTGCAAGTCGATGGGAGTATACTCAATGGAGTATATTCATTAATAATGATAGAGCCTCCTAGCTCAGTCGGTATTGACGAAGCCCTTTGGTCGGAAAAACCTGGGCTCGATTCTTGTCCAAGACGTGAGGAACCTTTTAACTGGTCTCTTTCGACTAAAGGTGAGTTAGCCAGTCTCATAGGGATGCAAAGTTTTTTTTCACCCGGAAACTCGGATTTTCGACTCCTAGAACAGGCAAACCGACCCATGAACACACGCATCTACAGACATAGGACACACCGGAAATCCTAGGGCCAACCACCTTATCCTCGAGACTGTAGCGGTTGTGAAGTCTACAGCTAAAGAACCCGAATGGTTCGTGAAAGGCATAAGACAATACATATAATGATGGGGAGCTGCACGCGATTTAAAGCAATGCGGGAAAGAATTAACAAAACCTTTGGTTTAATTGTAGATGCCACAGTTCTTAAGAAACCCAAGGAAGAAAAGATATTGCTACTGCATGTAGAGGATTCCGGGACAGTGGTGAAAACCATTTTATTCCTGAGTAGGGGGGGTGAAGATGTTAGAGGTCGCACATGGAAAATAGACTGAGGGAATGTGATTTTCAGAGTTGGTAAAAAAGTGCAGTGAGTGATGGGAGAATAAAAGATCTTTCCAGGAAATTTTTAAGGGATATTGTGAGCATGGAAGTGAAATGCAGATCTTTGGATGGAGGATAGGTGAGTGGAATACGTGGTCAAAATGGGTAGTGAGTACGCCGAAACTGAAAGAGACAAAGCGAGGTATTATAGCTATTAATAATCGACTTTTGTTTAAAATTTTAAGCAAGTTAATCATTTAAGTACTAATGGCTTCACCTGACCCTATTGTCTGAATAAACTATCTTATGGTTATTATCTAGAAGTATTTCAACTATTTGATTTTCTTAGTCTCAGTAACATCGATTATGTCGATGGTATTTCTTGAATTCTTCTGAATACTTGAATAGTGTAATTTATGTCACATGTTTGTTTATGATTGAGCGGAAGTATATTACGATGTCCAGTGATTAATTTCATCAATCTCTTGACTCTTTTCTGGGTATTGTGAATTTTGAGTTCGGCCTCGTTAAGCTCATTTCCACAGTGCGTAGTGATACTGTGATTGCCAGTGAAACTACAATAGATTTGTGATTGGCAAGCTGTTGCCATCCTAAAGTAATATTTCTGAGTTGTGTTCAATTTTACACTTAGGAGTTGCTGGCTTTGAATCAAGTGAACAGCTATAAATTTATGTAAAATGGCGACTCCGTGGATTTTTTTGTAAAGGAATAATTATCAAATCATTGTTTTGATCAGTGGCTTTCTAGTTAAGCTCAAATTTCTGCTTCTTGCTAGAAGCAGAAAACATTCCAACATGAACTAAATATGGTGGTAATTGCGCCAGGCAATAAAACTTCACCCCACCTGAAGAATTGCTTACATAAATATCATAAAATTAGAATATATGTAAATTTTAATGAAATTTAGTATCTAGAATGATCTTTATTAACATTCATAGCTATATTTCTATCAACTGGTACTTGATACATTAAAATCTATTAGCACCTAAGAAGGCATAATCTTTCTACGCTTATAAAGTGTGCTGTCTAGCACATAACGAGAGAGAGAGAGAGAGAGAGAGAGAGAGAGAGAGAGTAATGAACGCATTCCTCTAAATAAACACATTGAAAATGGACCGACAAAAATATAATTAAAAACAAATTAAATTATAGTACTATATTATCAAATGATAATTATCTCAATGATATTGGAGTACTAAATAGAAGAATAGGGGATACAACCCACATTGCGATCAGAGGAACCGTGTGCATAATCATTACAATTTTCTATAGCAAAACAAACTCAAAGAATCGAGATAGCTGATGTAATAAAAAGACTGATTAAGTATCAATCAAACATAAAGTTACTCATTATTTAAAAAGAAAAAAAAATGCAAGGAAAGTGATAAATAAAACAACCAAACAGAAATTAAGATCCTGGACGCATCATACCCAACAGTTGGATATGAGAAAAACGAAATGACAGAGTAATAAATGAATAAGACATAAAATAACAGAAACTACAAAACGAATAATAACTGTGAAATAAAGGATAATAAAGAGTGACAGAATCATAATAATAAATAAAGAGTGATAAAGAACTGTGAAATTATACTTAATCGAAGAGATGTAACAGAAAGAGTTATAAATGAATAAAGAGACATAAAATAACAGAAATTACAAAACGACTAATAACTGTGAAATATAGAATAATATTAATAAATAATTAAAAATAATAAAGAATTAATAAGCTTCCTATAAGAGAATAAAAATAGCTGATTTATTTATTTTATTATTAAAGAATTAATAAAGAACTGTGAAATTGCTTAATCTAAGAGAAGTAACAGAACTTTATGCAGTTAATAATTTTTAACTGCATAAACTTTATGCAGTTAAAAATTATTACCAAAGGAAATATGTGAGCGCAAATCAAAGGAAGAAAATAGTTCATCATCATCATCATCATCATCATCATCAAATTCCTGTCATGTACCCTCAAGGGGTGTACAGGATATGACAGTACTACATGAAAAAAATTACATCATTACTAACTTCCTATCTACAATTTTCCTCCAAATCAGTCTGTTACTTGTCAAGACTCCAACATTATCAGATCTTATATTTCTATCGTCTAAGGCACTTTGTACCGTATCAATCCACCTATATCTTGGTCTTCCTCTGGGTCGTTTTCCTGCCAACCTGGCAGAGAACACTTGTTTTGCTAATCTTTCCTCTCCCATTCTATTTAAGTGACCATACCATCTGAGATTAGCTCTGTTAACGCATTCCCGGATGCTGACAATGTCAAGTTCTTTCCTAATATCCTCATTTTTAATATGATATTGCCATTGATGCCATCTGTTCACGCCTATAATCTTTCTCAGGACTCTCATATCTGCGGTCTCTAGTCTTTGGTCAAGTGTTTTACTTCTGACCCAGCTCTCAGATCCATAAGTTAAAATTGGTTTGAACACAGTCTTGTATACAGCTAATTTAGTGTTCCGACTAATTTCTTTCTTATTCCATATGAATTTATTCCATTGACTTCCCACGATACCAGCTTTGCTGATTCTGTTGTCTATTTCTATATTTAGTTTACCATCTTCAGTAAAAATTGTGCCTAAGTAGCTGAAATGTTTTACTTGTTCCACAGGTTCTCCATTCACAACACAGTTGACATTTTCAATGATTCTGCCTATTTTCATTGTCTTTGTCTTTTTATTGCTGACCTTCATACCATATCTATTACAACAGCTATTCAATTTAGTCAGAGAATCTTCCAGACTTGTAGCGGATTTATTTAGAAGTATAACATCATCCGCATAAAGCAAAGAGCTGACATTAACATCTCCAATTTCGATATCAGGTTGAATACCACATTCCTTCATAATGTGATCCATATAGATAATGAATAACAGAGGGGATAATGTACATCCTTGTCTCACACCAGATTTAACATTAAACCATCTTCCTGTACTTCCTTCAATTCTAACTGCTGACTTGCAACTCAAATAAAGACTAAGTATTGCTTGATATAATGCCCCATTGACACCATATAACTGCAGCGTATTGAATAGCTTCTCTCTTGGCACCTTGTCATATGCCTTTTCCAAATCGACAAAACTTAAATACAGATCTTTGTTATATTCCCATGCTTTCTCGACTATTTGTCGTAAAGTGAAGATCTGATCCTGACAGCCTCTATTTGGCCTGAATCCAGCTTGTTCTTCACCAAGCTTTTCTTCCACAATTTTTCTCAACCGTTTCTCAAGTATACTTGCATAGATCTTGCCAGGAACACTCAGTAAGGAAATACCTCTGTAATTCTCACATTCAGTTTTATTTCTCTTTTTATATATGGGTACTATGAGAGCTCTACTCCAATCATCGGGAATTCGTCCCTCTGTCCAGGCTTTCTGAACTATGCAGTGCAGCCACTGTAAGACTCTTATACCACCATACTTCAGCATTTCTGGTCGAATATCATCTACTCCTGCTGCCTTTCCACATTTCAAGCCTTTGATGGCTTTTTCTACTTCAAGTATGGATATGTATTCCTGACTGCATGCCTGGTCAGTGTTTTTTACCACTGTGCTGTCATCACTGCTTGTTTCATTTAGCAGTTTTTCAAAGTAATTACTCCATACTTCAAGGATATCTTTTTCTCCTGTTTTCATTTCACCTTTATCATCTCTAATTCCTTTTACAGCACTCTTTCCTCCATTCCTAAGCTTCTTCAGCAACCTCCAGAATATTTTGCCACCTTCTTGATATTTATTTTCTATATTCTTGCCAAAGTCCTCCCATGACTTTTGTTTAGCTAGTTTTACACACTGTTTAGCTTTCTTACATTTGTCTCTGTATTCTGTAAGAGTAAAAGCTGACTTATTTGCCAGGAACTTTTGATATGCTTTCTTCTTTTCCTTCACTGCCTCTTTGACTTCCTGTGTCCACCAGGGAGTTCTAATTTTTTTATCCTTGCACACAACCTCACCACATGCCTCTCTGGCAGAATCAATCAATGTTTCCTTCAGAGTTTGCCACTGAATCTCCAAGGTTTGATTCCTGTTCTCAAACTCTTTCATTTTCTTTTCAATAATATTTCTGTATTTTAGTCTACAGTTCACATCTGAGAGCTGCTCAACTTTTATTCGCTTTAAAACTTTCTTACATGTTATTCTTTTCAATATGAAATTCAATTTTATCCTGCTCAAGACTAAATAGTGATCACTTCCAATTTCAAATCCTCTGTACACTCTGGTGTCCTGCACCAGGGAGAAAACATCACTATCAACAATAACATAGTCAATGAGACTTTTCTTATTCCTAGCCTCTTCTCTCCATGTGAATTTGTGCACATTTTTATGTTGGAACATGGTGTTAGTAATAACCAGTCCATGTCCAGAGCAGAAATCCAACAGATATTTGCCATTATTATTAGCTTTGCTCTTTTCTCCAAATTTTCCCAAAATATTTTTGTATGTCTCACAATCATTTCCTACTCTACTATTTAGATCCCCAACAAGGACCAACTTTTCCTTTTTCATTGTGTCAGTTGCTTTTTCTAAAGCCTCAAAAAATTCCTCCACTTCTACCTTAGTAGAACCTTCTGTGGGACCATAGGCACAAATAAGTCTCATTGTCCAGTTCCCCATTCTCATATTTGCCCACATTACTCTACTTGAGACTGACTGCCATTCAAGAAGATTAGCCTCGTATTTTGTGTTGAATACTATGGCTACTCCTTCTTTTCCTTGATTGTCATTGCCTGAATATAACATTTTGTATTTATTGCTCAGAAAGATCTCACCAGTTTTGGTCTTTTTTGTTTCAGTCACCCCTATTATGTCGATCTGGTACTTATCTAATTCCTCAGCTAGCTCCATTTCTTTGCCATTCAAGCTTCTTACATTGATAGTACCGATCTTTAACTCTGGTGATGTTGAGTTGGGGTTTGTTTTCAGATTTGTTCCAGTAGCTGACTTTTCGCTGTTCGCCCTGGTTTCCTGGCGAAAACAACGGGGGCCTTGTTTAACCGGGCGACGCCCCAGCCGGCATGAAATTTTGTCATGTTGTACCATCATTTTTTATTTTGGTTTAACCAATAAGAATACAATTTGGTCGGCTAAATCCCAAATTGCCAGCCCATCCTCGTTCGTTCAGTATCAAAGTAGATACCCAACAGGGTGCACCACGAGAAGGTGAGGATTGGACATTAGGTCAGAAGCCCTGGTCGGTTCTCCGCATTCCTTTAAAGGCTATGTGGAGGTCTCCTCTCAGTTATACAGCTTTGACCCTTAAGCACCCCAAGAAAATAGTTACGGATATTAAATATGTTAAACCAGCAAAGAGTAATAGTAAACTATTAATAGGAATTAAAAAAAAAAAAACTGGCTAGATAAAAAAGTAAAATGAACATGCTTTACTATATATATTTTTACAATAAGGCAAGACAAAAATGAAAAATTTGAGAGAGATTTCAAATATTTTTATGCAAATGCCTTGCTTTTGATAACGTTCTCTTGATGACATAACATTGTAGTATTACTGGTAGTCGATTGGTGGCGCTTTAGTATAAAATTTGCAGCAAAATAAACCAAATGTTACATAAATATTATGCTGGCGAAAGCTTTTATAGAAATATAATTATATAAATAGGCAAAAATGAGCTGTAATTTGGACGAAAATATTTTTTACTATTAAAATTTGGAGACACACCTCTGGCTCTCTCGGGCAAACCGTTTGAATAACACTGCTGTAGTGTCGTGCAATCATGATGGAAAAGATGGCGGATCGTGTGTTAGTGTTTAGTGTCGTGTATTATTCATGATGAATTATGAATTGGTCTGGTATGTTTTTAGCGATTTATATTTATGCTTATTCATTAGTAATGGTAGTTAATTGCTTGCTACCATGAACAGTCACTTTATTTTCCATAGTGCTTTATCCAGGTAAGTCATTTGTAATTACAAGCGCGATTCGTTAGGCCTACATTGCTAGAAGACTAACTCAGTCTACAGGACATTTGCTGGCAGGCTTCAAGCTCTGCTGGATCATATATTGCTAGTAGTCCGTCTAGGTCTACAGGATACTTTGCTGGCAGGCCCCCGGCCCTGCGGGATTATTATACTGCTTTTAACCCATCTCTGCTGGCAGGAAATCGCCACTTTGAGATGGACAACATCAAAGATCACATCCAGTTCCTTAACAAGGAGCAGTCTCTAGAAGTGCTCAAACTTATAATAAGCAAATTAGAAACTGACTGGCCAGGATTCATAAAAGAGTACATTCACTCTAACGAAGGAGAGGAAGAGGAGAATGAGATCTCACAAGAGGATCTCATTGCTGCTCTGTCACCAAAATCCTCCTGTCAAAACATCTCTCAAGGGGAGCACACTTACAAAAGAAGAAGAATCATAGAAGACCAGATGGATGAAGACACATGTACATTAGAAGTCCCAAAGAACACCGAAAAGGTTCCACCCAGTAATACTTAGGGACAAGGATAAATGGACCACTGTCACCACAGCCCTTAGAGAACACAAAATTGCATATTCCTGGGCAAAAAATCAAGATGAAGGAGTCAAAATCCAACCAGCCTCAGTCACTGATTACAGACAGCTAACAAGACTAATGGATAAAAAAAGTCTCCCATATCATACTTTTGCTTTACCCAGCGAGAAAAATCTCAAGGTTGTGCTTCGCGGAGTGACCGAGGGTGTCACCTGTGAAGAAGTCACCACTGATCTCATGAGTCGGAACCTAGCACCAGTGAAAGTGAGCAGGATGCTCAGGGCAGATAAAAGACAAATGCCACTAATACTCGTAGAAATTGATAAGACACACAGAAAGAGATTTATGAATTAACAACGATATGTGACCTCAGAATCTCTACTGAACCACTAAGGAAGAAGTCGATGGCTGGGCAGTGCCATAGGTGCCAAAGGTTTGGCCATGCCCAAAAACTCTGCAAGGCAAATTACAGATGTTTAAAATGTGGCGAGGGCCACCAGACAGTCATGTGCGCAAAACCAAGATCCACTCCAGCTAAATGCGCAAATTGTGGAGGACCTCACCCTGCAAACTACAAGGGATGCATTACACACCCAAATAACCGAGGGCTACAAAAAACTACCCCTCCAACACAATTCAGCGATGCTCAAGCCAGCCGTGCTAATCACACCACAGCCCAAACTATCAGTAGCTCAACAAGTCAAGAAAGGAACAAATGGCTAAAACGTATGCAGAGGCAGCACGAACAAAGGCTACTCCATCTCATGACCATATAGGCTCAAATCTAACTTCAGTACTAACTGCCTCATTAGCTACCATGTTACAAGAATTCAGTTTGACGAATCCTTCACCGTCCTCCACGAAAAGATTCCTACAAGGTACCCACTCAATTCTGACAGCCCTCAACAATGAATAGAAGAAAATTCCATCCCAACTCTCTCATGATCACGGCATGGAATGCCAACGGACTCAGCAATAAAACCCTAGAACTACAAGAGTTCTCTCACAGGCATAATCCGGACATAATACTTGTAAACGAAACACATCTCAGGCCAGCTAATAATCCCAAATTACGGAACTATACTATGTACAAAACAGATAGACTAACTGGAAGTGGAGGAGGAACAGCTATATACATTAAAAACTATCTAAGCCACAATGTTCTGACCAATCCCCCAAACCAAGAACCTAGAGATAACAGGCATTGAAGTTAATACCAACAACGCTGGCAATATCAAAATCTACGCTGTATATAATCCACCCAGCATTCCATTGCTGGTATCCGATTTGGACCCCATTCTCGGCTTCTCCGACTCCATCATCATGGCTGGTGACTTTAATGCCAAACATACAGCCTGGCATAGCTCCACAAACAACGATAAAGGTCGAATTCTAAACCATTACGCAACGCAAAATTCTATTGTAACCGGACCCACAGAACCCACCCATCATAGCTCAACTGGAAGTTCAGATGTACTTGACATTGTTGTCCTCAAAAACATCAGATACCAATACCAGCTGGAAGCAATAAATGAACTTTCATCGGATCATAACCCTATTCTGCTTAAACTTGGTACACAAGAACAAATCTCCCCTCCCCGCTCTTTCATATCTTGGGACAAACTCACCAGAATCTTACCTGATAACATTGGCCCAGTCCCTACTATTCATACTAAAAAGGAGATAGAAATGGCTGCAATCAACTTTACCAATCAAATCCAAAATGCAATAAAGGCAGTTACCCAAACCACAGTTTTTCACCCTAGTGGACGGATCCCCGAGGAAATTATGGATTTAATTAGACTGAAAAACAAAGCCAGAAAGCGGTACCATAACACAAGAGCTCCTCAAGATATAGCAAATTTGAACAAATTAAACAGACAAGTACGTGAAGCCCTCCAGACACATCGAAACTGGGAGTGGGAATCTAAGCTAACAAAATTAAACCCCGAGGACAACTCCATATGGAAGTTTCTGCGAACCTTTCGCACCAAAAGACAACTTTTACCCACAATTCAAGCCTCGAAAGGAATAGCTCAGAATGATGGGGAAAAAGCAGAGGCTCTAGTCGACAGCTTGGAAAGTCAATGCAACCCCTCATATGAAAATTTGAACATCAATCTTATCTACAAGATTCACCGCCGAGTTAGGCAGGCCATAACAGAACAAAAAGATGATCTAGAATCTCTCACACCCACTTCTCCAACAGAAGTTATAAACATTATAACCCACCTGAACAACAATAAAGCTCCAGGCCCAGATGGAATTACTAACAGAATAATTAAACCCAGAAAATCCATTGTACATCTAGTCAGCATAATTAATGCCATCCTCAGATTCCAGTATTTCCCATTAACATGGAAAATAGCGGATGTCACGCCAATCAAAAAGATGGGAAAAAACGCTCAACTCCCTGAAAACTACAAACCTATCAGTCTTCTGTCTAACCTTGGAAAGATTGCAGAAAACGTAGTCCTTACTAGACTTCAATCACAAACGGACCAACTACATATAATCCTAAATGAGCAATTTGGGTTCAGAAAAAACCATTCTACCGTTCAGCAGATCCACAGGCTGATAGAATACATTTCCGAAGGCTTCAACCGGAATCTTCATACAGCTGCAGTCTTTTTAGATGCTGCAAAGGCTTTTGATAAGGTGTGGCATCAAGGTCTTCTCTACAAACTCATCACATTCAATATACCTATTAATCTAGTTAAAATAATTCACTCTTACCTCAGAGACAGATACATGCAAGTCAAAATAAATGAAACTGTATCAACCAGACGCAAGGTTCTGGCGGGAGTACCGCAGGGCTCACTCTTGGCCCCCTTGCTGTTTTCTATCTATATTGCTGATATCCCTCAAAACCCAAGCTCAACAATCACTGCATTATATGCTGATGACACTGCATTATTAGCAAGATCTCTCAGCCCAAAACTGGCTATTAAGAGACTCCAAAGCAGCATTCACATGCTGGAAAGATGGTTTATGGACTGGAGAATTCAAAACAATCCACAGAAGAGATCAGCCATACTGTTCACTAGAAAAAAGCCTCAAATCAAGGAAGATATACATTTACTAGGTGTTAAAGTCCCATGGCAGAATACAGTCAAATATCTTGGAGTAATTCTAGATAAAAAAATTACAATTCACCAACCATATAGAACACATAAGTTCAAATACGTCTAAAGCAATAGCGCAGCTCTACCTCATGATCAACAGAAAAAGTAAATTAGATACTCAGAACAAACTGCTCATATACAAGATGGTAATACGCCCAGTCATAACTTATGCATCACCTGCGTGGAGTCACACTTCGAAGACAAATATTCAGAAGCTGCAGAGAATACAAAACAAATTCTGAGAATGAGTTTAGATGCTTCATGGTTTATCAGAAACTCCCAAATCCACAGAGACGTCAGCATTCCCTACATCACAACTCTTCTTCATGACCTAGCTGAAAAGTTCTTCAATAAGACAATTAATCATTCGAACCCACTGATCAAGCAAGCTTCAGACTATAATGAAGCAGATTTCGGCAAATACAAGAGATCCAAGTCAATTCTATGCTCAGCTGAACAGAGTTAACCTCACTGCCCTTTCAGGGCGAGCTTAAAGCTCAATAATTCTCCACCCAAAGAACTTTCCTTTTCAGATGGAGGGGAATATGAAAAGCATTTATGCTTCACCCATCAAGTCAGTACCGTTATGCGTTATGCGTGCAATCATGACATTCGACGACGTTTATTGCAATAAGCTAAAGAAATATTATTATTATTATTATAACAACAGTGTCTCCATGGAGTCAGAAGACTCATCGCGGAAGACCCTACATTGACATACTAACCATTATCCACACAATAACTATCATATATCTCCTTAATTTCATTAACAGACGAAGCATTAACAACCACCTCTGGTAACTCATTTCACACATTCACCACCCTTCAAGCAAAAAATCTAGTCCTAACACCCTTGTTAACCACAACTTTTATACAATCTCCAGGGACGATCCTTCGTTCTCTTCCTTCCTTCCTGCACTGTGAGAAAAAGTCATCAGTATCAATCCAATAAAAATCTTTAATAATTTATGTCTCTATCATATCTCCTCTCTATCAGCTAGTTTTGGAGCTCACAGACCTTCAATCTTTCCTCCTATAAAACAATCTACAGACCTGTAACAATCTTTGTAACTCATCTCTGGATCTTCCCCACCATTTCTTCATCACCAAAAAATCGAGATGACCAGATCTGTGCGCAATAGTCCAAATGCGGTCTTATTAATGCCTTATAAAGTAAATAACTTTCCTACCCCTGCTTGTCAGTGTGTTCAACAACCATGTCGCCAACCTTTGCAAAACTTAAGTTCTCTGTCCACAATAACCCTCAAGTCTCTTGCCTCGTCAATTTCTTGCAGTTCATTTCCATTAATATAGTACACAGCACGTGATCTCATCCTACCGAAATGCATTACCTTACACTAAGTCACGTTAAACTGACAGCCATTTACCTTAACCCATATCTCCAACCTACTTAAGTCATCCTGCAAGATATCTGCATCATCTGAATTGCCTATTGCTCTTCCCAATTTTGCATCATCAGCAAACAAGTGGATATTTCCTTTCCAATTATTTCCAGTATCATTAAGGTACAAATTAAACGACAGCGGAACAAGTACAGAGCCCTGAGGTACATCACTAGTTACCTGCGGTATCCTGGACTCAGCTCCTCCATAAACCACTCTTTGATATCTGTCCATCAGTCACCCTCTAATCCCAAATCACCAGCTTTGGATCCATACCCATTTGCTCCAATTTATGCAACAGAGTTTCCGTGTGAATCCTTTTCTCCAAAAACTTAACTATCTCTCCATTATATATACTTTTTGGGCTATAATTTCCTACTTCTGTCTTGGAGCCTCCCTTATGCAGTGGAATTATTTTCTCCCTCTTTCCACTCTATTGGAACTTTACCAGAAGTGAGGCTTAAACTAAATAGCTTGGTTAGAGGAAGTGCTAATTCTCTTACACATTCTCGTAACATATGGGCCGATGTGCCATCTAACCCCATGGCAGTGTTATCATTAAGATTCTGTAAATATACTAAGCACTTCTATTTCTTCTATCTCTAGACTCTCATCAGTCAGTGACACATTCGGCACAGCAGCATCATAACCAAGATGGTGCACTTTTGCAAAATGATTACCAAGTTACTCAACTATTTGATTTGCTTCTGTAACATCCCATCAACACTTTTTAAAGTCATCCTTCCATAGTTGTTCCTCCTTTTACTTGCCACAGAGCAGAAGAACTCCTTAGGATTTATTTCGAACTCATCATCTAGCGTCCTCTCATTATTAGCTTTGGCCTTTCTTACCATACGTGTCAGCCTCTTTGCCAGTACTGCTCATCACCTCTTTCTTTATACTTCCACAACAACCTTTATTATTATTGTTATTTCGGGCATTGAATACAGAATACAGAATTGAATATTGATCGTTGAGGCTTTCAGTTCAGCGACGCATCAATACATTCCAAGTTATCGTGTGTGTGTGTGTGTGTGTGTGTGTGTGTGTGTGTGTGTGTGTGTGTGTGTGTGTGTGTGTGTGTGTGTGTGTGTGTGTGTGTGTGTGTGTGTGTGTGTGTGTGTGTGTGTGTGTGTGTGTGTGTGTGTGTGTTCGTGCATGCGTGCGCGTGAATTTCTCAATCATAGATTTCGTAGCTATGATACATACTTTATATATATATAAAGTATGTATTATATGTAAACAAAAGTACGTAATGTAAGTATCATATGTAAACAAATATAAGTAATGTGGTATCATATGTAATCAAATGTATGTAATGTATATAATAACCGTAACAAACGTATGCAGTGTAATTTAAAAAAATGTAAATAATGAGTTTACACTGTATGTTTGTGAGAATTAGGAAATATAATATTTTAATTCCATATGTGTAAATACTGTAATATTATATAATTTGTATAATTCTGACTATATAATTGTAAATTATTACTGTCATTGTTATTTAAAAAATAGCAAAAAACTATGTTATCATTATTATTGAAATCTCATTATATGTAGCACATAGTGCTGAACCTTGTAAAATAATATACTGAATAGATGATCATTGTATAGATGTAAATATTTGAGAAATCAATAAAAAAATATAAAAAAAACTCCAAGGAGTCCTTAGACTCATAGAGGGAGGGTCTGAACATCATGTCAAGAACTATTCAGCATTTGCACAGTATTTATCATATTTGTCTTTGAACTTATTCACAGTCATGGCACCCTCAACGGACTCTGGAAACCTATTCCACTCACTCACTACTCTCAAAGCAAAAAACTTGGTTCTAACACCCTTGCTAACTACACTCTTACTCAGTTTCCATGGTTCTTTCCATAGACCTGCTACCATCTTGGTCACTCGCCTCTGGATCCTCTCTACTACTTCCCCATCACCAAGAAACCTTTGACCCCCCCCCCCCAGATCTGCGCGCAGTAGTCAAGATGCGGTCTTATCAAGGCTCGATAAAGAGGAACAATAACCTGCACGTCTCTGCTTGTCAAAGTATTCTTCAATAACCAAGTGATCTGATAAGCTGCTTTAGGTACTTTTGCTATGTGCTCATAAACTTTAATTCCCTACCCACTAACACTCCCAAGTATCTTGCTTCATAAATTTCCTGAAGTAATGTTCCACCAATGTGATATACTGCTGATAATCATTTCACCCAAAAATGCACAACTTTACACTTTGCCAGATTAAACTGACATCCATTCTCCTTAGCCCAGTCCTTTTCGTGACCTTTTCTTTATCTGCAACTTCTGCTTATTAATACTATTCATCAATATTCCTACTTAATTTCTCCTCCTGACTCTGGGTATTTTATATAGTTGAGAAACCATTGGAATATAACAACGATCTGTATTTAAATTTTGTAGACCTGGAAAAGGCGTATGACAGTGTGCCAAGAGAGAAGCTATTCAAAACGCCACAGTAGTATGGTATCAATGGAGCATTGTATCAAGCAATACTTAGTCTTTATTTGAGTTGTAAGTCAGGAGTTAGAATTGAAGTACAGGAAGATGAAAGAAGAAGAACATTGAAGTACAGGTTTAATGTTAAATCTGATGTCAGACAAGGATGTACATATTCCCTGTTATTCATTATCTATATGGATCACATTATGAAGAAAAGTGGTATTAAACCTGATACCAAAATTGGGGATGTTAATGTCAACTCTTTACTCTATGCAGATGTGTTATACTTCTAAATCAATCTGCTACAAGTCTGCAAGATTCCCTGACTAAATCTAAATTGAATAACTGTTGTAATAGATATGGTATGAAGGTCAGCAATAACAAGACAAAGACAATAAAAATAGGCAGAAGCATTGAAAATGTGAACTGCATTGTGAATGGAGAACTTAGAACAAGTGAAACATTTCAGCTACTTAGGCACGATTTTTAGTGGAAATTGTAAATTAAATAATATGGAAATAGACATCAGAATCAATAAAAAAACCTGTATGATAGGAAGTCAACAGAATAAATTTTTATGGAATAAGACAGAAATTAGTCAAAACACTAAATTAGCTGTATACAAGACAGTGTTCAAACCAATTGTAACTTATGGATCTGAGAACTGTGTTAGAATTAAAACACTTGACCAAAGACTAGAGATCACAGATATGAGAATCCTGAGAAAGATTAGGGGCGTGAACAGATGGCATCAATGGCAATATCATATTAAAAACGAGGATATTAGGTAAGAACTTGACATTGTTAGCATCCAGGAATGTGTTAGCAGAGCTAATTTCGGGTGGTATGGTCACTTAAACAGAATAGGAGAGAGGAAAGATCAGCAAAACAAGTGTTCTTTGCCAAAGTATTATTCAATAAGCAATTGATCTTGGAAAAATACCCAGAGGAAGACGATATAGGTGGATTGATATAGTAAAAAGTGCCTTAGAAGACAGAAATATAAGATTTGATAATGTTGAAGTCTTTACAGGTAACAGATGATTTGGAGGAAAATTGTAGATAAGAAGTTAGTAATGATGTAAATTTTTCATGTAGTACTATCATATCCTCTACACTTCTTGAGGATACATATCAGGAATTTGATGATGATATATATATCAGTGGTGTCGCATACCCATTTAGGTTGGGTATGCTGTCATGTGGGTTATGCAACCCATGCTACAAAATTCATGTGAATTTGACCATACGTTTGCATTTTTATCGATGTATGAAAGTTTTAAGAGTGCATCAGCACTTAACTTAATTGGCCCAATGCAATTAATTGTAGGATAACTTTGAAAACTTTAATTTAACAATTAATATAATTTTAAATATGGAAATCATCAAGGTCAAATGAACAACAGCTATGCTTCACGCACGGCATTTATGTGAGAAGCACAAAGGGTTTATGCTCCGTGGTGAGATTAGATTATCGTTGGCAAATACTAGAGTGAGACATGGATGATTTGAATTTTGATATGATTTTTAAATATAGCTACATAATACGCACAGAAATCAGAAAAAATCACTTGGGATATTATTATTTTTCCGGATTGAACCAAAAAAAAAAAAAAAAGGCTGAAATAATTTGTTTTACTTATTTATATACAAGTTCCAACCTCCTTCAACTATAATCAATCATACAATCCGCCAAAGCTCTAGCAGAAAACAGGACATTCAGCAGATCGTCAACACTGTTTCCCATTGTAAATATGGGCAAAAAGTTATAAATTATTTATAGAAAACGACTTGTCTATATTGGTGTCCTAAACATGTCAGTTCACACTTCACGCACGTAAAACAGATGAATCTGAGAAAACAAAAAAAGCAACTCATGATAAATGACAACGTTTAATTCTTAGTTGACACAATAACCAATCACAGCCACCGATTTCCATGTGCTATTGTTTCAGCGCTCACCATACCTTGCCCTCTGGGTGGTTTAAAACCACTGGACTTCCAAGAATTTGACCCACTGCACCATCTGTATGTCTTTTGAAACGACTGGAAGGTGTATGTATTTTTGATCGCACACCCAGACTATTAGTGTGAATGTGACGCAATATTTAAGCATTGAACAGTGTCCTCTTTGTGAAGCATTAGTATATTATGTTGAATTTTAGGAATCGCGCGAAGCCAGGAAACAATTAGAGGAGTCTTTAATGGGAAGAAATGTAAAAATATATCAGTGATGTTGCTATTTCGTAGATGTGCACCGCACACCCTCAGCATTCACCCCTGATATATATGAGTAATTAATTAATATAAAATTAATTAATAATTAATATGAGACACATAAGAGCAGGATATACAAGAGATGTTGAAACATTTCAGTGCTAAAGCAGTACAGGTGGTATTTCTTCCTGAACAGTAAGAAAATGCAAGGGAAAAATGGTCGTCTTTGATCTGGTTGTTCAGTCGAAGTCTCAACACAGGCAATGTCCCAAAGAAATAAAAAGATGGCAAATTAGTAGTTTGAAAAAATGTTTGTAGTGCCAAAACAGGTATAGCAAATTATATGTTACTTAATAAAAGAACCTGAAAAAAGTAACATTCAGAATTCCGAAATTGTTGGACAAAAATTTTATACTCTCTAGGATGGAAATGTACAAAAGTAACAGGTTTGATTTGAATGGATTTGGTGAGTCAGAGAGACTTGCTGCAAGGTGGAACAACGTGTTATGTTAGCAAGAGAGTAGAGGAAGTGAGAGGTGAAGCAATAGATCAGGAGAGAGGAAATGGTGACACTGAAGTGTCACCATTTCCTCTCTCCTGATCTTTTGCTACAAATATTAAACTCCAACTTTATCTAATAATAATAATAATTATTATTATTATATGGCCACCTCCATGGAGTTCGAAGACTTATCGCGGGAGACCTAATCTATCCACACAATCTGTCATACCTCTTCTTCTTGAATCCATTAACAGACAAAAGCACTCACAACTGACTCTGGCGGTCTCATGCGAAGCGAACATTTAGTGAAAAGGAAAAACTCTCATAAAATGAAGTCGGAGAGGCTAAATAAAACTACCCATTTTGGTTCTGCATGTTGTAGGTAGTTTTAGAGTATCCTAATATCTTCAGACTATTTGATTTTGTCCTTTCTTTCTATACTAGGACTCGCATTATTAGTATATAATTCATTTGATAATAGACAGTGAATTTTCTTTAAAAAATTATGCTCAAGTCGAAATAATACTTTTTTGAAGACTGGCATTCCAAATCCAATTGAAATTCAATAACAATTGCGTAAGTTATCAAGGTTCTAAATGACTATAGAGCACATCATTATTATCAATTTCCTTGAAATTTTAACGCAAAACATCATAATTAATAGTTATCCCACTTGTTGATTTATTACTCTGTGAATTTTATATTTCATAAAACAACAGCTCCATCATGCAGTTTCAAAAAGGAATATTTATATAGTAAAAACTAAGCTGACGCCAAGTTCTCAAGTTAAAAAAGAAAGAAAGAAAAATGAAAAAAAGAAATTCTGAGCATTTCATTAGTTATTTATTTTTTGGCACCCTGAGACAAAACTTGTCTCTATTCTTAGTTCATGAACTATATCTATAATGCGATGAATCATATTTATATATCAAAGGTCAAGCTACAGAAATATGAATAGTGGTAAGAAAACTCTACAGAAGCCGTGACCAATTAATTTTTGTCTTAATTTATATTGATGAAATTCATGTATTCCGTTTAATTACAGTCACGCAGTCTTCAACTGTTTGCGAAAGTCGATATTCAGGTGAGGTGAGCTTTGGTAATAGATATTGTAGATAACGCCACCTAAGTTGAAGCTGAAAATAATTGTAGTAGTGGGTGTAGCAAAAATATTTTAAGCAGATTTTTTTTGGTATCATAATAAGGTATTCCGTCTTATTCTGTTCGAAATTAATAACTAACGAACTTATCTCCTCAAGGCCATATTATCAACGTTTTTCTACGCAGAGAAGGTATATAGACATATTCATGTATTCAGTAATGAAAGCTAGCGCCATTCAGAATAAATCAAGTTGATGCAATATATTCTCTAAATATAGATTTTAATGAATTCCTTAGCAACTGATTCGAAATCTAAAACAGGTAGTTTCTATTTTTTCTTACAACTATGAGGAGAAATGGAGAAATTATACTGTAAGCTGGGTTAAATAACAAACTCGTGTGGTATTTATTCAACTGATTAACTCACGTGCTGATTTGGAAATATTTTAGTCAGTTTGAAATCGGTGCAATCATTGCACAGGCTTTCTCTTGAATAATAACAATAATTTATCATGTCAGTTTAACGTGTTGTATCAAATTACATTCAAGTAAAAAGATGATTTACTTCTCCAAATTGGAGCAAGTTAAATTTTCTACTTTAAAATCCTGGTTTTTTTTTCTTTTTATGAAAAATTATTTATCTTGTGAACAGTGAACCATGCAACTAACTCCATAACAAGCTATCATTGCTGTCGTCGTCGTCATCATCATCATCATCATCAATGATGATGATGATGATGATGATGTTGATGTACCCTCAAGGGGTGTTCAGGCTACTATGACAGCATTATATGATTAAGTTTATATAGTTCGCCCACCGATTTGAGGTCCCTCGACACTTCTGCGCATCTCAGAAAAAGAAGAATCCATTCCGATAATAGGGTAATCAGTCCGTATTGTGGGATGAGTTGTTTATTATTACCGGTCGGAAAATTAACTTCTCTTTTATGATTATTGTATTTAACTATGTTGCTTGTATAACAGTTGGAAAATTTTATCTATAAAGCACGTGATTTTGCGTGTTGGCGACCAATTCGGACGTCCTTCATTTTTTTCTCCCCTTCAGCATGAATCGACTATTCTTGGAAAGACGCGAAGCCGGGACCTGGAAACGGTGGGCGAACTATATTATTATTAATCTCCTATCCACAATTTTCCTCCAAATTAGTCTATTATGATAACATTGGAATGTTTACAAGAATGGAGTGCTGACAAGTAACAGAATACTGTCATATCTAACATTTCGTATTTCTAAGGCACCTCTGATTGAATCAATCCACCTAGCCTTGGTCTTCCTCTAGGTCTCTTTCCTGCCATCTTGGCAACAAACACCTAATCTTTCCTCACCCATTCTGTTTAATTGGCCATACTACCTTAGATTAGCTTTGTTTATGTTAACAATGTCAACTTCATTTTTAATATGCTTCTGCCATTGATGCCATCTTTTCACTCCCCTAATTTTTCTCAGAACACTCATATCTGTGTTCTCTAGTCTTTGATCAAGTGTTTTATTTCTAACCCAACTTTCAGATTCATAACTTAAAATTGGTTTGAACACTGTCTTGTATACTGTTAGTTTGGTGTTTTGGCTAATTTCTCTCTTATTCCATATAAATTTATTCAGTTGGCTACCCACCATACCAGATTTCTTATTTTGTTGTGTATTTCCAAATTTAACTTGCCATCTTCACTAAAAATTGTGCCTAAATAGCTGAAATATTTTACTTGTTCTATAGGATCGTCATTCAGAATGCAACTGAAGTTTTCTGCCTATTTTCATAGTGTTGGACTTTTTATTGCTGATTTTCATGCCAAATTTGTTACAGCTGTTATTCAATTAGTTAGAGAATTCTGCATACTTGCACTAGATGTGTGTTTAGAAGTAATCTACAAAGCAAAGTCAAACTTATCTCTTTGCGTAAAGCAAAGAGATAAGTTTGACATCTCCAATTCTAATTTCAGGCCTAATACCACTTTCTTTCATAGTGTGAGCCATATAGATGATGAATAAGAGTGGAGATAATGTGCATCATTGTCTTACCCCTTGATTTTACATCAAACCATCTTCCTGTATTTTTTTCAATTCAAACTGCTGACTGACAACTTAAATATAGACTTTGTATAATATTCCATTCAGTAGCGCACTCAGGATTTAATCTTGGGGAGCCCCGAGTTGAGTAGACGATTTGAGAATACACACTACGCATCGCATACGAACTATGACTGCAATGATGGCTAATTCATAAGTAGTATAGAAATAGAACACACGACGCCACAACATAAAAAAAAAAAAAATTTTAATTAGGAAAAGATTTTTGGAGAATTTTCTAGTGTTTTTTCCTTTTTCTTTGTGGGGAGCAGGGTTCCTGGCCCCCCTCTGGGTGCGCCACTGGTTCCATTCACCCTATATAATTGAAATGTTTTGAAAAGTTTTTCTCATACCTTTTATGAGAAAAACTTATGCGTTTTCCAGATTTACAAAACTTAAGTACAGATCCTTGTCATATTCCTGTGATTTCTCAACTATTTTTCTTAAAGTGAAAATCTTATCTTGATAAGCTATTTGGCCTGAATACAGCTTGTTCTTCTCCAAGTTTCTCTTCAACAATCTTTCTCAAGCTCTTTTCAAGTATGTTTGCATAAATCTTACCTGGAACACTTAGTAGAGAAATTCTTCCGTAATTCTCGCATTCAGCTTTATTTCCTTTTTTTTTTTTTTTTATAGACGGGTACTATGAGAGGTCTAATCCAATAATTGGGCATTAGACCTTCTGACTAGGCCTTCTGAATTCAGTGTGGCCACTGCAAACATTGCTGTCTTATTATGTATATTTCGTGTTTTTAGTTTTTTGATGTCTTTTTTTTTTCATTATTCATAGTTTTTAATTTTTATTTAATTAACTTTTAAAAAATTTTTCCAATCTCATAGTAATTTTCTACTTAATTTTAAACTCGATATTATATACTGAAGAGCGCTTGCATTGTGGAACAATACAGAGTGGCTATGGCGGTTAAGAAATGGCAAAATGTGGAAGAGATCATAGTGATGGTTGTCACAAATGACCTGATAGGCAGTGTCAATCGAGTGGAAAAGATCTAAGATCAATATTAGAGATCGTGTTGCAAAAAAGTGTGAAAGGGAGGCTAGTGAGTGTATTGCTTCGTTTTGACATTGCGGAGTTGCAATGAATAATGAATTATATGATTGCAAAAATGTGTAGGAAAAGAGATCTGGAATATGTTAATGTTTAGGATGCATTTGATGGCAGAAGAGAGCTCTACGCAAGAGATGGAATGCATCTGAACTTGGAAGGAACATGTGGTTCTCGAGATTGTTCGCTGTAGCTTTCGATGAAATTTGAGTTTTTATTATATTTTTCATAAAAGACAAAACATCACAACATTAATTCATTATTGATATTTGTGTTGTGAGTAAATGTATTTTAAAATTGGTTTCTATGATGAAATACCGGTTATTTTTCTCAGAGTTAGAAGTGAAAGTTACACCCCCTCCCCTTTAGTCATTTAAACAAACACTGAAAAAAAATAAAAATGAAATAATAATAATAATAAATAAAACTTAACCGCAAAACGAAGACCCAACGCCTTTTTACGAGCAGTAATTAAACAGCCTAATAACGCGAGTATAATTATTGTATACATTTGTATTTGATTTTAATAATAACAATAATTTTATTTTATTTTTTTTCCAGAAAATATCTTGCGGCTTTCGACCATCCGAAAAAACATCGCATATGGCTCTTGGGCCTAGTAGACTTAACTGCCATTGGCATAGCGTTAGAAGAGCTTGCTGTTCTAAGTGGAAGCGTCTGAGCAAGCAAACTAGAATTGATAAAAGTAAGAATTGGAAGGACAGACTTATGGAAGGTGTTATAGGAGATAGGCTGTATCGTGGAGTAGACTAGAGCGGACAATGATAGATATGGGCAGAAGCGATGCTAGGGTCTTTGGCGCCCTCATGCACCGCATGCTCTGAATGCCCGCTTCTGCCGGCTCTGGATATGGGGCCATTGAGAGTACGGACACAGCCGTCATGTATATAATGTGTAAAGGTAGGGATAAGGGATATTCCCATTTATGTATACAAATGCTAGAATTATTAGGAATAAGAGGGAAGAGTTTTTACATTGGTTATTTGTTTTTTTTAAGGACACTTCTGCCATAAGGTTTCTTAAAATTCATACGACAACACAAGAAAAGGATGAATAAAATTTATTAAAAAGCCATATATCTGTAATTATCAAATCGAAATACTTCGTATGACGTTTTAATAAATTTTATTCATCCTTTTCTTATGTTATCGTGCGAATTTTAAGAAATTAGCGTTGGTTAGTAAATCCTCGCCAAAAGTAATAAGTATTAGTGTGACTTGGCTGACAGCAGACGTTACAGGGACCAACATAATATTTTCACGGAGGATAGAAAGGTAGGATGGGGGGGGGGAGGTATTGGTGATGATTGCAAAGGAATTGCAAGAGGTCAGGAACACAGCGTGTAGATAGCAGTTCATTTGAGGCAAACTGGTGTGAAATAGAGCCAACAAGAAAGATATACAGTTTGTTGCTTCTGTAGGACAGGGGGGGAAGAGGAAGAGTGCTGTTCATTACGAAGGTGGCCACATTGCCTCCGATTGGTGAGTGATCACGCAATCTTAATTTGGGATGCAAAACCCGTGTTTCTAGGAAGAAAACAATTGCCACTGCTGTATGAGACTGGTGATATGGATCGTTACATTACTTCTACAGAGTCCATTACAAGTTTCTTGGTACCGCCGCTCAAACTCAACCAGGATATGACAAAAAATATTACCTGATTGAAAATATTCGGAACAAATGATTGATCCCCTTTACATGTCAGTGCATTTATTAGGAAGAAAGAAAAATCTATATGGTAAGACTTTCTGAAATGGGCTGGTTTTTGTTAACGTTTATTTATTTATTTCGTTCATGGATAAAAATATGAGATAAACCTTTCTTAATTTTTTTTCTGCTGACATAATAGAGGAAAAAATATGTCATAACAAAATCCAAATACATCAGCTTTGAAAACCTGACAGAACAAATGTTTTTATTCTTCCTTCATAATAACCTTCAACGCTTCCTGGTATTTCTCTCTCTCTCTCTCTCTCTCTTTCAGTTTTCAGATTGCATCGCTTCATATTCGATAAGCAACTTTCTCTTTTTTTAACAACAACAAAATACGTTAGTTAGTTGCAACCGAACGGCTGTTAACAGTGTTACACAATCACTAGTTTTCTTTCCTTACCGATGAGGATTATCTTCTGTCGGTATAATTATTTGCACAATTATGATATATTACGTCAACGTGGCTGTTGGTTTAAATTACACAATATTTCGTATTTTTCTTTTTCTTTTCAATGATAATCCGGGAGACGTCGTCTAGATTTGTAGCAAGTTAAATTTTGTGTCTAAAATTCTGATGGAAGTAACTCAAACCATCACAGCGTAAGTTACACTGAGCTTTGGTCGGTTTTAAATAATAATAATTCTCTATTATTACCTAACAGAAATTAAATCTTTAGATTGGGGGCAACTATTTGTAACAACATAGATAAGTCTCGACCATTACTAAATGAATAGCACTTGGAGGATGAAGTTCATCGCTCGACATAATACTATTGTCAACATCAAATTTCATTTGGGCTACATAATGGCCCAAATGACATTTGAATTTCAGAGCAAATTTTTAGGTCTCAGTTTGCTTTTCCACCATTTTTCAATTTTTCTAGCATGCAATATAAGTATTGACTTCAGAGTTGTGTTGGACAGACTCAACAATTTATTTTTATTTTAATTCATTATTTTTTTAATATAGCTTTAAAATAGCAATTTTGCAGGCTGGTCTAACACTGTGCCAAACGAGTTAGACTTCCAGATGAGCTATTGAATAATCTTGCTATTACCAATCTACTAATGTATCTGAAAAAATATTAGTAGAAGTGAATAAGGGACACTATCCAAGCCATGATTTATAGAGTAGTTTGATGAAATCTGCATGAAATATAATAAATTCTTTGCTAAGGAAGAATCTGTTACTGCATATTTCATGTTCCTTTCCAATTTCAGCTTACCCTTAAATAACAAAGCGCAAACAAAGAGAAATAGATTACATATACACAGTGCCGCACCCAGAGGAGGGGCCAAGGGGCCCTGGCATCCACAAAAGAAAAAGAAAAAAAAACAATAGAAAATTTTCCAAAAATCTTTTCCTAATTAAAATTCATTTTTTAATTTATGTTGTGTCGTGTCTTCTATTTCTATACTACTTATGAATTAACGGTCACATAAGGTGGGAATACCCTATAACTCTGGGGAATCACGGCCGCTGTGAACGCAAGGCGAACGAAGTAGTGCTCGGGCGGACCAAGCGCTACTTCGTTTGCCCGAGCCGAGATAGAGGAGATCACGGGTATCATGTATTGGCGATCATTACAGATGCTCAGTCATAGGTCGTATGCGATGCTGCTCAACTCGTCCCCCACCAAGATTAAATCCTGAGTGCGCCACTGCATATACAAAAGGGAAATATCTCCAATTTTTTTTGATCAACCTTAATACTTAATATACACGATTCCATTTCCAACCTCAGTGATGTTTATTTTTATGACACACTTTTTTTCTTATATAAACTCGATTTTCAGCTTCAGTCGCCGCTTTTTCTTTTTCGATTTCTTGTATGAGATAGTCAGAGACATTGCTCTTGCAGATAATACACACTAAGCACATTTTGCATATCAAAGGTAATAACATTTGTGCTTCTATTCATTCTGAGTGTCCATCTTAGAATTTTGACTTCTTTTTAGTCTTTAATTAACAGGTATTTCATTCTTGTGAATGTGACATCGTGCAGAACTTGAAAGCAGTGGGAAAGAAGGAAGAGAAGGAATTATTAGTAAGTGAACAGGAGGTATATGAGGAAATGAATAGACTTGATGTAAATAAGGCTGTGAGACTTGATGCTATTTCACCACGTATTTTGAGGGAATGTGTCTCAACATGAGTCTCTCACTGGGTCAAATTCCAAAAGAGTGGAAAGAGTGTAAAATTGTTCCAATTCATAAGGGAGGTGATAAGAGTAAGGCTTTGAATTATAGACCAGTCTGTGTATCTGGAGTTGTGGTTAAGGTATTAGAGAAGTTAGTTAAGACTAAGATTTAGAATTGGGCTAACAACAGAAAAATACTCTTTGGCGGCCAGTATGGATTTATTAAAGGAAGATCATGCTTTAGCAATCTGCTTACTTTTTATAATAAAGTGACAAATGCGTTGGACAAGGGTGTTGCATATACACTGGCATATTTAGATTTTGCAAAGGTGTTTGATAAATTGCCTCATGACAAGCTTGTAATTAAATTGGAACGGATGGGGCTGAACAGTAGATTAGTTTGCTGGATTAAAGATTGGCTGTCTGATAGGTATCAGCGAGTTGTCTATGGAGGAGCGATATCCCAGAAGAGGAAAGTTACTAGTGGTGTACCTCAAGGGTCTGTTTTGGGTCCATTACTGTTTAATTTGTATGCAAATGATATTTGGAGAGGTCTGAATGGGTATGCAGTTGTTTGCAGATGATGCAAAGTTGGGGAGAGCTATCAGAAGTAGAGCGGATGTTGTAGCTTTGCAAGAGGACTTGAATACACTGTCTGAATGGGTAAATGAGTGGGGATGTCAATTCAACGTTTCAAAGTGTAAGGTTTTGAAATTTGGAAAGCAGAGATGGGAAGTAAAGTACACAATCGGTGGAAAAATCTTGGAAGAAGTAGAGGAGATGAAAGATCTGGGAGTGATTACAGACAGGGATCTAAAATTTCGGGGACACGTTACTAAAATTGTGAAGACAACACAGCGGATAATGGGAATGATGCGGAGGACACTGACTTGTAGAAGTAAAGATGTTATGATTTCTTTGTATAAGGCTTTGATCAGGCCACATGGATTACTGTGCACAGATCTGGTCACCTAGTTTTCAAAAAAGATGAAGATGCGTTGGAAAAAGTTCAGAAGCGATTGACTAAGGTGGTTTCTGGTCTCTGGAATGTTGAGTATGAAGACAGATTGACAAAATGCAATTTGCAGAAATTGGTGGATAGGAGGAGGAGGAGGGGGGGGGATATGATGGAGGCATATAAGCTGTTAAGAGGTTATTACCAGATTAATGTCGGGGGGGGTACACAGAATGGGTGAAGATAGCAGGAGAACAAGAGGTCATCCCTGGAAGCTGTATAACGAGGGTGTAAGCAAGGGAGTGAGGAGCAGGTTTTTTGCATGCAGAGTGGTGAGTGATTGGAATGCATTGCCCGAGAGTGTGGTGAGCGCAGAGACATTGAATATATTTAAGGCGCGGTATGATGAACTGTGTGTATAACGGTAGGCCTCCCACGATGAGTCTTTGATTCCATGGAGATTTTTATAATAATAATAATAATAATAATAATAATAAATTAACTAAAAAAATTTTTTTTCTTGGTTTTATTGTGCTGATTTCGTTTGCCGTTCCTGTAGTTCTTTTATTAGCAAGGCCATCTTTCTCGTATGTTTTAATGTTCACCATTCCAGTTGTCTTTTCTATTTTTAATTGCACAGGTCCAGAAGAGAAGGATGCTGAGACATTTGCTATGATCAACAATCTGGAATAAATTGCTTACATGTTTACCAATTTACCAAAGAATCTTAATGTCAATCTTCCAAACACTTGCTCTCTTCCTCACAAATGGTTCTTATAGATGTGTCTGTGAATGCTTTTCATTTTTTTTTTATTTATTACAATGCTCTACAAAATTAACAGTGTCTCTGAAGGCGAATATTCGAAAAAATAGGCATTCTAACATGCAAATTCCAAGTGTCCAATAAAAATTATCTAACACTCATCATGTCCGCACAGAATGCAAATTACTCATGTTTATGGAAATATGTTGCGACCACATACTTCAGTCCGTTTTTTTTTTTTTTTTTTGGCTTGCTCAATAGGGGTAGCCACACCTCTAGTATCTCCAGGATGGCAAGTCATCATTTTAGACGATTCTATGAGATGGGGGACGTTTGGATAACTTGAAGCAGGCGGTCACTAGATAGAGAATGAAAGCAATTTTAAAAAAAATATATTATTATTATTTTAAGGACTCACCCCAGCTAAACAAGAAAGCTAGAACATTTCAACTATTAACTGTAAGCGAAGGGTAATTATTATAATGCGATTTATTCATTCTGGTAATATTCAAATAATAATTCTAATTTTGTAGTTATGAGACTTTTTTTTTTTGCTGTGATATATACAATAAAGCAATACAATACAAATTAATTCACGCTTCAGTTATGAATGTTGTTTAATTTGTTTAATGAAATCTGAAGTCAGATAAACGCAAAACATTTCTAACAGAAATAAACACTTAAATTACGTTGGTGTTTACCAAAAACTCAATTTTATCTAATTTTTGCAAGGTTGTGCTGATTGCTTTCCTATCAGTTTGACAGCAGTGATAACCTGGAATTAAAGTGCTCTCAAGTCATGAAACGCAAAAAAAAAAAAAAAAAAAAGAAGAAAGAAATGCTTGTGATATTTAGATAGAACCGAGTGTAGGAAGACGTATTCTAACTTCCTAAGTTTTTTTTTTTTGTAAATATGAATTAGTATTTAGCTACAAACGAACCTTTCTAACTCAGCGGATTCCCTGATAAAGGTTGTTTGTGTCTAGACGTGAAGAACCATCAGGGCTTTCAGTGAACGTGAGTTACTGAATTACCGGTCTAATACGGAGTTGGAAGGTTTTTACAACACACACACACACACACATACACACAATCTTAAAATTATGGTTACGAAAACAAACGTTGGCAGTTCGTAGGCCTTAAGGGCCTGTAATATTCCAGAGTATACCGAACAACAGTAACAATTCCATATTAAATAAGACCTCAGCATATAACATACATTACAAGCAATTATAATAATGCATATGGAAAAGCAACCCGTCAATTCCTTGGGAATGATCCCTGGGGTACACTACCGGTCACCTTAAATTTTGTAAACAACTCTCATCCCCTTATACCACTTATTAATATCTGTCATTCAGCCGTGCTCATCCAAATTAGAAATTGATAATCCAATCACATATCATCCAACTTATGAAACAGCGTTCCATGTTAATCCAGTCAATAGCCGAAATGTATCATGGTGTATGCATATTGGCTAGGAAAAATGGTAAAATATAAACATTTTACATAAGCTCTCTACGTTTTCTCATCGTCATACTCAACCGTGGCATTGTTATAAAATTTCTACATGCGACCATCTCTTGCTAACGTTTCCAAAATCCTCATCATTCCTCCAGAGATAGTAATAGGTCGATAGTTAGACACATCAGTCCTTGCACCATGGTTGTGCAAGAGGATTATCATATATTATTTCCACTCCTGTGGAAGCTTTCATTTGACATGGCTGTATGATTTGAGTCTCATTACAGGGAAGCTGGTTTAGGTAAACACTTTTAACATCCCTGCTGATATACTCTCAAATCTTATTGCCGAATTCATATTTAGTGTGTGTGTTACAGCACTAATCCACCTCTCTCTCTCTCTCTCTATATATATATATATATATTTATATATATCGTTGCCGTCTATAATTAGTGATAGTCATGGGCCAGCTGTCTCTGATTGCTTACTGGTGAAGATTGAACTGCCCACTCAAACTACAAAAGCTAGATAGGGATAAGCGGCCTCGTCTTTTTTTTTTTTTTTAATGTTGAAGCCCATACGCGAGAGGTTGGTTGATCAACCTATAGTACATTAGTACCGTGTATGGGTTGAGAAATAAGGTACTTGTTCACATTAGATTTGAATGACTGTAGATTGTATTCTCTAGGAAACACATCAAGGGGAAGACTGTTCTAGTATAGCAGTTGCAGGGATTAAGGAGGAGGAGAAGAAACTTGTTCTGTGGGTTTCAAGGTGCAGTGGGTAGGAATGTTGAGCAGCAGATGCACGTTTTCCAATGAGCTTAGTACTAAGTGGGAGAATTATTGATGCTATTTCGGATGAACATTTTCCATGGAAATATTTGTAGAAGACACATGGTGCAGAGACCAATTGTCTGGAAAGTGGGGGAAATGAGTTGGTAAGATATGGGTCATTAATAAGTCTGATTGCTCTCCTCTATATGGATCTGAGCAATTTGATGGAGCCTTTGGGCGTCCCATCCCATATGTGGGAGCAGTATTCGATGGTCGGGCGGATTTGTGATTTGTATAAGGTTAATAGCTGTTCCGGGGTTAAGTAACGTCTTAAGCGAAAGAGAAATCCTAGTTTTTTAGAAGATGAGGACGCAATGGTTTTTATGTGTTTATGCCAAGAGAGGCTTGATGTCAGGGTAATTCCAAGAAGAGAAATCTCAAATTGTCTGGAAATTTGGGTATTGTCAAAAATAATACTGGGAGAAACTGGTTCTTTTTTTTTTTTATGAGAAATGAGACAGTACTGAGTTTTATTTACATTGAAATTGACTAGGTTATCTGAACCCCATTGGAGGACGGCTTAGAGGTCTGAATTAAGGGCAGTTGTGATTGCTGATCTGTAGGTTGAGGTGAGTTGTGCAGAATATGCTTCATCAAAAGAAAGGGAAGAGTGCAATGTGCTGTCATCTGCAAAACTGTGTATTGGATTAGAGGTCAACTGTAGTAGGTCATTGATATATAGTAGGAAGAGGGTTGGTGAGAGGACAGAACCTTAAGGATTCCCAGCATTATTTGAATGGTGAGAGGATAAGGAGCCATTCACCATGACACATAGTGAGCGTCCAGACAAAAAACTGGAAATTCAATTACAGAGGTGTTGAGATAGGCCAAACGATGGCAGCTTGCTTAGTAAGCCCTTGTGCCAGATCTGGTCAAATGTCTTGGAAATATCAAGTCCAACCACTTGAGATTCGCGAAACTTCTCCATGGCATTTGACCAGAGATGGGTGACATATGTGAGCAGATCTCCTGTTGATCGGCAGCGACGGAATACTGGCGGTCGTTTATTATACAGGTAGCTTCAAGGTAATGTAGGAGTTGGGAATAGATCATTTTTTCCATTACTTTAGATAGGACTGAGGTAAACGAGATGGGGAGGTAGTTGGACCGCAGTGACTTGTCGCCCTTTTGGGAATGGGTTGAATATAGGCCAATTTCCAGGCTGTGCGATTGATACCAGTGGAGTAAGACAGTATATATAAACGACACAGGACAGGAGACAGTTCTGGTGTGCAAACCTTCAGTACAATTGGAGGAATGCCATCAGGGCCAGGAGACGTTTTTGTGTCTAATTTAGACAGTGTTTTGCTGATCTCTTTCTGGCAAAAGGATTTGGTGGGCGTTTTATGATGGGCATCTGGAATGGTTGGGGGACATTTGCCATTGTCGACTGTGCGTGCATTGGAGGCAAAGTGTGAGGCCAGGAGATTAGCCTTTTCTGTAGGCGATAATGCAATGGAACCATGTGGATATGATATAGATGGGAATAGTGTTGGGCAGAAGTTATGGCCGATTGCTTTGGCGAGAGACCAAAAGGCTCGGCTGCCATTTAGACAGGCTGCTAATTTCCTGCTTTTTGCACTTTTGAACTCTGTTTTGGACGCATTGGTTGTTTTTTTTTTTTTTTTTTGCATTTATTTCAGGCTTGGGTATTAGCTCTAAAGGAGGATGGGATTCTTGATCTGAGCCACTGATGGATGTTTGGTTTTTCATTCGTACTGCCTTGGCACATCTTTTGGAAAACCAGGGTTTAGTTAGGGAATGGCAGGTGAGAGTACCGTGTGGAATGTATGATTCCATGCCAGTTAGGATTACTTTGGTTATGAGTTCAGTGCATTTGTTTGGATTGGAAGGTCGGAAGCAATATGTGAATGAGGCATAGAAGGTGTGGAGGCTGTCTCCCTTGGCACTGTTATAATGCCAAACTACTCTTAATGGGAGTGGCTGTGTAAGCATTGTTGCATGGGAGAGGAGATGAGCACTAGGTTGGGGTCAGAACGGCCATCTACATTCACTGTATGTTTGGAAGGGCCATTGGTCAGGAAGAGGTCTAAGGTGTTTGGAGAGTGGTTTGGGTTATCACCTATTCAGGTTGGCATATTAACGAGTTGTGTAAGGTCATTAGTGATGGAGAATGTTTCAGCATCTCTTCCTGCAAGATCGGTACAGCTGGAGAAAGAAAGCCAGTTGGTATTGTGGGCATTAAAATCTCCTAAGAGGATAATTTTTCTGTTGGGAAAGTGGGACTGGAGAAAGTCAATTTTTAGGGAGAGGAGATTAAAGAGCTCAGAGTGGTTGGTTGCATTTGGGGAGCAATAGAGACAGCATATGAATTTGACTGAGTTGGGCAGGGATATTTTCATCCAGAGAAGATCAAAATTAGGCGATTCTAGGTTGGGTGCTCTCTGGCAAGGTATGTTGGAGCAAATGTATGCATAGACACCACTCTTGTGTCAAAAGGAGTTAAAGAGTGTGTGGTTTGGATGGTTAAGATGAATAGTGCTGGAGGGACGTGAGATCTGAGTTTCTGCCAGAAAGAGTAGGTGGGGTTTCATAGACTGCAGGTGGTAGTGGACACTATTAAGGTTGGAGTTTAGGCCACGGATGTTGGCAAAGTGGATTTGTAGGTCAAACATATTATGTTTGACTTGCAGGGGTCCTGCACGAGCACAAAAAAAAATATATAGGACAAATTCTTAGGCATGCAACAAATACCAATGACGTAAATTATTAAACAATTAAATTAGATAACTATTAACTATCAGCCCATTTACAGTTTAGGAATTTCCATGCTTTGATTAATTATAATCTCCAAATCCAACCTTCACATAAAAATATAACATTCTTCAAGCAAACTACTTCTCATAACATTATATTTCTTAATTCTATAATCTTATCAGTTCCTCTGAACCATTTCTACAATACAACGTAAGTTAAAATTTTCATTAATGTTTTACAATTACTTTAAAAACAGATTCTCTCTATGCGAACAAGTTATCAATCTACTATATATAGCAGGCTTATAAATTCAGCCTTTCTAAACAGTCCTTCACATCATAAATAAAAAAAGGTTTTGCAACAAAATTCAACTCACATGACTCCTCCATAAGTACAGTGCACTTAGTCGTATTTCCTTTACAAACTTACTCTGGATCCCCCTCTATGCTAGGACTTGATCTATCACTTTAGACGTTTCATGGATACCATGTTCTCCTCTGGAATTTCTCGCGGGGCTGGAGGGCGATCTTTCGGCGTTGTAGGCACTGGGACGTAAGGTCTGACGGTCAAGGCTTTGTCATCTTGGTCCTGGGCCTCTATTCGCTCTGTAAGGTTTCGCCTCCAGTTACCCTCCACGACTTCATCCGGATAACCGGACGTAGTCCATGGATCGACTCCATCCTTTTCTCCTGGTGTGAAATCTGCCGAAGCTCGATAGTCGATTCTATGATCCTTTTATTTGGCTTCTCGCGGGACCCGGCGCAAATGTTTTAGACTCCATATACTCCCGCGCAAACTTTGAATTAAGGTCTGAGACCCCCGTACATTTCACGTGCAAACTCTTATCCTTCTAGAAAGTGCAGACTTATAGATCTCCCTGAAGTGTGCGTTTAATCCCTTTTACAGCATAGCGTAACAGCTTCTGATGTATACTGCCCTCTTTTGCTATTGACCTTGAAGGCGGTATCGGACTGCTTTGGTTACAATAGGTTTCTTTTTCATCCAATACTAAGTGATAACATCGAATACATTTCCGAATTCTAAAGTATTGGCCCTGAACTTCTATTTTAAGATATCTGTTTACTCTATTCTAGACTTAATTAATTAAGACTAGATTAATTCCTCTGGGTCTCTATAGATGGGCTTTTGGTATTTACTTACGTAGATAAATTCTAAGATATTTCTGATTTCTAGGGCATTTTCCCTTGAACTACGTATTCATACTTCTATTTACACAGTATCATGCTAATATTTCTGGGCTAATTTATATGGGCTGTTAGTATTATTTACATATAAAATTTACAAGTTTACCTTTTGTGAATTTTGGATGTGACTCCTGTAAAAGTCGATGCATAAAAGTTTGGAAAAATTATGATGCTGCATCGAATTTTACACAGTGCCTACATACTGGTGACCATGGTGGCTGCTAGTGGCATCACTTGGATTTTGTACCAATTTAACTTGTCTGTAGTCGATGGTCCAACTGTAGTCATCATTTTGACATTTTTCTGCAAGTTGTCTTCGAAGATGGCGTCCTTGTTCCCTTGTGCAAATGATAAATCTGGTCGAGCACGTATGCGTGACTGGGGGACATTGTTGTTCGCTGATATTAGTTTTGATGTGTTTGTCGGCATGTCGCAAGTCACTTTTGAGAGGTGTGGAAAGTTCGTTCCGTCCTTGCTTTTGTTTATGGGTCCGAAACGATGGCACCTGATGATATTTTTAGGATCGATGTCGCATTCTTCAGCTAGTTTGATGATGTCTTCTTTTAGTGCTTTTCCGTTTTCTTTCGGAAAGTTCAAAAGGATGCGTTGATTTTTTTGTGTTTTTGGCCTCCATCGACTCGTGCACCGTTGGTGCGATTATTTCACAGAGTTCATTCACAGGGAAGGGTGAACTTGCGTTGCGCCGCTGATTGTCAGCTGATTCGAACTTGGTTTCTAGTGCGCGTATTTTGAAGGAAAGAGTTTGGTTAATAACACTGATGTGTTGTTCGAGGCTTTCTATTCGTTTGCCTAAGTTCAGGAGCTGTTTTACAGACGGGAGGCACAGCGAACAGAAATAGGGCTGGTTAAGGTCAATATATATCTTCTGCGTCGATTCGTCCATTTTTGCCCAAGAAGCATATAACCAGTGGCAGCAGAACTCTCACATTATTCCCTTTTTTTTTTTTTTTATCGCTGATATCGATTTTGCAGATGCAGCACTTTATGAGTTTGCCATCAATCGACGGCGCTACGATGGCAAGACAGGGTGCTTGTTCGTCGTTGGCTTTTATTGCCGCCATCTTTGCTTCGTACTGTAGGCATAGCGGGCGCTTGCACATGGCCAATTTTTACATCGAAATATAACTCGTTTAATGCACTAAAAGTACTTACAGCTTGTGCTGAGGTTATCTGCTTCTTGGTACCCCCTGTTAAGATTTCCTTTTGGCGTTTAATTTGAATGGAAAACTCTTGCAGTAGCGATAAAATGCTGGAGCACTAGTTTATAGTAACTTACTCCCAAACGCCACCTCAGACGCCTACTCCCTATAATGGAATAAAAAACGTTAGCATATTATGAAACCCAAACTGTCCTTTCATTTTTCAATTTTTCATAATAAAATAAACTTTCAACATTAACTGGTTCCTGTTATAGTTATGTGTAATGCGATATTGTTAAACAAATAAACAGACAAAACAAATGACTATTTGCTTAAGAAGCCACATAATTATTTAGTTAGGAAAATACAGGAAAATCTCGCTTAACACGAATTCGATATGCGCGATAATCGGTTAGCGCGATTGAGTGAAATGATACTATTTCCCGCTTTACGCGAATGATTAATCAATTAACGAGATTTTTTTGCGGTATGCGAAAGTTTAAGTTACTCGAAATTTTTTTTGTTGTCAAACTGCAGCGAGCGGAAAAGCTGGAAGTCATTAAGAGACATGAAAGTGGCGCTAGTAATACAATGATTGTGCGATACCAGGAATTCAGCGAGTCTACAGTTTGGACTATGTTAAATAAGAGTAAAAAATACAAAGAACAAGGAAAAATTGGTACTGCTTCTTTAAGCATGCAGATCATCCGAAATAGAAGCCATTTAATGATCGAGATGGAGCATCTTCTATCGCTCTGGATTAAGGATTATAACCAAAAAAGAATACCTCTTAGTGCGGGCAATATTCAGGCAAAAAGCTCTCAATATTTTTACCTCATTGAAAGAGACTAAATTTCAAGAGCAATGTGAAAGCTTTACTATGAGTTTAGGATGGTTTGACCGTTTAAAAAATCGAGCAGACTGCATAACGTAAGAATAACTAAGGAATCTGCTAGTGCTGATAAAGATTCTGAAGCCAAATTTCCTGAAGAATTGCAAAGGATATTCAGGAGGGAGATTATGACGATCGGCAAATATTCAATGTCGACGAAATTGGTCTCTTTTGGAAGCGTATGCCAACAAAAACTTTCCTAGCTAAAACTAAAGCATCTCAACCAGGATACTAAGTATCTAAAGATCGTTAGATACTTAGTATCCTGGTTACGCTTTTATTAGGAGGCAATGCAGAAGGCGACTTTAATCTCAAGCAGTGCCGCGTCGTGGGTAGGAGGCGACCTTGTGCAAAACCTTTTTCAGCGCCCCCATAAAATAAGTTTCCATGAAAAACTTTTGTGAAAAATTTTACTTTGTTAAAAGTACAAAACAATTTATACGCGTACATAAAAACAAATTTTATTTAATAGTAGTAGAACATTGTATTCACTGAAATTCATTAATAAGGAATTTTTAATAATAAAAATTTCAAAAATGTTTATTCCTTATATATATATATATATATATATATATATATATATATATATATATATATATATATATATATATATATATATATATATATATATATATAAACAAAAATTACTTTTATGTTAAAGATACCAAGCAATTTTATAAGCTAGGTTTTTTAATCCTTTTTCCCAAGTAAGCAAACAGACAAGTAAGTCAAGTTTGCGGCTGCACGTAGTAGCTTGGCTTACTTGTCTGTTTGCTTACTTGGGAAAAAGGATTAAAAAACCTAGCTTATAAAATTGCTTTGTATCTTTAATATAATATATACCCATAATATAATATAAAAAGAAATATTACATAACAAAGATAATTTGGAGATATGCTTTTAACTATATAACAATTGGTATAAATATAGATTTATTTTACATATTTATCCGTCTTGCTTTAGCCGCGACAAAATTTTTAATAATATCTTTAATGTCGAATGAATCTATAATATTATTTTCAATTGATATAATTGATAAATCCGTTAGACGCTCTCCAGACATTGTTGACCGCAAATAATTTTTTATTAGTTTCAGTTTTGAAAAACTTCTTTCCCCTAATGCTACGGATATTGGTAATGCTAAATAAATTACGCATCACAATCGCAGTATTCGGAAACGTATCGGTTAATTTATTTTCATATATATAATTTAAAACATCCTGAGGAGCCGACTCTTTTTTAATATTGGAAATTTTTTAATATTATAATTAATTAACATTGCAAAGTTTTTAATTCCCCAAATAAATATAAAATCAATATCTTGATTGTCGCTCAGTTTTAAGTGCAAATCTTTACAATGTTTCATTAAAGCTTCATCGCTCCAATCTTTTAATTTGCTAATGTCTCTTTATAACTTTAAAGTCCTCGCTATGTTGTTTTAAGAGTATGAATCTTTCCGTGACTGAAGTTATTGTCGTGTCTAAAATCGCGAAGAAAAAATTTATTTTAAAATTTTATTTAGGATCATGCGTTGTCTCATCTGATGCTTCGTAACCAAACATTTCTGTTTTTGTTCTTTTGCGAATGTCTGGAAAAATAGGATCAATATTAAGATCGTTTGCTACTTCTTTTACAGTTCTAATAATATTTTCAAAATATTGGGCTATTCGACGAGTATTTAATTCTTGTATAACATAATCAAGATTTTCTGTAATTTTTCCTATATCAAATGTCGGATTCTGCATTATTTTGCTTGCAACATTTACGAGACTTAAGATTTCGTACCAAACATGAACAGAGCAAATAAATTTAATCGAATAAATCTATAAAATTAAGTTGTCTGCCTGAACTCTAGAACCGATATCTTTAATTTCATCTTCCGTAATATCAAAAAGGGCTTGGTAAATTTCCTTGATATTATTTTTAAGTGGCTTTATTGCTTCTACTCTACTTTCCCACCTAGTAGCAGAAAGTGGTTTCAAATTTAAAACACGAATATGTTTTTTTAATATAGCCCAACGCTTCACAGATATTGAAAAATAATTATATAATTCCTATATTATCCCCAAAAAATGTACAGTTTCACAGGATATCTTAGCTGTTTAATGAGTTCATCAAATTTAATGAATGAGCAACACGGAATAAAAAAAAAGCCTTTGAATTTATTTCAAGGATTTTTTCTGCAGTCTATTATGTTTTCCTCGCATATTTGAACCGTTATCATAAGCTTGGTCGCGTAAATCCGAAATGTTAATATTCAATAATTTTAAATATTTTTTTATAAATTGAAATAGTCCTTGCCCAGTGATATCTTCTACAGATTGAAAACCCAAAAAATGTTCATGAATTTCTGCTATATTTGTATATTTATTTTGATTAACAAATCTAATAACAATAGATAATTGTTCTGTGTGGCTTATATCCGGAGTAGTGTCAAGAATTAATGAATAATATTTCGCCTCTTTAACCATTTCTAAAAATTTTTGTTTTATAGCTTCAGAAATTATATGGATGATTTCATTTTGTATTTTATCACCTAAATAATGAGCTATGTTCCTTTTTTGTGATGTTTGGATGCAATGCAACTGTTCTGCCATTATCGAATCAAATTTAGCGACAGTTTGCCGTTATCATTTTCAAAACGTTTTTGTGAAGCTATACACTGTCTTGATAAATATTGTATTATGTACATTAACCGTTCTATAACAGATTGCCAATATTTTTTCTCAGTTTCGTATAATCTTTGTTGTGTGCAATCAATAATGTATTTCTTAATCAACGACAATTTAAGTTCGCTGTATTTTGAACAGTTTTTAATGTGCGCGGAACCTGTCTCGTGTATTTTTAGTATATGACTCAAGTGTTGCCTGATTTTCAAACTTAGGAAAAATATAATAGATGTAGAAAGTACTTGCAAGAGTTGCCTCAGTCTTGCACTATGTGCAGGCGCAAACTTGACATACTTGTCTGTTTGCTTACTTGGGAAAAAGGATTAAAACCTAGTTTATAAAATTGCTTGTCATCTTTAATATATAATAGATGTACTTACTTTACGTGAATAATAATCCAAATTCACAAAAAATTTACTAAGCAACAATAAATATATCTTATAAAACAAAAAACAACTGTACTGTTGCCTTTTGTTTGTGAATTTGTGCGTTACACTGTTACTGTAACGCACAAAATGAAATGATGCAAAAATACCGAAAAAGTATCAAGAAAGGGCCAATTGCAGTATGTGTAAACAAACTTAGATGATCTAAGTTTGTTTGCACATACTTAATAAACTAATTACACATATTAATTAATAAATTAATATGTGTAATTAATATTAATAAATTAATTACACATACATAAATTAATAAACATAGCTCATAAATAACCTATGTTTATTAATTTAATTCGAGCCACGTCAGCCTGACGCGCCGATAGTCTACCCCGCATATATACGGGATTTTTAGCTATGGTCCCTCAGCTGATTAATATGTTTATAATTTATAAAATATTATCTTTAAAATTTTATTTGTCTATCAAAAATACAAAAATAAGTACACAATTAAAACAAAGTCAAAAATTGTCCAAAGTCACTTAAACACAGAATACACAATACACTCAATATGTTTCACATTCAAAATTGAAATGACGCTGAAAAAAATGTAAGTGCATATTTGGATACACGCTATTTCGTCTATCCAAATTCGAAGCGGAATTTAAAAAACGAACATCGTAATATACACCCTATGTTTCAGATTAAATAATTTTTGATAGATCAGTGTTTCTGAAACTTCGGATATCCATGTACCCCTTCTTTAATTTTCATTATTACCAAGTACCTTTTCAGAATCCCCTTATCAAAATAATAATAATAATAATAAATAAATAAATAAATAAAAATATATTTCATTGTAAATGTCTGCTTTATTTGAATTTAGATGTACATTTAAACAAAAAAAAAGATTTATTTTTAATAGAACAAAATTTATAAAGATACTATACATTTTTACTTAATATAAATAATTTATCATCGATGAGAGGAGTGAAATTGCTTATTTCTATATCTGCTATATTGCTCTCTTTTGTGCGTTTTATAAATCCAGTCTTTACTCAATGATCCATATTTAAAAATTTGAAAGCTAAACAAATTATAACGTATATACCGTATTTACTCAACTATAACTCGCACTTTTTTCCCAAAATTAAAGCTAAAAAATCGTGCTGCGAGATATATGCGAGGATTTTCGGAAATTAAAGTCTTCAGAAAAAAAAAATGAAAATGGGTATGACTTACCAAGAAGCTTCTATTCTCCATCACTTCTTGTCCTGGAGAGCGGTTTCCTTGTGTGCAACCAAAAATTACCAGTAATGTTTGGTTGCCCACAAGGATTTGCACACAAATTGAATGAAATGCTAATTCTCTTAAACCGATTTCCATAATATCTGAAATGCATTCAATATATATTTCTTAGTTTTAACACGTTCATGACGGGGTAGTGTCAAGCAAAACCATATGTTGCACCTGCAACATGTGGTTGCTTGCATGTATATAACAGTTTCTGTTGGAGGAAAGATTGATTCATTAGTTAGTGTTTATATTCCCAGTTGTCTGTAATTGCACTATTTGTTGAGAAATATATTACACAGTCTGCAAATGTCTGTGAACCTTATCCAGTGGGACGATAATACTGATTGGTTTTTGTGTTTCTGCAGTATAATGGCTGTTGGGGATGGCATATTGTTTACTGCAGGGAGCGAGTTATCGCTACAATGTGAAATTCGAGGCGATAGACTCGTACATATATATATATATATATATGTATATATAGACTATAAAAGTTTATGAAATTCACATCGTATGATACTTTATGGGTTGTTTCCTTAAGTATCTAATAAGCGGGTTCTAAAATGTTTAGTTTTAGTATGTATGACTGTAATTTTTCTTTTATTAATAAAATATAATAAGCACATATTTAACTGTCAATAGGAACTGGCACCTTTTTTATTTGGTAAATTAAACGCTGTATTTTTGTAAAATATCTTGTTGCCGTAATACGGCTGAACGAGCGCCCTTATTAAGCAGTGCCGTGAGGCAGGCTGCCTGTGTGCTACACCCTGCTAATGGTACTGGGCAAAGCACAGCGTAAGAATGAATTTACGGTCTGTCTCAAACTAACAATTTCCACAAAAAATATAATAAACAATCGATAATATTTATAAAATTTTCGCTGAGTCGATGCTTACTCTGTGAAATAAAATCCGTGGTAATATTGATAACGTTTCACTTCAAATAAATCATAAAAAACTGGTGATCTATCAAATTAAAAATATTGTTAGATTATTAAGAATTCCTAATAATTTGACTGATTTAATATTTCATTTTATTGCATTAACTATAATTTGTAATTGTGTAATTTATATAGTACGATATAATTCAAGAATAAGAAAATTTATATATTTTTTTTATTATTTCCCGTGGTGAAATGGCACCCATATCTTCAAGCGCCCTTGTGCGGTGCACAATTGCACAACCGCACAGCGTGGCCCTGATCTGAAACCTATGTTAGTTCATCGTGCCCAAAATCCAAGATCTAACATTATTTAGAAACCAGCATAATTGAAAAAGAACTTGGATTTAATGAACTGGATAATGAAGATGTGAGAAACTTGCTCGATTTCCATTCAGAACAGTTAAGCAAGAATGGTCTCCTTCATCTAGATTATAGAAGAACAACGTCATATGAAGAGGAAGATAAGGAGTGCGAACAAAAAGAGGATGTTACGACTAAGGATCTAACTGCAAACAAATTTGAGCTAGTTTTCGATCATATCATGCATGCTAAGGAAGTTTTGTTTGATGCTGATCCTGATATGGAACGAAGCTTCGAAGTCCGCCGAAATCTTGATAAAGAGATTGCCAGTTATCGCAAATTGCATGACAAAATTTTTTCATCTTGTCTTGTCATTCAAACATCTTTACTTAATTTTTTTTTGTAAAAAAATTAGCTCATTCAAATGTTTAGACATTAAATAAAAATTTAAGCAATTGATTTTTATTAACTTTGATGATTTTATCCTTCAAATGTAGCTTATACTGTAATTTTTTCCAAATTTATGCTAACTGACGAATGAATTATAATCATTCCTATTCTTCATTGTATTTTCTAACGCGATTTCGCTTAGTGCCCATTAATTGATGGATTAATCAATCGCGTTAAGAGAGGTTTTCCTGTACTTTGAATTAATAAAAACGCATCGATAATTGCAGTGATTTGCTGTATTATCAACACGATGTTTATATACAGTTATATTTATATACGCAGTTTGTTAATTAGCATCTTAATCAGATCATACCTATACAATGATTAGATCTTTCTAGTAACAATTGTGTACTCTTCTTTTTCTTTATTTCAGATGTTGAATAACGGACAAAGAAGAATGATCCATCATATTTTTTGCTGAACTCTTTTGGGAGAACTTTGTAGCAATCTTCTATGATTTCGTTTCACAATTAAGAAATCGAACTGTGCGAAACCATAAGATACAGTAGCGAACAAATTAATCCGAACATCACATTTTAAAGAAAATTTTTAATTTCTCAAGAATATAAGTAAAAACTTAAATTCCAACTTTATCTAATAATTTATGTGTGTTCCTCTGTTCCTGATAAGTTCATTAATTCGCTTAGGCATGGATTCTGTCAACGTAGAACACATTTTCCTTATTTCTGCATCTCGACACCATATTTTATAATGGATTATATTAAGTTATCATTTGTATCAGAATTTCATTTGCCAAGTCTCTTTTTCATTATGTTCCAAAAATTTTCTGTTGGGGTAATATCAGTTGAGTTATCTGGGTACTGAGGCAATTGTATGTTGGGATGTTTGAGGAACTTTTTCACTTTTTTCTAAGTATAGTATAGAGGGAGATTCTGTTGGAAGATGAGTTCTTTGCCTTTCTGGATCTGTGGGACCACTCTTTTCTTTAATATTTTTATACATTGGTAATTTTTCATCATACTCTCAACAGGCACAAGTGATCCTGGACCGACATGTGTAACACAATCCCAGAAATCTTTTTAGCTGGGTGTTTAGGTGCTTGTTGAAAGCGTGCGGGAGAAGTCTTCTCAGCCGTTGATTTGCGAATATAGAGTACTCGTTCTTTTATTTACAAAGAAATACTCAACCCCCCCCCCCCCCGAGATTAAATCTTGAGTACTCGGCCCTCCTCCAAGATTAAATCCTGAGTGCGCCACTGGTCAACACTATCGGCAAGATTTTTTTTCTAATTTGGTACATGTGTCATAAGCATCCACATGAAATTGCAAGTCATTCTATAAAGTAGTTTGTTTTATACAGCTGTCTGAAACAAAAGTGTTGTCTGTATCCTTCGGAATGGATAAAATTGAGTATCGTGCGGTTATAAAATTCTTTGTAAAGAATTTTATATTCTTATTATCATTGTGGCTGTCGCTCGTCGAAATGCTATTATTCCATTTTATCTGCCTTTAATGTAATTATCCGCTTGTTTTCGGCTCCGCCAGCACCAAAATTTCCCCTATCGGCGACTTTTGATACTAAATTTTTTTTTGCGGAAATCATCTCCCTTCAAAAGTCTCAGTATAAAATGTGGTCTCATTTCGTTTATTGGTTTTAGCTACAGATGCCTCCAAAGAGGGAAAGTTATTTTATGGCCACCCTGTACTTGCTTCTCAATTGCCATTTACATGGTGTGCGCATGCTCGCTGATTGACAGCTGACAGAGTGTGCTCAGTATCTGGGTAACGAGGAAACAAGAAAGAGCTAATGGAAGTTTAAGAACGCAGACCAGAGAAATTTTGTTTAGGAAGTTTTTAAGTTTTATCTGACAGTTGCTAGAATATTATTAGAAGATTCCGAAAAAGAATCGTGGAACTGCGAGTAGTCTTTAAATTGAAAGAGTTGAGATTGTCAACAAGTAATTAGTAAAAAGAAGATGTCGCATTCGACGTTCTAATTGAATGTTGGAGGAAACGCTGAATAGAAAATTTCACCTTCTGTCTTAAGGACACCGGTTTACTATGGAAAAGCACTTGGGGAAATTTGAAACTATAAAGTGATTTAACACGAAGAGCTCTGCTTCGATCGGTTGTTTGTGAAGTAGTAAAATAAACGTTTTTTCTCTGCTACAAAAATGAGTAATTTTTGCGTCAAGGTAGAACTGCAAGAGGTAAGAAATATTTATACTTCAATGAGACAAGAGGAATAATATTGTATACTATATAAGGAAGAAAAAAATGATCCTACGGAAAAGAAGAAGAAAATTTAATATTTTCGGAAAAGGACCTGAGAAAGAAACTGACTATGAAAATTTTGTTATTGTGAAAAGCAAGGTGATTAAGTATATGTTATACCATCCAGTACCCTGGGCAAGGTTGAAACTCAACGTTGGCTAATCCTTCAGCTACCGGAACAATCACGAGAACTATAAATCAGCCTTCGTCAAGGCTAGCTTTTAAGATGACTTCAATAAATATTGAAGGATTGTCATCCGAAAAGGAAGTTTTATTAGCAGACATGTGTGATACTCACAAATGTGATGTTTTAGTTATCCAGGAGACATATCGAGGGGTAAACAGCAGTAGACCAAAAATTCATGGCATGAAATTAGTAGCTGAGAGACCACACGAGCAATACGGTAGTGTTATATTTGCTAAACCAGACTTGGATATCAAATCTTTACATATGACATCCCATAATAATATAGAGATATTAACCATCGAGATCAAGGCCTGCACAATCACATCGGTATATCGTCATCAAAGAACCTGCCAACTTTGACGCCCAGAAGGTTAAAATAATACTCGGAGACTTTAATTGTCAGAGTTTAACATGGGGCTACAAAATGGCTGACAGGAATGGTGCTGAGCTGGAAAATTGGGCTGAGAAAGAAGGACTGAAGCTGATCCACGATCCCAAGTTAAGACCATCATTCAATAGTGGAAGGTGGAGAAGAAGCTATAAACCAGATAACATCTTTATCAGTGAACAAGTAGCCGTGCAAGCGACGAAGATAGTAGAAGAGCTGATACCAAGAACTCAGCACAGACCTGTTACTTGTGAAGTCAGAGCCGTTATCAATCCAGAGAGTGTACCTTTTAAGCGACGGTTTAATTTTAAAAAAGCAAGATGGGACGGATTTGCGAAGAAACTCGATCAGACAGTAAACACTCTTGAAGCGGATCCAAGTAACTATGAAGAGTTCGTGAATACCATCAAAATAGTATCTCGGCGGCACATACCACGAGGGTGGAGCAGAACTCAATATATCTCTGGGCTTAATGAAGACCAGACGGAACAACTAAAAGAATATAAAATCAGATATGACAATAACAATATGGTAATATGCAATTTATACTATTGTATATAGAAGAATTGGAAGGGGACAATCGTTCGATGCTGTTGGCACACTCTCCCTCGATGAGTCTTTGGACTCCCCTGGAGGTGTCTAATAATAATAATAATAATAATAATAATAATAATAATAATAATAATAATAATAATATAGAAGAAATATATCACACCTGCAATGATTTAACCTTCACATCTTGTCTGGTCTGGTTCCTACTAATGAAACCTTAATAAAGATCGAAACAGCTCTGAGAATATACGCAACTTACAAACACAATACAACTCCCTTCCCCCCCCCACTCCTTTAATTTTATTTTTTTTAAGGCAACTGATATGAAATCAAAGAAAGTTAGTTATTTTCTTACCAAATGGATATTTTAAAGCAACTAGAACCATGTATTCATGCTTTTATTATTTTTTTCTCTAAGGGCATATATAATTAACGAATATAGTCTAATCCATGATTGATTTAGATGGAATTCTTAGCTTTGAACCAATGATTTGAAAGAAGATATGAAACTGTTAACATTTTTATTTTATGAAATAATTATTAATCCTTTGTAGTCGAAATACCTTGAGTGAGCTCATGGTCCGAAAATGAGAAATGCATTCGAGCATGCACTACATGGAGGGCAGACTCGAACTACCTAGCATGCAGATTTGTTTTACATTCAGTTCCAACGATATTGAACAAGCAATTTTAAGAGTGGTGAAATTTCAATCATGAAAAAAAAAAAATACTTTGGTTGGTAGTTCATAGTGAAACAAAAGCAGATAGTTATTTTTTTATTTTGCTATTTATTTATTTATTTTAATTTATATCTGCACAAAAATCTGTTCTACACTAAAGAATGAACGGAATTCAGAGATTGGAAGCATTTTCTTCTCTCAAACATTTTGTACCGTGGGTGACCAAAGGATTTTTTCCCCTCTTTTTATCAATTTTTTATTTTATTTTATTTTATTTTATTTTATTATGTTGAGCCCGTACACGACAGGTTGATAGATCAACCTATAATACATTAGTACCACGTATGTGTTGCGAAAGAAGATACTTGTTCACATTAGATTTGAATGACTGTAGATTGTTTTCCCTAGGGAACACATCAAGGGGAAGACTGTTCCATAGTATAGCGGTTGCAGGGATTAAGGAGGAGGAGAAGAAACTTGTTCTGTGGGTTTCAAGGTGCACTGTGTAGGGATGTTGAGCAGCAGCTGCACGTGTTCCAATGAGCTTAGTACTAAGTGGGAGAATTATTGATGCTATTCGGATGAACATTTTCCATGGAAATGTATGTAGAAGATGCATTGTGCAGAGACCGATCGACTGTGCGGGAGTGAGTTGATAAGAGATATATCATTAATAAGTTTGATTGCTCTCCTCTGTAGGAGTCAAGCAATTTGAGGGAGCTTTTGGGGGTTCCATCCCAATATATGGGAGCAGTATTCGATTGTTGGGCAGATTTGTGATTTGTATAAAGTTAATAGCTGTTCAGGGGTGAAGTAACGTCTTAAGCGAAGAGAAATACTAGTTTTTTAGAAGATGAGGACGCAATGGTTTTTATGTGTTTATGCCAGGAGAGGCTTGATGTCAGGGTAATTCCAAGAAGAGAAATCTCAGATTGTCTGGAAATTTGGGTATTGTCAAAAATAATAGTGGGAGAAAATGATTCTTTTTTTATGAGAAATGAGACAGTACCGAGTTTTATTTATATTGAAATTGACTAGGTTATCTGAACCCCATTGGAGGATGACTTGGAGGTCTGAATTAAGGGCAGTGGTGGTTGAAGATCTGTAGGTTGAGGTGAGTTGTGTGGAGTAAGGTAAAAGAAAGGGAGGAGTGCAATGTACTGTCATCTGCAAATGTGTTATTGGGTTGGAGGTAAGCTTCAGTAGGTCATTGATATATATATATATATATATATATATATAGAAAGGAAGAGGGTTGGTGAGAGGACAGAACCTTGAGGAACCCCAGCATTAGTTGAATGGTGAGAGGATAAGGAGCCATCCACCACCACACATAGTGAACGTCCAGACAGAAAGCTGGGAATTCAATTACATAGGTCTTGAGATAGAGCAGATGGCAGCTTGCCATCAAGTCCCACTGCTTGAGGTTCGCCAAACTTCTCCATGGCATTTGACCAAAGATGGGTGACATATGTGAGCAGATTTCCTGTTGATCGGCAGCGACGGAATTTAGACAGGTAGCTTCGAGGTATTGTAAGAGTTGGGAATTGATTTTTTCCATTACTTTAGACAGGACTGAGGTGAGCGTGATGGGCGGTAGTTGGCCGGCAGTGACTTGTCGCCCTTTTTGGGAATGAGCTGAATATAAGCCAATTTCCAGACTGTAGGATAGATATTAGTGGAGTAAGACAGTATATATAAGCGACATATGACAGGAGACAGTTCTGGTGCACAAATCTTCAGGACAACTGGAGAAATGCCATCAGGGCCAGGAGACTTTTTTGTGTCTAATTTAGACAGTGTTTTGCTGATCTCTTTCTGGCAAAAGGATTTGGTGGGCGTTTTATGTTGGGCATCTGGAATGGTTGGGGGACATTTGCCATTGTCGACTGTGCGTGCATTGGAGGCAAAGTGTGAGGCCAGGAGATGATCCTTTTCTGTGGGAGAGTTGATGCAATGAAAATCCCAGTCCGAAAATATTAAATGGAAAATTCCAAAAATGAACAATTCATAAGTTTAAAATTTATGGTCGGGTGGACGGAGCGCTACTTCGTTTGTCCGAGCTGGGCCAGAGGAGATCACTGGTATCATGTATTGGCGACCACTGCAGTAATGGGTCGTAAACAACGCGCAGTGTGTATGTATTCTCAAATCGTCTACTCAAACAGGCCCCATTCCCAACGATTAGATCTTGATTGCTCGGGCAAGATTAAATTCCGAGTGCGTCACTTGTCTGGCCACCCCCTATGATTAATGACGATCGGTATAGTAATGATTACGCAATGCCGAACGAGATTTCACAGGTCTTCAATTTAAATAGATTGGCAATGATATCACACAAGGCTAACAATGGTACGAAGGGATGAAGGAATCCATGTGCATGAATGAAAATATCAGGAATATCGGTGAGGAATTTTTAGCATTTGTAAGCTCAACGTGGCCCCTAATATATGATATGAGTCCTGTGGGCTTCTTCTTGTCTGGTTGGATTTATAGGAGAGTGGTTGATTATTTTTTGGGTTATTATTGGATTATATCTCTTTAATAAGGCTGTTTCTTTGACAATTTCCAGTTGCTGTTTTAGAGATTCTTCTGAAGAACAAATCTTATGCTCTGGATACTAAAGATTTTATGATGTCATTTTTGAGAGGAAGGTGATCTGATATATTGAGGATAAAATGACCTGAAAATTTTGTTTTTAAATAGAGAGAAGTGGAAATGGATCCATCATGCTTACTTTGGATATATACATCAAGAAATGAAATACCGTTTGAGGATTTTTGTTCTAGTATGAACTTGATATGAGGATGTAAGGTGTAGAGTTTTTGCAGAAATGCGTACAGTTCTGGTTCAGTGTGGTTCCAAACTGTAAAAACATCATCAACATACCGCAGCCACATTGCTGGTTTTGAGTCGAAAAATTTTTTTCTTTCAGGTGTTCAAGAAAAAACGTGGCTTCATTGGGTAATAAGGGTGAGCCCATTGCTGTTCCTTCCTCTTGTTTATATATCTTTTCTTTCCATTTGAAGCAGCCTGATATGATTGTAAATGTAAATAGTTCCACTATGTGTGATGGAAATTTTTCGGTTAGAATTTCTATAGTCTCTTTGTGAGTGATATTAGTGAAGGGGGGAGAGAATGTCATCTCCCAGTTTAATGTCTTTTATTCTTGTAGGACATTCTATGGAAGTTTTTATACAGGAAGCTTTCTGGCCAGTGAGAGAGGGCAGAGAAGTATCTAAGTGGATAGTTACTTTTATGTAATTTTGGTGAACCATATATTCTGGCAGGTCTTACACGGTATGTTTTGAGTCTTTTGAAGATTTCTAGATCTATAGATGGTGTTTCATTCAATAAGTTGAGTTTTTTTAGTTTAATTTTGGTAGGATCATTATTAAGCTTAGAGAATGTACAGGGAAACCTTGCTTAACGCGACTAATTAATCCATCAATTCATGGGTGATAAGCGAAATCACATTAAGCGAATACAATACACAACAGGAATAATTATAATTCATCCATCAGTTAGCGTACATTTTGGGGAAAAACTAGAGTGTAAACTATATTAGAGGATAAAATCATCAAAGTTAATAAAAATCAATTGTTTAAATCTTTATTTAATGCCTAAGCATTTGATCGAACTATTTTTTTACAAAAAAATAAGTAAAGATGTTTGAATTGTGCTCGAAGTTTTCATCTTGTCATGCAATTTGCGATAGCTGTCAATTGATTTATCAATCAAGATTTCGGTGGACTTCGTAGCTTCGTTCCATATCAGGATTAGCGTCAAACATAATTTCCTTAGCATGCTCAATGTGATTAAAAACTAGCTCAAGTTCTTTTGCAGTTAGCTTCTAAGTTGTAACATTCTCTTCTTCTTCGCACTCCCTATATTCTTCATATGCATGCCGTTCTTCTAGTTGAAAGAGATCATTATTGCTTAACCTTTCTGAATGGGAATCGAGCAAGTTTCTCTCATCTTCATTATCCAATTCATTAAATCCAAGTTCTTTTCCAATTGTGGTGATTTCTTCAATAATGTAATTAGATTTTGGATTTTGCGCATGAGAAACTAACATAGGCTTGGGTTTAAAGCCTATGAATTGTCAATCAAAATCAACTAAACGCCTTTTATTCCATAATAGGGAGTAGGCGAGGCCTTTATACCCTATCTAGCTTTTGGAGACTGAGTGGGCAGTTCAATCTCCACCGGTCAGTGAGAGAGCTGGCCCATGTCTATCACTAATTATAGCAGCCACCGATGAAGAGGCTGTCAAACAAGTGCTGCCATCTCTTGGTACCTAACCCTAACAAGGTATGTCACTGTCTGAAATAATGTGGGTACTACAGTCGTTTTCTTGAGTTTACGGGACGAAAAACCCGAGTTTCCGGGAGGAAAAACCCGCTTGCCTGTGCCAGAGATCGACTAACTCGGGAACTGGTCGAAGATAGACTTAGAATAAGTTCCTCTAGTCAGCGACTAGACTAGAACCTAGGTCTAACTTCAAGCAGCCAAGCGCAGAGGACGCAAGCGCCACTTCCACTGAGCTACACAGGCTTCCTATGAATTGTCTCCTAATAAAAGTGTAAAAATAAAAATAAAAGACGATCCTTGGATACTTTTTATCCTCGTTGAGATGCTTCAGTTTTAGCTCTTCGGTAAAGAATTAAAATAATATACAATATCTTGTTACGTAATTCACCGAGAGAAATATAAAGAGAGGACGTCTTTCGATAAAAGAGCAATATTAACTTGAAGAAACTCGTTTCTTATATATTTCGGTGATATTCTTGCCAAAGTAATACAAATGCATTATATGGGAATGGAAATAGCATCAACGCAAAGTACACAACGTGACAGTTACCAGCACTGAATTGATAGCGGTTATCATTTGTACAAATTTTTAGACTATTCGAATGATTCTGTAATAGTTGAAAATTAAAACGTTTTGCAAAACTGACCAAAAGACCAGGTGCGATTCTACAATTATCCAGGAGTATATTACATTCCTTGCTCCTGTGGTCTCGCCTACATTGGACAACCTTCAGGGAGTTTGGAGATCAGACAGAGAGAGAGCACGTTGGTGGTGATGTAAACCACAACAAAAGTATTTCTTCCGGCTTAGCACATCATTTCTGTACGTCTAACTAAACAATCGAGCGGCAAAATAGTTCCATGCCATATTTAGACGACGATTATGGACATTTTTTATTCAAGGAAGCCGCAGTAGTGTTAAAAACTGGTGGAAACCTCAACAGAAACCAGGGTACTATTCTTAACAGTTCATGGAAAAACCTCATCCTCTCTCTAAATCCATCTGAACTACAGCTAGCCAGTAATCACATTATGCGTTTACAACAAACACACATGCATGATAATGATTAAAAACAATATAAGTCCACTCAGTCTCTGTCACGCAAACGTGCAACCTTAGCTACTAGAGTGTTTACAACATTTTTAATGTTCCTTTGAATTTGCATTTATTAGTATTTTTTATACTTTTCCATCAACGCCTTGATAAAGCTAAAGAGTTTGCTAGCGAAACTGGTAGGCAAACTGTTAAAATATTTGAATATAGTCAGTATTAAACAAGAAGTTTTTTATGGATATATTATTGTCTGAAATAATATTGGTTCAACAGTCGATTTTCTTGAGTAGCCAGGACCAAAAAACCCCAGTTTCCTGGGGGAAAAAACCCATTTGTCCGGGCTAGAGATCGACTAACTAGGGATCAGGTTGAAGATACCATTAGAAAAAGTTCCTTCAGTGGGCGATTTGAATTTAAGTCTACTTTCGGGCAGCCTAGAGCAGAGATTGCAAGTCATTTCCACTTCGTTATACAGCCCTTGATGTTTACATATACTTCCAGATTAAGCTTGAGTGCATTATTAACCTCTGCTATATTCTCTAGGATGATCCTAATTACCAAAAAGGAGAAACAATACATCTAAATAAATGCGACATGAAACATATCATTGTTAACGGTGTTTTTCACAAAGAGCGTTCCCTTCTACGTGAAAAGTATACGTTTTGGTAAATCCTGAACTGTTACAAGTTAAATGACTTGTATTGAAATATGCTACATCACCTTCCATCTTTCTTCATGTTAGGACAGTAATTCCTCATCCAATAAATCTTATTTTGATAATGACAGAGCTCTTAATCCTATTTTAATTAACTCAATAAAAACATGAATGTCTTTCCAACTTCTTGGTCAAAAAATATATTTTTTTACTAGAAAAGAAAGTATATATTTGTTTTAATCCTTTACCTTAGCCTAAGCAACGTTTGCACATCTTCACTTTCATCAGCTGAAGAAAGAGTACGTTCAACTATAACTGTATATTATAAAAAAAATCAACTAATCGTCTTATAGGGAGTAGGCAAGACCTTTATACCCTTTATACCTTGGGAGGGCTATCTGATTGGCTGACAGATAGCCCTCCCAAGTTTATCACTGGCACCGATGAAGTGACAGGCAAACAAATGCTGCCATTTCTTTGTAGCACATTCTAACGGAATATGTTATTGTCTGAAGTAATGTGGGTTCTACTGTCAATTATTTTGAGTTTGCGGGACGTAAAAACCCGAGTTTCTGGAAGGAAACTCCACTTGCCTGTGTCAGAGATCGACTATACTTGAACATAAGTCTACCTTCGGGAGTCCTATAACTGCAGATGGAAGCACCACTTCCACTGAGCTACACAGGCCTTATATTATAATAAGACTGCAGAATTATTTTCTGCTATAAAAATCTGCTAACGTTTTCTAAGTAGCGGAGTCTCATAGCGCTATTAACTTTTGGAGACTGAGTGGTCAGTTTCTACTAGAAGATAATCAGGGATAGCTAATTCAAGACCATCGCCACTTTTAAACAACTGATGAAGAGACAGACAGGTCACCGCCATCTCTTGGTCCCAACATAATACATTATTTGTAATATATTATGTAGAAAAGTCTTTAAAAACCATTCTAATAAAAATAATCATTTGAGCGATGTCAACTGGATCAGTAGATTCGTCCAACTGAAGTGAAAAGGCCTGACAATCCTTAATATCCTGCATTAGTTGCTCTTTTAGATCCCTATTTATTTCTTCTACTCGTTTTGCAAACTGTATTTCGTTGATTGCAGCAACTATTCTGATTTATTTTATCATTTTTATCAAAATGATAATGACACATTTTCCGATGTCCAACAACAAATGTGCCGGAAAAAAAATACTCATTCCTTAAAATGTCATTTAAATAGGTACATAAAACAAAAAAATAAAATGAAAAATAAGGTTGGTCGATTGGTGGAGCCTCTGCTACTAATGGATCAGTTAAGTAAGTTTGAGCGCGGTTAGTAGTTGGAAGGGGCCCAATCGTTCGATGCTGTTGGCACCCTCGATGAGTCTTTGGACTCCCTGGAGGTGTCAAATAATAATAACATAGTTCAGAGTTACACAAGTTATATAATATTACATGCAGTTTACTATTTTTTTTTTCAAAGTTTGAGAAAGTGTGATTATACAACAGTATTTTGACATATGCAATTAATATATTACATTTCCTGTTTCTCACAAACATACAATGAAAACTCATTATTTACATATTTTTTTAATAATTAGAATAGTTTTCTACATTATTTTTTTCATGTTACATAGTAATATTGTATTAATGATATTATCACATAATAATCAGTATCTTCATTATTGTTTTATATACTTTACTGACTGTTTTGTTACATTTCTGCATTTGATTATAAGGATTACGTATAGATGAGTGAGGCAAGTTAATCCCACCTACTTCGAAGCTTGGGTTTAGCTTTTATGAAGAGAGTGGGATTTAGCCTTCACTCTTTATGTTGTTGTTACTGTTAATGCATGGGATGTAGGCATTGGATGCTGCTGATTTGTGATGTGTATATTAGTGTAATGGTATATTAACTTTGTTGGTATATTTTCCAGAGTTCTTTTTTTAATATTCTGTAGTTATCTATGTGTTTTAAATTTCTTGGTAGGCTGTTCAGTTGCGTTGGTATCTGATGTGATCTCACAAAAGAACCGTATGAGTTGGGTGTAGGAATGAAGAGAGTTGTTGTAGGTCGTGTTATACGATATGTGTCCCTGTTGTTTCGATAGGTGATGTTGAAGTAATTCCTTGTTAATATCATGTAGTGTTTTAGATTTTTAATACTCAGGATTCTGTGTCGCCATGAGTTGGTCAGATATTGGTTGTTGCGTGTAAATCACTGTCGACACAATTTTCCTGTATAATGTTTCTAATTTTGTTAAGTGGCTGTTTGATGTGTTTGCATAGACTGTTATACCGTATCTGAGTAGGGATTCGCAGATACCGTAATATAAGAGTTTTTTTATGTTGGATGGAATAATGTCTTTTACTTGGAAGAGTTTTCCTGCGATGATCCAGAGTTTGGTATGTAGGTATTCTATATGTTTTGTCCATTTAAGGTGGAAAGGGTGGAAAGATTTTGTCCCAAAGTTAACAGAAATTAAATAGAATATAAACAAATAGAACTTCTCGCACGGTTCCCGAGTTAGTCGATCTCTGGCACGGGCAAGCAGGTTTTTCCTCCCGGAAACTCGGGTTTTTCGTCCTGTAAACTCAAGAAAATCGACCGTAGAACCCACATTATTTCAGACATTAAATATATTGTGTTAGGGTTAGAGACCACGAGATGGCGGCACATTTGAGCCGTCTCTCTTCACTGCGTACCGCTTAATTAGTGATAGCCTTGGGCCATCTGTCTCTGATTGGGTACCAGTGGAGATTGAATTGCTCACTCAGTCTCCAAAAGTTAGATAGGGCTAAATGGCCTCGCCTACTCCCGTATATACGGGAATAAAAAGGCGTTAGCTGATTTTTTTTTTTTATTTGATCTATATAGACACCAAGGTATTTTGCATGTGTTATAGGTTTGATTTCGGGACAATGGCAGGTATTTTTGTTGTTAATGCAGCGGTATGTGTGACAGTGTATCGATAGTGGTGCGGGGGGGGGGGGAGCCGCATGATTCTTGGGTTGTGTATTATCAGCATCTGTGTCTTGTGCCGTTGATTAGAATTGCTTTTGTAGGAATTGTAGGATTAATACCTAGATATGATAGTACTGAGTTAAGGAGGGCGATGATAGCAAATGATTTCACCCGCAGGCAGTGTAGAAGATATGGATGTGAGTTTTTAGATGTATGGGGTGTGTTTGATGGCAGAAAATATTTGTTTGATTGAATGATGGCCTGAACTTGAATTCATTTGTCATTAGAAACGTGAAGAAATTACTTCTTGTTGAGACCCAATGCAGAGAGTCAGAGAAACTAGATCATCAAGGGAGGAATGGGAAAAATTTGTGTGAAAGTTCAGCTATGGTACAGAAATGTGACAAAGATATGAATACCTTTGAATATGGTTATGTATGAGATGAAGGAGTGGAAAAATATGCTTTGGGTTCGAACCTTTTAAGCATGTCTGGGGAGGGAATAGAGAAAATTCTAGTCCAAAACCAAATACATTGAATACGATGTGGCTCAAGATTGTTGGCATTAGTGAAACCTGGCTATCAGAATCAGATATGGTAAGTGGGATCGAGTGTAAAGGATATACTATTTTTAGGAATGACAGAAGAGATTGGAGAAGAAGAGGAGTGCTATCAGATGATATCAGATGACTTAAGATTGTCCCATGTAGTGATGAATTTGAGTCTATCTGGTGTGAAGTGGAGGTTATCAGAATGAAATATATGGTGCGGTGTTGCTACAGACCTGGCGGCTCAGCTGTAGGGGGATGAAGAAATGCATCGCCAATTTAGTCTAATGGATACCGAGCGAATGATCATTATGGGTGAATTTAATTTTCCCAACATTGATAGAGTAGAAGAGAAATCTCATGATAAGAAAGAACAGGAATTTATTGAATTGTTGCGAGACAGCTTTCTCAAGCAGCATGTGAAAGAAGGAACTCGAGGTCAAAGAGTGTTGGATTTGCTCATAGCGTCAGAAGGGATTTCTGTCAAGAATATGGCTATTTTACCACCAATTTGTGACAGCGACCATGTCGTTCTTTCTTGGGACGTATCTACTTGTATTGAAGCTCCGATTAAAACAGGCTACATGCTAAACTACAAAGCTGGAAATTATGACCAACTTAGAAGAATACTATCTTTGGTTGCATGGGAATCTTTGAAAATGTGCTTGAATGAGGCGGTATCTCAATGTATCCCTAGTGTTCAAATAATAAATAGGTTGGAAGTGAAATGGATGTGAAGTCTTATTAAGCTAGAGATCCACAAGAAGAAGAAGAAGAAGAAGAATGATGTGGAAAGAATATCGTGAGAATAAGAGTGAGAGGAATTATGAAATATATAAAGCTCAGACTAGAAAAGTAACGAGTATTGTGAGAAAACCTAAAACTAAGTATGAAAAGAAATTGGCCATGCAAATTAAAGGCAATCCAAAAGAATTTCTATCGTTATGCTGCAAGAAAAAGAAAGAATGAATGTGGAAGAATAACTTTATGAATGCAAATGGCACACGAGTGTCGGAAGCTAAGAAGATTGTTCACTTAATGAGTGCTCACTTTGCTAAGATATATCAACCAGGTGTATATAGCATGGTGCACAGTGCTGCTGCGGCTATGTTGGATGAAGAGTTAGAGGTTCATAAAAATGTGGTTGAGGAGCTCTTGCATAACCTGGATAAGAATTTGTCAACAGGGACAGATTGAATATCAGCCCGTATGCTAAAGGAATATACAGCTGAGTTGGCTAGGCCTGCCTTTCACACATTTGTATAGCTTGAGACTCAGCTCAGGAATGATTGATAGTTCCATTGCACAAGGGTGGTGCAAAAACCGATGTGTCATAGTGTCTGTATCTCTGGTGTCGTAGTGAAGATTTTAGAGAACTCGCATACAGAAATGGGTAGACAAGCATTCTCTACTCTGCAGGGAACAGTATGGGTTTACTAAAGGAAGGTCATGTTTCAACAATTTGCTCATATTTTATAACAATGTTACGGCCGAGTTGGATAAAGGGAATGGATACACTATGATAATGTTGGATTTTTCTAAGGCTTTTGATAGGATACCACACGATAGGCTGTTGCATAAACTGGAGAATATGGGTTTGGAATATAATCTATTAACTTGGATCAGGAGATGTTTGACAGCCAGATATCAAAAAGTGGTATACACTGGGAGTGAAACTGTCAGATTTAAGGTAACCACTGGTGTACCTCAGGGTTCAGCCTTGGATCATTATTGTTCAATCTATACATTAATAACATCAAGCAGGGTCTATCATCAGATTTGCAATTGTTGCTGATGATGCGATGATAGGCAGGGCAATCAGGAATGCTACTGATATTCAGCAATTACAAAATGATTTGAATTGACTGGAAATCTGGGCAAACGAAAATAGCTGTCAGTTTAATGTTAGTAAGTGTAAAGTTATGCACTCTGACATGTTTAGAGTTCCAGCAGCATATTATATTAGCGGGTTATGCTACAAGAAACTGAGGAGACAAGGGATCTTGGCGTATTGGTGGATAGATATTTGAAGTTCAAAGGTCACATAGCAAAAATTGCAAATGCAACTCAGAGGGTAATTGCAATATTGAAGCGAACCTTGACATGTAAGGATAAGGAAGTAATGTTGCCTCTTTATAAGGCTTTGATAAGACCACACCTGGTCTTATCAAAGCCTTATAAAGAGGTACAGATTTGGTCTCCTGGGTTCCAAGGGGATAAAGATGATATGGGAAGGGTGCAAAGAAGAGTTACAAAGATTATATCCGGGTTATGGGATTTAGATTAGGAGGACAGATTATGTGGATTGCAGACCTGGTTAACAGGAGAAAGAGGGGGCGATACGATAGAGGTGTATACTTTTGACTGGGTGTTATAGCATTTCAGATGATGAAATGTTTCGTTATATGGAAGGCGGGGTGAGCACACGGGGGGGAATCCATGAAAGTTAAGGTTGTTCTCAGTCAAGAAAGGGGTAAGAGCTAGGTTTTTCTCCCAGAGAGCAGTGAGTGAATGGAATAATTTGCCCTTAGGGATAGTGAGTGCATCTAATGTAAATGAATTTAAGAGAAGTTATGATAGCTGGGTTAGGTAATTTACAGCCTTCCTCGATGAGTTCTTGACTTCCTGGAGGTCTCAGATAATAATAATAATTATTATTCATCCAATTAAATCACGCCTTCAAAAACAATATCATACAAATCAAAAAACGATAATCTAGCAACGATAAACAAAAACTTACCAACACAAAGTGAACAGCAAACTATGTATTTTCCACTTGTAACAAAACAGGAAATGATGGCAGCACTCTTACAGCTAAAACCAAATGTGACTCAGGAATAGAAAAAATAATATACATAGACCTTTTAACACAATTTGAACAAATATATCCAATACTTTGGAGACTCCTGAACATAATATTCGACACTGGCATTATTCCCCAACTAAAAACTGCAACAATTACGCCAATTTACAAACATGGCAAAAGCAATGATACATTGAACTACAGACCAATAGCTAACCTACCTGTCATTTCAAAAATTCTAGAAAAAATAACACACACCAGAGTACAGACCTATTTACAAAAGTACAACATTATCTCACAAAACCAATACGCAACATATACATTAACGATGTTCATAAGCTGGCCACACGAAGTCAAATATTTTAATATGCAGATGACACCGCTCTACTAGCAGTTCACACAGACATTAGCATGGCTCTCGCCAAAGCACAGCAAGACCTAAATGAAATCACAACATACTTCCACCAAAACTCAATTGTAATCAACCGCCAAGACACAGATGTTAATAATATATAATCCGAAAATCACGCATCCCACACCACTATCGCTACACTGTCACACATACCACTGCATTAACAACAAAAATGCATGCCAATGTCTCGAAATCAAATAACATATGCAAAGTACCTTGGCCTTTACATAAATTGCCACCTTAAATGGACAAAACATATAAATTACCTACATACTAAGCTCTGCATTATCGCAGCAAAACTCTTCCAAGTAAAAGACATGATTCCATCTAACATAAAAAAAAAAAACTCCTATACCATGGTATCTGTGAATTTCTACTCAGGTATGGTCTACGCAAACACATTAAACAGCCACCAAGCAAAATTGGAAATATTACATAGGAAAATCGTGTCAACAGTGATATGGAGACCTTATATACAACAACCAAGATCCGAACCGCTTACGGACACACATAATCCTAAGCATTAAAAATATGAAACACTCTATAATGTTACTAAGAATTTACTTCAACAACACCTATCGTAACAACAGAGACACATATCGCATAACACGACCCACAGCAACTCTTTACATCCCTAGACCCTTCAACAACTCATACGGTCCTTTTGTGAGATCGCATCTGATACCCACACTACCCAACAACCTACCAAGAAATTTAAAACGCATAGACAACTACAGAACACTAAAACACGAACTCTGGAAACAATACCAACACAGTTAATATAGCATTAACACTTATATACACATGACAAATCACCAGAATCCAACACCTACATTCCATCCATATACAGTACCAAACAACATAAATAGTGAAGACTAATACTACTCTCTTCATGAAAGCTAACTCTAGCTTCAAAGTGGGGGGGGGGGGTTTATACTGCCTCATTCAACTAATCCTCATAATCATAGACTGCAAATTATTGTAATGTATATGTCGATACCGTGTATAATACATGATAATACTGATACTGATATTTCCAATGGGAGTAGGTGGAGCTAGAGGTGTGAACCCATTTGGAAATGGCGTTTATGTCCATAGTGCTAGTCCGTTAAAAGAATGACATTCCAGAGTTAGTCGATCTCTAGCACTGAATGAAGGTTTTTTCTCAGAAACTAAGGAATTTCATCCTGTTTTAAATTCGTGATAGTTTTAGATCAGTTATTTCTGATTGGCAAGTTGTGGAGATTAAACTACACCCTCAGTCCAAAAGTTAGACAGGGCTAAAATGGCCTCCTGTATTCCATATAGAGAGTGCAGGAGGCCATTTTATAGGAACCCTACCTAACTTTTGAGGGAGAAAATGTTGGTAGAGCTCTTTTAGCCCTAACTAACTTTTTTGCAAGATTGGTGACCTTTGTGTTTGATAGCTGAGCACAGTGATGTACATCACGGAAATGATAATGGCAGACTTCTGCCACACCATGGTCTGAAACCCTAACAAATATATACATTAATGTTTGAAGTAGTATAAGTTCTACAGTCGAGATTTTTTAAAATAGTAATCATTATTATTTCCGTGCAATTAAATAACTTGATTGCGGAAATGCGAAGCTTGATGTAAGTTAATATAATATCAAGGTTATACTGATCATCCTTTGCCAGTTTTGCTAGAGCTATAGCTCAGCCAGTATCGACAATGTCCTTTAGTCGGAAAGATCTGGAATCGAATCCCGTCTAGGTCACGAAGAATCTTTATCAGGAATTTTCATCTGAGGATGAGTTATGCAGCCTCATAAGGGGGAAGAAGATTTTTGCAATACATGCAATTAAAAAATGATACACTAGCCTCATAGCCTGAAGTGCTTCGGCCGTAAATTCGAAAACAACGAACCCGTCAGTTTTGCCAATTCGTAGAACATCAAGATTCCAGAGCACTAGGTGCGTAAATAAGTCCACAGTTGCATTTTTACAGCTTCAAGCGACCCCTATCAAGGCTTGAGGTGTTCAGCGTGTATTTTATCGTTTCCGGACTGTAAATCTCAAGTGTGGTATATAGGTTGTGTGGGTAATCGTGTTTCAGTTTTCATTTAGTATATTAGTATTTTAAAATGGCGATGCGCGTTCTAGTTGGATGTAAAAGAGTGATTGATTATGCCGTCAAAGTAAGAATAATTACATTGACATTAATTCTTCAGTATAAACCTCTTAAAAACTTTTTTTTCCATTCGTGAATCTCATTTTTAGGCATTGCATCTTTTGCTAATTATTTTCAGGAGCAGAGAGGATTTCTCTAACAAAAACCATTCTCTTTAAAAAATTCATTTCGCAAGGGTGAGTTTGTTATGGATAATTGGCTTTAATATGTTGTGCATTACAAACTAATATACTGCGAATTTTAAGTTGAAGGAACAGTTGTAGCCGGGAATGACCAGTGTTCGTAGTTACGACACAGTCGGAGGGATAAGAAGCGCACGGTATTTCTGAATTACATACTTCGTATCACATATTTTCATAATTACATACTAAATTTATGATTAGTATGTAATTATGATGCTATATTATACTATGTAATTATAATTACATAGCATAATTACATACTTTGGCTTAAGATTTTCTTGCATCAGTTCCTTCATTTGCTGCCTCTATCACTCTCCTAACTCCGACTTTAGGACTGTTTATTTCTGAAAAGTCAATCATTTACAGACTAATTACCCTAACAATGAGATAATCATTCTTGGCAATTTCATAAATGTGACTGGCTGCCCTTCTCCAACTTCACATACCAAGATTATTATTCGTGACGCCTCCAAGGAGTCCGTAGACTCATCGCGGGAGCTTAACTGTTTGCTGTCAGTAATGATTTAACCCAAATCAATTCACCAGAATTCTGGATAATTTTCATTATTCTCTGAACAACCTTGGCCTTTTTTTATTTTTTTAAATCCATCTCTAGGTATACTATTGATGTTAACTCATCATCAAATTCCTGTACTCGGGAGTGTACAGGATCTTATGATAGTACTGCATGAAAAGTTACATAATTACTAACTTCTTATCAACAATTTTCTTCCAGATTAGCCTGTTATCTGTCGACATTCCAGTATTACCAGATTCTTTATTTCTGTAAGTCACTTTTTTATGGTACGATCCACCTATATCTTGGTCTTCCTCTGTTTTTTTTTTTCCTGCCATTCTGGCAAAGAATGCTTGTTTTGCTAATCCTTCCTCTCCCATTTTAAGTGATCATACCACCTGAGATTAGCTCTGCTAACACATTCTTGAATGCTAACAATGGCAAATTAGCATTCAAAAATGCTAACTTGCCATATAACAAATACTTCAGTATCACAGTTTATATCCTAGGCCACGGACTGGTGTCCATAGAAGCTCCTCACCTAATTAGGACTCAAGTCTTTCTTCCAAGTTTCAGTTAGTTTTGTACTGCCTTTGTGTGTGCTTATTACAAGTTTCATTTTGAACTCCCTAATGATGTCTCTGTAACTGAGACGAAATATTAGCAGCATTAAATACTTCTTTTAATCATTTCCTAGTGCTGTTTCACTCCATTAAACTTTTATCATGAGTTTACCATCAGTTCAATTCCCTAATCTTTCTCAGGATTCTCATATTTGTGGTCTCCAGTCAAGATCAAGAGTTTTATTTCTAACCCAGCTCTCAGATTCATAACTTAAAATTGATTTGAACACTGTCTTATATACAGCTAGCTTAGTGTTTTGATTAATTTCTTTCTTGTTCCATATACATTAATTCAGCTGACTTCTTGCCATACCAGCATTACTAATTCTGTTGTCTATTTCCATATTTAATTTACCATCTTCACTAAAAAGTGTGCCTAAATAGCTGAAATGTTTTATCTGTTCAATAGGTTCTTCATTCAGGTGCAGTTGATGTTTTCAGTGTAATTGCCTATTTCCGTTGTCTTTGTCTTTTTAATGCTGATTTTCATACCAAACTTAGCAGTTATTCAGTTTGGTCAGGGAATCCAGCAGACTTGTCCTGGATTTATTTAGGAGTATAACAGATTTTTATTTAGGAGAATTACAGATTTTCATGGGAATATGAGGAAGAATGAGACAAAAGAATCGAGAGGTGTGGTGAATGAAAAGGTGTATAAGGTCTGTTTTCCAGGAGGTAGAATGAGCAGGGTGGTTGAAGCATTAGATAAGAGGAGCATGCAAACAAAATAGTTGGTAGTAGCAGTTGTACAAATGATTTGACTGGTAACAAGAAGAATGTAAGGAGGGATGTCATGAGGCTGTTAAGGAAAGTGAAAGATAACAGTGTGGTAGGTAAAGTAGTCATCATGTTGTCCAGGTATGATAATGATGAGTTGAAAAATCAAGTGAAGATTTTGAATGGTACGCTAGCAGAGTTGTGTCAGGAGAAAGAGTTCATTTTGTGAATGTGGGATGAGTTTGAGGGGTGCATAGAGCTATATAAAAAAGATGGACTACATTTGAATGGATTTGGTGTGATTCAGTTGTAGAAACTGATGTTGCAAGAGAAAATGACTGAAATGAATGTAAAAACTTGAGGAAGCAAGGGGTGTTGGAAGAGCAGGGGAGTAAGGTAGGCAAGTTTGTGAACAGATATGGGAGTGGCATGAGTGGAAAGAAAGAACACAGAGTGGATAGAGAAACGGTGGGGTCAGGGTGGATAGGGGAGAGTATAGAGACGGCATGTCTGAGAAGTGGGGTTAATGGGACTTGTTATAGAAACAGAAATGAGCTAGTGTGTATGTTTACAAATTCTAGAAGTATTTGAAACAAGCGGAATGAAAATTGTAGTGTTGATAGAGTTCATTCACCCAAAAAGTGTTGGTGTAAGTGAGACATGGTTGAATGAGTATGACATTCTGATGGAGTAGAGATGGAGGGGATATGTAGTCTTTTGCAAAGAAAGGCAAAGCAAAAAGGGAGAAGGAGTGTCATTAATGATAGTAGAGGAGATGCTAGGAGCAAATACTGATGGTGTTTTTGAAGCAGTATGGTGTGAAGTGGACGGGATGAAATGTCTAGACAAATTGGTCTGGCTAATAAGAAAAGTGATCATTATGGGCAATTTCAATCATGGTAATATAGAATGGAATGAAGAGACAGTATCAAGAACCAGAGAGAATGAATTTTTTTGAATTTTTAAGGGATAACTACCTTAAGAAGCACATAACAGAGGCCACATATGGATCAAGAGTGTTGGATTTGATTATCTCATCAGAAGATATTGTCATGTCATACTTGAGTCACATCATACATTTTCACCAACCCAAGTATTTAGTGTCACATCATACTTGAGTTGGTGAAAGTGACCATGAAGTGGTCACTTAGGTAGTGGCTAGCCATAGCAGGACTTTTGTGAGAAAGAGTTATGTGTGAAATATATGGTAGGTGATTATGGCATTTTAAAAAGCTTGCAGCAATATAATGCATTGAGGAACTGCATGGGAAGCAAATCTATGCTGTTTGTTCTCTATTCAGAAATTATCTGGCAGAGGCAATGATGGAGTGTATTCCAAAGGTCAGGAGATTAAATAAGGTAGGTATACAATGGATGACTGAAGAGGTGAAGTGTACAATCTGGAAGAAAAAGGCATTGTGGAGATGGCACAAGATGAGCGGAGATAATCAGTTAAGGAAGGTGATTCACTTAGTAAATGTAGCAAAAGTGTGGTATAAGCAGCAGTTAGCAAATGGAGCTAAAAAAAAATCATAGAGAGTTTTTTTGAAATGTAGCCAGTAGAAAGAAGAATGATTATGGGAGGATGATGGTGGTCAGTGATAATGGGAGAATAATTAACACTGAGGATTATATTGTAGAAGTATTTAATGAGCAGGTCATTAAAGTATTCCATCCTTGTGATTGTAACATAATGGAGAACATGATAGCAGTGGGAATGGGAGAGGAACCAATGATGGTGATTGAGCAGGAGGTATATGAGGAATTGAGAAAACTTGATGTCAACAAAGCTATGGGACATGATGGTATATCACCTCATGTCTTGAGGAAATGTTCTAGGGAGTTAACTTTAATTTATATTTTTAACATGAGTATTAGATTAGCTCAAGGTCCCAAAAGAATGGAAAGATGGTAAAATTATTCTGCTTCATAAAGGAGGTGATAAGACTAAGACTTTGAATTTTAGGCCAGTCTGCTTGTCTGGAGTTGTGGTCAAGATGTTTGAGAAGCTAGTAATGACAAGGATTCAGAACTGGGTGCACAGCAGTAGAATTCTCTTTAATGGACAGCATGGGTTTTAGCAATCAGCTTGCTTACTGTATATGCATACCCCCTTGTCCAAAGTCACTTTGTTGATTAGATTGATTGATTGCCACATGACAAACTGGTAGTTGGAAGAGATGGGATTGGCTAGTAGATTAGTGTGTTGGATTGGAGATTGGCTGTCTGATAGGTATCAACAGGTTGTGTATGGTGGAGTGATATCCCAGAAGAGCAAAGTCACTAGCGGCATGCCTCAGGGGTCAAGGCTATGTAGCTTTGCAAGAGGATCTAAATAGACTCTCTGAATGTGCAAGTGTGTGGGATATCAGTTTAATGTTACAAAGTGTAAAGTTTTAAAATTTGGGAAGCAAAGTTAGGATGCAGAGTATAGGATTGGTGGGGATGTTTTAGAGAAAGTGAAAAAAAAAAGGAGTTGGGATTGTGGTGGATAGAAACGTGCAATTTTGTGGACGATACAGTTAATTATCAGAATGATGCAGACAACACTGACATGTAGAAGTAAGGATGTTTTGATTTTATTATACAAGACTTTGATCAGGCTCAGTGGCAGATTAAACCAGCCTGGAGTCCCTGGAGATAAAATATATGGGGTCTCTTAAAAATTTTCTACATTTGGAGGAGTTGACATTTTTCTTTCAGTCTGGTATACTTATGTGGCAATGTTAAATTTGTCTTTATCTTCTTTTTAAAATAGTAGAAACTGTTCCAATTCTTCATCAAAATGCATAAAATCTCTATCACTCTTATAGATCTTTTAATTTTTCCACATAGTTCGGGACACCTGCTTGATCCACCTCACATCAGGCTGCATATGGATTACTGTGCACAGATTTCGTTGCTGGATTTTCAAAAGGAGGATGAGATGTTGGAGAGGGTCCAGAGACAATCGACTAAGTTGGTATCTAGTTTTTGGAATGAGAAATATGGGGACAAATTGAGAGAATGCATATTACAGAGTCTAGTGGATAGAATTAAAAGGAGCGACATGAACAAGATGTATCAATTGGTAAGGGATAATTATCAGATTAGCATGGATGAAATTTTTCATAGAACGTGTGGAGACGGGGAGAACGAGAGGCCATCCTTAGAAGCTGTATAAGGCTGGTGTGAGCAAGGGAGGTGAGTAGTTGATTTGCATGGAGAGTGGTGGGTAATTGAAATGCATTGCCTGAGAGTGTTGAGTGTATGGACACTGAATGCATTTAATTTGAGGTACGATGAGTTGTGCACGTGAGAGTGGGATCTCTCACGATGAGTCTTTTTACTCTACAGAGTTCTGTTGATAATAATATCATCTGCACAAAGTAAAGAGTTGAGATTAACATCTCCAATTTTGATATCAGGTTTACTATCACTTCATAACATGATCCATATAGATGATAAATAATAGTGGCGATAATGTACATCCTTGTCGCACACTTGAATCAACATCAAACCATCTTCCTGTATCTCCTTCAATTCTAACTGCTGATTTACAACTCAAATAGAGACTATGTATTGCTTGATATAATGTCCATTTACACCATATAATTGGAGTGTTTTGAACTGCTTTTTTCTTGGCAACTTGTCATATGCTTTTTCCAGATCTACAAAACTTAAATACATATCCTTGTTATATTCCAATAATTTCTTGACTATTTGTCTTAATGTTAAAATCTGATCCTGACAACCTTCGTTTGTCCTGAATCCAGTTTGTTCTTCTGCAAGCTCCTCCTCCACCACAATTTTTTTTAGTGTTTCTCAAGAATACTTGCATAATCTTACCAGGAACTTAGTAGAGAAATTCCTATGTAATTTTCACATTCAGCTTTATTCCCTTTTTTATAGATGGGATACTATGAGCACCCTACTCCAATCATCTATAATTCAGCCCTCTGACCAGGACTTCTGAATTATGCAGTGTAGCCACTGTAAAACTTTTATACCTCCATATTTTAGCATTTCTGGTCGAATGTTATCTACTCCAGCTGCCTTCCCATATTTCAGGTTTATGATAAAGTACAGATATGTATATTCCAGAAGGCATTCCTGTTGAGCTTTTTCTATACCGCCATGCTGTCACTGCTTGTTTCATTTAGCAATCTTTCCAAGTAATTACTCCATTATTCAAGAATATTTTTATCCTCAGTTTTCAGGTCCCCTTTATCATCTCTAATTCCTTTTACAGTACTCTTTCCTCCATTTCTGAGCTTTATCAATAGTCTCCAGGATATTTTGCCACCTTCCTGATATTTATTTTCTATGTTCTTACCAAAGTCTTCCCATGAGTTTTGTTTAGCTAATTTTACACAATGCTTTGCTTTCTTATATTTTTCTCTGTATTCCCTAAGAGGCCAAGGCTGACTTACTTTCCAGGAAGTTTTTCTTGACTTTCTCCTTTGCTTCCTGAATCCACCATGGAGTTCTGATTATTCTGTCCTTGCAGATTACTTCACCACATGTCTCTCTGGCTGAATCAAAGTTTTCTTTACGGTTTGCCACCGAACCTCCAAAGTTTTGTTCTTGTTTTCAAACCCTTTTAGTTTTTCTTGAAAAATGTTTGTGTATTTTAGTCTACATTTCATATCTGATAGCTGTTCAACTTTGATTCATTCCAAAACTTTCTTACACATTTTTCTTTTCAATAAGAAGTTCAATTTTATCCTGCTCAACACTAAATGGTGATCACTTCCTATTTCAAATCCTCTGTATACTCGTGTCCTGAACCGGTGGGAAAACATCACTGTCGGCAATAACATGAGACTTTTCTTAATCCTTGCATCTTTTCTCCATGTGAATTTGTGCACATTTTTATGTTGTAATATAGTGTTAGTAATAACTAGTCCATGCCCTGAGCAGAAATCTTTCAGGTACTTACCATTATTATTAACTGTACTCTTTTCTCCAAATGTTCCTAAAACATTCTTACACCCTCTGTCCAAAAAGAAACCGAACGTTTTGAAAATAGAAGAAACTAGTGGTGTCAACTGTTGCATCTTTTTGTTGTCGAAAGCAGCAACCTTCATTAGTGTTGTGTCAACTGTTTATGACATTTGTTTCATTAGAAACCGAATTATGTGCCAAGAGTGACAGTGTGTTTTGACGAACGGTTGGAAAATGAGTTTCAAACGGAGATCTGCGAGTGACTTTTGTGTTAAACTTGGTAAAAGTTTCACCAAAATGCATCAAATGCTTAAAAATGCACACGGTGATGAATGCTTATCCTGTGCTCAAGTTTACGAGTGGTTTAAGCGATTTCAAAGTGGTCATGAGATGCTTGAGGACGACGAAAATCCGGGATGTTCAAAAACTGGACTGAGCGAAGTTAACATCCAAAAAGTGTGTGATTTCATCAAAGAAAACCAAAAATCGTCTGAGATTGATTGAAGATGAATTGGGGATTCCAAAATCAACTGTGCACAACATTTTGACCAAGAGTTTAGGCCTTTGTAAATTGAATTCGCGATTTGTTCCCCACAAGTTGACCGACGACCAAAAAATGTATCGAATTGAACACTGCAAGGACTTCGTTAAAACTGCTCATAAGGACTCAAACTTCCTTGAAATGATTGTTACTGGTGATGAAACAAGGTGTTTTGAGTATGAGCCCGAAACAAAGCACCAGAGTGCTGAGTGGAGACCACCAGAAGAGGGACATCCGGGAAAAAAAAAAAAAAAAAAAAAAGTCGCTTGGAGAAGTCAACAGTAAAGACAATACTGATTTGTTTCTATGATTTCAAGGGCATTATCCACAAAGAATTTGCTCTGCCTGGCCAAATGGTCAATGGTAAGTTTTATCTCAAAGTTTTGAAGCGATTATCCTGATAGCGAGAATTTGTCGCTTTTGCACGATAATGCACTATTTCATCGTTTGAACATTGTGGGACAGTTTTTGAGCAAAAACCAAGTTTGTGTGTTGTATCACTCATCGCATTCACCTGATTTAGCACCCTCTGACTTCTTTCTCTTCCCCCGACTTCATTTGCCGATGAAAGGAAAGCTATACAATACCATTGAAACGTTCAAGCGGACAGTAGCCACGACCCTCAACAGTATCCCAAAAACCAATATAAAAAACTCATTTAACAAATTAATTGACTGTGCCAAATGCTGTATCGAAGCTGAGGGAGAGTATATTGATTGAAATAAATTATTTGAATAATTATAATTGGCCTGTGTTTTATTTTCTATCAAAAGTTCGGTTTATTTTTGGACAGAGGGTGTATATGTCTGGTAATTCATTTCCTCCTCTGCTACTTAGATCTCCAACAAGGACCAACTTTTCCTTTTTTATGGTGTCAGCTGCCTTCTCTAATGCTTCGAAAAATTCCTCCACTTCTTTCTTAGTAGTAGGGCCATAAGCACAAATTCGTCTCATTGTCCAGTTCTCTATTCTGATATTAGCCCACATAACTCTACTTGATATTGCCTGCCATTCAAGAAGATTATCCTCATATTTAGTGTTTAATATTATATCTACTCCTTTTCCCTGATTGATATTTTCTGATTATAACATCTTGTATTTGTTGTTTATAAAGATCTTGCCTATTTTGCTTTATTTGTTTCAGTAACACCTATTATGCTAATCTGATACTTATCTAATTCATCTACTAGTTCCATTTCTTTTCCATTGATGTTCTTATGTTGATGGTGCCAATCTTGATCTTTGCTGATGTTGAATTGGGATTTGTTCTAGCTGAGTTTTTGCTGTTTGCCTTGGTTTCCTGATAAAAACAACGGGAGCCTTGTTTAATTTCATGCCAGCTGAGTGACGCCCCAGCTGGCATGAAATTCCATCATGGAATTTCATGCCCCTGAACTTCATTTTGAGTTGTGATTTAAGACAATAAGAATGCAATTTGGTCAGCTAAATTTCAAATTTCCAGCCCATCATCATTTCTTCAGTATCTAGGTAGATACCCAGTAAGGTGCACCATGAGAAGATGAGGATTGGACATCAGGCCAGATGCCCTGGTCGGTTCTCCACATTTCCCAAAACGCCATGTGAAGGTCTTCTTCTAGTATCCTTAAGCACCTCTTATGTAACTCTCCTCTTTGTAAGTCTTTGTAAATCAAGAAGGACAAAAATTTCCTTTTTGTCCTTCTTGATTGATCATCCCTCTTCCAGTCAATCTCAGCCTCATATCCTATGGCACTACAACAGTGCCAATTGGGATGACCTTTGGGTTTTTATGTTTCATTTCCATGGTGTGATTACTGCTTCCACTTTCCTGATCTTAGCACTTGCTCTTATGTAATAACAAAAATAATTCTCGCCCTGCTCTATTCAAAACCCTTGACCCTTATCCAAGCTCTGGTTCTCTAACAAATATGCAAAAGCAGTCTAAGCCAAAAATTCAGCTTATATCAAATGGCCCAAGTCAAAAACTACAGCCTCTCTCACTCAGCTTACACAATAGCTTTTAACAAGTGAAAAAAAAAAAAAAATTCAACAAATCTGACTGTGTCTGGGACCAAATATATTGATTAAGCTTGCCTCTTGCTCAAATCGCAAGCTATATGCAGACTTCTACCTTTCCATGTTTCCACCTATCTCACATCCTGATGGTGCATGGTAATGTCCTCAAAAGATTAAGCTAGACCTCTTGATATCAATTCTTTTTCCTCCAACTCTTGTTTAGATGACCAAGGCAAATCTCCTCCCACTATTCCATGAACCACAGTATGCCTTGTCTGATCTTCTGTCTCAAGGAGACATCAGAAAAGTATTTAATGGTCCTGATACTATTGACGCTCCTTGCCCTGATGTTAGCCCATCAGTTGTACTAGAAGTTTGTGCTACAGAACTACCATCCATTTTATCTTTTTCTACTAGCTGTCATACTCATCTTTAAACTATCTGGCAGCTTGGAAGTAAGCTTCTGTTCATCCTGTTCTCAAAAAAAAAGATAAAAAGTTAACCATCAAACAATTGCCCTATTGCTCTCCTTGCAGTGCTCTCAAAAATAATGGAAAAGGTTATCAGCCAACTGTTCCTCTTCACCAATTACTTAGTGGTCACTAATGTGAATTCTGCCATTCTCACTCCATAGCACATCTCTTAGCTAACCTTATTGATCTTTGAACACAAGCCATGGAAAAGTTTGGAGGAAGTAGTGGTCACTTTTGATATTTCTGAGGCATTTGAATGAGTCTGACATTATAACCTTCTTACTATGCTATCTTCTTGGTCTTCCTCCTACTCTTTGTAAGTGGATTGCCAGCTGCCAACATCTTTTCTGGTCATTTATTGCAGGTCATGTTGGAATGTTTTTCTCTGCTTTTACAATCAGTGCTGGAGTACTCTAGAGCTCTGTGGTTTCACCTATGTTTTCCTCCTATACATCTGTGATCTCTAATCGTAGTTATAAATTTGATTATGACTAGTTTGCTTGCATTCCTCTTCTCTGTGCTCAGGTGATTTGGGCTTCAAGATTTTCTCTAACCAATGCCTTTAAACACTCATCTTCTTGCCATTCTGAAGTGGGGGGGTGAAGATAACTTGACAAGTTTTAATGCCAAAATCCTGTTGCATTTCCCAGAAGAAAGATCTTGCTTCCTTGTCCTTTGACAATATTTTCTTCATCAACCAGGATAAGTTTTCTCTTCCTGTATTGACTTTCACAGATAAACTATTCTGGCACAATCACATCGATACCTCTTTAGCTTCTAAAAAAAAAAAAAAAAGCTTGGTATTCTTTTTATTTTGTCCTACATATTACTTTTCCTGCTCAACTCCTGACACTTTATGAATCTTAAATCTGACCTATCTTAGAATATTTTTCTCCCATTTAGGTGGTACACTGAAAACTTCTTTCATAATGTTTCATTTCAACTTAATAGATGATCCCTCTCTCTCACTGATTCTCTCTAGTTGCTTCATAGATGCATGTCTTTTCTATAGGTATTTCCATGGGCATCAATCAAATGAACTAGTCATCATTACTATTCCTTCAATTTCCTCTAATCAATGTGAGTAGCTCCAAACTTACTGAACCAAATTCTCATCCTCCTTCATGCTATGTATCTCTCCTCTTTCAGATAATCTTCCCATACTGTTTTCCCTAATGATATTACAGCCTCCACCTCTTCAAGAAACTCTGACAAATTCCTTTCTTCTTTCTTACCACTTGCCCATAGATGGCACTATTGTCATAGGTCTTGAGACCTCTCACATGTGGGACTGATATATATATAATTTCCTAGGCATCATTTCAATTGATTGAACTGCTTATTTATTGCTTGCATAAATTCATTTTGATTGTGAATACCCATATTTCTTTCAATGCCAAGGCAGATAAACGATAACTGTTAGCTGACTTGGTCACAACAAAGGTTCTTCATTTGCTCAAATTTGACTTCAGTATTTGCTTGAATGAATGTATTCAACTTGCTGAACATTTAATCAGAATTCTAATAAATTGTTTCTTTTAGTTCCACAAGGTTAATCAATTTTTTTTTTTTTTTTTTTTTTTTTTTAGTTCTGCCATAGATAAGGAACTTCTGTGTGTTTCAATATGGAATAAGAACTTCAATACTGTAAACAATTCATTCAATTTTCTAAAAGTCACACAAAGTTAAATGGACAAGTAGCAACATAAGTAGGAGTTGGAAAAAAAAAAGTGCAGAGAATATCAAGAAAAAGGTGATCAGCATGCCCATGAGCAATAGAAAGTGCAGGTAAGGCATGTGACCAGTATAATAAAGAGGACTAAATCAGATTATAAGAGGAAATTAGCTAAGCAGACCAAAGGAAATCATAAATAGTTTTTTTACCAGTGGTAGCAAAATGACAGAAGCAAAAAAAAAAAAAAGTTGTGTTACTGAGTGAATACTTTGCAAGGCATATTGTTTCTACTGATGCAACACACTGATATGTGAATTTAGGTAGATGAACTAGAGGTGCTCAACATATTGAGAAATTATCAATATGAATATAGCAGAGGGATCAGATGGTATTTTAGTCCATGTATTATGAAAAAATGTAAGACAATTTATAGTGCCTCTGACCAAACTACTTTACCTAAATCTGGCAAAGTTACAAGGAAGTGGTGGCAAATTATAGACTGGTTAGGATCTCAGGAATTAAAGGTAGAATTCAGGAATGGATGGATAGGAATATGAACTTCATGGTAGGCAGCATGGCTTTGTAAGAGGTAGGTCCTGCCTCAGTAATTTACTTGTTTTATAATAGAATGACAGTTGAATTGGATACTCCTGATACTACTGAACTTTGTGAAAGCATTTAATAGAATACAACCTCATGGAAAACTAGTACATGATGCAGAACAAATGGGAATAAATATGAGAACTGGTGGAATGGGTAAGGAGATGGCTGACAGACACAACAGTAGAATAAAGTGAGTGGAATCCAGGAGAATGAGGGTGACTGGTAGACTGCCTCAAGACTATAGGGCCACTCATTTTTATCTTAAACTGTAATGGTCTTTAGTAATAATTGTTTCACTTAGTGCTTCTACTGGATTTTTTGCTCTTGTGAACCTTAAAATAAAAATAAGTAAAAATAAATGAAACAGTCTTCTTCACCTGGAGTCCCATCTATGGCTAAAAAATTAAAAAAAAAAAAATTATATATAGAACCGGATTTCACCCCTCCCCTTTCTGTATAGTTATCAGAAATAATCTAAATAACCCTCATAATTCTTTTCAATAGAATTATGAGGGTTATTATTTCAAAAGACTTTTCAATTAAGAAATAAATAACCCTCATAATTCTGTCATATCATGTTATAGTAGAGTGTATCTGTATATGATAGTCTTCTGAGCTGTGCAATCTTCATTTTCTCAATCCTCAATCTTCTCTCCCTATAACCAACATTTCAGAGTCCTGATATTACCTTAGTAATTCATCTCTTGACTCTCTTCAGTGTTTCCATATCACTAGGTAACCAAATTTGAGTGCAATGTTCCATGTGTTTCACTCAAACACTTATAGAGTGGCCACATTGTTGGGACACTAGCCCCACCTGTACATTTACTACTATTATAAAATAGGTACAAGATTATTAAAGCAAGACTATTCTTCACAAACTCATGCTAGCTGTCATAGTGAATCTTCTATCTAATCAATCCAGTTCTGTATTATTCCTAAACACTCTTTCTTTAATACTTTAACAACTGCAAATATCCAAGCTGTTCAACAACAGAAACATCTGTCCTATCAGTATTTTGTGCAGTGGCATTATTTTTCTTCATTCTGTTTTTCATTCTTGTAGATAAGCTTATACATTGGTGATACATAGTTAATTTTAAGGAAAGAACAATGTATATTATTATATTAACTAAAAACTTTAATTAATACTTCCAATATTTCAATAATGTTACATTACCATCTTCAGGGAACATAAAAATTAATGAAATGTGCATGCAGGCATTAACACTGAGCAAAAATGGCTGAAGAAAACAACTGAAGTTAGTCCTAGAGTCCTAAAGGGTACCACCTAGTGGGCCAAATTGGGTATTAATCTTGGCTGTTTGGGCTGATGTTCTAAGAATGCAAGCCTCTCATATTTGGGGTAGTCTCATGCATCCAAATTTATTGAGGTTTCGGGAGTTTTTTTAAGGCTGAGACTGATTCTAAGAATAATCTCTCATATTTAAACTTGCTGCGGTGTAGTAAAGAAGCTTTCTTCCAACATATTTTATGGCAGGTGTCCAAGGCATGGTCAGCAAGTCCTGAGTGGCTATAACGATGGAAATAGATATAATTCTTATGTTCAGATATCCTGATATTAGCAGTCCTGCCTGTTTGGCCATAGTAAGACAGTTTACAACTACAAGGGACCTGGTAAACTCCAGGTAAGTCTAGAGGAAGTTGCTAGTCCTTGGCTTGTCTCTGTTTTTTAGAAGAGCTTCCCCATTACAGTACTCATTAAGCAAAGGCACAGCCAACCCTTTTACACATTCATTGAAAATATTTTGTGTTATCCATTTCCACACACTCATTAGCATCTAACTCACTTCACAATTTGAAAGCCTGTGTAGCTCAGTCAGTCAGTATTGACAATGCCATTTGGTTGGAAAGACTTGGGTTTTGAAATCCTATCTAGGATGCAAAAGACTTTTCAATTAAGGATGAGTTAGCTGGTCTCATATGGAGGTGACAGGGTTTATTTCCTCCTGGAAACTTTGATTTTTCATCCTGCAAAACAAGCAAACTGTTCAGAATATTACATGAAATTTACAGACATAACACACTGGCATCATTGCCTTAGTTGCTTTAACCATAAAACAAAAAACAAACCTAATACTTTTTATACACCTCAGATGTTTCACTTCTTGTTGCTCTCTAGCAATTAACTTCTAAGTATTGCATGCCATCTTTCTTTCACATCAATATGATTTAACTGAAAGTGCTCATTAAATAATTCCAATATATAGATTATTGGACATATATATTCACAAGAATAAAGAATAGTAATTTTTATTATTGCAGATATTTTGACCAGGAATTAATGGGCCATCATCAGTGCATCATCATAATTACAAAGTGAAGCTATAACATTGAACATTAATTCTATTTACAGAGCTGAGATATGTGCTAGAATGCCACCATAAGGGTGGTTGCAAAATAAAGTAAGATTACAATTAAATCTAAACTAAAAATGATTTAAAATACAACAGCAACATTTGGATAAATAAAATGATTGACTGACACAGCATTATATATATAAAAAAAAAAAAAAAAAAGGAGGGGAGGGAGTAAACTATAGCATCCTATTTGAGGATGAGACTCAAATCTTGGCAATGGATAGGCAGTCATTCCAATTTAAATTTGGGCAGTTTAGAAGTGCTTCATCCTCCTTAAATAACTGTTCAAACCCAAACTGATACAAGTGTAAAAAAAAGTGAGTATTGGACTAGAAGATATTGTGATCAGTGTCCACTCCATGCTGATCAAGGCCATATCTTTTAGGTTTATTGTTGATATAGATATTCTTGTAATAGTTTTTTGGCCGAACATCCTGTTTGTCCAAAGTGCTGAACCTGGTAAACACCAAGTTCAGTAAGAGTAAATAAAAGCATACACTCAGTCCTGTTTGTGTGATGCCTATGATGTACAAGTGCACCATGTTTGTAATTTTCTTTAAATTACAAAAATAAAAATAAATTTGATTTTTCTTCCAGATTAGAGTTAAACCTGATAAAACAGGTGTTGTAACAGAAGGTGTTAAGCATAGCCTAAATCCTTTTGATGAAATTGCAGTTGAAGAAGCAGTGCGACTTAAAGAGAAAAAATTAGTGAATGAAATAATTGCAGTCTCTTGTGGGCCTGCAGCATGTCAGGTAAGTGCATCTTTTAAGTGTTCATTGTGAAACTTAATAAATCAATAGACAAAAGCAATTATTATATAGGAAGAAATATATATATATATATATATATATATATATATATATATTAGATATTTTGATTTTTATACGAGATATTAACTCAAAGTAATGAGTATTGGAAATCCTCTACAGTGACTTATGAAAAACTCATTCACTTTTTTTACACTTCTATTGATCCTCTTTCTCTATTTGGTATTTAGCTATTATATGTATTTCTCAGTTTCAGTTTGCTCGGAACATGTTACTGAAATTGTTCAAATGCCTACATCATTTATTACTTTGAATTTTGTCAGAGTGAACCTGTTTTGTGAATAAATAGCAGCTACTATGACAATGCAAATCACTCTTCTAATGAAATAACATTTGGCTAGAAACAAAATTTGTAGATGAATTTCTGATAACTCATATCATTTGCTGTATAAAAACATATTTATTTTTATATCATTAACCAGAAATGAAAAAACAAATATTTGCAACAAACTTAAGGGACAGCTATCTTAGGCCACATGTGGGGCGCGCGCACACACACACACACACACACACAAGGGTTGAGGCTTAGAGCTGATCATATCATCAGAGGATGCGATTATGAATGGAGCATCCATCTTCTTCAGTTAGTGAGAGTGACCATGAGGCAATCACTTGGGTTTGTAGAGTCATATGAGAACCTTCTGTGTGGAAGGGACATACTGTATGTGGAACTACACGGACGATAATCATGAAAAGCTTAGGAAATGGCTGAGAGCTATAACATGGAAAGAGAATTTGAATGGGAAGGGGACAGATGCTGCTTGGGCATTGATTATGAACTATTTCACAGCAGCAATGTCTGGGTGTATTTCAAAAAAGCAAAAATGCCAAATAATCTAATAGGTAAAATGAATGGATGAATAAAGGAATTATCATTTGCATGAAGCATACAAGTAGCAGGAGAGGAAGGAGACTTGGTTAATTTCTGCTCATACTGCACTTTTTGCTGTTTTTATTATTAAGCCAAGAAAAATCCTAGTGAGTTCATTTTAATACATGGCAAGTAGAAGAAAGAATGACTATGGAAGGATAATGTTAGTTGATAACAGTAATGGTTTGATCACTGATGTGAAGGATATAGTTGAAGTATTTAATGAGCAGTTTATCACTGTATTTCATCCTCACTGACAGTGGGTGAGCAAGAAGTATGTAAAGAATTAAATAAACATGATGCTAATAAAGCAGCAGGACATAATTTATCCTGCACATCTTGAGGATTGCTCTAGGGTAGTGTTTCTCAAAGTGTGGTATATTTACTCCAGGGGTATACAGAAAGTCTTTAAGGGGATGCGAGGCACTTTTTTTAATTTTGTTTATTTTTTTTTTTTAGCTTAAACCTTTGTGGAAAAATAATGCTCATTTTCTTAAGGAGCACCCTGTGTTTTGAACACACTGGCTTTATCCTGTGATTTAATTTAATGAATAAGAATATTATGACATGGATAATGCATATTCGGACACATACCTTGGGGTAGACCTGGAATACTTATTATTATTCATGACACCTCCAAAGAGTCTGAAGACTCATCGCGGGAGGACACTTACTATACAACTATCTCAACCACTACACTGAACCTCTACTGCCAATCATCCCCATCAATGCCATCTACCGCCCACCACAACTAATATTTTTTGTCTGTAAACTGTTCTGCGTATGTTCTGAAGGGCCGATTTGTCTGTATGCAGGATGAAAAACCCGAATTTCCTGGAGAAAATATCCTACTACCTCCTTAGTACTAAAACCCTACTTAGTGTTCTTATCTTTATAACTTGGAAGGTAAACTGAGATGATACATCAATGATTTTGCTTAGAATTGTAAGACTGAACAACCATAAAAAGAATAAATTACAAGGAAATTAAAAGTGAAGGTTAAAAATACATGCAAGATAAAACTATCAAGGAATAAATGATGTGGTGACATAATAAAACCTCCAAGAAAGAACGAATGAATAAAAATATTACATTATGCGGTATGAACCATTTTGATGTGGTGTTGTGTTCAGAGGTCCGAAGAGCATTGTACTGAGGGATGTGAAAATAGATGAAAAGGTGAAGCCAGTGGCAAAGTTTACTTAAATGGTTACATTGAATTGTTAGTCATTACTACCTTGAGGTAATTTTAATATGGTGGAACTTCCAATTCTGAAATTACATACATGTAATGGATGTTTATAGAAGTGCTGTCACATCTTATGGCTCTGGTTTCTGAAATCTGTAACATGGTTTCATTATTTTGAAGGTCAAGTATGGTAGCTTTTTTCTATTTGAGGGATGTGGTACTGTTTGAATGTGTGGAAAGGCTTATGTGTTCGTCACACATGTTGATTGATAAGAAAATAACTATTTATTTACTTAAATGCTAATATTTCGCTGGTATTATATCCAGCATCTTCAGAGCATACAAACAAAGTTTGTTACAGTAGCGAGACAACCGCAATCTGGTGTAGCAGTGGGATTAGTATGAGCATACTAGTCCCACTGTTGCGGTTGTCTCGCTACTGTAACAAACTTTGTATGCTCTGAAGATGTTGTATTTTAGTGTTTTCAGAAGAACTGGAAGCAACAATTTTATTTTTATTGGGGTTTAAGGCACTCCAATTTTTTGTATGACAAGCTTCAATTAACTCGGTGTAATCATTAATTTAGAATTGGATTTTATCTGAGAATTGTGTTGAGGCATTCAGATCTAGAAAAGTTTTCAGTCTATTTTTTTGTTTGATGAATACATGTCCGTTTTTTTTGTCTGGAATCCAATCTTTGTTTTAAGGCCTGTTTTATGATTGACCTAGATATATGATAGCAATTTTTTTTTATTTTTTAGTTCTAGAAATTGATCTTTTTCCATGTACTATACCATATTTTGGGATAACACTGTAATTTAGACAGTTCTTTAGAAATTGAACGTGTGATCTTTGAGTAAAATAGTTTAAGATAGATTTAGTATATAGTTTTTTAGTAAATTCAATACATATAGTCAATTAGTACACTCTGAGAAATCATGATGTAAACTAAGATTTTTTTTAGTATAAAAATGATGGAACTAATGAAGTGTGTGTGTGTATGTATGTGATGGGAGTTATCAACAGGAAAAGTCAGTGATAAAAAGAGGCCGTTGAATGACAAAGAATCACTTTAGATGCTATATTTCCAAAAATTTTTTCACATAGCACCTCTAATTACAACTCAACACTAAATAGCAATGCTTATTTTGTTAAGGAGTACCCCTGTGTTTTGAATGCACTGGCTTTTTCCTGTGATAGCCGATATGTGAATGATGTCTCATGCATTGGGACCCCTGACATGTATAACTTCCCTACAAATCTCACCTCAATTATGCTACAAAACATTTTCATGACTAACATTCTGGTTCCCAAATTCTAAGCAATGAAAAGAATAGAAATCAAAATAAAAAATCAAATATCGGTAAAATTGAAATCGCTATCAACACGTTCAAACATGTTGAATGGAATTTTAACGGTATAGTTGCGAACACAGATTGATAAGAAAATAACTATTTATTAACTTAAACACTAATATTATATTTCGCTGGTATTATATCCAGCATCTTCAGAGCATACAAAGTTTGTTACAGTAGCGAGACAACCGCAACAGTGGGACTAGTATACTCATACTAATCCCATAAAAACATTTCAAATTCAATTATAAATGTTTTACTTATAGTCCTACATCAGATGAAATCGGCATGTTAAACAAAGGCCTTAATTCTGCAATATCCCCAAGATAAGATTATCATTGAAACTCAGGCCAAACTGGAAATGGACCTAGTAAAGAAGCCATACTTAATAAAATAAACAACATCATTAATAGTAAAATAAATATACACCCTAACTTCACTCCTAATCTATATAGAGCCCTAATATTGTTAAAAAGAATCTGGACATTATGATTACTAAAGCTGATAAAGGTGATGTGGTGGTCATCATAAATAAAGTTAGTTATCACAATAAAATAGAAATCTTGAATGACCAAAATACATACCAAAAAAAAAATGTGACCCTACTCCCAATCTCCTGAAACAGAACAATAATGTTCAATAGAATTATTTTGGTTTTGTGACCACATTTTTATTAAAAAAAGACCTGTTTTTTTTTAAAACTAGACAAGTACTGAAAAACAAAACCGACAAGTTTCGTTACTTGTCAGACTAACATCTTCAGGAGTAAAGATAACTCACAGTTTAAAGCAATTATGAAAAAGAAATTATAAGAAATTATGAAGAAAAAAAAAAGTTCATTTGTTGGTATTATGAACATCAAAAAAGTTCGTTAAAAAAAAATAACAGATCTATACAACCGTTAATATGTGTTAGCTGGAAACAATGCTATTTGATGTCGTGTTCTGTGGTTCACTTTCACTCTGTCCGAGGTCTGAACTGGGTAAATTTTTGATAAACGCTGACCAAACTTGATTTTTGTTGCATTGCGTAGGAATTTTGATCATATTTGCTGCCTCTTTGAATTTTCTTGTGAAACAGTTTTTATCAATGTAGGACATGTTTGTTCTGTCCCAGAGTACATCATGACCAGTAGAAGTTCTGTGAAATGCCAAACCAGACTTATGTTCTCTCTTTTTTTTTTACATCCTTTTGATGTTCGCTCATGCGGATTTCTCCTGATCTCCCCGTCTTGCCTACGTAGCAGATACCACAGGAACAGTGAATATTGTAAACTCCTAGTTTTTTCATTGGGTGATGTGAAGGTTTTGGAGGATGAAGAGATTTTGAATCTTTTCAAGTGTTAGGGAAGTCACTTTTATGTTGTAGAGAAGTTTGGCTAATTTATCTGTGACATTCTTCATATAAGGAAGGGTGGCTGCGTTCTTGAAGTCTTGTTTATTTAAGTTTCTTGTAGGTGCTGTATTGAGAATTTTCTTAATTAATTTAGTTTTGAAACCATTCAATTGTAGGATCTGTGTTAAGTATTGTATTTCTTCATTCCGCTTTTCTTCTGTACTGGGGATGCTGTATGCTTTATCCCTCAAGGTTTTTATGATGCCTATTTTTTTGTTTGGGGTGGTGGTGTGAGGTAGCATGAAGGAATCTTCCTGTGTTTGTCAGCTTTCTATAAATGGAAAATATAATCTGTTTTTTATTTCATTTATTTCTATAAGGATGTCTAGGAAATTAAGTTTTTTAGTTTCTTCTAGTTCCAGAGTAAATTTTAAGTCTGGTTTGCATTCCACACAACTTTTATTAGTCATGATGTACTCGGAACCTGCTTCTAGAAGACCATTCTTCAGACTCGCACACAAAACTAACTCCTAATGATGTTGTAGCTTACATAAAGTTAATAATCTCAGCAAACCTTTTCAAATTAAAAAAAAATATATATATATATTCAATGAAAATAGGCAGAAGCATTGAAAAAATATCAACTGCATTGTGAATGGAGAATCTATAAAACAAGTAAAACATTTCACCTACTTAGGCTCGATGTTTAGCAAAGATGGTAAATTAAATATGGAAATAGACAACAGAATCAATAAAGCTGGTATAGTAGGATGTCAGTGCTGGGTTAGAAATAAAACACTTGACCAAAGACTAGAGACTGCAGATACAAGAGTCCTGAGAAAGATTAGGGGCCTGAACAGATAGCATCAATAGCAATATATTAAAAACGAGGATATTAGAAAAGAACCTTTAGCATCCAGGAATGTGTTAGCAGAGCTAATCTCAGGTGGTATAGTCACTTAAACAGAATGAGAGAGAGATTAACAGAACAACTTTTCTTTGCCAGGTTGGCAGGAAAAATATAGGCGGATTGATATGGTAAAAAGCACCTTGATTGATTTGATTGATCTCATCCATCCCTTTAGGATGGGTAGAGTCCCCTAATGAGGAGTTCATGACGAAATTAATGCAGCTGGTTTGTCACTCCTTGCTGCATCCTCTAAGGGTAGTATTCATGACAGTAATCCGCGTGTGTTCACGGGGCCTGTTTTCCTGCTTGCGAGATGAAAACTCCCAGATAAACTGCCCTGCTGTCCACGCCTAAGACCAGCTAACTTAGCTATGGCTGAGGAAGATCCTTAAACTCTTCATGTTGTCGATGGGAATCAAACCTAGGACACTCCTTCCCCCAGGCATATGGTTGCGAAGGACAAAGCCACTAGGCTAACCACATGGACAAAAAAAAGAAAAAAGTGCCTTAGAAGATAGTAATATAAGATCTGATAATGGTGGAGTCTTGATAGGTAACATATTGATTTGGAGGAAAATTGTAGATAGGAAGTTAGTAGTGATGCAAGTTTTTCATGTAGTACTATCATATCCTGTACACCCCTTGAGGGGTAGATGTCAAGAATTTGATGATATATTCAAACTTTTGGTCTCCTGATGGGCCAAATAATATTAGTGAGTAGTTGGCGAAACTATTTTTGTTGCATCTGGAATCTAGTTACTAAACCCTTCCTTTCCCCCATGGCATTATCTTTTTGGCCTATATGTAGATGATGTCTTTAATAAATTGGAAATCTGATATAGGTTTCCAATGTATAAGTTTGGGAAACACTGCTGTAGGGAACTTGCCTACAGTTCCAACTGCTTGGTTCGAACCATTTGCATTATAAGTTTGAATCTGAATCATTTGAACCATGCAGTCATAGCTTTCTGCTATGACTGCATGACTAAATTTCATTGATCTCATTAAACTTTTTTTTTTTTTTTTCATAATTTTTGTTTCTACTCTATGTATGTTGCTAGGTCGAATGATTAGCATAACCACTTTGAATCTAAAGGCTGCAGGTTCAAATTCTGCTGTGGGCATGGATGTTTGTGATGTCCTTCATTCATTGAAACACACACACGCACACACTCTCTCCCTCCCTCCCTCCCTCCCTCCCTCCCTCCCTCCCTCCCTCCCTCCCTCCCTCCCTCCCTCCCATGGTGGTCTGGGAGAGTGTATATTATCTGGGTTACCATAGGAGAAGTAGATTCAACCTTCTCCCCATTATGGGAAAGGCCTTCTGTCAGCAATGAGGGAGATCAGAGGCTGAAACAATACAATATGTATATTGGATTCAAACTAATGTCTTTAATAATTAAAAAAATGTTTGTTTGTCATTTATTATAACGAAGCAACTGTTAAGCAAATAAATACTTTCATGATTATGCATATTATGAAACTTATAGCTCTTCTCCCATATCGTCTTTGCCCAAGAGGAGGGTATGTCTGTGTTACTAAAATTTTAAAAGGGGTGCCCATATACTGAAAGTTTGGGAAACACTGCTGTAGGGAATTAACATCTTGCAACAGGTAAAGTCTCAAATAATGGAAAATGGGAAAAATTGTTCTAGTGTACAAAGGGGGGGGGATGACTGAGGCAGCAAATTACAGGCCAATTTATGTGCCTCAGCTTTGTGGTTAAGGTGTTACAAAATTAAGGCTAGGATTCAGAACTGAGTTGATAATAGCATTACTCTCTATAATGGTCAGCATAATAAGTTTGTTAAGGGGCAGTTATGTTTTAGCAATCTCCTTATGCACTACAGCCAGACGACAAATTCACTGGATAAGGGCAATGCATGTATAGTGGTATGCTTAGAATTTTCAAAGGGCATTGATAGATTATTGCCACCTGACAAGCTGGTAACTAATTTGAGGCAGATGAGATTGGATAAGAGACTAGGTTAGATAGGTGATTAGTTGTCAAGTAGCTGTCAGCAGGTCTTATATGGGGAAGAGGGGTATCCTAAAAGAGGCATGATCAGACTCCTGCAGTGAAGCTCAAATAAAAAATAATTTCTGTAGAATATCTTTTTTTTTTATAAAAAATCTTTAAATATCCTATCTATCTGCGTTTTAAATTCTGATTAAATACAGAAGACAACTATATGGCCATTCTAAACTTATATAATATGTGTTAAAAAAAAAAAAAAAAAAAGATTATCTCTCAATCTCTGTTTTGGGACCAATATTGTCTAATTTGTATGTTATTGGGACAGGCTTAACTGGAGATATGCAGCTGTTTGCTGATGATGATGCAATGTTTGAAAGAACTATGAGCAGCAGAGTAGATGTTGTGGCCTTGCAGGAGGATCTCAATAGACTTTGTGAGCAAGCAAATGGAGATATCAATTTAATATTGCAGTGAGTCTTGAAATTTCATTGGGATGCAGAATATACAGTTAATGGGAAATTTTTGAAAGAGGTGGAAGAGATAAGAGAGCTGGACAGAATTGAAGTTTAGGAATCACATTGCTAAAATTGTGTTGTACCCTCACCTTACTCTATATCTAACCTTTTAGTTATAGTCAGTCATGGAGAGTAAGATAATATTTATATATAATTTTTGTTTAATGGTTGGCTACAATATTTGATTCCTACATGTGATGGTGCATTGACTTCAAAGATCAACATGTTGTGCATTTCAAAGAATGAAGCTCAAATATAAAAGAATTTTCTGTAGAATAACATTTCTTAAAAAAGTGATCTCTAAATATCTTATCTGCTTCTTAAATTCTGATTAAATACGAAAGACAACTATATGTCCATTGTAAACTTATGTGTTCAAAAAAAAAATAAAGATCATCTCTCATTCTCATAGTTAAATTCAATTCTGAGGGAACAGCATTAAGTATCACACAGAAACTTGTATAGCATTCAGCTAAAAGTTCTGTCATTTCTCTTGACTACGTGGGAACTTTCTGTCTTCCTTTATTTCATTGTTTTTACTCGTGCATTCAAAATTCTTTAGAATACAATAAAAGTTAAAGAGCTCACTTGACTAATATATTTCTGTGTGTGTATGTGTGTTTGTTTATTTTTTTCTATGAAGCAAATTTTGTTAAACACATCTTTCTTTCATTTTGCTCAAGTAGGCATGAAGAATAATTGCTGCTCTGACAATAAAGATACATTTAATTGAACAGTTCCAAAGGTATATCCTATAAAAAGAACTTTACTGTAGATATTTCATCTTGCTTCATGAAACATATACTACTTGCTTTTCATTAAGCACATAACATTCTCACTAATTAATTTCACAATTCCTCCTTTTAGAGTAGATAAAGATGCATATAAAAACTTTTCCTAGATATGGCATATAAAAACTTTTCCTAGATCACAGAACTTAACTCAGTAGCTTATTCCTTCTATCCAGCTCTCCTCTCTTGCTTACTTCTTGGTTGATTGCTAGTGTTCCTGTTACTTTGTAATAGCTGTACTAAACTTACAAAACCAATGTGCATGTCCTTTATCGAGATTCACTGTGAAATTCTAGTGACAACATGGCATAGTGTACGGCAGAGGAACACTATTATTAACAAACATACAGTAATATATATATGCATTGCTATTTCTATGTAAATCTGTAAGGATTATAACTTAAATATGTTTCCTTTGTTATACTATATGGCATTATCTGGTAATACTAATGTATACCATAGTCCCCCCCCCCTTATCTGTGGGTTTGCTACCTGTGGTTTCAGTTATCTGCATTTCCATTATTGTTCTTCACCAAGCTTTTCTTCCACAATCCTTCTGAACTTTCTCAAGTATACTTGCATATATATTACCAGGAACACTCAGTAGAGAAATATCTCTGTAATTCTCACATTCAGTTTTATTTCCCTTTTTATATACGGGTACTATGAGAGCTCTGCTCCAATCATCTGGAATTTGTCCCTCTGTCCAGGCCTTCTGAACTATGCAGTACAGCCACTGTAAGACTTTTATACCTCCATACTTGAGCATTTCTGGTCGAATATCATCTACTCCTGCTGCCTTCTCAAATTTCAGGCCTTTGATTGCTTTTTCTACTTCAAGTATAGATATATATTCCTGACTACATGTCTGTTGAGTGTTTTTTTATCACTGTTCTGTCATTACTGCTTGTATCATTTAGCAATTTTTCGAAGTAATTACTCCATACTTCAAGGATATCTATTTTTCCAGTTTTCATGTCACCTTTATCATCTCTAATTCCTTTTACACTGTTTCCTCCATTTCTGAGCTTCTTCAACAACCTCCAGAATATCTTACCACTTTCTTGATATTTATTTTCTATGTTCTTACCGAAGTCTTCTCATGACTTTTGTTGCTAGTTTTACACAGTGTTTAGCTTTCTTACATTTGTCTCTGTATTCTGTAAGAGTAAAAGCTGACTTATTTGCCAGGAACTTTTGATATGCTTTCTTCTTTTCTTTCACTGCCTCTTTAACTTCCTGTGTCCACCATGGAGTTCTTATTTTTCTATCCTTACAATCTCACCACATGCCTCTCTTCCTGAATCTATCAGTGTTTTGTTCAGGGCTTGCCACTGAATCCCCAAGGTTCCTATTTATGAAATTTACACTCAGTATATATAACATAAAACAAAAAAACTAACTAATAAGTAAATCATGATTATGTGAGATTTTTACAGTAAGAACATCACAATAGGTTATGGCAATGAAAATAGCTCACAGGAAGTAATCCTGTGAGCTATCCTGGCTACTTCAGCAATATGCCCTCTAAACTTCAGCTCTCTATTTACTACCTGTAAATCCCTAGCTTCATCCATTTCCTGAGGTACAATTCTCTCAAGCTTATTTAAATTATCCCTGAAGCTCTGTACATCACCTTGATTAATTATTACTTTCTCAACTTTCATCATCAGCAGGAAATAACTGAATATCTCCCTTCAAATTATTTCCTTTTTAATTATGACACAACAGCATATATTAATTTTTGATATCTGTCCATTCGCCATCCTTTTATCCACATCACCCGTTTCCTATCCATTGCCATTTGTTGCAGTTTGCGTAACAAAGTTCCATGTGGTATCCTGTCAAACGTCTTTGCAAAATCCAGCAGTATTGTTGTGTAGCCATTCCCTTTATCCAACTCATTTATCACTCTGTTATAAAAAGTTAGCAGATTACTAAGGCATGACCCACCCTTCACAAAAGTATGCTGCCGCTCATAGAGTATCATTCTTATCCACCCATTCCTGAATTCTCTTTTTGATGAACTTTTTCAGTACTGTACTAGTACTCTTGAGATACTAATTGGTCTCTAATTATTTGCTACAGACTTAGATTCTCCTTTATGCAAAGGAATTATTTTGGCTTCGTTCCACTCTCTTTGGACTTTGCCAGAGCTAAGACTTAAACAGTTTAGTTAAAAGACACCACCAATTCCCCTGCACATTCTCATAAAATGCAAGCCCACAGCTGTATTTGTATTCAGATTCTGCAATATAATAAATATTTCCCTTCCAATTCTTCAACCTCTGTTCTCACATCAGTCCCTGTCACCTTTGTCATAATAGTATCTTCACTTGGATGATATATCCTTGCAAAATGATCACTCAATAGCTCAACAATTTTGTCTGTTTCCGTTACCTATTTATCATCTGCACTAATTAAAGTCATCCTTTTATAGTCATTCATCCTCCTAAATATTTGCCACATAATGAAAAAACTCTTTGGGATTTCCCTGCATCTGTTTGGCTAATTTCTTCTCATAATCTGATTTTACCTTCCTTAACATGCTAATCACCTTTCTCTTTATACACCCTTGACAATATTTTCTTTGTTTGCAGCTCATGCTTAATGATACTGCTTATCTGTGTAACTCTACCTAATTTACACTCCTGATTTTGGGTATACAGTGTGATATTGTTTCCTCCAGACTATTCCCCATGCACTGTGAACATCCTTCCCTTGCAGATTTTTATGCCATGGTACTGCTTCAAGCTGCTTAGTAGTGCCACATATACCCCTTAACTGGAATTTCCACATGTTTTGCTACCTCCTAAGTCAAGACCACACGATCACTTTCCCCAGTGAGTCCAACAGTGCAACCATCTTAGCTGTGGACATCTCTACTGATTCTATAACATGATCCAATGATTTTGTACCACGAGTCTTCATTCTGCTTCAAGTAATTATCTCTAAGTAAGTGTATAAATTCCATTTTCTTCCTGCCATGTGATCATTTCTCCTTCCAATCTGTCTCTAAAGTTGAAGTCTCCCATAATAATTATTTGACTTGCACTTATTGTACTAATCTGCTGATGCATATCTTCCACATTATTGCTGGCACCCCCTGGACTATAGTAGCAACCAATTTTATATTTTTCTCTGTTGGCCTCAATCTCACATCAGGGTATCTCAAAAGAACTGCCATCTGCTATCATCAGCAATACCACACCGCCTGTCCTGTCTACTCTATCCTCCCTGAAAATACTAACTCCATCATATTCTGTTCCAGTAACTACATCATGTGCTATTAGCCAAGTCTCACTAATGCTTATAACATTTGGCAAGGTTGCACTAACCAATGCCAAAAACTCCTCCTCTTGTTCCTGATAATTAGTACACCGATATCCAAAACCTAAGGATGAACACTATTTCTGATGATTACAGCCACATATTCAGATGAATCAGCTTGTGGTAGTTTGTATAACTGACAGTTTCAAGTGGAAAGCAGGTACATATTCAAATTTTCAAATCACATGCAAAAGAATTTTGTAGTAGCACTTAACAGGATAAAAGGCTGCTCTAAGCAAATTGTGTTTGAAGGAATAAAGTTGGAAACTTGGATGTCTTGTAATGTCTCAAAGACATCGTCTAGATGATTTCATGCAAGGAAGAATTATTGGAAAGCTTGAAGAAGGCTGCAAACTTTGTTGTTGTGGTTCCTGAAAAATACATCTTACAGATACTCAATGAATTTCTGCTTTGTTCTGCACCTAATCCATTTGTAGTATTTGAATACTGTTGGTTCCACTGCCTTTTGGAATCAACTATATACTGAGCCACTAATCCCAAAAGTGTATAAGGCTCTATAATCTGGAAATGAAATTTTAATTAGAAATATGCATAGTACGAATCTGTTGATAAACAAAATGATGAGTAAGAAATATAATACTCAATAAAATTTTGTTTTCTGATACAAGATTTGGATATTCACAATTTGTTTATAAATTATTTGGCCTATATTTTATTTGCTGCTTAGCTATTTGTACTGTGGTAATTGCATGCAGTCACTCTTAGTCATTCAAAGTTTATGAATATTAGTTAATGTTACTAATAATTGTTAATTGGTAAATATATAATTTTTTTGTTATATAAAAGGAATCTTTAAGAACAGCACTTGCTATGGGAGCAGATCGTGCCATCCATGTTGAAATAGATGAAAAGACTTATCAGTCTGTTCAGCCAATTCATATATCAAAAATTCTTGCAAAATTAGCACAGGAAGAAAAAGTTGACATTGTAATATTAGGTAAACAGGTATGTATTTAGCATTTTGTAAATCAAAATATGGCAAACTTCTTGTGTTGTCTAGAAATGTATATTTTTTAAACTCCATAACGTATACTGATTGTGTAACAGTGACGCAATTTCAACAACAAGAGAACTGTTAAGTCCATTCAGTTTTCTTGCTGTTATTAATCTGATAAAGTTGATTTATATGTTTTGAAGTGATGAAAACTGTTAAGGACTTATATAATTATTAAGGAACTTTTATTAGTCATACACTAGAGATTAATCTGACTAGTTTTGCAAACACTTATCTTACAGCTTCATCAGGGCTTTATGGAAGAAATGAAGAAAATAGTTGATGTTAAAAAAAAAAAATAATAAATCATTAGAGCACAGTTCAACTTACAGCATGTGTCAGCTGTCTCTCTCTGTAGAGTTTGTTGATAATTGTTGGAGAACTTAATCTGATGTCAAAAAGATCTGATTAGAGATTTCTAGAAATCATGATTTATTTAGGAAAAATGTTTTCTTTTCTTCTGAATAGGGTATGTTGGCCAGTCAACAATGCGATATGTAGTTGTAGTATGGTTAGCTAGCATGTTCTTTCATTCTCACTTCAAAACTTCAGTTCTGTCATATGTAATTCATGGTTAAGAATTTAGGGAGAGACAACACACGTGTTAAAATAATTACTTGACTTAATATTAGGAAAGTAAAATTCCTAATATTACTCCTAATTCCTAATAATATTTTCTAATGTTAAGTAAAGTAATTATATTAACATGTGTGTTGTGTCTCCCTAAATTCTTAATCATGAATGCTGACCACCGTGTAACCTTAAAAGAAAGAACTGTCATATGTAAGCAAAACCACAGGATCATGGTATCCTGTAAATACTTGATTGCTTGTAGAATGTAACACTGCCCTTCATAGATCTGAGAAGGCTATGAATGGTTTGATTGGTTTGAAAGCTACTCAACTGTTGTGTTCTTTGAGAAGGGCAGCAATCTTGATTGACACATTACCAATATATGGGATGGAAATCAAGTCCATGTACTGGATTGGTTTCGAAGAGGAGGATTATCTGAAAATATTTTGTTGACTACTTGTTGAGTATACATTAAAAACCAATGTGGATGATGATGAAAAGGTGAGTCACAAATATATATCCATCAGACATTCCTGTCAGCCTGAACATAGCTTCTCTGTTTACTAACATTCCAGTTGAAGTGTTAGACCTAATTGAAGATCTTTTCTCACTGAAGTACTAAACTGTTTGAACATTTTCTTACTCTGGAAAACCCCTAAAGAAATGCTATCATCTTTTTTTTTTGTGATTAGAGCATTTAGGAAGAAAAGTTTATCTTCTTTCTCTAATTCTAATGAGGAGGCTGTTGTAAGGCAGAAAAGTCATGCTCCCAAAGTAAGAAAATGTCATCAACATACTTCCCACCAGATGTAGGCTTCACTATAGTTGGAGCCAGATAACATTATTTTTATTATTTTATTTTTATATTGATTGATCTCAATATAAAACCTTCCAACTAGGAAGGTATTCCTTTGTTGCAGGAATACTTGCCAGAGCCCCTTTTGTGGAAACCAGCCACATACCGGAAGGCAGGGTTGACTTGACAGGGAGAGGCTGTATATCCCTGCCCATTAGTGGTCTAGTATATGTCTTAGTTTTCCATGAATGGATCAGTAGATGGGGGGGGGGGACAATCCATTGCCAATCTGTAAAAACCCATTGTTCCACCAAAAGAAGGTAGACTGGAGATAATGTTCAAACAATTTAGTGATTTCCATTGAGAAAAGATCTTTAATTAGATCTGACACTTCATTAATGGGGATGTTAGTGAACAGAGAAACTATATCTAGACTAGCAGGAATGTCTGCTAGTCTTAAATTGTCAACATTTGACAATTTAAAATAAAATGGGTAGAATTTTTGATATGAGTGAGTTTCTAATGTGATGATTTTATAAATAGACTAGCTGCATGTTTAGATAATAAATAAGTCAGTCAGCTATATCATCCACATACCATCCACAGTCGATTTTAATGGAATATTATTCTTTTGGATCCAAAAGAATAATATTCCATTTTTGTATCAATCAGGTGGCTAGTTAGGCATGTTCTGGTGTCATTCATTTTTGTTTTTCATGTGGTCCATGTAGGATTGTGGTCACGATTTAAGTGTATGGACCAAATTAATTAAGAAGAGAAGCTTTCTTTCAGTTTTTCAAAAACACATACCAGGCATTTGTCGCCATGTGAAGACCATTAATTTTTAAGTGTATTTTACAAGTATAAAAACTTATATAAATATTAGAGAACTCTTATTAGTTTTTGCAATAATACACTAGAGATTATTCCAAACTGACTGGTTTCAGTTTTGATTGATTTCTAGATTTATTTTGAAGAGCAAAATTGTTCTTCTAAACCACTTCTGAATAACTGCCGTAGATTCTTTGATTTGTCTAGGGAAAAAAAAAGTTTTCCCGTAAATAGGACATGATGGATGTATCCTACTTAACAGTGTGGATTTGTGATTGAACTATGGTCAACTAGTTAAAACTTCTTTCTTCTTGTACTCCATATCACATACTACTTGAACTGCCATATTCGTTCTTTCGCTTCAAACCTCAGTCATGCCTATGTAAGCAAGACCATAGGATAATGGTATCCTATAAATACCTGGATGCTTGTAGAAGGGAATACTGTCATTCAGAGATCTGAGGAGGCTAGGATAATATGGATTGGTTTGAAAGCTACTTGAATGTTGTGTTCTTTGAGATGGGTAGCAGTCTTGATTGAGAAATTACCAAATCATTGCAAATCATGCTGTTGACTGGGATACATTTGCAATGCCCTATTTAGAAGAAAACCTTTCTAGACAAATCAGAGAATCTGCAGAAGTTGTTCACTCATTGTCCTGTTACAGAAACCAAGGGGTTCTGTTTTAGTGATGTCTGGAAATCACTACTCACTTCTCCAACAATTAACTATAAACTCTGTAGAGAGACAGCTAACACATGGCATATTTCATTGTAGTCATGTCTAATTTACATTGAATTGTGCATTTCTAACGATTTATTTAGTTTTTTAACAACTGCTTTCTTCATTTTTCTTTCATAAAAAAGCCTTGATGAAGCTATCAGATAGGTGTTTGCAAAACTAGTTAGTTAGCGTTGAATAATCTTTGGTGTATTATTGCAACAACTAGTTTCCCAATGTGTAATAACAGTTTATCATAAAATACAATTAAAACTGATAATGACACTTGTTCATGTAGAATTTCATTTGTGAGTGCACCCTCTGAATTTGTAGCAGGTGCAAAAATCCATTCATGTATACTTAGCTACAGCAAAAACATTGCTCCATACTGTGATAAATCTAATGAATTTTTGCACCTGCTGTGTCTTTAGTCCATTATATATATATATTATTGCATACTGTTCCTCTTCAGTACATACAGCCAGCAGAACAACCAAGTTCACATGACTAAGTAGCAGTGAGACCTTTGTGTTTACAAATGTATGCATTTAGCACTGGAATCATTCTAAAAAAAAATTTAAGTATTGCAGATACTTTTTGACTTGACTTTATGCAATCAACTCTCATTATATCAAATACTACTATAACAAACTTGCCTAAAGTTAAAAAAATTCACTATAGCGAACTGCACCATAAGAAATTATTCTTATGAGTTTGTTATAGTGAGAGTGAACAATATTTGTTTGTCTTCACCTGACACCAAAGAACTTCGGTTATGTTGGCTTTTCTGATCATTCTGAATCACTACCCTGAAATCATACTGATCTTCAACGTGATCAGCAGAACGGACATATATTTCTGAGAAGTGTTCAGCCTGGATTATAGTTTCGTGCATGTGCGCGTGCAGTTATTTGTGACAGGCAATCATAAATCATTGCAGACATCTGATCATTTTCTGGATTCAGTGTATCAACAGATATCTGTTATAAAATCTGTATCAACAGATTTTATAACTGTGCTCTAATTTGACCACAGAAGTCTGATTCATCTATATATACAATTTTTGCAGTGGTGCTTTCTCCCTACTTAAAATTATCCTGTCATGCTTATAGGTAGAAATTATAGCTGAGATTGCTTAATGGTCAAAGCTAGATAACTGGGAGGAAATTTCTACATACATAACCTTTAAGGAATGAAGAGAACTAACTAGAGCTTCTGATTTAATGTCCAATTTTCATTTCATGTGGTGAATCCTCTGAGTAGGTATCCACTGTATACTGAATGAATGGGCTGGAAACTTGGGAGTTGACTGACAAAATTGGTGAAGTTGTCTGCAAGAAGAGAAAAATCAAAACTCCATGGTATCCAGAAGAAGTTAGAGGAAGTCCTGGTAAAGAAGAAATCCTTTTGAAAGTTCCTAGCAAGTAAGTTGACAAATGCCCTAAGAGAATACAGAAAAAAATGTAAGAGTTATGTTTAGTTAAACAAGTCATTGAAAGACAGGTAAAAATATAGAAAAATATGAGGAAGGAAGAAACTATGAAAATATTAATTTTAAAATTAATTCAAATTAAAAATAATTTCAAAAACTGAACTAGAACCCCAAAACATAGATTCTTGTGTTGTCTAGCACACTTTATTCCCCTCATACATTTTGGAAAATTATGGAGACAACTACTGTGTTTGAGTAAAACTTTAGTTTAGTATAAACCAAAATCCACATTCGACGTTTCGACCTTTATATCAAGGTCATCTTCTGGAGCATATATACTATATACAGAGAAACAAGCTGCATTATAATCTACTTGGTTTGTTAAAGTTACTGACCAACCGTTACAACAATTATTGGCCTGACCTCTGGTGGGAAAAAAAAAATTACTACATCAACGCTAGAGTCCTGTTATTAATATTATCTATTGGTTGTAAAATTATATTGGGAGCAGCAACAAGTCTATATATATATATATATATATATATATATGATTCTACATATAAACCTTATACATATTATATATATTATACATATAAATATATATAAAGATTATACATATGCATTTAATTATACATATAAACATATATAAAGATTATACATATGCATTTAATTATACATATAAACATATATAAAGATTATACATATGCATTTAATTATACATATAAACATATATAAAGATTATACATATGCATTTAATTATACATATAAACATATATAAAGATTATACATATGCATTTAATTATACATATAAACATATATAAAGATTATACATATGCATTTAATTATACATATATAAAGATTATACATATGCATTTAATTATACATATATAAAGATTATACATATGCATTTAATTATACATATAAACATATATAAAGATTATACATATGCATTTAATTATACATATAAACATATATAAAGATTATACATATGCATTTAATTATACATATAAACATATATAAAGATTATACATATGCATTTAATTATACATATAAACATATATAAAGATTATACATATGCATTTAATTATACATATAAACATATATAAAGATTATACATATGCATTTAATTATACATATAACATATATAAAGATTATACATATGCATTTAATTATACATATAAACATATATAAAGATTATACATATGCATTTAATTATACATATAAACATATACAAAGATTATACATATAAACACCATGATTATACATATACATTTCAACCAGTTGGTATGGGATGGTTTCCAATACTAGCTGAAGGTTGCCTAATGTCCTGAAGTATGCTGGATACTAAATATTAAGTAGGTTGAATGTGTGCAATCCAGATTCTTGAAAATTTCATGCCACCATTATTGTTGATATTTGGGTGGTTTATCAGAATTTCGCAGGCTTCCTTCAATTTTCTTTCATACCGGTTTTTGTATGGTGTAAAGAGCGGGTACTTTTCCAGTCGATTTGGTGTAAGGTGTTGAGAGCGTGATCTGAGAGGCCTGATTCACCAAAATGATTATATTTAATGTGTCTTATGTGTTCTTTCTTACCTATAGGGATTGTGCATCCTGTTTCACCAATGTATAGTAAGTTACAGGTGCAGTGGATGCAATTAACTCCAGCATGTGCCAATGGGAGGAGAGGATCCTTAGAGGAGTTGAATATGTTTTTGAGTTTTGTAGATGGTTTAAATGTGGCATTGAGATTATGCTGGTGTAGGATTCTATTGATTTTTTCTGATAACCCTTTAATGTATGGGATGGCTATGGTTTTACTGTAATCTAAATTCTTTTTTGATGATGTTTTATGAAGTACTTTATTAATAGCATTTTTGTTATAGCCATTATTTATAAATGTGTTGCTGATGATTTTTAGTTCCTGTTTCAGAGCTTGCTGGTTAGAGCAAATTGTTATAGCTCTGTTTTTAAGGGTGTTAATGACTCCATATTTTTGTGATGGGTGGTGGTATGAATTAGTATGTATTGGCCAGTGTGTGCCAGTTTGCAGTAGACCATGAAGGATAGACTGCCTGAAGGAAGACGTGTGTCCAGGAATGGGAGCGAGTTCTGATTTTCCATTTCGATGGTAAATTGTATGTGTTCGTGTTGTTTGTTCAGGTGGCTAAGGAATGTATTTAGCATTTGTCGCCATTTGGCCAGATAACAAACACATCATCACTGTATCTAAGCCACACTGTAGGTTTTAGAGTGGAGGAATCAAGAGCACTTTTCAAGTTTCCATATAGAAGTTAGCGATTGGGGGGATAGTGGTGAGCCCATGGCTGTACCTTCTTTTTGTAGGTAAAATTTATTTTCCACACGAAGTAACTGAACGTAGTACGTGGACAAAGAGGGCCGTAATGTCGGACGGAAATTTGTTCCATAGGAGAAGAATTGTGTCATCGATTGGGACATTTGTGAAAATGGCAGAATCGTAGAAACTGACTAATAAGTCATCTTTGTCGAGTGTTATGTTTTTAATTTTGTTTATAAAGTGTTGTATGTTCTTTATGTAGGAGGAGGAATGACCTACCAACTCCTTGAGTGTTGATGCTAATTTCTTGGCTAAGCGGTAATTAGGGCTATCAATTCCTTCCACAATAGGTCTAAGCGGCACATTTTGTTTGTGTACTTTCGGGACACCATATATTCTGGGAGAGCAAGCGTAATGGGATATAAGTGTTTTAACTGTGTCTGATGGCGATGTATAGTTTACCGGCTGATAGGTGCTGTTATCGGAGACTAGTTGACTCATCTGATGGATGGATGTTGACCTGTCAAGGACGACAGTAGCATTGCCTTTATCCAATTTCATTATAATTATATCCTGATTAGCTTTCAATGACTTGATTGCTGCTAGGTTCCGTTTTTGTAAGATTGTTATGTATGGTTTTCTTATTGTTCAGAACATTGCTGGTTTCTAATCATATTTTATGGACTATATTATTGGGTAAGGACCTAATGCCTCTTTCTATGTGATAGATAAAATCCAGTTTATTGACCGTTTTAGATGCTAATGCATAGTTAAGGCTTTTACCAAGTAGCACAAGTTGGCCACTATTTAAGGTGTGGCTTGATAAGTCGATCACATGGTTCTTGCTTGCAGGTGGTTGGTCGCTCCTTGTCTCCCTTGTTTGTTGTTCACTGTTGGAGCTGTTTACCGGGGAGGAGATCTCCTGATTGGTTGGATTCGTATGATTGGCAGCCATATTTCGCTGTTGTTTCAAAATGTGAAATTTGGCCTTGATTTTTTCTTTATTAATTTCTAGGGTATATTCAGCTGAATTATCAGTAATTCTTTCAAGTACTTGTAGAATGTCTGGATTTATATAGCTCGATAGTTCAGATTGCAATTTTTTTTGGTTTTTGCGGGTTGTTTGGATTTGTTCTCTAAGTATTGCTTTCTCTGTGTGGTCATATATACAAAGTGCTTTAGCAGACAAATTTAAGGAAGCCTGCGAAATTCTAATAAACCACCCAAATATCAACAATATTTGTGAAATGAAAATTCCGAGAATCTGGATGGCACACATTCAGCCTACTTAATATTTAGTATCCAGCATACTTCAGGACTCTAGGCAATCTTCAGCTAGTATTGGAAACCATCCCATACCAACTGGTTGGAATGTATATGTATAATCGTATAATCTTTATATGTATAATCATTTGTTTATATATATAATTAAATGCATATGTATAATATATATACATTTGTTGTTGCTCCCAATGTAATTTTACAACCAGTAGATAATATTAATAACAGGACTCTAGCATTGATGTAAGTTTTTTTAATTTCACCAGAAGTCAGGCCAATAATTGTTGTAATGGTTGGTCAGTAACTTTAACAAACCATGTAGATTGTAGTGCAATTTGTTTCTCTGTATATAGTATATATATGCTCCAGAAGATGACCTTGATATAAAGGTCGAAACATCGAATATGGATTTTGGTTTTTATTAAAAAACTTAAAAGTGCTCAAGCATTTCAAGCTGAAAAATCTTTTACTCAAACACGGTAGTTGTCTCCATAATTTTCCAAAATGTATTTGGATCACCGTGTAAGCCTAAAAGAAAGGATATCCCCTTCATACGTTGTTGGATCTCCTTCTGCCCTTGTCCCTGCTGTTCAGAGATTTTTATATTAATGGCTTCTTTTTTTTTTTTTTTACATCAGTTACACACCAGTGATAGCAGAACTTGCATCTTAATACCATGCGAATGAGAAGTTAAATAAAGAAAGAAGGAACTTGATGTTTTTTTCTTTTTTTTTTTCTCTTCTGGTTGTAGTCTTTGGGAGTATTATGTGAAGATGTTTTCAGAGGATGAGTAGATGGAAATAGGAAGTATGCATGTTGTTATAGGTTTAGAGGAAAATGGAGTATTGACAGATGCTTTAGTCAGAGTGTTTATGAGAAGTACTTATAGAAAAAGACATGAGGCATAAACAGAACACCTTTAGGGGTGTTGTTGGAGGGTGCAACTGTGAGAGACTCACTGAAGAATCACGAAGAGATCAGTGCTTGAGGCATTGGCTATGGAAGATTTTTCAGCTTGAAATGCTTGAGCACTTTTAAGTTTTTTGTCATATTTAGTGTATCTTCATTAGAAAAACTACGGATAGAATTTTAGATTGGCAAGAATGGTGGATGGGTGAAAGTAAGGATCACCAAGACATTTTGTCACTGGCCAGGAAATATGAAGAAAGGAGGCCTGCATGATAAGCAAAAATAGGCTTTCAAGTTACTATGATTGAAGGTATAACATTGTAATTTGTTATGTTAAGTGACTGTCGGGTCAAAGCTGTATAACTGAGAGGAGACCTCCACATAGCCGTTAAAGGAATGCGGAGAACTGACCAGGGCTTCTGACCTAATGTCCAATCCTCACCTTCTCATGGTACATCCTGTTGGGTATCTACTTGGAAACTGAATGAACGAGGATGGGCTGGCAATTTGGGATTTAGCCGACCAAATTGTATTCTTATTGGTTAAACTAAAATAAAAAATTATGGTACAACATGACAAAATTTCATGCCGGCTGGGGCGTCACCTGGTTAAACAAGGCCCCCGTTGTTTTCGCCAGGGAACCAGGGTGAACAGCGAAAAGTCAGCTACTGGAACAAATCTGAAAATAAACCCCAACTCAACATCACCAGAGTTAAAGATGTACTATCAACATAAGAAGCCTGAATGGAAAATGAAATGGAGCTAGCTGAGGAATTAGATAAGTACCAGATCAACATAATAGGGGCGACTGAAACAAAAAAAGCAAAAACTGGTGAGATCTTTCTGAGCAATAAATACAAAATGTTATATTCAGGCAATGACAATCAAGGAAAGAAGGAGTAGCCATAGTATTCAACACAAAATACGAGACCAAACTTCTTGAATGGCAGTCAGTCTCAAGTAGAGTAATGTGGGCAAATATGAGAATAGGGAACTGGACAATGAGACTTATTTGTGCCTATGGTCCCACAGAAGGTTCTATTAAGGTAGAAGTGGAGGAATGTTTTGAGGATTTAGAGAAGGCAACTGACACAATGAAAAAGGAAAAGTTGGTCCTTGTTGGGGATCTAAATAGCAAAGTAGGAAATGATTGTGAGACATACAAAAATATTTTGGGAAAATTTGGAGAAAAGAGCAAAGCTAATAATAATGGCAAATATCTGTTGGACTTCTGCTCAGGACATGGACTGGTTATTACTAACACCATGTTCCAACATAAAGATGTGCACAAATTCACTTGGAGAGAAGAGGCAAGGAATAAGAAAAGTCTCATTGACTATGTTATTGTTGATAGTAATGTTTTCTCCCTGGTGCAGGACACCAGAGTTTACAGAGTATTTGAAATTGGAAATGATAACTGTTTAGTCTTGAGCAGGATAAAATTGAATTTTACATCGAAAAGAATAACATGTAAGAAAGTTTTAAAGTGAATAAAAGTTGAGCAGCTCTCAGATGTGAACTGTAGACTAAAGTACACAAAGATTATTGAAGAAAAGATGAAAGAGTTTGAGAACAGAAACCAAACCTTGGAGATTCACTGGCAAGCCTTGAAGAAAGCCCTGATTGATTCAGCTAGAGAGGCATGTGGTGAAGTTGTCTGCAAGGATAGAAAAATTAGAACTCCGTCGTGGACACAGGAAGTTAAATTGGCAGTGAAGGAAGAGCATATCAAAAGTTCCTGGCACATAAGTCAGCTTGTGCTCTTAGAGAATACAGAGACAAATGCACGAATGCTAAACACTGTGTAAAACTAGCTAAACAAAAGTCATGGGAGGACTTTGGCAAGAATATAGAAAATAAATATGAAGAAGGTGGCAAAATATTCTGGAGGTTGTTGAAGAAGCTTAGGAATGGAGGAAAGAGTGCTGTAAAAGGAATTAGAGAAATGTAAAGGTGATATGAAAATGGGAGAAAAAGATATCCTTGAAGTATGGAGTAATTACTTTGAAAAACTGCTAAATGAAACAAGCAGTGATGACAGCACAGTGGTAAAAAAAAATACTGACCAGGCATGCAGTCAGGAATACATATCCATACTCGAAATAGAAAAAGCCATCAAAGGCTTGAAATGTGGAAAGGCAGCAGGAGTAGATGATATTCGACCAGAAATGCTGAAGTATGGTGGTATAAAAGTCTTACAGTGGCTGCACTGCATAGTTCAGAAAGCCTGGACAGAGGGATGAATTCCCGATGATTGGAGTAGAGCTCTCATAGTACCCATATATAAAAAGGGAAATAAAACTGAATGTGAGAATTACAGAGGTATTTCCCTACTGAGTGTTCCTGTCAAGATCTATGCAAGTATACTTGAGAAACGGTTGAGAAGAATTGTGGAAGAAAAGCTTGGTGAAGAACAAGCTGGATTCAGGCCAAATAGAGGCTGTCAGGATCGGATCTTCACTTTACGACAAATAGTCGAGAAAGCATGGGAATATAACAAAGATCTGTATTTAAGTTTTGTCGATTTGGGAAAGGCATATGACAAGTTGCCAAGAGAGAAGCTATTCATTACGCTACAGTTATATGGTGTTGTTAGATCTGAAATAGGCGACTTCAAGTTTCACATGACGTCACCATTCCAGAATCTAACAATTAACAAAAATATATGCATATTTATCTTTTAGCACAGTATAACTATGTGTTTTTTAACATCTTGTGTGATAAACCATGAATTTTGTGAATTTAAATTAGTGTATTTGTATGTCTAGCATGAATGTAAGTCAGCAAAAGGGGCAAAAACAAGAGAGAAATTATTAGTAAAATATTGTAAATGAAAGAATGCGTATTATTCAGCAACAAAGGGCAAAGATCGCCTTAATACTGTAAGAGCAGCGTAAGCACTCGCGGGCATCACATCCAAGAAGACATCATGTTGCATACGTTCCCGGAAAGTCCCGTATGTTGATCGGTGAAGTCACCCAGCCGGAGACCAATGGGTGAGACGATATGAGCAATTCAGACTCGGAAAGGTGCCGCTCTAGGAGAGCGAATAAAACCTGCAACACGGAAGCAAATGAACCCCCCCCCCCCCCCCCCGTTGTTTCTTGTTCCTGTATTTCTCTTCGTGTGTGCTCCAAGAGTTCTTCGCAGTTCAGCTCTCATTTTTGAAGGCTGACTTATGATAGGATCCGGCCTGACACCGCAGTAGATTTTCGGCAAGATTAACTGCAGGCCGTGATGAGAAGATCATCGACGTAAAACCTTAGCAGAAGGATAGTGCCCAGCCCAGGCGAGCACGTGTAACCCATGTGGCGATAGGATCAAGACAGCCAGAACCGAAACAAAGAAGGAAGGATGGAAGAAAACCGATAAAGAATAGATAAGTTCTCTCACTTGTTCTAGCCCCTTTTGAGAATTGACTAACAGTTTTAAGAGAATGCAACTTAAGATTTGTAATGAAAGAAAGAGTGAAGAACTAAGATCTATGTAAATGACTATGCTTTTGAAATGAACTTTAAGAACTTTCAGTTTGATAGAGATTCGGTTGTAATTAATCCGAGAGAAGTTATAAAATGTATTAAATTGCCTTATTGTCCAATTGAGCTGTAATTATGAATGTATTATATGTTGAGTTAATGAATTTGCTAACATTTTGAAGTTAATGCATAATTGTTTTAAGAGTGAGAGAGTGAATGAATGGTAGAAGTTTAACATTAGATTTGATAACCATTTTAACTTGTATGGCATCATTTAATGAGTTTAATAAATGTATTGATTTCTTACATGTGTTTCTGATCATGATGACTGACTCTGACCCTTCATAAAACTTCAAACCTGAGAGAGAGAGTGTGTGTCTGTGTGTGTGCGTGCGGGAATACTCCAATTGAAAGTAGTAGGGCACAACTGCAAATAAGATAAACGTAGCCAGAGAACCCAAGTTTCTAAGAATTTAATTTACATTGTTAGTGGCACCTGATATTCTATGATAATCCTAAAGGCAGAGTTTTCTTTAACCTTAAGGCCCAGGCTGGCGCAGATAAAAATAAATTTGCCTGAGTAACCAGGATAATTCATAGAATTCAGGGAACGGGTAATTTCTGGTGGCCCTTACAGTTAAATTATTTAAGAAAAGGTATAAGAGAAGCGAGACTTAACGTTAAATTTAATATTGAGGAAGATCATGTGACAAAGGCGCAACCTACTTAACAAAGAGGTACATGCAAAAGAATTTGATATAGCGGCTGAAGTAGGAAAAGATAAAGTTAAATATATTGCCCCGATATAGCAATATCAAGGATATACGGTCGCAACACTGTCAATGGGGCATTATATCAAGCAATACTTAGTCTTTATTTGAGTTTTAAGTCAGGAGTTAGAATTGAAGGAAGTACAGGAAGATGGTTTAATGTTAAATCTGGTGTGAGACAAGGATGTATTTTATCCCCTCTGTTATTCATTATCTATATGGTTCACATTATGAAGGAAAGTGGTATTAAACATGATATCAAAATTGGAGATGTTAATGTCAGCTCTTTACTTTATGCAGACGATGTTATACTTCTAAATAAATCCGCTACAAGTCTGCAAGATTCTCTGACTAAATTGAATAACTGTTGTAATAGATATGGTATGAAGGTCAGCAATAAAAATACAAAGACAATGAAAATAGGCAGAATCATTGAAAATGTCAACTGTGTTGTGAATGGAGAACCTGTGGAACAAGTAAAACATTTCACCTACTTAGGCACGATTTTTAGTGGAAATTAAATATGGAAATAGACAACAGAATCAGCAAAGCTGGTATGGTGGAAAGTCAATTGAATAAATTCATATGGAATAAGAGAGAAATTAGTTGGAACACTAAATTAGCTGTATACAAGACACTGTTTTAACTTATGGATCTGAGAGCTGGGTCAGAAGTAAAACACTTGACCAAAGACTAGACACCACAGATATGAGAGTCCTGAGAAAGATTATAGATGTTAACAGATGGCATCAGTGGCAATATCATATTAAAAACGAGGATATTAGGAAAGAACTTGACATTGTCAGCATCCAGGAATGCATTAGCAGAGCTAATCTCAGGTGGTATGGTCACTTAAACAGAATGGGCGAAGAAAGATTAGCAAAACAAGTGTTCTCTGCTAGGTTGGCAGCAAAACGGCCCAGAGGAAGACTAAGATATAGGTGGATTGATACAGTACAAAGTGCCTTAGACGATAGAAATATAAGATCTGATAATGTTGGAGTCTTGACAAGTAACAGACTGATTTGGAGGAAAATTGTAGATAGGAAGTTAGTAACGATGTAATTTTTTTCATGTAGTACTATCATATCCTGTACACCCCTTGAAGGTACATGGCAGGAATTTGATAATGATGATGATGAGTGACTGTCACCACCTCCATCACAATATTAAACAGGAACAGACTGACCCTTGATGCAAGCCAACTGTCACTGGAAAACTTTCTGTCTCTCCCAGGCAGGTCCGAACGCTTGTCTTCACATTTCTGTACATCTCTTGTACCAGCCTGACATATTTCTCCGGTACCTTCTTCTCCCTCAGACGCCTCCAGACTTCTTGCCTTGGCACTCTGTCATACACTTTCTCCAGATCAATATAGTTTATTGATCAATATAACTCTATCAATGCTCAATTTCATTCCCCTTGTTTTAAATACTCCTTGTAATTGTAAACATACACACTAGCTCATTTCTGTTTCTATAACAAGTTCCATTAATCCCACTTCTCGCATATGACTCCTCCACACTTCCCATGTCTATCACCACTGATATTACACCACCTTCCCCAGACCTTAATGTCCTCTCCACATCCATGACTATCTTAATCCTTTCTTGTGCACTCACACATCTACTCCTGAAATCATTATCTACACTTTTCATGCAGTGTCTCCCTGTCCACTCCGACCTCCTTGTTTTCCTGTTCACTCTGTTGCTTCCTTCTCTCTCTCTCTCTTCACTCATGCCACTGACCTCTCCATTCACAAACTTGCCTATCTTACTCTCTCTCCTGCTCTTCCACAACATCCTTGTTTCCTCAGGTTTTACATTCACTTCAGTCATTCTCTCTTGCTGCAACAGAGACTCAAACTTTCTCCAACTGACTCACACAAAATCCATTCAAATGTAGCCCATCTCTTTTATACAGCTGTATAAAAGAAACTCTTCGCACAAATTCACTAAATGAACTTCTTTCTCCTCACAACTCTGCTATCATACCAAGCCTAAAATTTAGTCATACCATTGTTAACTATATCTTCCTCAACCTCCTTAAATGATCTCTTGTTCTATCATTTCATGTCAAGTAATGAAATATTTATTCTACATTAATGCTATAAAACCTTATAGTAATAACTTGTGCATTACTACTAAATTTCCAAATCCTTAGCTTCGTCAGTTTATTGCATTCTGGTTGTGTGTCAACAGACACACACACACATGCACACACCATGTAATCTTTTCACAAGTGCATAATCATACCCTTTACCTCATCAAACTGAGAACCATTTTCCTTTGTCCACATTGTCAGTCTGATTAAGTTAACCTACAGTGTCTCTGTCATCTTTATTAACTGTTGATTTCCAAGTTATTTACTATCAGTAAACTGGTATTCTCCTTCAAATAATTTTCTTTATCATCAAATTCTTGGTATGTATTCTCAAAAAGTGTGCAGAATATCACAGTTGACCTGAGTTATGAGATTACAACCCCATGGCATTAGAGTTGCCTTCAGGGTACTTTAAAGAACTCTGCCAAAGAGCCTGTATTGTCTTTTATTGGTACTTTTTCTTAAGGTTTCACTGGTTTGGCAGCTTGTTCAAATTGTTGGTCTCATCAGAGACCAGACAGAAACTTTAAGAAGACACAAACCTCTCAGTGCCATAGCATTCTCATGTGAGAGAGTTGTATTTTGCATAAATGGACTCTAAGCTGACATATCTTATCAATTATAATTATTGAAGAAAGAATTCAATTTGCCAGTAGAATGCTAGTTTGAAAAGATATATCGAAATTCATTTTCTTTTTAAAGCAAAATATTTGAAACATAGGATACTGTATGAAATTCTATTATGTTTAGAGAAAATGAGAATTGATATGAAGCTGGTGATGTGGATAAGAGTGGCTGATAGACGTCTGAGTAGTATACAGAAGGGTTGAATTTTACTGCGGGATGTTTTAAATAGGCATGCAGTATGAGCAGAGAATAACAGTATAATGGTGGTCAAGTTAATGTGAGAAAGTTTAAGAGTATGCAGTTTGGGATAGAAAGATTTCAAGCTGTATTACTGATAGAACTAGACTTCAGGAAATTGGGCTAGGGATTTGGGAGTGATGGTGGACAGAAGTTGAAGTTCAGAGGACACTTGCCAAAAGTGGTCAGAATAGCTTGTTGGATTACCTGGTTGTTAAGTTCTCTGAGAAGCAAAGATCAGAATGTTATTCCTCTTTATAAGGCTTTGATATAGCTAATTCTGGACCACCATACATATTTGATCAATTGGGGTTCTTGTTATGTGCCATCCAATTGTTTCTGACTCTTGGTGATCTTGTGAACAAAGGCTGTCCATCTCACTAAGTCTCTTTTCTTTCAGTGGCTGGAAATTCATGTTGGTAAGTTCCTTTTATGTTGTTTATCTAACACTTTAGTTGTCTTTCTCTCCTTCTCATGTCCCCAGTGTTCTCCCATAACTGCCTTTTCCAATGCATAATATGCTCAGGTACATTAACGTTGAAAGTTTTTGAAAGTTTATTTTTTCACTTGGTTAGAGTATAATAAAATTAGTTTAATCCTTTATCCAAGTGTGAGCAAACAAAGTTTGCGCCTGAAGTATCTTCAGGACTAGGGTAAAGTGATACAACACCAGGGCAACTCGTTGCAAAGGTGGAGAAAGCTACCAACACTCCTAACTCAGTTTCTCCTATAATGCAAAACACATCTCCTTGCGGATATGTCTAATGTTATGCATTAAAGGAAGGACCACTACCCAGACTAGTTTCGACCTTTATTGAGGTCTCTTCAGTGGGAGCCAGGCCCTAGTGGAAATACCAGGCAGAAGCATTAGTAGGTCATCTCTACCTATAGGAGTTGCCAAATGGTGTGCCACCCTTTTTTAATAAATTACTCTGGATTTAGAGAAAGATGTTGAAAGTTTATTTTTTCACTTGGTTAGAGTGAGGATTAAACTAATTTTATTATACTCTAACCAAGTGAAAAAATAAACTTTCAACATCTTTCTCTAAATCCAGAGTAATTTATTAAAAAAGGGTGGCACACCATTTGGCAACTCCTATAGGTAGAGATGACCTGCTAATGCTTCTGCCTGGTATTTCCACTAGGGCCTGGCTCCCACTGAAGAGACCTCAATAAAGGTCGAAACTAGTCTGGGTAGTGGTCCTTCCTTTAATGCATAACATTAGACATATCCGCAAGGAGATGTGTTTTGCATTATAGGAGATACTGAGTTAGGAGTGTTGGTAGCTTTCTCCACCTTTGCAACGAGTTGCCCTGGTGTTGTATCACTTTACCCTAGTCCTGAAGATACTTCAGGCGCAAACTTTGTTTGCTCACACTTGGATAAAGGATTAAACTAATTTTATTATACAGGTACATTAACATATGTTTAATAATTGTTGCCTACAAGGAGCATTCTGTCTTTATATTCTAAAAACTATTCTAAGAGAATGTTCTTTAAAACCTGTAAAACCTGGGGTTTTAGAGAATATTCTCTGGGATTCTTAGAAATGAGGAAACTGTAGAGAAGATCCAGTGATCAAGATGGTGACAGGCCTGCTGAATGTTCCCTGAGGATAGATTAATGATTTGTAGGTTACAAAGTGTAGTTAGGTGGAAAAGAGTTAAAATATGATGGGCATTTAAGACTGAATGAGATCATAGGATTGATGCAGAAGAATTTTTTTTTTTTTAGTATTTGACAAGAAGGGAAAGAACAAGAGGCTGTGTCTGGAGACTGAGTAAGAGTGGTTATCAAGGGTGTGAGGAGTAGATATTTTGCTTGGAGAGTTGGGAATGAGGGGAATGGATTATTATTAGTCATGATGCTTTGAGTGAAGGAGATTGAGGAAAAGTATGATAGGTATTTTGTTAATAATGATTAGTGTGGGTATCTCACAGTGAGTCTTTGACTCCATGGAGATTCCGAAGTAGTAGCAATAGTAGTAATAATACTTAATAATACCAGAAATAGTAACATAAAAATGTTTTCATAGGCTATTGATGATGATGCAAATCAGACTGCTCAGATGACAGCAGCAGTTTTAGATTGGCCTCAGGTAAATAAAATGTTTTTCTTTTAATTTATACTTAGCATTTTTAAATCATGCATGATTAACTTATTTAATCTTGGTTAAAAAACAAGCCATTACCTTTTAGCAGTTTATGATGTTAATTAGCAATCATAGAACTCTGCTTGAATAGCATTGTACTGGGGAGTATTACTGCAAATTGTAATATTGTTAGTGATCTTTCTTTGTTTCATATTTTCTCCTATGCTGTATACTGTTAACATAGCATTTGTCATTAAATCAGTAAAATAGATTTGATTGTACTGCTTATGCTGATCATCAGTTCCCATTTTGGTATATCAGTGTTATGTGAGAAACCATTTCATACAGCACAAAGTTCACTGTGGTGAATTTAAAGGTAGGAATTTCCCATTTCAAGATTCTCTGGTATAAATATCCAAAATCACTGACATTCACTGTGATAACTGTTTATTTTCCATATCTCACACCAAGCTTTTAGTGGGCTTTCTGAGATCCCTCCCCTTCAGTCAGTATGCTGCATCCCTCAGGATGACCTTGATGATGTTATATTACAGTTAATATCTTTACTTTTAATAGGAAATTTAAATGGACACAACACTGTGGGACAGCACCTGAACTAGCATTAGGATGAGTTGCAGAATGTATTCTCAACAATAGGAAGCAATACCTTCTTCTATGTGTCTACTTGACATTCACTGCCATTGACTTAACTGTGCTTACCCTCCCTCTTCCTATTGTTTAAGTGGGAAATAGATGACAACTTATTTGGGAGTGATCTTTTCCACATGATATTCACATTTTTGCATGGGCAGCTATGTATTACATCATGGATACCATGACTGAAAATTGAGAAAGCTGACTGGCTCACTGCAGAATTTGATTCTGCGACAGTCAGTTCATGTGTCAAAGGGTATTGATACAACTACAGTTCCTAAAACATCTAGTCAGTCTTCACTTTTCCCTAAACCATAGTTGAATGCTGATTGCACAGTATCCAAGGGAGTCAGAAAAAAAAGCTTGGAATATCTTCTGCACATACCCCATAACAACAAGCCTCATTACTTTTAGACATGCCTGAACAAGAGCAACTAACAGCAAACAAGTTTGTGATAAAATCTGTAAAAAGGAAGGGCAGATATATACCACCTGCTCAATTTTGATTCTTGAACTTAATGAGTGTACATTTGTTGACCAATATTTTATTATCTTCCCAGAGTTCCTTACCCAAATACTGTACTTGTTTAATGGAATTTTCTGTGAGAATGTATTTCTGGATACCTGCAAAAAGGCAATTATTACTTTGCCTAGGCCAGAGAAGGATCCAAAATCCCCAAGTAAGATATCAACCAGTTGCTCTGATCAGGGCTTGTCTAAGATTCTGGCAAAAAATTAACTCTCATCTTTTATAGTTTCTAAAAAGAAACAACTATTTTTTTCAGAACACGATCTGGCTTCTACAAACATCACTCAACAACTGATGTCAAGACAAACAAACTACTCTTGTTGCTTTGATGCTAACATCTGTCTTTGTTACATCTACCAAAATAAAATCTCTGGCAGACCATCCTCAATTCCCCCACCATGGGCAAATATTTTTTGCCCATGGTGGGAGAATCTGTATGTATAGCAGTCATCAGACTGTCATATGACTCTTTTGTTTGCAAACAAAAAACACTCTTAGACGCTCTAGATATTAGAGTAGACAATATTGCACAGGCACCATCAAATATACCACCACATGCATCTTTTCTTTTTTTGCAGTCTATTCAAACATTCCACCTTTCTTGTGTCTGCCAGCTCTTTCAAGTCCATAGAATGAAATACTCTGGTTTTGTGTCCATTTACACAGATGGTTCAAAATCAGAGGCTGTAGTGAGATCTTTTGTTGTCTTCCCAGACAGCATATTTGCTGAGATCCCACTAGAATGTAATAACTTCACTGCTGAGCTGTATACCATAGAGCTTGCCTTAAGCTACATGAGATTGTAGTGCTAACAAAGGTTATATATACAGCTTCACAGAGCTTTCTGCAGGCAGTAAGAAGTCTAGAGCCGCAGAAACATCTGGCTCTCTCGTATCCAGCATGTCATGTCCTCTCTCAGTTAAGGAAGTTACATTTTGATTTGCTTTTGTTGGATCCCAAGTTAGGGATTATGGGAAACAAGGCAACAGATGCTGCAGCTAGGTCAGCTTATTTTTCAAGTTTTTACCATCTGCCTGTCTTTTATGCCAATTGCATGCAAATCATAAGATTAACTTTTATCCCAGTGACAGTCATCGTGGAATAGAGACCAACAACCAACTCTATCAAATTAAGCTGATTTTATGGCAATCTGGCTTATACAGGGACATAAAGTTATTCCTGCTTGGCTCCACATAGGTCATAGTCATCTACACACTCCTCCCTGTTTGAGGGGTGATGATATGCCTGTGTGTACGAGTTCTGCTGTACTGGATTAGCTTTCAGTCATGTTTTAATCGACTGCCTTCTGTCAACAAGTGCAGTCACTATTTGTATTTGTCATATTCATAATCCATCTGAGTCTGACAGATTTTTATCAGATTCATGAAGTTTTTACTTTTAAATTTTTGCAGAACATCAATATTTATCACTACATATTACATATATTCTTTTTATTTATAAAATGTACTTATTGTATATGGTCTTTTAATACCCAGTTGGCTTTATCTGTTTTTATCTTCTTTACATTTGTTTGTTTGTATACCTTTTTACATTTGTTTTTATATGCTCATTTTTATATATCTGTTGGATGTACTGTTGATATATTGCTGGTATGTACTGTTATAATCTGTATTGGTGTAGTATAACTTTAGCTGTCCTTTCAGAGGACATATTACTTGGCCACCATCACTTCAAATCCCTAGTCTCATCAATTTCCTGTAGTCTAATATCATCAAAATTCACAGCTTGTAATATTTTTATCTCCTTGCTGAAAACTGTCAGTCTGTTTAAATTGTCGTACAGGATCTCCACATCTTCTTGAACCTGGATCATTCCATTGATGGATGTCTCCCCAGTTTTCTCTATTCCATTTTCTTTTTAGCATTTCTCATTTATTGCATTCCAGTAATCCTAACATTTTCACCTTGCTATCTCTTCTTTTGTCTTCCTCTTTGCTTACTACCATCCATAGATCTCAGTTTTATTAATGATTTAGGTTATCTTGCAATGTATCTAACAAATCTTTATTTTGAATGCATAATCCTTTTTTAACAGTGTTCTGCACATTTGTTCTTGATCTCAACAAATTGGTACAGTATCTTGTCTCTAGTATCGCATCAAGCATATTCCTTTCCATTCTTGTCTGAGTAACTTTCGATTTCTGAACCATTTAGTTCAATTCCAGGTTTCATTTCACTCTCATGTGTAATTTCAATTAAGACCCACTAGTTGAAAGCTTTCCTCTTCAAACTAATAGGAATATCACATGTTGAAAGCTTTTCCACTTGGTTATACTATAAATTAAAGATGCCAAGAAATTATATTCTTAGTTTAATCCTTTATCCAAGTGTAAGAAAACAAAGTTTGTGTGAAGTAACTTCTCTACTGGGAACTCATATATATATATATAAGAGCTGATGACTTCACACCACATGCCTTTGTATCCCATAATGCAAAGCACATCTCCTTATGGACATGTATAATGTTATGCATTATGGGAGGGGTCACTACCCAGACCGGTTTCGATCTTCATTGAGATCTCATCAGTGGGAACTAGACCGAGTAGTGATACTAAGTTTGGAGCAATGCAGAAGTCATATTTCCATATGCAAGTATCAAAAAGCTGTCCCATCCCATTATTAAAACACTTGCGATTAGAGATAGAAGTTGAAAGCTTTTCCACTTAATTATACTATATGTTAAAGATTCCAAGAAATTATATTCTTGGTTTAATCCTTTATCCAAGTATCACATTTGAAGATATTTTTCATCCTCCCAAAGGCTATCCAACCTAGTTAATATTTTAATTGTTCTATTTTGTTTCTATTTATTTTTCTATTTTCCTTTTTAATTTTTCCAATTTTTTTTTGTCTATCTTTAATATTTAGGATTTGTTCCAGATAAACACACAAATCCACTCTCTCCACTTCTCCATCTTCCAATGTAATTCTTTTAGGTGTTAAATTGTCAGTCATCATTCCTTTTGTTTTATTTATCTTTAATCGACTTGACTGGACATGTGAGCTAAAAAAAAGCAGTCTGGGTTCAAGGTTATATTGTGAGTAGTCGGTGTATTTAGCATTTTTGTAAAATTGGTGATTTTTATCTGTTTTATTGTGTTTTGCTTAGAAACTTTTTACACAGTGTTTAGCTTTCTTACATTTGTCTCTGTATTCTCTAAGAGCACAAGCTGACTTATTTGCTAGGAACTTTTGATATGCTTTCTTCTTTTCCTTTCCTTCACTGCCTGTTTAAATTTCCTGTGTCCACCATGAAGTTCTGATTTTTCTATCCTTGCAGACAACCTCACCACATGCCTCTCTGGCTGAATCAATCAATGTTTCTTCAGGGCTTGTCACTGAATCTCCCAAGGTTATATTAGAGTATATTTTTATGTTTTTATAGTATTTAGTGTCTTGAAAACATATTTTAATTGATATTGTAATATTAAAAACAGCTGTAAAACGATACCAAAAATGCAGAAGAAATGAATTGCTAATAAGAACAACGAAGTAACGAACAAGATGGTTTCTCCGATAAAGACAATATTGAAGTAGATAGTGAAAATAATTTAAACTCTGAAATCACTAGGTTAAAGCAGATTATTAGATGGACGATGAGGGAATTACAAAAAGTTGAATGGAATTTAGAGGAACACAGGAAGAATAAAAAAAAAAAGTTAAGCAGCAAAATGAAAAACACCAAAGCATTGAATCAGATAAGTAAAGTTGATTCTAAGTAGAAGGGTGTTATTTGGTATGGTGAGTATCATATATCATACGTCATTTGGCAACTTCTGCAAGTTGCCAAACAGTGTCACTCAGATCACAGACAAGAGTATACAAAAGAGCATGCAGGTAACTTATTATACCTGCATAAACAAATGCTAGGAGTATCAGAAACAAAAGGAGTAGAGTTTGTTGCTTTGGTTAATATACTCTGACCTCATATTGTAGGCATTAGTAAGACCTAGCTATCAAAAACAGACATACTAACTGGCATTGAGCGCAAGGGGTATAGTATTTTTAGAAAGGAGAGGAGGGGGGGGGGCTGCTGCTGCTAATGATATCAGATGATTTGAATCAAGTTAAAGTTGAGGCCTATGACTGCAATACCAGTTTTTAATGTGACAGTGAGTTTGAAGCCATCTGGTGTGAGGTGTGGTCTAACAAGATTAAATACATAGTGGGATGTTGTTATTGACCTGCTGGATTGGTTGCTAGTGCTGAAGAAATGCATCACCAAATAAAGATGATTGGTGTGAAAAGAGTAATCATAACATTGATTGGGTAGCTGTGAAATCACATGAGAAGAATAAAACTGAATTTATTGAGCTTTTCCGGGACAACTTCCTCAAGCAGCATGTGACAGAAGGAACTCGTGTTCAAAGAGTGTTAGGTCATCTGATTATAGTATCAGGAGTTTCAACTAAAGATGTAACTATTCTTGTATTTGGTTGGTGACAGTTATCATGCAGTACTCACTTGAGAAGTGGCTAAATTTATGAATGTTATTCAGAAAAGGTTACATGCTGCACTACATAGTAGGAAATTATCATCACTTGAGGAGTATGCTGGGTTCTGTGCCATAGTATTAGTTATTGGATGGGAAGGATATTGGCAGTGTGTGAATAGTGTTTAAAAATACTTAAATGATGCGATATCAGAATGTGTCCCTAGAATTTGAAGAATAAATAGAGTAGGAGTGAAATAAAAGGAATAGTGTTCAGCTGAACACTCTTTTAGCATCCATACTGATATCCCACCAGTTTCTATTGCAGAATTCTTACTCAGTTTGTGTAACAGCTCTAGTAAAAGAAAGAATGAATTTGAAAGAATAACTACTTAATACTGATATAATGCTGGTGACTGATGCAGAAGAGATTGTTCATTTAATGAGTATGGATTTTGCTACAGCTATCAACCTGGTATATGCAACGTTGAACTCACTGCTACCTCTTCACTGTATGAAGAAACTCATGTATGAGGAGGAACTATTAGAGCTGTTGCACAAACTGAATAAGAATTTTCTGCAATAGAAACTGGTGGGCTATCAATATGGATGCTAAAAGAGTGTTCAGCTGAACTGACTATTCCTTTGACCTGGCTATATATTTGAGTCTCAGAACAGGGAAGATTCCCACATGAGTGGAAAGAATGTGTGCTGTTGTGTCCTCCTTTCTTAAATTTTGTTGATATATGTACTATACGTTGAGTCCTTCCTAAGGAGTCACGTGGTACCTCTAAAACACAAAGGAATTGCCTCAGGGTTGAGCCAAAACCAGCGTGGCAAAGTCTTTGAAATCTAACTTCTTTTAAAGCATTAGGAATATTTATATTTTTTTTGCTGTGCCACCTAAGCTAATAGATTAAGTTAAACATGTCTTAATCAAGAAGTGATCTCAAAGGTGTACTATAATGACTACAGATTTGCAATCGTGACCTATAACATAATCTATTTTCTCCCGCTTAAATTCGTATCTTTTTGCAAGTGGTGCATCGGATTCTAATACTCAGACACTTGGATTAAAGATAGCAAAGGTTTATTTGACACATTAATACAATTTACAATGCAAAGAAACTCAATCCAAAACTTCAATGTTAATCAGAGAAAATTATAGGTATCCTTATTAAAGTAAGGACATCAAGAAGCAACATCAATATGTTATTTCACAAACTGACAAAACTTGACTGCAATATTCACATTAATCTTCATATCATATCACATTACTCAGACTAAACCTTCTTAATACTTTCAAAAACATACACATTAGTTTAACCGTATAGGAGTTACCTCACTATGCGTTCTAATATTAAAGTGCTACAGTCCTGTCTTAATTATATGAAAGTCCTCAATTTCACTTAATCTCATTTATAACATCTTAATTTTCTTATACGCATTATATAGACAAAGAATTTTCAACGTTACCGTACACACTGGTTCTTCATACTTTTTCCTTCAACTTCTGACTGCCATTCTCTGATCGATCTGCCTTCCGTTTCATTTAGTCGGTGCTATGGCATGGATTTCTCTGGTCAAAGACAAGTCCACATGATCCCAGCATAACTAGCCCACTCCAGATATAACAATGGCGTAAGGTGATTCCGCTTCCGTGAGGCCTGTTGCCTACTTGCTGAGCCCTTTCCATGGATGCCCGTCAGTTGAACGGAGATGTGTTCTTTCATTACTTTTTTTCATTAGGAGCACATGATCCTTCCAGCTCGTAAGCGGCATATCCTATTACTGCCCTCGGGATTCCTAACAGAACTCTTTGCTGATCCTTCGTCCAAGCACTCCTGGACAGAGACGCTCCTCCATGCAACCATCTACCCACCAGAATACACGAAACTCCCAGCAGAGAGGGGGGAAAAAAAAGCCCATGTGTGTGTGTGTGGGGGGGTTCTAACCCTTTTATGTATCTCCCCTATCGGCAATCACCATAACTCATGTAGCTCACCCAATGTGTATAATTTCTCCCACGTGGGTCTCGTTTCATATCGTTTGATTTTTCTGACCACTTGCTTCTGCACATGCCATGGGCATGCGACTGCCTGGGGGCAACTTTTCTTTCCATTGGCGTTCCCGCACACTTTGAACTTTTGTTCACTGCAGCTTAATGCAAGTCATAGTACAAAACATTGTATTATCAATTCTAACAAAATATTATTAATTTATAACGTATCACTGGCATTATACAATCAAGTAAGTATTCCTTCCTCGAAATATTCACAATCTTTTTTCTTTGTAATAATGTAATCTATATTTTATCAGTTGTGTACAGCACATACCTAGAAGCAAGCATATTCCCTACAAGGTTTTTCCTGTTAAATGATGATAAAATTAGAATTCTTAGGAATCTCAATTTATCAAAGTTTAACAGTGCAAAGACCAATGTATCCAACCATCGACCAATCAGTATCTCATGCGTGGTGGTAAAGATTGTGGAAAAGTTGGTTAGGGTTTGCATTCAGAAATGGGTTTGCAGAGAATCTCTACTTTGCAACAAACAGCATGGGTTTACTAATCAAAAGTCATGCTTTAGCAACTACTTACATTCTATAATAATGTTACTACTGAGTTCGACAGGGGGAATGGATATGCAATGATACTTTTGGATATATATATCTACAAACATTTGACTTTGAAATAATATTGGATCTAATATCCACTTTGCCTATGTAATTTTACATTGCTGAAATAAAGCCTTATGGCTCTTCGTTTAGTAAATACTTTTGAATTTTGATAAGGCTTTTGACAGAATACAGCATGGAAGACTGTTGCATAAATTAGAGAATATGGGATTGGATTATAAACTATTGGCATGGATAAGAGGGTGGCTGACTGACAGATATCAAAAAGTCGTGTATGGAGCTGTGAATCTGCAAGATTCAAGGTAACCAGTGGTGTGCCTCAAGAATCAGTCCTTGATCCATTGTTATTCAATCTGTATATTAATGACATTGGGAAGGATTTGACATGTGAAATACAGTTATATAATTGCTGATGATGCAAAGATGGTAAGGTCACCAGGAGTGCTGCTGATATGCAGATATGCAGGGCTTGCCGAATGATTTGAATAGGCTGGAATTGTGAAAATGGCTGTCAGTTCAATGTTAATAAATGTAAGGTTCATGCACTTAGTGTGATCAGATATTCCATGCCATATGATATTGGTGGGATTATGTTAGAAGAAACTGTTCAGGGAAGGGATTTTGGAGTTTTAGTAAATAGGAAGTTTAAATTCAAGGGTCATATAGCAAAGATTGTAGATACAACTCTGAGAATAATTGCAATGCAGAAACGAATATTGATATGTAAAGATAAGGAAGTAATTTTGTCTTTTTACAAAGTCTTGATAAGACCCCACTTGGACTGTTCTAGATGTCTGGAGTAATTGCTTTGAAAGACTGTTAAACAAAATAAGAGTGACAGAATCATAATAGAAAATTTTCAAGAGGAATGCAAAGAGGAGTACATATCAATACTTGAGGTTAGAAAAAGCTGTTAAAAACTCGAAATGTGGAAAAGACAGCTGGAATACATGATATTCGACCAGAAATGCTTAAGTATAGTGTTTTGCAAAAATTCAAAGGGCTTGGTCAGATGGTCAAATTTCAGATGATTGGAGTAGAGCTTCATAGTGTCCATCTAACAATGGACACTATGAGAGCTCATAGTGTCCTATGAAAAAAAAAAAAAAAAAGTGAATAAAGCTGAATGTGAGAATTACAGAGGAATTTCTCTATTTTAGTGTTTTGCATGTACTAAAATTTACACAAGCATACTTGAAAAGAGGTTGAGAAAAATGTGGAATAGAAACTAAGAGAAAAATAAGCTGGGTTCGTGCTAAATAGAGGTTGTCAGGATCAGATTTCTACTTTGCAAACAAATAGTTGAGAAATCATAGGAATATGACAAGGATTTATACTTAAGTTTGGAGATCTGGAAAAGGCATATGACATGGTGCCTAGAGAAAAGCTTTTTAAAACACTACAATTATATTGGGTAAATGGAACGTTACAGAGGAATACATAGTCTATATTTAAGTTCTAAATCAGCAGTTAGAATTGAAGGAAATATAGGGAGATGATTTGATGCAAAATCTGGAGGGGGGGGGTGAAAGAAGCACATTATCTCCATTCTTATAAGTCATCTATATGGATCACATTATGAAAGAAAGAATTAGGACTGCTATTAAATTGGAGATGTCAAACTTAGCTCTTTGCTTTGTGTAGAGATGTACTCCTAGTGCAAGTCTCCAAGATTATCTAACTAAATTGAATAACAGCTGTAACAAATTTGGCATGAAGATCAGCAATAAAAAAAAAACTAAATAAAATAAAAAGACTAAAACCATGAAAACGGTTTCTTTTTGTCTTTTTTTAACTATTTCAGCTATTTAGACACAGTTTTTAGTGATAATGGGAAGTTGAATCTGGAAATAGGCAACAGAATAAGCAAAGCTGGTATGATAAATAGGCAGCTGAATAAATTTATATGGAATAAGAGAGAAATTAGCCAAAAGACCTAACAAGACAGAGTTCAAAGCAGTTAAGTTATAGATCTGAGAGTTAGGTTAGAAATAAAGCACTTGATCAAAGACTAGAGCTACAGAAATGAGGATTCTGAGAAAAATTAGAGGAGTGAACACATGCATCAGTCACAGAATCATATTAAAAATGAAGATATTAGAAAGAGACTTGACATTGTTAGCATTCAAGAATCTGCAAGCAGAGCTGATTTAAGGTGGTTGGTATGGTTATTTAAAAAGCTTTAGAAGACAGAAATATAAGATCTGAAAATGTTGGAGTCTTGACAGATAACAGATTGATTTTGAGAAAAATTGTTGATAGGAAGTTAGTAATGATGTAAGTTTTTCATGTAGCACTATCATAATATCCCGTACACACACCCCCTTGAGGGTACATGTCAGGAATTTGATGATAGTTATTTAAACATAATGGGAGAGGAAATTTAAGTAAAACAGGTGTTGGATGCTGAGATGGGAGGAAAGAGACCCAGAGGAAGACCAAGCTCTAGGTGGATTGACAGAAGTGCCTTGGAAGCGCAAAATGTTAGATAGACGGTATTGGAGTGCTTGACAAGTAATAGACTAATTTGGAGGAAAATTGTGGATCGGAGATTAATAATAATGTAAACTTAATCACGTAGTGCTGTCATAATAGAACACTCCTTGAGGGTACATATCAGGAAATTGATAATGATGAGCTCGAGGTGAAAAGAGAACTTTCTGTATACCATTTCAAGTCCTCGCACAAATATTCAGCAGAACTACTCATTTTATCTGACCAAACTGCTCTTGTTATTCTTATGGTATTCAATTACACAATGTGTCTTCATTATTCAGTGATTGGTCTCTCTTATTCCTGTATAAATTTATTCACTTCTCAATATTTTTACTATTTCTGGGAAGACACTATCCATGTGACACATCAGTCAGGAGATTTATTTTGCTACAGGTAAGTCACCAGCCTCATTGGCCAAAGGGGCTAGCGTACCTGCTCTCCAATCAACAGGTCACAGGTTCGAATCCCACTCTGGGCATGGATGTTTGTAATTGTCTATAGGTGGGAGATGAATTTTTTCTCCCTGTGTGAGACCACTGCCCTGCTTATTGGATGTCTGAAGTAGCTTCAAAAAGTTCCATGTTTGGTCTCTAGAGCAACATTTTTTGGCTGTGTAAAAGTAAATTTTAAAAAATTATAAAAAATATAAAATTGATAAAAATAAAAAAGTGCAAATATTTTACTATACATGGCAGAGTAAGACAGAAGTTCTTAAGTTTAACTGAAGATTTTTTAAATGCAAAAGTGTGCTCAAGAATACTCGAGCTGAGCAAGGATGTCATTTTTATACTGATGAAGATAAGTTGAGCTTAGCAGTGATAAAATTTAGTAGTTTAGTGTGATTCTATGATAGCTGAGGTTTTATTGGAGTCAAATATTTTTTTCAAAGTCCACAAAGGCCAAACAGAAACATTTATCATATTCATTTGCCTTTTTAGTAACTTGCCTAACAGTAAGGATATGACTAATGGTACTGTAATTGTCTAAACCTTGCCTTCTCCTCTGATTGCACATACTCAAGCTGATGCATTATTCTGTTATTTATTTATTTTGTAAATATTTTGTATGCTGCTAATAATAAACTAACGGGCTTGCAATTTTTGATATTTTCCTTTTCACCCTTTTTTTTTTTGTGAATTATCATTAATGATTTGCTCCATGCTTGTGAGATTTTTTTGCCTGTTTTACACAAAGATTACCTGGCAAGATTCTTCACAAGGTGTGAAGTCTTGCCAGGTAATCATCTATTGATTTCCTTCCAATTTTCAGCAGCAATTATACTTGAATCCCACCATCTCCAGGAACCTTTCCATGCTTCTTTGTTTTCAAGTCTGCCATAATCTCTTACCTCATAAATTTTGGTCTATACAATTTACAATTATTCGAGTTAATTGCTACTCTAAAAAATAAATGTACAGAAAATTTCTTTTTTTTTTTTTCTGCTGCCAAAGTTCTTCTCCGATTGCATTTCTATAATTCTGAGTATTATTATTATTAAGAGAGAGACCTCCAGGTAGTCAGTGACTCATTGAAGGAGGCCACACACTACATGCACTAGCTGTCATACTTGTTCTTGAATTCATTCACACTGCTTGCACACACAATATCCAATGGCAACCATTCCAAACATGCACCATTCTGAGAGAAAAATCTAGATCTCACCTTCTTCTTGGCCTTTCATTTTCAGCTTCCAAGGGTGCCCTCTCATCCTTTCCCGATCCTCCATAAAATGAAAAATTCCATCAACTGAAATCCTATATGATCCTATTAGAAGTTTGTAACTCTCAATCATATCACCCCTCTTAATTCTCTTTGCTAGTGTCTGCAGTCTGCAAATTCTCAATCTGTCTTCATAATCAGTATTTCACAATCCTGATATCATTTTTAACACTCCTTTGCACTCTCTCCACTATATCAGAATCACATCAGAAACATAGTCCAAGTGAGGTCTTATCAAGGGCTTGTAAAAAGGCAAAGTGATATCTTATCTTTATATGTCAAAGTTCATTTCAGCATTGCAATTATCCTTTGAGTTGTATTGCAATCTTTGCTACATGGTCCCTGAAATTCAACTTTCTATTTACTAAAACTCCAAGATCCCTTTCCTGAACAGTTTTTTCTAGCATAATCCCACTAACACAATATGACATGGAATATCTGATCACACTAAAGTGCATGACTTTATGTTTACTGACATTGAACTGACATCCATTTTTCATGCCCACAATTCCAGCCTATTCAAATCATTCTCCTAGTACTGCATATCAGCTGCATTTCTGATTACCCTACCTATTTTTGCATCATCAGCAAGTTATTCATCACTAGCAACCGATCCATCAGGTGCATAGCAACACCCCACTATGTATACTGTGTATTTAATCTTGTTAGTCTCTGCCTCACACCAGATGACTTCAGACTCACTGCCACATGAAAAGCTGTTGCTTGTGTTGCAGTCATAGATCTCAACTCTAACTGGATAAGAACAGACAAACTGGCCCTTGAACACACACAGATTCACAGCCATGAATACTACTCCCCAATATGTAGAAGAGATAGGGTTCTTACCACATGTCGTTATGCTCATAGTTAACTATGAGTCATATCATGGCAGTCAACCTCCTAGAATAGGAGATGGCACATGAATGGGATAGGATGGCTTGCACTTGAATAGATTTGACATCAGGAGCCTGGAGAAATTGTAGTAAGACCTAATGTAGAGAATCAGTGAAGCTAGATCATCATGGGAGAAATGTTAAGAGTGTGTGTGCAGCTGAAGTATGCAAATTGCACATAGTTATGAATCTGATAAAGTGATGGATCTGTATGCATTGGGTTTGGATAGTTTGAGTGGGGATGGGAAAGAGAAAACTGCCCAATTGGGTTGAGAAGACTGCAGTCATATGTGAAAAACTAAGAGTAACTTGCTATGGTTTATACACAATCAGAAACAAAGGGACTGAGTTTTTGCTTCTTTTTTTTTTTTTTTGCCTTGGTGACTACATTGTGATATAAGATTGCTGGCATTAGTGAAACCTGGCTCTCAGTCAAATGTAACTGGAATGACATCTGAAGGGTGTGATATTTTGAGGAAGGACAGAAGGGAGAGGATTATGGGTGACTTACATTATTCAAGTATTGATTCAGCAGCAGAGAAAACTCATAAGGATCAATGAGAATTTATTGAGCTTTGTGAGGCAACTTGATTAGCAGCTTGTGAAAGAAGGAAAAGGAATGCCATCTAGATCAAAGAGTGTTAAGATTTGATCATAGCATCAGAACAGGATCTCAGATAAGGATGTGACTGTTTCACCACTAGTTTGTGATAGTGATCATGCTGTACTCATGAGGTAGCTAAATTTATGAGAGTAGGAGTCAGTCAGGTAGAAACAGATGTGACAGAGGTTCAAGAGTGTTGAATCTTGTTATAGGATCAGATGACCTGTTCATAATTAAAGTGGTTTACATTGTTTCAAATTGGGGAAAGCAATCATGTGATATCCATGTGTTAAGGCTTAAGTGCTCAGAGGACATCATGTTGGAAGTTTAATGGAATATTTTCAGCGCTAGGAAAGAATTAAAAATAATTTTTAATGCTTCTAATATTTTGTCTCAGTCACTGAGATATCTTCAGGGATTACAAATAACTCTTGTATCATACACACAAAGACAACACAATACTAAATGAAACATTTGGGTGACTAAAGTCCTATCTAGGTGGTGCACCCGCTATGGGCATTTGTTAGTGGCCTGGGATGTAAAGTGGGACCTCTGACAATTAAGTTTTTCCAAATTGTGAAAAGTTTCCCACTTTACATCCTAGGCCACCTACAAATGCCCATAGAGGGTGCACCACTTAGATAGGACTTTAGTCACCCAAATGTTTCATTTAGTATTGTGTTGTCTTTGTGTGTGTTACAAAAGTTATTTGTAATCCCTGAAGATGTCTCACTGACTGAGAATAAATATCGGAAACATTAAAATTAGTTTTTAATCCTTTCCTAGTGTTGTAAATATTCCATTAAACCTCCAATGAGGAGGTCGCAAATGAGGTCTTGGAAGGTAGAAAAAACGTGGAAAATACAGTTAAAAAAAAGTATATGTAGAACTACAAGGCAGGTGATTATGATACACTTAGGAGGCAGTTTGAAGCAGTACTATGGCATAAATATCTGCAAGAGAAGGATGTTCACAGTACATGGAGCATATATGTTAAGTGGTAACTGGAGGAAGCAATATCATACTGGATATCCAAGGTCAAGAGAGTAAATCAGCTAGGAGTTAGATGATAAGTGGTATCATTAAGCATGAGCTGCAAACAAAGAAAATGTTGTGGAGGGTGTATAAGGAGAAAGGTGACCAGTTAACTCATTAACATTAACAAGGATTAGGCAAAAAGGTAACCAACATGATAAGGAAGGCAAAATCAGATTATGAGATTAGCCAAACAGGTGAAAGGAAATCCCAAAGATTTTTTTTTTGTTATGCAGCAAGTAAGAGGAAAAATGACTATTGAAGGATAACTTTAACTAGTGCAAATAATAGAGAGATAACAGAGAGAGAGATGAAATTGAGCTACTTAGTGACCATTTTGCAAGGGCATATCATCCAGGTGAAGATATTGTTATGGCAGGTAACAGGGACTGATGTGAGAACAGAGATTGATGATTTGAAAGTATTTAAGGTATTGCAGAATCTGAATGCAAATACAGCTTGGAGATTGGATGAGATATTGAATCGTGTTTTAAGAGAATGTGCAGGAGGAACTGGTGATGCCTTTGACTAGGCTGTTTAATTTAAGTCTCGGCTCTGGCAAAATCCCAAGAGTAGGAGGGCAAAATAATTCCCTTGCATTAAAGAGGATCTGAGTTTTTGGCAGCAAATTATAGACTAAGGATGGCCACAATGTCGCTCGTGAGCTGCATGCAGCTCGATTCCACGCGTCACGTGGCTCTTCATCCTCCACCAGGAAAAAATTAAAACGAGGAGACAACAAAAAAAAAAGAGGAACAAAATAAAAAAAAAAAATAAAGAACAGGGAGAAAAAAACAGGGTTAATAAAAATTACTGCAATAAAAAAATTTAATTTGAAACACATTAAATGAAGTTTACTTTGAACAAGTGGAAGAATTTTAAAGTCGAAACACAATTTTAATTATTTATTAGATGTATCCTTCCTTGTATCCATTTTCTTAGTAAGCTCCTTAAAATTAGGTGTGTAATTAGTCAAAGCAGTTCTTACAAGCTTGTTCAAATATTCATTATTTAAAACATTATCTATTTAGATTTCATAAATTTAAACGTTGAATATAGAGCTTCACAGGAGTACGTGGTCCCCAAAATGGAGATCTTGTTTTCTGGCACATTGCTTAAGTGTTAGATACCGCTGGTCTGGAAGTTGCTTCCAAAACTCAATTATGGAACATCCACTTTGCTTCACTAGCATCAGTCCTTCATTCTCTTGAAGTTCCAAAAGCTCCAGTTCTGCAACTGCGACATCCATCACAATTGGTTTTGAAATTGGACTGCCACACTCAAGCACGTTTGTAAGGAAAGGATTTTCCAAAAAAAGCGAATGTTGGCTTATGTTCTGTAAGGTTTCAAAATCAATTGTTGAGTTCTTCGGCCAGATCATTTAATTTACTAACATAAGATCCTGTTTCTAATTCCACTCCTCGCAAATTTGTCATTATTTTCATCAGACAAATGAAGTGTGAAAGTTTTATTTTGTCTCTCTGGGAAAGTCGTATTTGCTTTGGAAGCTTAGCACAGTCTGTGAGATTGATCGGTTATTAGTTTTTCTTTCCCTTGAAGTGAAACGTTAATATCTGTAGATGCTGGAAAACATGAGAGTCTTTGAGATGAGGGAAAAATTTCTCCTCTCTAAGAAACTGATTAGGTCTAACAACAAAAAAAATTTTTTTAATGCATTGCTAACTGAGAGCAACCTTACCTTACTAAGCAAAACTATAATACGTTATTAGGAATCTCATCATGATTCAACTCATCGAAAAAACTTTTGAATTATCGGTGTGTTTTAGTACTTGAATGAATAAAATTGACAATTAATAGAACTACTTCCATTACGTGTTCAAATTTAAAACACTTGGCAACTAGATGTTCCCAGTGAATACTGCAATGTACAGGTAGGAAAGCAGGATGTGATTCATCATTCTCAAGGAGTCCCATGAGCCCTTTAGTTTTACCCTTCATAGCTGGAGTACCATCAGTTGCATTGCTGGCGATTTTTTCATGCAATATCGAGAGCTTCTTTGATGTCAGAGCTATATCTTTCAATGCTTTAGAATCCAGTAGCACTTCCTTGACATCCAGGTCATGAGATACAAAGTGGACAAATGTAGCTAGTTGTCGTTTGTCCTGACTATCTGTCTGTAGATCCAGAGCCAGACTAAATGCAGCACAGTTTTTCAAGTTATGGTGTAAGTTATTTGCAATGTCAGCACTGATAACGGAAATTATCCTTTCAATTGTATTCCTAGATTATTATTATGAGATTGTTTGCAGATAATGCAAAGTTAGGTAGGATAATAGTTAATCAAGGTTATGTAGAGAGCTTGCAGGATGATTTAAATAGCCTGATAGTATGAACAAAACATAATGGATGTCAATTTCTTGTCATAAAGTATAAAGTCGTGCATTTTAGGGTACAATGATTACAAGCTGTGTACCACATTGAGGAACTGTACTCCAGGAAATTGATGAAACTAGGGATTTGGGGGTAGTAGTAAATAGTTGAAATTTTGAGGGCATATAGTTGAAAGTAGTCAGGGTAGCTCTCATGATTACTTAGTTATTGAAGAACACGCTAACAAGCAGAGATAAGGGAGTTATCATTCCTCTTTATAACGCCTTGATACAACTGCATCTGGATTATTGTGCTCAGGTCTAGTCACCCAGGGTTTCTTGGGGATGATGGAGAGGATCCAGAGGCAAGTGTCCAAGATGGTAATCTGAGGAGTGCTTCCACAAACCCTCAATCTGAGAACAGATAGAGTGTTTGTGGATTGCAAAAGTTGGTTGATAGGCAAAAAAGCATATGATAGAAATATTTAAGTTACTTAAAGGCTTTTATAGGATTGATGCAGGGGAAATGTTTAAGCACTGGGCTAGAGCAGGCAGAACAAGAAGTCATCCCTGGAAGTTGCGTAAGAGCATGGTTAACAAGGATAATGATTAGATTTTTTGCTTTTTAGAGTGGTGAATAAATTTGAATGGGTTGTCTGAGTCAGTTGTTGAGTACTTTGTCAATGGTTTCAATTAGGGGTATGATTGAGTGTGTTGATATATATAATAATAATGCATGCTAAATTATGAAGCTGGAAATTACGACTTACTCAGGAGAGTATGTATGCTACCAAGAGAAGACATGACAGTTGGTGTGGGTGATGGCATATTTTAATGAGTTCATGACTTCCTGTAGGTCTTTGATAATAATTATTTTGTTGCTTTATAGGCTACTTTTGCATCTAAAGTTGAGAAAGTTGATGGAATGCTCAAAGTAAAGCGAGAAGTTGATGGTGGATTAGAGGATATTTCTGTTAAACTTCCAGCTGTTATAAGTGCAGATCTTCGCCTTAATGAACCCCGTTATGCAACTCTACCAAACATCATGGTAAGAAATATTGTTATGTATATATATATATATATATGTGTGTGTGTGTGTGTGTGTGTGTGTGTGTGTGTGTGTGTGTGTTTGCATGAAATATTAAGTGATTGTGTTGTGTGCAATGATTAATCATCTTTGAATAGTCATTGTGTATGAAATATATTAACTGTTTTCAACTTTGTGGTATTTCATTGTTAGTGGTATGTTGTTTTCTGTTCCAGTGGAACCTTTCTGTCAACCAAACTCAACCACATACAACACCTTCCTTTCCATTCCTTGGCCATCACTTCAGAAAGATTTCAAAAATGCCATCGCCATCTCCTACATTTCTGGCACATCAGAAAAAAATATCCAAATCTTTAAAAAAAAAAAAAAATACACCCTCTGCACAACTTTTAAGCTCCACTGGAAACTTGCTATCCTTATCCGTTCTACTAAAGATCATCTCCTACCTCTCTCAGTGTCTGGAGTATATACAATAACCTATTCCTGAAAGTTGACGTACTTCGGACAGACAGGTAGATTAGCAACCATCCGTTTAGAGGAACACAAATTGTACATCTGCAATCATGACTAGGGCCAATCTGACCTTGCAAACCATATATTGAAAGTCCACCATAGTAAATTTATAAAGGAAAGACTGTTGCAAGAATCTGCAGTAGCACTCAGAAATCAACCAAATTTAAATAAATATGGATGCATGAAACTTCCCAAAATTTGGGAAACAATATTTGTCATGGTCCCATTTTTACATCCTAAATCACCAATACTCTTAGAGGGCGCACCACCTAGATAGGACTTTAGTCTTCGACGTATTTCATTTAGTATTGTGTTGTGTGTGTTACAAAAGTTTTTGTAATCCCTGAAGATGTCTCAGTGACTGAGACAAAATATTGGAAACATTAAAATTAGTTTTTAATCCTTTCCTAGTGCTGTAAACCATTAAACCTCCAACACAATGTCCTCATAGCACTTAAACCTTAACACATGCATTGAAAAGGTAATTGATTGAAAAAATAGTTCACTGAAAATTTTTCGATGAATTCTTTCATAAACTGTTGTTTAAAAGTGTTCAGTAACAATGCCGAATGTTAGTCAAGATATGGTACATTGAGACAATAATGTTTTGTTGTATTTTAGAACAAACTTTCTGTAAGTCTACTTACTGCTTCATTGTGTTCATAGTGATTTACAAATTTCATTCTACCTAAATTATAAATTTCTCATCTATATGATTTTTTTAGGACAGCAGTGAAATTTTAATATAGATCTTAACTATAATAATTCATTAAATTTAATCCAGCCAGAGTGGAATTACTAATATCATTTCAAAACTTCTTTATGGAAATGTTATAATAAAAGTGATCGAGTCGCAACTGAACTGTGCAGACAGCTTCGAATTCCACTAAGTCAGAGAGTTATTGTAATATATAATTTCAGTACATTGTTCCTTTGTAGTTCCAAATATAGCTGAACTCTAAAATGGAACGGTTTGACAAATTTTTGTAAAAATTTCAAATACTAAATGTGAGTGTGGAAGTCGCATACTACTACTACTAATAGTAATAATAATGGAGTCTCCATAGTAGTTCAGTTGGTATAAACAAAGCCCTTAGTTGAAAGACTTTGGTTTGAATCCTATCTATGATATAAATAATTATCAGGCCGAGTTTTCCCTCTGAGAAACAGGTAAGCCAGTCCCATGAACACACACATTTACAGACAAGAAACACTTATTGGACAAGAAAGACAATAGGAAACCATGTTCTAGAATTATTCCCTAGTAATGTACCATTGCCATCTTACCTACCATAAGGTTAATGAGAGAGGATGATAGTAGTACTAGGTGTCTTTAATTAGGAACGTAAGGATTCCATGTGATAAAGTATTCATGTCGATATAAAGATTATTTTACATAATCTTTTCAAGATTCTGTAAAGCACACATAAAATACATGTAACACATATACTAACTGAAAGGAAATATCTCTCAAAAAAAAAAAAAAAGGAGAGAGAGAAAAATTATCACAAACATCTAATATATATAAAGGAGATATCACTAAACTTCAACTGCATCCCAAGTTAATCCAATAAAAACTACAGTTCAGTTTGATAAATACACTTCACGTCACTTCTTATAATTCATTTTTTGATAAGTTGTGTTTTCGATTAATTGCCATTCAATGAATTGCTTTTAGAGGAACTGCCTTTCAATTAATTTCTTTTTCGATTAACTGTTGTTCAAAGAACTCTCTTTCGATTTATGGTTTATTCGGTTAATTGTTTTTTTTTTCAGTAAATTGTTTTCAGTGAATTTTCTGGATACCCTAGTCGCGTGCTTTCTCCTAGATTCAGATTCTTCTTATGCTACTCCTTCTGTGTCCATCAGCCACTCTTTGGTCTGTATCACCAGCTTCACATATTCATTCCCATTTGATCCAATTTATATAACAGAGTTCCACATGTTATCCTGGTGTCTTTACAAAGCACAGCAGTATCATTGTGCAGTTATTTCCTTTATCTGATTCAGCTGTCTTTCTTAGAAAAATTAGTAAATTACTGAAGCCAGACCTGCACTTCATAAAACGTGTTATTCTCAGAGAGTATAATATTCCTACCTATCCATTCCTGAATTCTGCCTTTGGCCAACGTTTCCCTTAACTTAAGGTATACTTTCCCAAAGTATACCTTAACCACCACTTGTGAGATACTGATCAGTCTACGGTTTACTACTTCTCTTTTAAAGCCTTCTTCACAACAGAACTATATTGTTCTCTTTCCACTCCTTTGGGACCTTATCAAGACAGACTTAGCCAGCTTTGGTCAGAGGAATTGTCAATTTCCTTGAATACTCGCTTAATACATAGGCCAGTATCCCATGTAATCACACGGCCATATTTACATTGATTACATTTTGCAATATCCTAAGGACCTCTACCTCTATAGTTTCACATCATTCACTATAGCATCTTCCCTTCTTGTAAAAAGAAATTACTGCTATGTATTCCCAAAAGAAGAATGGAACCAGACAGCAATATAGGCTATGAACACTGAGATTTGGAAAATGGAACTGAGAAACTAGAGATGTGGAAAGAAGTTACTAATTAAACCTTAGATCTAGTGGTCTTAACAGAAACTAAAATAAAAAGATACTGGTTGTGAGATCTAGGGTGGTTATATACACATTTGGAGTGACATGGATAAAGGCAAGTAAATGTAAGCTGAGATTTCCATGTAGATAAAAAAAAAAAAAAAACATTAAAAGCAAAGGAAGTCAGTGAATAGATATTAAAAATAGTTTGCACTCTTTCTTTCTTTCTCATCCATCAGATGATGGATTGAGTACCCTGTGAACAAATTTTTGCCATCTGGCCATATCTCTGAAGCTCAATAATTATGACTTCTGAGACTGTAACCAAGTTCTTTTTGGTCTGCATCTTGGTCATCTTCCTCCAGTGATTCCATTCAAGACTATATTTGGTAATCTTTGAAAGGACATTCTCTGGAGGTGTCCAAACTATCTTAATTGCTGTTCAAGAATTATAGCTATAATATTTTCTGTATAGTTTAATTCATGTTTGACTTGCTCATTTATTTTGTGTTCTGACCAGTAAGCCTTATTTAGTTTTCTTAAGCATTTCAATTGCTCTGATTTTCCTTATTTCTTTCTGATTGAGTTTCCATGTTGCCATAGAGATAATAATGGTTTTATAGAGTTTTGGTTGGAGGTTTTTGAAATGCTGTTATTTTTCCATATTTTGTTTAATTTATTCATATTAGACCATCCTTTGTTAGTTATTTTTGACATACAAAGACATCAAGGGTCATACTGCACCAGGACACAGGTTTATAAAGCAGTACATATGGTAAATGGTTAGTAGGACAATCACTATTCAATGTGAACTTGAATAGTTCACATTGAATAGTGAACAAGAGCAGACTATCACTTGTACATAGTCTGCTCTAGTTTGTTACAATCTTGCCACTACATTTTCCTTTGGTCATTAATCACTCTGTAGTCACACTTCTTACTTTCTTTCCGCACTTCTGACATTCACTTTTAAAATGCTATACTCTCTCTCTCTCATCTGTCTTGATTTCCTTCCACAAATTTTTTCTAACAAATACATTCTCACATACTGCAGCAAAAAAGATCCCTATGTTAAACTCTCCTGCCATTGTTCTGCTATGTATCACCATTTTGAACTGTAATACATTAAGTAAACAAGTCTTTTCTAAATACACTATACAGGCAACTTCTTCAAGTAAATATTTATAAAAAAAGTGAATAATTAGAAATAACTAAGTATCACTAATTGTTTTTAAAATGTGACTTATCTTTCATCTCCATGATATAGTGCTTATGATCAACAAACCACCATTGACTGGACTGGAACAAAAATAATTATTAATACTCCTTCATAGAATAGTAAACTTGTGGAGTGCCCAAAACCAACAGACAGTTGGCTTTGGATGTCAATAATAATTTTTGACACCCAAAAATTATTATTGTCAATAATAATTTTTGACATTATTGAGTGTCAATAATAATTTTTTTTTTCCTTGTAATAATTAGTATTATTTTCAAGGCCTCCATGGTGGTCACAAGATTGTATGATCAAACTCTCTGTAGGCTGTAATAATAATGCCTTGCTTTGAATTAAGAAGTGAAATATGCTACTAAGTTTGCATTATTTTGTTTAATTGGAATAGAATTGAATTGATAACATAGTTAATAGTCTGCTTACTTAAATCTTATTTAAGTTTAAGTCAGTAATAATATTTTTATGTAGAAAGCTAAGAAGAAGCCAGTAGCTAAGAAAACACCATCTGAATTAGGGGTTGAAATGGCACCTCATATAGAAATCATTAGTGTGGAAGAACCACCAACTAGAGAAGGAGGTACCAAGGTAGAATCAGTGGATCAACTTTTGAGTAAACTAAAAGAAATGGGTAGGATTTGAAAATGGTAAGTATTTTTAAAATTTTTGCATATATATTCTGGATATAAATTCTATGCAATGCCTACTATTTTTCATTTAGACAAGTTTATTGGAAAGTGTTGGGAATGCTGCCTGTTGCAACTATTTACAGTTTTCAAGCCAAACACAGCCATCTCTCTCACTATAACAGATACCATTCTAGAAAATTTACTTACTATAACTACTGTAGTCTTTGCCAGCATCATTAGCAATAATGCATATTTTAAAGAAAATTTATGGTAGCAAAATGACTTCTACATTAATAAATTGCTGGAAGTTTTTCCCGCTTAGTTATACTATAAATTAAAGATACCAAGAAATTATATACTTGGTTTAATCTTTTATCCAGGTGTAAGCAAACAAAGTTTGCGTCTGAAATATTTTCAGGACTGGGGCAACTTATATATAGAAGCTGATACTAAGGCAAGAAATGCGAAGTCATCAGCTTCTATATGCGAGCTGCCTCAGTCCTGAAACTATTTCAGGTGCAAACTTTGTTTGCTTACACCTGGATAAAGGATTAAACCAAGTATATAATTTCTTGGCATCTTTAATTTACATTAAAAAAAATGTTTCTGTGCTCATGACAGATTCACTATAGTGAGAGTTGCTTCAACAGATTCAAATGAATTATGGTCAGATTTTTACATGTTAATATCAAAACATGAATATGAAACGCATCCAGAGACTAAACTCTGATTGGTTATAAATGAATGAAATTACATTTCCTGTATTACTTTATTGTCACAGATATATACATATTGTGAGCTACTTTTCCACATATTTTCTGCACACTGAGACTTTTGTCAAAGCAGGGCACAAGTTTTTTTTTTTCCCCTCCCTCTTTGAAGCAGTCTACTGCCAGTGTTTTGACTTAATCCTTGATAACTATCTTCACACCAGCCCTGTCAGTAAAATGACATCCCCATTCATTTGTCCACCTTTCCAGCATTCTTAAATCCTCTTTGAAGGGCCAGAAAAACACTATTACTCCCAAGCTTTACATCATCTGCAAATAACTGCATATCGTCCTGTAGTTTAGTGACAATATCATTGATATATGAAGATTAAACAGTAATGGTTCCAGCACTGAAATATGCGGAACTCCACTTGGTTATAATTTAAATTAAACTCCCAAGAAAATTATATTGTTTAATCCTTTATCCAAGTTTAAGCAGACAAAGGTTGTGTGTGAAGTATCTTCATAACTGGGCTACTTGCATATAGAGTTAATGATATCACATCAGTTGTCTTGATAACCCATAATGCACAGCACACCTCCTTTCAGATGTGTATAATGCTATGCATTATGGAAAGTGCACTATCCAGACCAGTTTTGACTTTTATTGGTGTTTTATTAATAGGAGCCAGATCCAAAAGATATACTAAAGTTGAATAAATGCAGAAATATATTTCCCACATACAACTAGTGAAAAGGTGTATAACCTTATTATTAAAATACTCTGGATTAGAGATAATTGTAGAAAGTTGTATGTCTTTTGGGTCTGGCCTTGTATGTGTTAAACAAGGATATACTATTATATCCTTGTTTAACTCATACAAGGATATAATTGCTTGACCAAACAAAAATCATGGCTTGAAAGTTCGAAGGATTTGTTTTCTTTTAGGCTTACACGGTGATCCAAATACATTTTGGAAAATTATGAAGACAACTGCCGTGTTTGAGTAAAACTTTAATATAAACCAAAATCCACATTTGACGTTTCGACCTTTATATCAAGGTCATCTTCTGGAGCATATATACTATATACAGAGAAACGAGCTGCACTACAATCTACATGGTTTGTTAAAGTTACTGACCAACCGTTACAGCAATTATTGGCCTGACCTCTGGTGAAAAGGGAAAAAACTCACTAGATAACATTAATAATAGGACTCTAGCATTGATGTAGTAAGTTTTTTTTTTTTTTTTTCACCAGAGGTCAGGCCAATAATTGCTGTAACAGTTGGTCAGTAACTTTAACAAACCATGTAGATTGTAGTGCAGCTTGTTTCTCTGTATATAGTATATATGCATCAGAAGATGACCTTGATATAAAGGTCGAAACGTCGAATGTGGATTTTGGTTTATACTAAACTAAAGTTTTACTCAAACACGGTAGTTGTCTCCATAATTTTCCAAAATGTGTTCTAAGGATTTGGATGCTCACCTATGACCTACATAGCATTGAGAAAAAGAAGAATAACCTACTCACTGTAGGTTATTCTTTGTACTTACTTTGAAAGAGTAATTACTTTGAAAAACTGCTAAATGAAACAAGCAGTGATGACAGCACAGTGATAAAAAACACTGACCAGGCATGCAGTCAGGAATACATATCCATACGTGAAGTAGAAAAAGCCATCAAAGGCTTGAAATGTGGAAAGGCAGCAGGAGTAGATGATATTCGACCAGAAATGCTGAAGTATGGTGGTATAAGAGTCTTACAGTGGCTGCACTGCATAGTTCAGAAAGCCTGGACAGAGGGACGAATTCCCGATGATTGGAGTAGAGCTCTCATAGTACCCATATATAAAAAGGGAAATAAAACTGAATGTGAGAATTACAGAGGTATTTCCCTACTGAGTGTTCCTGGCAAGATCTATGCAAGTATACTTGAGAAACGGTTGAGAAGAATTGTGGAAGAAAAGCTTGGTGAAGAACAAGCTGGATTCAGGCCAAATAGAGGCTGTCAGGATCAGATCTTCACTTTACGACAAATAGTCGAGAAAGCATGGGAATATAACAAAGATCTGTATTTAAGTTTTGTCGATTTGGAAAAGGCATATGACAAGGTGCCAAGAGAGAAGCTATTCAATACGCTGCAGTTATATGGTGTCAATGGGGCATTATATCAAGCAATACTTAGTCTTTATTTGAGTTGTGAGTCAGCAGTTAGAATTGAAGGAAGTACAGGAAGATGGTTTAATGTTAAATCTGGTGTGAGACAAGGATGTACATTATCCCCTCTGTTATTCATTATCTATATGGATCACATTATGAAGGAATGTGGTATTAAACCTGATATCAAAATTGGAGATGTTAATGTTAGCTCTTTGCTTTATGCGGATGATGTTATACTTCTAAATAAATCCGCTACAAGTCTGCAAGATTCTCTGACTAAATTGAATAGCTGTTGTAATAGATATGGTATGAAGGTCAGCAATAAAAAGACAAAGACAATGAAAATAGGCAGAATCATTGAAAATGTCAACTGTGTTGTGAATGGAGAACCTGTGGAACAAGTAAATTTCAGCTACTTAGGCACAATTTTTACTGAAGATGGTAAACTAAATATAAAAATAGACAACAGAATCAGCAAAGCTGGTATCGTGGGAAGTCAATTGAATAAATTCATATGGAATAAGAAAGAAATTAGTCGGAACACTAAATTAGCTGTATACAAGACTGTTCAAACCAATTTTAACTTATGGATCTGAGAGCTGGGTCAGAAGTAAAACACTTGACCAAAGACTAGAGACCGCAGATATGAGAGTCCTGAGAAAGATTAGAGGCGTGAACAGATGGCATCAATGGCAATATCATATTAAAAATGAGGATATTAGGAAAGAACTTGACATTGTCAGCATCCAGGAATGCGTTAGCAGAGCTAATCTCAGATGGTATGGTCACTTAAATAGAATGGGAGAGGAAAGATTAGCAAAACAAGTGTTCTCTGCCAGGTTGGCAGGAAAACGACCCAGAGGAAGACCAAGATATAGGTGGATTGATACGGTACAAAGTGCCTTAGACGATAGAAATATAAGATCTGATAATGTTGGAGTCTTGACAAGTAACAGACTGATTTGGAGGAAAATTGTAGATCGGAAGTTAGTAATGATGTAATTTTTTCGTGTAGTACTGTCATATCCTGTACACCCCTTGAGGGTACATGGCAGGAATTTGATGATGATGATGATGACCTACTCACTGAACACCAAAAGAAAAAGAAATCTAATAGGATAATAGCATGATGTAGTTTTAAAAGACATTTTGGTGATTACACCACATTTTTTATCATTCAGTTATATAACATACTGAAATAATAGTTCCCGACAAGTTTCGTAAATCGTTGGATTTACATCTTCAGGGGTAAATAGTATGACTTAAAAGTTTAAACAAGAGAAATTAATAACTACAAATCATAACCGTCTGGCTATTCATAAACTCAAATAACAGAATGCAGATATAAAACATTACTGACTTTTGAGTTATTTGAGTTTATGAATAGCCAGACGGTTATGATTTGTAGTTATTAATTTCTCCTGTTTAAACTTTAAGTTATACTATTTATCCCTAAAGATGTAAATCCTACGATTTATGAAACTTGTCGAGAACTATTATTTCAGTATGTTATATAACTGAATAATAAAAAAATGTGGTGTAATCACTGAAATATGTCTTTTGAACAAATTAGCCACAGAGGTCTGCGCCTGCAATGATGTAATTTTACTAATACAATTGTTTACTTTATATGTTGAAATGATTATGGGTTTATTCCAGAAATTGTGTTAAGAGTGCTTCTTTCCTTCATCAGGCTGAAAGCTTCCCTGTGAGTTTTGACCTCCAGCCATCATAAGGAGAGGATTGAAGTGTGCTCTGTGGTTTTGTTTTGGATTGTTGTTTCCTTTCGTAATCTGAATTATTCACATATCAGGTGATTGGCCCTAATATATTGTCTTATAATTGTCGTCTGCTATCTGATGTGCTGTCTAAAATGTCTTATAACTTTCTTTAAATTGCTAGAAATAAGTATGATTTCTTTCATTCTAAATTAAATCTATCCAGACATGCATGCCATTTAAATTGATTTGCTGTTTATCACAGCTAACCATAGAAAAAACTGATCCATTGTTTGCACAAGACTTTCATTTTAGTGAACTTTTGAATCTGATTTTAATACATCACAGTACTTTGATATTGGAATTTCAGAATTTATCTTTAGTATTTTATATTATTTAGTTCTATATGTTGCTTTTTATACTTAATGCTGTTATTTTCTAAAGTATCAGACTGAACTTACTCTTACCACTTTGGCATTTGATTCATATTTTATATTCTTGAAATGTGAATGAGTTATTTTGAAATGCCTTGTGTTTGATTGCTAGATGGTTATGTTCACTTAATTATTTTAATTGCATCTTAAGGATTGTGAAAGGCGTATTCTTTGTCTTTGTTTAGTAATGAACATTTCTTGTAGGGTAATATGCTGTAATCATAAGTTCCAGCTGTTTCTTTGGACTTTCCTCGCCAGTAGAAATAGTTTTTTTTAATAGTTCTTTTTAAAGGTATTCGTGGAAGAAAATTTCTTCGTTTGCTTTTAATGTATACCATACATTAAATACTTGACAAATATGCTTGACCACTTGCCCGTAGCAAGTAGATTTTGTCCGCTGGCAGAGTAACCACATACTGAACAAAATATAATATTCTGTATTTAATAAAAAATAACATTTTAAATGAAGCCTTTTAACTTTAAAACACAGATGCAGTACTACTGATCAGTTTATGGAACTCCTACTGAGTTATTGAGACATAGCATTAAAAAATGGTCTTGGGTGAGTGGGATTTTTGCATAATTCATTGAGCCCTGTGTATACCTGCCATTGATGTAACTAGATTGTATTCATCTGAAGCATTCTTCTGCTATAATGTACATATCAAAATTATGATATATGTATACATTATCAAACAACTATTTAGGATTTTTTACCTTATAGATAAAAATTAATTTTTCAAATATAAAATGATCTGTTGCCCATACACACATCATACTTTAAACTTCCAATTAAAGAAACATTGTATTTAACTTATAGCATTAAGAGAAATCAACTTATGCCAACTGTCCATCATTGGGTTTCTTTAGTGTATTTTTTTTGTTGTATGATTCAAGCTACCGATTGGGAGGCTGACTTTTGCATATTAGTTGTTTATCTGTTCTGACTTATGCTACTGTTCATCTGTTTACTTACCTTGTTTACCTCAGCTACACTTTTCTTTCCAACTTTATTACTCTTCGGTTTGGGTCTTGACTATGGCATTGGATATTTATTTGCTGTTGTTGACAAGGCTAACCAGTGTGTATGTCTTTAGGTGAGATGAATTTGGTTGTCACTCATTGTAAGATTAATGGCTCATTTACTCTTTTAAGCCTTAAAGTAGCTTGAAAAAAAGTTATATTTAGTCTGTAGTTTACCATTCTGGTTTACAATGTCTCCCTACCCTTAATTTTTAACTCGTTTTGCTATCTTTGGCTTCAATACAAAATTCAAAAACAAAGATAATTTTTGAATTTTTTTTAAAAACTAACAGTCTAAATATGAAATTGCTGTATAAGCTGGGGGAATCTAGTTTCATCTTTTTTTTTTTTTCCCTAGTTTTAAGGCTTAAAAGAGTAGATCTGTGGTAGACTTTAAGGTTGATAATGTCCATCTGCTTGTTTTTTGATTAGGGAATCTAAAAATGGTAGTTATCTCCTTCTCAAGTTCCAAGGTGAATTTGATTTTCTGATGGAAGGAACTTTGTTAGAAAGTCAAAAAGCACTGTTTTAGTGTTTCTCCAAATTATAAAAACATCACCAACATACCTCCACCATACTAATGGCTTAGGGTCTAATTTGGAAGGGATGTTATTTTCTAGTTTCTTCATGAATAGATCTGCGCACAGAGGAGTAGGGGACTGCCCATAGCCAAGCCAGTTAGTTGTTCGTATATAGTGCTGTTCCATTTAAAGAAGTTAGATTTGAGGCAATGACAAGAGGTTGGCAGTATCTTGAGGATACATATTGTGTAAAATGTTGATAACTTCTTCTACTGGGATGTTGGTGAATAAAGATACCAAGTCCAGGCAGGCAAGAATATCTATTTCACAAATGGAAATGTTTTTCAATTTAGCAATGAAGTGCTTTGAATTCTTTATGTAAGTATCAGAGTTTCGAATATGATCCTTTAGGAGATGGGCAAGGTGTTAGACAATAGGCAAGTTGGAGAATTTCTTCCATCCACTATGGGGCATAGAGGGACTCCACTTTTGTGCACTTTAGGAGAACCGTATAATCATGGTGTCACTGGGTGCAACGACTTCAATCTCCATTGTAGTTCAACTGTTCGTATTACGTAATAAATTATTTGTGACCTCGTGGTTTTCCCATGTAGGGGTCTGAATCTAATATTCGATAAGTTGATGTATCTGAGAGTAACTCTGTGATCTTAGCTGTGTAGTCTTTGGTGTTAAGGATAACCATCGAGTTATCTTTAATGGCTAATCCATCATCATTTTAAAGGCAGACAATGATTTGTTTATCCTTCAAGTTGGAGAATGCTCTCTTTTCTGAAGGTGTTATATTTTGGTTTGGTGGTCTAGACGACGAAAGGATAACAATGTTCTTTAATCTAAGATCATTGGCTGTTGTTTCAGACAAAGACGAGAGTGCTGTCTCTATGTTACAAATAATATCAACCTTTGGAATATGATTAGGTGCGATAGCAAAATTATCATTTTTTGAGTATGCTGACTTCCGGTTGTGTTAAGGAATGATCAGAGAGGTTAAAGATTACTTAGTCCTCAGGCAGGCTGGGTTTAGAGTTATGACTTCTTTCATATAACGTATTAAATTTTTTAATTTGACTTTTTTTTTTTGCTGATGAGAAAAGCTTTGTTGAAACTATTATGTATCATGATCAGACCGTAGATCAGTTTCTATGTTGTTTGAAATGTCTTCATAAAGTTGGAAGCATGTTAGATCTATTTTGCTAAGTTCGTATCTGATATTTTGTATTCTGTCACGCAATAGCACCAGGGACATTTTGAAATATATTCGTTTAGCCTTTCTCGAGTGGAATTTTTCTTTTATAACTAGAAATTTAGGAATGATGTTGAAGTTCCTGCATATTTTTAAAAACATGAAATGGTTTAAGAGTCTAGTTTTCTTACATATGAGTTTCTCAAAACAACGTACCTTGTGTTTTATTGTCCCATCGAGTCTGTTCATTGTGAGTATATTATTTTGGCCACTAACTTAATTTTAGAATAATGACCAATGAATTTAATGATAAATTATACCAACAAGTTTCACCATTTAGGCTGTTTGGCTTCTTCAGGGCATATAAACGGTAAAGACAACTCAGAGTCTCTAGCATATAGAACAAATGTATAAATATAACATAAATTAAAAAGACGCATAACATCATACACATGGAGCGTGTGTTTCATTAGTTATTGTTGTGTGTGCATGCTCTGTAGTTTGCAGCGAAATTAAATTCCTGCAAGCTTAGTGATCTTATTAGGGTTTTCCATATATCAGGCAGGATCATTCCTTGATTTCTGTTTAGGCTGCTTTCAGAACAGAACCACTGTGGCTTCTTTGAAATTGCAACACCGGAAATCTTTTTCTAGATTTTGACAATTAAGAAATGAGCTGCCGAGTTTAAACGTAACTGTACCAGCCTTGAAGATGATCCACGTGAAGAACGTCCAAAAAATGTAACGACACCAGAAATCATTGATCAGGTGCATGATATGATGTTGGATGACCAGTGAGTCAAAGTGCGTGAAATTACTGAGACTATAGGCATTTCAAAAGAACGTGTAGGATATATTTTGCATGAAGAATTGCAAACGAAAACGCTTTGTGCAAGATGGGTGCCGTGCTTGCTCACAACAGATCAGAAATGCACTCGCATGAAAATCTCTGAACAGTGCTTGGAACGTTTTGACAAGAATAAAAACTGGTTTTTGTGCATCAATTTATTACTATTAATGAGATTTGGATTCACCATTACACACCAGACTCCAAACAGCAGTCAAAACAGTGGACTGAAACTGGTTGTTCAGCACCAAAGAAGACAAAATCAGTTCCATCAGCAGGAAAGGTCATGGCATCAGTGTTTTGTTTATTAATTATCTTGAAAAGGGTAAAACAATAACCAGGGAATATTATTCCGATCTTTTAACCAGACTAGATGAAAAAATTCAAGAGAAAAGATCTGGTTTCCAGAAGAAAAAAAATCATCTTTCATCTGGACAATGCATCTGCCCACAAAGGTGTTTTGGCAATGGGAAAATTAAGTGATCTGCACTATGAATTGTTGGAACATCTAACCTATTCCCCACATTTGGCTCCCTCTGACTTCTATCTCTTCTCAAAACTAAAACTCTTCCTCGCTGGTCAGCATTTTTCTTTGAATCAAGAGGTGATTGCAGCTGTAGAGGGTATTTTGCAGATCTTACTAAGAACCACTACAGGGATGGGATAATGGCATTGGAGCTGGAATAAATGTAGTAGTCTTAAGGGGATTATGTTGAAAAATAAAAATAATTTCGAAATTTTCAGACCATCCTTGTACATCACCTTTATCAACTATTGCCCTTCCTAGTTTTGTATCATCAGCAAATAACTGAATATCCTCTACCCCTTAAATCTTTCCATATATCATTAGTATACAAATTGAAGAGTAGTGGCCCTAGTACAGAACCCTGAGGCACTCCACTAGTCACTCTCATTTTCTTAGATTCCACTCTGTCCCCATATACTACTCTCACGTGTCTGTTCAGCTAACCGTCTGCCAAATGCCTTGACAAAGTTCAGTAATATTGTGTAGCCATTTCTTGTATCTAATTCTGCTTTCACCCTAATATAAAATTGAGTAAATTACTAAGGCAGTACCTGCCTTTTGCAAAGCCAGGCTATCCACCATAACATATTCTATTCCTGTCCACCTAACTGCTGGATTTTACCTTTAACCAACTTTTCCAATACTTTATTTACCATTACTGCTCCTGAGATATTACTTGGTCTGTAATTTGCTACTTCTATCTTGGAGTCACCTTTATATAATGGAACTATCTTATTCTCTTTCGCTCCCATGGAATCTTGCCAGAGCTGAAACGTAGATTGAACAACTTCATCAGAGGCAGTGCCAGTTATCTTGCACATTCATATGAGCCTGTCACATCAGCAACTGATCAGCATTGATTAAATTCATCCTTCCATAGTCATTCTTTCTCTTACATGCTATATAACAGGGGGTGTCAATAACGGCGATCGCAATCTACGGAGTAGATCACAAATTTATTTTGTCTCAATTTTCAAAATAATATATAGATGAGTCCGAATACGATAAAGCAAATAAATAATGTTAACCTATTTATCAAATAATAATCTATATTATGGTTCTCTTTAAAATTTACGTTAATTAAAAACTTAAATTAAATATTTTTTTACAATAATTCCAGTTTATAATTCAATTATATTAAATTGAATTTTATTTCAAAAATTTCAATAGAAAAATGACAAATATTAGTTAAAAATATTTAAATTTCCCGCTATGAGACTTTTGTTGTGGAGTGTGTACTTGGAAATGTACGCACCTCTCATAGACACGCCCACTTTGGGTTTTGTTCTCTTTGATGCACTGTACAAACATAACACGTGAAGTTCAATGTATAAACAATAGCAGTATTATAAACTCGGTTGTTTGTTTTGTGCTAGTGCTCTGCTACAAATTTAAAGTGTTTTAATATAATTTTAAATTGTGCAATCATGACTACTATGAAAAAAGCAAAGCCATATCACTATCATCAAGAGTGGGAACATGATTATTTCCTTATTATGATCAAAGACAAATGTTGTTTGATTTGCAATGGAAGTGTTTCTCTGCCGAAAAAAGGGAACTTGGAACGACACTTTAAATCGGTGCACAGCAGCTATGAAATGGCGCATCCACGTAATACAAAAAGTCAAAATTCAAGAATTGAAGAAAAGTTTGTCATCACAGCAGTTATGTTTCATTAAAATAATAATAAACTCAGTTTGAGAGCAACAACTGCATTGTTTAAGAGTGAGCCATATTCTTGCCAAACATAAGAAACCCTTTAGTGATGGTGCAATTTTTAAAAAAGCATTTCAGAATGGTTTTTAAAGACTTTTCTAATAAAGAATTACTTACTATCATTCCATTAAAGGAGCAAACACTGGGTGAAGATATATTTACCTGCCTCTTTATAAACTAGTATCATTTACCACAGTCTGAACACCAGCTTTAACAGGTCTTCACAACAGTTTTATCAAGCTATGTAGACATAATGAAGATTTTCCTAATTTCTTACAGTATCATTGTGTTATACATCAACAAGTGCTGTGTGTGCTAAAGTTTTAAATATGAAAGAAATTATGAACATAGCTTTCATGATTTCCAATTCAATTCAGGCAAAAACTTTGCAAAGGCACCTTTTTAAATTGCAAATGGAAGAAAGTGATAATGATGTACCTGCAAATGGAAGAAAGTGATAATGATGAGGTGGTTAAGTCGTGGCAAATTTCTTCAAAGATTTAGAGATTTAATTGAAAAAATTAAACAATTTTTTGTTGATAGGGGCAGTGAATACGAACAGTTAAAAGATGATATTTGGCTATTGGATTTAGCTTTTTTTGACCAACATAACCAGTAAATTAAATGAATTAAACCTAGAACTTCAGGGTCCCAGAAAAACAATTTTTGATATGATTAGTTCTATCAATGTTTTTAAAGAAAAATTGAATCAACTGATAGTGAAGTTTGAAAATAACAATTTATGTAATTTTCCGAATGTGACTGCACAATTAAGTAGTTCTGCTTTTGCTAATTTCAATGATATTGGTGAAATTCGGAAAGTAATTGCAGAATTTGACGACCACTTTCAAGATTTCAACAAACTTGAGAATGTAATTCTCTTCATGAGTTTTCCATTTGATGCCAACGTAAAGCCAGAAATAATAGCAGAAACCTTTCCTCTATTTTTGATATGCATATTGTTATGCTACAAGAAGAAATAATAACGATAAGAAATGATGTTTACGTCAAAGCAAGGGCACATGAAGAGGGATTTTGGAAATATTTACCGGAATACAAATATCCCAACTTAAGATGTTCGGAAAATCTTTATGCTTGTTTTGGTTCGACATAATTGTGCGAATCGACATTTTCACAAATGGACATTATTAAGTCAAAATATCATACCCACATTAACATTCAGGGGTGCTTAAGGGTCAAAGCTGTATAACTGAGAGGAGACCTCCACATAGCCTTTCAAGGAATGCGGAGAACCGACCAGGGCTTCTGACCTAATGCCCACTCCTCACCTTCTTGTGGTGCACCCTGTTGGGTATCTACTTGGATACTGAACGAGGATGGGCTGGCAATTTGCGATTTAGCCAACCAAATTGTATTCTTATTGGTTAAACCAAAATAAAAAAAAAATGATGGACAACATGACAAAATTTCATGCAGGCTGGGGCGTTGCCCGGTTAAACAAGGCCCCCGTTGTTTTCGCCAGGGAACCAGGGCGAACAGCGAAAAGTCAGCTACTGGAACAAATCTGAAAACAAACCCCAATTCAACATCACCAGAGTTAAAGATCAGTACTATCAACGTAAGAAGCCTGAATGGCAAAGAAATGGAGCTAGCTGAATTAGATAAGTACCAGATTGACATAATAGGGTTGACTGAGACAAAAAAGACAAAAACTGGTGAGCTCTTTCTGAGCAATAAATACAAAATGTTATATTCAGGCAATGACAATCAAGGAAAAGAAGGAGTAGCCATAGTATTCAACACAAAATTTGAGGCTAATCTTCTTTAATGGCAGTCAGTCTCAAGTAGAGTAATGTGGGCAAATATGAGAATGGAGAACTGGAAAATGAGACTTATTTGTGCCTATGGTCCCACACAAGGTTCTACTAAGGTAGAAGTGGAGGAATTTTTTGAGGCGTTAGAAAAAGCAACTAACACAATGAAAAAGGAAAGGTTGATCCTTGTTGGGGATCTAAATAGCAGAGTAGGAAATGATTGTGAGACATACAAAAATATTTTGGGAAAATTTGGAGAAAAGAGCAAAGCTAATAATAATGGCAAATATCTGTTGGATTTCTGCTCAGGACATGGATTGGTTATTACTAACACCATGTTCCAACATAAAAATGTGCACAAATTCACATGGAGAGAAGAGGCTAGGAATAAGAAAAGTCTCATTGACTATGTTATTGTTGATAGTGATGTTTTCTCCCTGGTGCAGAACACCAGAGTGTACAGAGGATTTGAAATTGGAAGTGATCACTATTTAGTCTTGAGCAGGATAAAACTGAATTTCATATTGAAAAGAATAACATGTAAGAAAGTTTTAAAGCAAATAAAAGTTGAGCAGCTCTCAGATGTGAACTGTAGACTAAAATACACGAAGATTATTGAAGAAAAAATGAAAGATTTTGAGAACAGGAACCAAACCTTGGAGATTCCGTGGCAAGCCTTGAAGAAAACCCAGATTGATTCAGCCAGAGAGGCATGTGGTTAGGTCTGCAAGGATAGAAAAATCAGAATTACATGGTGGACACAGAAAGTTAGAGGTAACTTTCTGTGTCTTTCCTGAAGGAAAGAAGAAAGCATATCAATAGTTCCTGTCAAATAAGTCAGCTTGTGCTCTTAGAGAATATAGAGACAAATGTAAGAAAGCTAAACATTGTGTAAAACTAGCTAAACAAAAGTCATGGGAGGACTTTGGCAAGAATATAGAAAATAAATATCAAGAAGGTGGCAAAATATTCTGGAGGTTGTTGAAGAAGCTTAAGAATGGAGGAAAGAGTGCTGTAAAAGGAATTAGAGATGATAAAGGTGACATGAAAACAGGAGAAAAAGATATCCTTGATGTATGGAGTAATTACTTTGAAAAACTGCTAAATGAAAGAAGCAGTGATGACAGCACAGTGGTAAAAAAAACACTGACCAGGCATGCAGTCAGGAATACATATCCATACTTGAAGTAGAAAAAGCCATCAAAGGCTTGAAATAGAAAGGCAGCAGGAGTAGATGATATTCGACCAGAAATGCTGAAGTATGGTGGTATAAAAGTCTTACAGTGGCTGCACTGCATAGTTCAGAAAGCCTGGACAGAAGGACATATTCCCGATGATTGGAGTAGAGCTCTCATAGTACCCATATATAAAAAGCGAAATAAAACTGAATGTGAGAATTACAGAAGTATTTGTCTACAGAGTGTTCCTGGCAAGATCTATGCAAGTATACTTGAGAAACGGTTGAGAAGAATTGTGGAAGAAAAGCTTGGTGAAGAACAAGCTGGATTCAGGCCAAATAGAGGCTGTCAGGATCAGATCTTCACTTTACGACAATTAGTTGAAGAAAGCATGGGAATATAACAAAGATCCGTAGTTAAGTTTTGTCGATCTGGAAAAGGCATGACAAGGTGCCAAGAGAGAAGCTATTCAATACGCTACAGTTATATGGTGTAAGTGGGGCATTATATCAAGCAATACTTAGTCTTTATTTGAGTTGTAAGTCAGCAGTTAGAATTGAAGGAAGTACAGGAAGATGGTTTAATGTTAAATCTGCTGTGAGGCAAGGATGTACATTATCCCCTCTGTTATTCATTATCTATATGGATCACATTATGAAGGAAAGTGGTATTAAACATGATATCAAAATTGGAGATGTTAATGTCAGCTCTTTGCTTTATGCAGAAGATGTTATACTTCTAAATAAATCCGCTACAAGTCTGCAAGATTCTCTGACTAAATTGAATAACTGCTGTAATAGATATGGTATGAAGGTCAGCAATAAAAAGACAAAGACAATGAAAATAGCAGAATTATTCAAAATGTCAACTGTGTTGTGAATGGAGAACCTGTGGAACAAGTAAAACATTTCAGCTACTTAGGCATGATTTTTAGTGTAAATTAAATATGGAAATAGACAACAGAATGAACAAAGCTGGTATGGTGGGAAGTCAATTGAATAAATTCATATGGAATAAGAGAGAAATTAGTCAAACACTAAATTAGATGTATACAAGACAGTGTTCAAACCAGTTTTAACTTATGAATCTGAGAGCTGGGTCAGAAGTAAAATACTTGACCTAAGACTAGAGACCACAGATATGAGAGTCCTGAGAAAGATTATAGGTGTGAACAGATGGCATCAATGGCAATATCATATTAAAAACGAGGATATTAGGAAAGAACTTGACATTGTCAGCATGCAAGAATGCGTTAGCAGAGCTAATCTCAGGTAGCATGGTCACTTAAACAGAATGGGTGAGGAAAGATTAGCAAAACAAGTGTTCTCTTCCAGGTTGGCAGCAAAATGACCAAGATATAGGTGGATTGATACAGTACAAAGTGCCTTAGACGATAGAAATATAAGAGCTGATAATGTTGGAGTCTTGACAAGTAACAGACTGATTTGGAGGAAAATTGTAGATAGGAAATTAATGATGATGTAATTTTTTTCATGTAGTACTATCATATCCTGTACACCCCTTGAGGGTACATGGCAGGAATTTGATGATGATGACATTGACATTCAAGTATTTGGAGTCATGTTTGAGAAATGCATTGACTAATTACACACCAAATTACGCAAAAATTGTGAACTTGTTGCCGTGTAGAATAAGTAATGCTGGTTCATCAGGAAGTTCAAAATGAAATGTTTAATTTAATCAGTGTCATTTAATGTCATTAAAAAACTGCAATATTCTTTTAAGCATTAGAACTGATTAATATTACAATAATTATAATAATATATTGTAATAATAAATATTACGATAATTTTTTCTTTGTCTAAACATAAATTAGAAATCTTATACCTTATACTCCAATTTTGAAAAAGGTAGATCTCAGGTATATCTGTATGGACAATGTAGATCTTATGCAAACATTAGTTGACACTCCTGCTATATAACAACAAAAAAAAAAAAAAAAAAAAATCCTGGTCTATAGCAGCAACCAACAATATATTTTGTCCTATTAGCATCTATTTCACACCAGATAGCCTCAAATGAACCATCTCCCCTAGGCCTAAAATCCCTATGGTCTCTATCCTCCCTGAAAATACAATGCATGCTATATCCCTATGACTGTACCATTTTCTGTCAACCAGGTCTCACTGATGTCTATAATTTTTGGCCAAGTTGAGCTGACCAATGCCCAAAGTTCCTCTGCTTTAATTTTAATATTACTGTTTTATGTACTTGCATTTCAACATCCCCTTGAACCCACACTTACCCCTGTGTAATGCCATTACCAACTAATTTGGATTCGAAACCTGTGAAATGACATTTAACATTGTGCATGATCATTTCTGTATACATTCTCATTTGTCTCAGGGTGTGATTGAACCCACACACTGACTGCATCTCCCCTAATACCTCTAGTTTCCCTGATTTTGTACTAACCACCTCTCACTGAACTCCAAACGTTTAACCCAAACCATTCATATGCAGTCCACCAGGCATATATATGTCCTTTCATCTGTGTGTTGAGGCTTAAGTGCTGTGAGGACATCATGCTGGAGGTTTAATGGAATATTTACAGCACTGGGAAAATTAAAACTAATTTTAATGCTTCTAATATTTTGTCTCAGTCACTGAGACATCTTCAGGAATTACAAATAACTTTTATAACAACACACTCAAATACAATACTAAGTGAAAAACATGGGTGATTCTATAAAGTCCTATCTACGTAGTGCACCTCTATGGGCATTTGTAGGTGGCCTAGGATGTAAAGTGGGATCTCTGATAATTAATGTTTCCCAAATTTTGGGAAGTTTTATGCAACTATTTATTTAAATTCAGTTGATTTCTGAGTGCCGCCACAGATTCTAAAAGCAGTCTTTCTTTTCTTGAATTTAGTATGGTGGAGCATGGGTGGTTTTTCTTCAGGAGATCCTGTGGGTTGTATCCAAAACAAGGTCTGCAAGGCCAGATTGACCATAGTTGTGATTTGTGTGATTTAATTAAATGTATGATTTGTGTTCTTCTATCTGGATGGTTGCTGATCTGCCTGTCTGTCCGAAGTAAGCTAGCTTGCAGGAACGGGGTACTCTATATTCTCCAGGCACCGAGGGAGGTGGGAGCTGATTTTTGGAACAGATAAGGATAGTAAATTTACGGTGGAGCTTAAATGCAACCTCCAACGTGTGTTGGAGGTTGTACTTTTTAAAGGACCTGGCTATTTTTTCTGATGTGCCACAGATGTAGGATATGGTGATGGCATTTCTGAAGTCCTTCTGAAGAGATGGCTGGGGGAATGGGGGAGGAACTGATTATTTTTTTTAAATTCTGTAATCGCTGTAGCCATTGGAAAGGAAGGTGTTGTGTATGTGGTTGAGTTCGGTTGAAAAGGAGATTCCGCCGGAACAAAGCTTGTGGGCTCTATTGGTTAGTTGTAATAATGCCATAATTGTTGAGAGGGGTGGTATTGGGAGAGTTGGCGAATGTATCTGCTCTTGTGTGAGTAGGTTTGCTATATACAAAGAAGGAAAGGGTACCATAGGAAGGCATGTTACTAAGGTATCTAGGAAGGGTAAACTATTGTTATTTTCCTTTTCCATTGTAAATTGGATTCTTGGATGTAGGCTATTGAGGTGACTGAGGAAGGAGTCTAATGTGTCTATTAGACTCCTTATTAGAAATCAACCAAATTTAAATAAGTATTAAATTTTTCCCAAAAGTAAAAATTTGGGAAAAATTAATTATCAGAAATCCCACTTTACACCCTAGGCCGCCACTACAAACATCCATAGAGGGTGCACCACCTAGATAGGGCTTTAGACTCACCCACATGTTTCACTTAGTATTGTATTGAGTGTGTTGTTACAAAAGTTATTTGTAATCCCTGAAGATGTCTCAGTGACTGAGTGAAATATTGGCAGCATTAAAATTAGTTTTAATCCTTTCCCAGTGCTGTAAATATTCCATTAATCCTTTTATCTATCATAAAAGGATTAATGGAATATCCATAAATGTACAAACTGCACATCATTCCACCTGCGCAATCTTCTCATTGACTCGCTTGTAATCATGTTCCTTCTTCTCAATTCAATCCTGTCATTTCTTTTTTTTAAGGTTACATGGTGATCAACTTCATTGTAAAGAATTTATAGAAACAAAAGCACACATGTTGGAGCAATTAAAGTAAAGTACACTGCAACGTGTGTTTTTGACTCCATAAATTCTTCACAATCCATCCTATTACCAAGGCAGCAGACTCACAATCTTTGCTTTCTCACTCTTCTTTTTTGTTTCTGTCAGCAACGCTTTCATATCACAATTCTTTGACTTCTCTCCTCTACAAACTAATAGGTTCATTTACATCCTTGATCTTTGCACCTGGGAAACATGCTTTTCACTTTCTCATTAAGTGTGCCTGTTATCATTCTCCTTGTTATAGTATGCCCACTTGCTTGAGCTTCGCTTGGCTTTGTGCCAAGAATAGTCTATTCATGCTAAAGGGCAGAAAGAAATGATGTACAAATTGGTTGCAAACACGTGAAATCACGTGCTTTATAGGTAAAATTTTCCAACTGTTATACAAGCAAAATAGTTACCACTTTAAAAACTACAATGATCATAAAATAGAAGTTAATTTTCTGATGTGTAATAATAAACAACTCATCCCACAATAAGGTTTGATTACCCTATTATCGGAATGGATTCTCCTTCTGTTGACATGTGCAGAAGTGTCGAAGGGTCTCGTATCTGTGGGCATACCAGTTTCATACACTTTTATACATTTCCCATTCACTTTTTCTTTCATTCTCCCTCATAATCTACCACATGATCATTTCTCCAGGTGCTATAATTCATGTTTTTGTTCTGTGAAGAATGTTTGCATAGTTCTGTTACACTCATTGCTGTCACCTCATCATCTGCATTACTTTCAGCCACTTTTTCATGCTCTCATTAATATTTCGTTGTTCACTCCTTCCACATTCTCTACAGCATTTTCGTTATATCTCCTTACATTGTTAATATTAGTCTCTTCCTAGTCCCAATTTCTACAATACTGCACTCATACATTGAAACATTTACAACACATTCCCTCTGCTCTCACTTTCATACCATAAATCATTCACTCTTGGCAATGAATTCATAGAGCACTTCCCACTTTTTTATTTTTGTTTACTCCTGTTGAATTTTCCATGCATGACATAAAAGATGAAAGAGCTCAACTCGCTTCCAGAAGTCTTCCTTTCATGAATGTTCAAGGCAGCCTTGGTGCCATATTCCATGAAAAACTTTTTTGAATGATATCATGCATTAAATTTCACAAACACATATACTCATCTTTACAGTCTCAAATAAGTAATATACTACTAAAAATAATTACTAAAATAATTAATATTCTCTAAAATCAAAAATTTAGCTGTAAGACCTGCAGCACTGTTTCTACTGTGCATTATGCTAGTGCCACCTATAAATTGTTCCCAAATTGTTAGGAATAGTTTATTATAGTAGATAATGTGATATAACGAATTTTCTTTTGCAAAGTATTCTGCCTGTGGAGTTATGCTCGACACCTTTTAACAGTTTGATGTTTGCCTCAATGAGAGTAAACTACATACATTGGTAAAACATTTTTTCATAAAAAGTAGGAAATGAAACAGTTATTATTCAGATATATTCTGTAAGGACAGAATATTCTAAATGTGTCAAAAGTGAATGCATTACTGGCACCTCTCGTTATAGTGAACTCATTGTAACACTATACAAACTGCTGCAATCGTCTCCATGAATTTGCTATAGGAAGAGGTGGCTATGTATTTCACATAAAATCAGTGACATTTTAAGTAAACAGAAATATCATACTGTACATTAAACTAGTATACTGCATAATTTTTTTTTTTTTATTGTTCTTGAATTTTTGAAATTTATCATTAGTTTAATAATATCTGTTCCTTCAGAAAAGCAGAATTGGCCCTCCAGGAGGCAGAAGACTTGTGGGACATGTCATTGTCACACTACAGTGATTAAATAGCTCATTAAACTGTACTTTAAACTCATTCGCTATTTCTGCACATGCCTAACACACTATCATGCAGTTCATTCCACACACTTGCCACCCCATTCAAAAAAAGAAAAAAGGGGGGGGGGCTTCTCATTCTCTAGGAGTGAGAAGCGACCAACCACAGAACAAAAATAGTAAGCACAAGTGGAAAAATGACTGTCATGTGGTACATCAGGAGGAAGAATGAAAGAAAAAGTGAATGAGAAAAGTATAAAAGTGTGAGAAACTGGTAAAAAGGAGAGGGTGCTGTATGAAGATTCAATGATAACAGGTACGCTTAATAAGAAAGTGATGAAAGCATGTTTCCCAAGTGCAAAATGATAAATATTAAAAATAAATATCAACTACCCCCATAAATATATAAAAAGAGTGTGAGTACTCTTGCTCCCACTCTCCTTATACAATTTCCAGAGAAAGCCTCTGTTCTAGCACTGTCTTTCCCCATTCTCTGAAAAGTCTCTTTGACATCAATTGAGTAACAATACCCTACCAACTTATATCCTTCCCCTTGCCTTCCTTTAAGAACCCTGCAAACTGCATTTCCTTGATCTTTCTTCACATCCAACATTCGAGAGACTGGAAACTGTCTTCTTTCTGTAAATTAGTACTCTATAACAGTTGATCACAGCGCTGTTGATGATAACATGCTACGTTCCTACTCATTCAACAAACCTTGCACCATGCAAATCAGTATCCTGTATTACTCTAAATTCTTATCTTTTAACCATTCTTCAATGGGCTTGGATAACCTTGTTAGTTTCGGCTGCTAGCAAAATACAGTTCTGCCTTATCTCCCACAAAAAAAAAAACTTTTCCTTTTAGTCTTACTCTTGACAACACTGAAATCTCTAGACAAAATGAAACCACTTTTGGTGTAAGCAAACACATTATAGCAGATTTTTGCTATTTTGCTTCTTCAGCATCCAGAACACTAGGATTTCTGTTGGAAGTTTATTTTCCACTTGGGTAGACTATAATAAATTTAGTTTAATCCTTTATCCAAGTGTCAGCAAACAAAGTTTGTGCCTGACGTATCTTCAGGACTGAGGCAACTTAGAGTAAAGGTGGACCAAGCTCTCATCACTCCTTTTCTCAGTATCTCTCATAATGCAAAGCATATCTCCTTGCAGACATGTATAATGCTATGCATTAAGGGAAGGGCCATTACCCAGACCGGTTTCGACCTTTATTCTTTTATTGAGGTCTCATCAGTGGGAGCCAGACCCAGAAGTGGTGATACTAAGGCAGAAGCAATGGAGAGGTCATATTTACAAGTTGCCAAAAGGTGTACCACCTTATTATTAAATTACTCTGGATTTAGAGAAAGATGTTGGAAGTTTATTTTCCACTTGGTTAGAGTATAATAAATTTAGTTTAATCCTTTATCCAAGTATCAGCAAACAAAGTTTGCACCTGAAGTATCTTCAGGACTAAGGCAACTCGTTCAAAGTGTCATCTCCTCGATGAGTCTTTGGAATCCCTGGAGGTGTCGCATAATAATAATTATAATAATTCCCTTATAGGGAGTAGGGGGGGAATTAAATCCTATCTAGCTTTTGGGGACTAAGTGGGCAGTTCGATCTCCACCACTAGCCAGTCAGAGAAAGCTGGCCCATGTCTATTACCAATTATACGCAGCCACCGATGAGAAGACAGGCAAACAAGTGCTGCCATCCTCTTGGTGCCTAACCCTAACAGAATATGTTACTATCTGAAATAATGTGGGTTCTACGGAATGAAAAACTCAAGTTTCCAGGAGAGAAAAAAAAAGACCGTGCCAGAGATTGACTAACTCGGGAACCGGTCGAAGAAAGGCTTAGAAAAAGTTCCTCCAGACGGCGACTAGACTCGAACAATAAGTCTGTCTTCATGCGGCCAAGAGCTGAGGGTGCAAGCGTCACTTCCACTGAGTTACATAGGCCTTTACGAAAGCATGTTCCACAGAAAATAAAATAAAAAAAAAGTTATTCTGTATGTAATGAGTAGTCTGGAAACATTTATTGATATGAGACCTAATCAAGAAAACGAGATCATGATGAGAAAAATTGTGAGATGTTACTAAGTTATTCAATTTTGATGAGAGGATGACTGTGTCCTCATCTGGTTTTCATTTACCAAGTGTGGGCAAGGATATCTGCATAACTGAAGCATTAGATGTGAATAGAGATCTGCAAGTTACCATACTGGACCATGCAAACGACACAGGAAAGTATAGAGAATTTTTTCTTATTGTTGTTGTTGTATGGGCTCATCCATGCAGTTTGAAGGCTCATTGCAGGAGACCCAAACTATCACACAATCTATCATACCTCTCCTTGAACCTATTAACAGACAAAAGCACTCACAACTGACTCTGGCAATCCATTCCACTCATTCAGGACTCTCCAAGCAAAAAAAAAAAAAAAACTAGTTGGCACACAACTACTAACCATACCTTTATTCAACTTCCACGGATGACTTCTTGTTCTAGACAAGTGCTGAAACATTTCTCCTGCATTAATCTCATAAAGACCTTGAACTAACTTAAATGCCTCTATCATATCCCCTTTTTTTTTCTGCTATCAACCAACTTCTGCAATCCAGACACCCTCAATCTATCTTCATAGGGAACATTCCACAGCCAATTACCATCTTGGTCTCTCTTCTCTGAATCTTCGCCACCGCTTCCACATTCCCAAGAAACCGAGGAGACCAGACCTGAGCATAGTAATCCAGATGAACGTATAATCCAAGTGCCTTATAAAGAAGAATAGCAACTTCTTAATCTGTACTTGCTAGCACGTTCTTCAATAACCAAGTAATATTATGTGCTTTCAATATCTCCCATAATGGACAGGTATAAATGTGCAGGTAATGACATTATAAAGGGTGTCTCAAAATTCACGCAAGATTTAAATTTAGTGACATTTGTGCGGTAAAGTGTTGCCAACGAGAAAAAAAAATACAGTGTGACAGCTTACAGTTCAGGGTTATTAAAAACGGAGCGCTACGCTAAAGAACAATGCATTTTCATTGTTGAGCAATATTTTAAAAATAATGAAGGTTTGGCAGCTACAGTTCGCAATTTTCGTACAAAATATGGTCGGAATAGTGATTTAACTTCATCAACTGTGAAAAGATTAATTAAAAAATTCAAGGAAACTGGATCAATTAGTGATCTTATACACTCTGGCCGTCCTTCAACAAGTCGTTCAACAGAAAACACCAAAGCAGTTCGTGAGAGTGTTGCTGAGAGTCCAGGAACATCAATTCGGTACCGTGGTCTTGAATTGGGCATTTCGAGAAGCTCTCTACAGCGTATTCTCACGAAAGTTCAATTGACTCAAGAACTGAAGCCTACTGACCACACACAGCAAAGAGAGTTCATTGAATGGATTATGGAAAAACAACAAGTGGATGCTTATTTTTTGAACAAAATCATCTTCAGCGATGAGGCTCATTTTCATCTTGATGGCTTCATTAATCGACAAAATTGTTGCATTTGGGGTTCAGAAAATCCACGAGTAATTGTTGAGAAACAAATGCATCCACAACGTGGGTGCATTTGACTCATCATGATTTAAGTTAAGTCACATGATCATGACCCAGATCATGTGACTTAACGCCGTTGGACTTTTTTCTTTGAGGTTTTTTGAAGTCTAAGGTTTATGCCAACAAGCCCACGACCACCCACACCTTGGAGGATGAAATCGAGCGCTGTATCAACGAAATTCAGCAACACTTATGCAAAACAGTCATGGGAAATTTCGACAAAAGAGTGCGTATGTGCCAGCAAAACCGTGGAGGCCATTTACCCGATATGCTATTCCATGCATAACCCTATATTGTATACTTTATGAATCAATAAGAAATTACAATTTTTAATTAAAAACCTGTGTTTTCTATCAAAATTACTTCTTGCGTGAATTTTGGGACACCCTGTAGAAGGTAACTGTGGGTTCAAGGGGATGTTGAAATGCATGTACAAGAATGCCCGAAGTATTAGAAATAAAGTTTTCTTATTTTCTTGGCCAAAAAGTATCGGTATCAGCTAGACCTGGTTGTCAGAGAATAATGTAGTCACAGGGATATAATGTAATGGATATTGTCTTTTAAGATAAAATAGAAGAAATATGGCAGGAGAAGTATTAATAATGATAGCTGAAGAACTTCAATCAACAAAAAGGAAGACTGTAGATCTGATGGAAATGGTTCATTTCAGGCTATCTTCCAGATAGCCTGAAATGAACCATTCATGAACCAATGAGATAGCAGCCAATAGAATAAAACTTATTGTTTGTTGCTGCAATAGACTTGGGGGTTCAGTAGAAAATGTGGATGACAGGCATCAGCAAATTAGCACGAGTGCAGGCCGAACAATTACCATGCGAGACCTCAACTATGGTGATATAGATTGGAAGCAGGTATAGGGCACATGGCAAAATGGAAATGGAATTTATACAGTTACTAAGAGAGTAATTACCTAAAACAGACCTGAAGCAGCAGTGATGAAAGGGACCAGGGATTTGAGTGTTGGATCTGGTAATAGCATCAAAAGATCTATCTTTAACTGTAGTACCAACTCTACACTCCGATCAGGGAAAGTGACCATGCAGTCTTGTCCTGGGAGGTTGCTTAAGATGTGAAAATTTCAGTAAAGAAAGTGTTTATGCAGAACTACAAAACTTGCGATTATGACAAAATTAGGAGGCAACTTGGAGTAGTGTCATGCAGTGGCATATTTAGGTATTTGCCGCCCCTCATATTTAATGAACATGTTGATTTATATATCATAAATTTATAATATAAATAACTATATATATATATATATATATATATATATTATGACTCACCAAAAATGTCCTAAAATATTCTGTCTTGCCGCTCACTCGGTGAAGGTATATTTAAAACAATCGTTCAGCTGAGCAATTTGTTGCCATCTTACACAGAAAAATCATAACAACAGTGTCCAGATTGGGATATATACACCATAGCGATTCCTGTCGAATTTTCTGTGAGAGTTGTAGGAATATATTTATTTCTGGGCCATTTGATTTCAGGTGCAGACATTTGTTTACAAATTCAGGTTCAATGTCAGTTGAAAAGTGTTCTTGAATTTTTTTTCCTCTTTTATGATGTCCTTTTCACATATCACATGCATTGTTGTGAGAAACAAGAACTGCTTCGAGAGGTTTTCATACGACACTTTTCTTAGATTTTTTTCGAATGAGAGCCTGTGCAAAATTGTGTCATAAGTATCAGTTTTGAAACTGACCGATGGATTGTACTCGTCTTCATTTTCGTTACTTTCATCTGCACTGTCGTCAGAAAACCTGGTGGGCTTTTTCTCTTCCTCATACAAGTCAATTCCACTAACTTCTTGCCCTGTTCTTCATAGGATTCATGGAGTAACTCTAGTTTTTTGAAATATTTTTCGAGGGACTCGTACACACACCGTTCCTATATCAATGTTTACACTTTGTGATTTCTTGCTTGTGGCATTCATTCTTGCGAGAATATCACCCCATAGGCAGGTCATGATCCCAACCTCCAGTGACTGAAGTTGCTGTAGAATCCGACTTGCTTCACATTGCATAACTTTCTTCTGGGTGGTGTCATTTTCAATTTCAGACAAAGTGGAAATTATTTCCTTCCATCCCTCACGAAGACTCCGACAGGCATCATCACGAGCTGACCAACGAGTAGGCAAAGGACGTTTGATTACTTTTGCAGAAGTCTCCGGGTGCTTTCTTAGAACACTCCACTGATGTGTTGAAGATGTGAAAAATATACATTTTTTGAAGGGCATCAAAAAATGTGGAAGAGTACCCACAGGATTTGGCAGCACAAGTACCAATTAGAGACAGAGAATGTCCAGCGCACAGTGTGAATTCTGCCAATGGATTTATTTCAAGAATTCTTGCTTGCAGTCCTGTGTACTTGTCTGACATGTTGCTAGCATTATCATATGCCTGCCCTCTGCAATTTAGTACATCAATTCCAAGCTCGTTTAGTGAAGTCAAAACCGCCTCTTGTAACTCTTCAGATTTGTGACTTACGTTAAGAATGAAACACTCCACAGGAGTTCCATGTTCTTTCACATATCGTACAATGAAGGACAGCTGATCAACATGAGACAAGTCTGGTGTTGAGTCAACACTTATGGAATAGTACTTAGCTATTTTAAGTTCTTCCACAATAAATTTGTAAGTCACTCTTTGTTTCAGAGCTATCAGACAGTTCATATGACTAGTTGCTTTCTCGTGATGACTCACTTGTGCTTCTGCATTTTTCCAGTCATTAAATCCACTGACAAAGTGACTATCGTCAGCTCCCCCTCCACTAAAAAGGCGACAAGGCACACAGAAGATCTTTCCAGTATTAGGAGAGTAAACAAGAAAATCTATTATTATTATTTTGCCATTAATCAGATTCCTCTCAATTTCTTAGAAACATGTCTTATTTTATCAGGATAAGTGCTTTGTGATTTTGAAAGATCACTGTCTAATTTTGTGGAAACCCGTTAACTGTGATATAATCCTGTGTTATGTCATTTAGAATCCACTCATCTGGGTCATTACTCACTATCACCTGTGCTGCCAAATTGTTGGGATTTGTTGTAGGCACATCATTTGAAACATTCAATTTCCGTCTCCTCAATCACTTCTTGTTCCTTTTCCAAATCACAATTATTATTAGCAGATACCAACGCAAAAAAACTCTCCAGTTTTCTTGTCTTTGATACTACTTCGTTAATTTTTGCTTACTTTTCTTTTCTCCTCTTCTTATATTCACTATCACTAAGTCGCTTTCTACCGTCACTCATGTTTTAAAATTTAAATAGTAATTTAAAACACGCAGGAAGCATCAGAATGATTTACACACAATTTATAACTTTTTAAAAGCAAAACAATAAAACAGTATTACCTCCACTCTGATGGCAACATATGACAAGGCGCACTGAAAACTCTAAAAATAATTTCAGATTTAGCACGTCTTAACTGCCACAAATATATCAGGATACTGAACTAAAAAGTTGAAGGAAATGCAACAATTAACAATCTTAATTTGAATTCAAAATAATAAAGAAGGAAATGTTTTTACAGTTAGTAAGAATAATACTGACACAAAATTAATTAGCATCAATCCAGGGACAGCTTGTGCATAGGCACGGAACTGCAGCGCTCCACATTTTTCTCAATATATAACTATATTTATTATTTATTTATATTTGCTTATAATATTTAATTTTATCATCAACAATCCTATACAATTCTCTTATTATGATTTTATTTTTAAGTAATTTTGAATTATACTAAACTTTATAATTTTATCGATAATAAACAATATTTTTTCATGTCTAATTTTTTTAAAAAAATTTTACCGTAATTTTGATATTTTATCCATACACTGTACTTACAGTGTGTATATATATTTCGAAAGTTGCAGCACCCCTACGATTTCAGGCCACGAGCTGCCAATCTCTCTCTCGACTGCGATCCCTATTGTCTTTGTGTCCAGTTACCGAGTATATGCGGCATATAAGTTACATGTTATAATTGCAAAACTGAGAAATTTCTGCCGCTCCTCAAAATTTGCCACTTTAGGCCCGGGCCTATACCTGAATATGCCACTGATTATAGTTGGTGATTGTTTTTCAGGAAGTAGTGCCATGGAACATATGTCATCTACTGTCCTACTATTAGTCATTTTGATTTGAGAGTTGCTACAGAAATATATTGTGCAAGTATATTTAAGTATAAAATAAAAGTAACTGATTTTGAACTATAACACTCAACCAATTCACTGGTTCCTACCAGGAATAATCAATGATACTATGACATAAAATTTCTGTATATATAGATGTTATAATTTTAACAGCTTCAGGTGTACAATTTTAAATGTTAAATTGTTTATGCTAATTTGTTATACTCCATATGCAGTCCCTCTACTTTGTCCATGTGCATAAATTATATATTAAATTCAGTGAAATATAATATCCAATATGATTTCAGTAAATTTAAAAACTAAAGAAAAGCTGTTTTTTTATTTTATTTATTTTTTTTTATTTCTCATACTTCTCTTACAGATTTTTATACATAGGAAAGGAAGATAAGTCCATGAAGAAAAGATCATAACAATGAAAGTATAAATAAAAATTACATTTGTATAGTCTATCTTTGAATATATATGTAAAATAAAGCAGCTTTTAATAACAAGTGGTTTCTTTTATTGCAATGGGTATTTCACTAAAAGGACTGATGATCTTTTCAGAAGTTTGGCTTCAATTTTATCTTCACTCACATATGGTGGAATTGGAAACTGCAATGTATGTACATGGCCTATATTTAATGTAAGTTGTCCCTACAAAAGAGAGAGAAAAAAAAAATGACTTGCTGTTTGATTTGTTTTTTATGAATGGTGTAATATCAAAGCAGACTTTTTTTTTCTCTATTCAAATATCAGCTTAGAGGAAGTTAAAACGTCCTTTGAGATACTTTTTAATACAAAGTCAATATATAACTATCTTTATAAAATCAACAAAAATGGTGTTATAGTCAAAGCATAGCCATTCTGTACATTAAAAGGATATCTGTAATAAAAAAAAAAAATAAAAAAAAAAAAACCAGAATGCTATACAAATAGAACTTTTAGAGAGAATTTATTCAACTCTTACAAGCATTGCTTTTTTCTTCTTTCCTGCCCTGGGGGTTTACTAAGGCCAGTGTACCTGTAATTTGCCAGGACAAAAATGATGTATACTCCATGGACAAAACATTAGAGATAGAGGTGTTGGAGATGGGAAGTTGACACTGGCATCCCCTATGCAGAGTGAAACATACCCAAACCAAATGCAGGCGGTAAATAGGCAGACATCAGGCTTTCCAACAATGTATCACAATCAAAAAACATGGTGATCTTAGTGATTTTGATCGTGGATATATTATCGATGCAAGATAGGTCATTCTATCACCTAAGTGGTAAGAACCCTAGCATTCTTGAAGGCAACCGAATCAATGGTCTATTCCATCAACAGATGTACCGGCACTCAGCGAGCAAGTGGTGGCCACATGCCATTGATGACTGGAGGTGGCGTAAACTGTCCAGACCAGCCACAGGGCAACTGTGGCGCATATCACATCCAGTTTCAATGTCGGAAGTTTAAGCAGGGTTCTTAGACCTCCGGTGTCAGGGACCATCAAAACTGGACCTCTGTAGAGTGGTACTGAGCTGATAGGAGGATGTGGATGTGGCATCAACAGCACACGGCCATGGTCCTATTGTGCCAGGTTGGCTCTGTGATGGTTTGGGGAGCCTTCTCATGTGACACATTTAGGTCCCTTAGTGTATCTGGAGAGGTGGTCCTTAAATGCTATGAGCCACCAGAATGTCTGGCTGATCACTACACACTTTCATGGCCTTCGCATGAAATAGACCATCGGCTGCATGAAGGCCATGAAAGTGTGTAGTGATCAACAAGACATTCTGGTAGCTCACAGCATTTAAGGACCTCTCCAGATACATTAAGGGACCTAACGTGTCACATGAGAAAACTCCCAAACCATCACAGAGCCGATCTGGCACAATAGGACAAAGTTCCACCCCACCGGGCTACAACCACACAGGCATGGCTTGAGAAACACTCATCTGAGTTTGGGACCATCCAGTGTCCCCCCCCACAGGTCCCTGGATTTAAATCCAATGTAGAGTGAGACATCCATATATTCAGGACCGATTCCTAAGGTGCAGTTGTGAACAATGCTGCAACAGGCATGGCTGGAATTACCACTGGTAATCCTACATCTGGTGGGGTCAATGCCTCAGAGAGTGCATTCATACCAAGTTTTATAGGCTGTTATTTGCACTAGAGGAGGGGGCTGGCACTATTAGGTAGGTAGGTATCTCTTGTTTTGACCATTGAGTGTATAAAATTTAATAACCAAGGGGAGTTAGACCTTTTGATCATGCCCTGAATAACTATGCTTCACAGAACTTAGTGTAAAAACAGCTATTCTTCACATTACACCAAAACTTGGTATGAATGCAAATTTAAAGAAGTCAAATTCTAGTCAACCTTCTAAAATCAGAAGTTATGTGATCCTAGGGGATGGGCTCGCATTTATATTTAGAGGTTTTATGGCATTAAAGTTGTTTAGGTCATGCATGTTACAAATAATTAAGACTAGGGGCTCCAGCATTTCCAACTTCAAGACTAGGCACTAGCACCTCTGTAGTGCAGCTGTTGGGGATGTTGTGCCCTTCAATTGGAAAAGACCTGAGTTCGATTCTTGTTGCTATGAGGAGAATCTTTATATGGACTTGTGGGGGGGGGGGATGAATCGAAGGCTCTTGTATGTATGTTTTCAGTTGAAGGTGAATTAGCTGATCGCATATGAAGGTAACAGGGTTTTTTCTCCCCAAAACTCAGAGTTTTCAATCCTTAATTATTCCCTGACTCGAAGGAGGTTACATATCACCTGCGCCAGCTGTCATACCTTTTCTTGAATTCATTCACATACCTGCACTCATCACATGCAATGGTAATCTATTCCAATCATACATCACTCCAAGAGAGGAAAATAAAATCTAGCCCTTACCCCTTTCTTAGCGGCATTCATTCTCAACTTACAGATGCCCACTTATCCTCTCCATAAAATGAAAAATTCCATTTACTGGTATCCTGCACGACCCTTTCAGAAGTTTGCAGTTCACAAATTCTAAATCTGTCTTCATAATCTTCCTGATATCATTTTTAACACCCTCCTTTGCTCTCTCTCCACTATATCAGCATCGCCACAGAAACCAGGAGACCACACCAGTGCGCTATAGTCCATGTGAGGTGAGGTTATATTAAGGCCTTGTGTAAAGAGGCAAAATATATCCTCTTCTGATAAGCAAGCTTCCTTAAACACATCCATCTTTCTTTCATTTTGCTAAGGTAGTCATGAAGAATAATTGCTCTGGAAATAAAAAACCCATGTTGCTTCATGGAACATTTGTTTCCCATTAAGTACATGACACTCCACTATCTAGAAAGGCTTGAGACATTGTACTGTTCTTCATCATTAACTTCACAGTTCCTCCTTGAGATTATATATAAAATATAAATTTTTTTCTGCGATACTTCTTCTTTCAGCTCTCCTTCCCTTCTCTCTTGTTGGAATTCCTGTTATCCAGTGACAGCTGTTCCAAACTCAACTAATGAGCATGCTCATTACTGAGATTTAAAGCAAAATTTGAATAATATCACTGCCATTAGTATAGTGATTGAACAATGCAATAATAGTGTATCACACAAGAACACTTGCGAATAGACATAGAAATAAAATTTTGTTATTTTATGAAATTCCCTAAGGATTAAAACATCAAAACAAGCAAGTAGACTGTTTAAAATATATGTAGCTCCCTTTTGTTTCTCCACTGCTTAACCAATGTTTTTAAAATTTATATTGCTCCCTCTCACAAAAGGTTACTTGCAAACCTACAGTACACTTTTTTAAGGATTTTTTTATTTTATTAATTTTATATATATATATATATATATATTTATATATTTATAAATATATTTATTTATTTTTTGTGTATTTTTAATTTATTTTTTACATAGTCCAGAAACTCTGCTCTAAAAATCAAACATGGAACTTTTTCAAGCCTTATTGGAGGCCGTTTCAGGTCTCCAATAAGCAGGGTGGTGGTCTCACATCAGGCAATGGAATTCACCTCCCACCTAAGGACAATCACGAACATTCATGCCCATGATGGGATTTGTATCTGCAACCTGTTGGTTGGAGAGTGGGTACACTAGCCACGTAATTGCACTAATACTAAAGCATAGAATTGCATTAATAAATGCAAACAAATGCATACATATTTTTAGATTATTTTATCATAAAACTTAATTCCTATTTACAAAATCCACACTAAGTATATCCATTATAAAAAACAAAAAGAAATAAATCATGACCATGTGAGATTTTTACAGGGTATTTACAAACTGTAATGAGTATCCTGTTCAATATTAATTTTAAGGTTTTTTTTTTTTTTTTTACATACTATACGGGTCAGTACTCTTCTTCCAGTGCAAATTTTTTTAAAGCTATTCTCAAAATGAGTCTGTACATCACATATTGATTTCAGAATTGTATAAATTCCATACAGTACAGAATGGACATCCATCCAATGTATTTTAGCCAGAGAACCAGGGTGAACAGTGAAAAGTCAGCTACTGGAACAAATCTGAAAAAATACCCCAACTCAACATCACCAGAGTTAAAGATTGGTACTATCAACATAAGAAGCCTGAAAGGCAAAGAAATGGAGCTAGTAAGAAAGTACAAGATCAACATAATGGGGGGTGACTGAAACAAAAAAGACAAAAACTGGTGAGATCTTTCTGAGCAATAAATACAAAATGTTATATTCAGGCAATGACGATCAAGGAAAAGGAGTAGCCATTGTATTCAACACTAAATACGACGCTAATCTCCTTGAATGGCAGGCAGTCTCAAGTAGAGTGATGTGGGCAAATATCAAAATGGAGAATTGGACAATGAGACTATGGTCCCACACAAGGTTTTACTAAGGTAGAAGTGGAGGAATTTTTTGAGGATTTAGAGAAAGCATCTGACACAATGAAAAAGGAAAAGTTGGTCATTGTTGGGGATCTAAATAGCAGAATAGTAAATGATTGTCAGACATACAATAATATATCAGGAAAATTTGGAGAAAATAGCAAAGCTAACAATAATGGCAAATATTTGTTGGATTTCTATTCAGGACATGGACTAGTTATTACTAACACCATGTTCCAGCATAAAAATGTGCACAAATTCACATGGAGAGAAGAGGCTAGGAATAAGAAAAGTCTCATTGACTATGTTATTCTTGATAGTGATGTTTTCTCCCTGGTGCAGGACACCAGAGTGTACAGAGGATTTGAAATTGGAAGTGATCACTATTTAGTCTTGAGCAGGATAAAACTGAATTTCATATTGAAAAGAATAACATGTAAGAAAGTTTTAAAGCAAATAAAAGTTGAGCAGCTCTCAGATATGAACTGTAGACTAAAATACACAAAGATTATTGAAGAAAAAATGAAAGAGTTTGAGAACAGCAGCCAAACCTTGGAGATTCAGTGGCAAGCCTTAAAGAAAACACTGTTTGATTCAGCCAGAGAGGTATGTGGTGAGGTTGTCTGCAAGGATAGAAAAATCAGAACTCCATGGTGGACACAGGAAGTTAAAGAGGCAGTGAAGGAAAAGAAGAAAGCATATCAAAAGTTCCTGGCAAATAAGTTAGCTTGCTCTTAGAGAATACAGAGACAAATGTAAGAAAGCTAAACAATGTGTAAAACTAGCTAAACAAAAGTCATGGGAGCACTTTGGCAAGAACATAGAAAATAAATATCAAGAATGTGGTAAGATATTCTGCAGGTTGTTGAAGAAGCTCAGAAATGGAGGAAGGAGTACTGTAAAAGGAGTTAGAGATGATAAAGGTGACATGAAAACAGGAGAAAAAGATATCCTTGAAGTATGGAGTAATTACTTCGAGAAATTGCTAAATGAAACAAGCAGTGATAGCACAGTGGTAAAAAAACACTCAACAGGCATATGGTCAGGAATACATATTCATACTTGAAGTAGAAAAAGCCATCAAAGGCTTAAAATATGGAAAGGCAGCAGGAGTAGATGATATTCGACAAGAAATGCTGAAGTATGGTGATATAAAAGTCTGGCAGTGGCTGCACTGCATAGTTCAGCAGGCCTGGACAAATTCCCGATGATTGGAGTAGAGCTCTCGTAGTACTCATATATAAAAAGGGAAATAAAACTGAATGTGAGAATTACAGAAGTATTTCCCTACTGAGTGTTCCTAATAATATATGCAAGTATACTTGAGAAACGGTTGAGAAGAATTGTAGAAGAAAAGCTTGAAGAACAAGCTGGATTCAGGCCAAATAGAGGCTGTCAGGATCAGATCTTCACTTTACGACAAATAGTGGAGAAATCATGGGAAGATAACAAAGATCTGTATTTAAGTTTTGTAGATCTGGAAAAGACGTATGATAAGGTGCCAAGAGAGAAGCTATTCAATAGGCTACAGTTATATGGTGTCAATGGGGCATTATATCAAGCAATACTTAGTCTTTATTTCAGTTGTAAGTCAGCAGTTAGAATTGAAGGAAGTACAGGAAGATGGTGTAATGTTAAATCTGGTGTGAAATAAGGATGCACATTATTCCTCTGTTATTCATTATCTATATGGATCACATTATAAAGGAAAGTAGTATTAAACATGATATCAAAATTGGAGATGTTAATGTCAGCTCTTTATGTGGATGATGTTATACTTCTAAATAAATCCGCTACAAGTCTGCAAGATTCTCTGACTAAATTGAATAGCTGTTGTAATAGATATGGTATGAAGGTCAGCAATAGCAAGATAAAGACAATGAAAATAGGCAGAATCATTGAAAATGTCAACTGCGTTGTGAACGGAGAACCTGTGGAACAAGTAAAACATTTCACCTACTGAGGCACGATTTTTAGTGAAGATGGTAAACTAAATATGGAAATAGACAATAGAATCAATAAAGCTGGTATAGTAGGAAGTCAATTGAATAAATTCATATGGAATAAGAGAGAAATTAATGGGAACACTAAATTAGCTGTATACAAGACAGTGCTCAAACCAATTTTAACTTATGGTTCTGAGAGCTGGGTCAGAAGTAAAACACTTGACCAAAGACTAGAGACCACAGATATGAGAAAGATTATAGGCATGAACAGATGGCATCAATGGCAATATCATATTAAAAATGAGGATATTAGGAAAGAACCTGACATTGTCAGCATCCAGGAATGCATTAGCAGAGCTAATCTCAGGTGGTATGGTCATTTAAACAATGGGTGAGGAAAGATTGGCAAAACAAGTGTTCTCTGCTAGGCAGGAAACCGACCCAGAGGAAGACCAAGATATAGGTGGATTGATACAGTAAAAAATGCCTTAGACCAGTGCTTCCCAAACTTCTGGATGTCAGGGCCCCCTTTGCAAAAATTAAAATATTTCACGGCCCCCCTCAAAAAAAATTGTAATAGAGAGATATATTATAATAATATTTATTGTATTTATATTCAATACAAAACATACACAGCGATTGCAAAAATCAAATGCATACATATATTACATTTTTTGCCTCTTACCGGTTGGTTCTGAAGACGATGCAGGCTGTTCTAGTAAAATATGAAATACTGTCCTTTTTTTTTTTTTTTTTGAGTCTGTTTCTTCTGATTGTTCGCAGGTTTTTTTTTTTATCAGCCACTTATCCATCTCGGTTAAATTTTTTAAAGTAGAATAGATCAAATAATATCACCACTTACCGATAACATGAAATTAGTGAATATTACCTAAATAAGGGAATCCCCGGAGCAGGAACATTTTTCTCTTTTGTGACTTTTCTCCCTTTACGGTTAAGCCTAACGCGAAACAGACAGCAGAGGCAGGTTATTAAAACGTGCATATGATTCGTGCGGTATTAACAAAAGATCGTGCAACCCAAAGATAAAAGCATAGCTGACAATTGAGTTGAAATGCTAACTCTCTTTAACCGAATTCCATATGTGAAACTGCCATAACATTCATTATATATATATAGTAATTAGTTTTAACACTTTTACGAATTTTAACACGTTCGGTTGAATTTTATTGCTGCCTTGGGAAATCGAACTCACACACATCTAATTAATAACAATAGTTTTTAGTTAGCCTCTGTGTTTGCCCATGCAACATATGGTTTTGTTTCAGTCTATACAGCATAGTTTCTGTATGAGGGGGACATGTGATTCATTAATTAGTGTGTTTTTATCCCAGTTGTCTCTAATTCCACAATTTGTTGAGAAATACATTATACAGACTCCTCATACTTTATTCACTGGCATAATAAAAGTACTTGTTTTATTGCCTCTGCTGCTAATGAGGGCATGTTGTTTACCACTGCAACCGAGTTACTATCTCCCTACATGAACCTGCTTAAGCTTTTTTCATGTGTGAAGTATATGCGAAACTTTTATTGGTAACAGAAAACTAGCTCGGATGACAGTGATAATATAAAACGAGTTTTGATATGTATATAAAGCCGATATCAATAGTCCCTGATTACGAACGCGTGATGAAAGGGACAGGAAGATTTGGAGCTTCCCTAAGAGCATTCGAAGTAAATACAATTAACCACTGCTTTGAAATAAAACATATGAATAAGCAATATTTACTAATATTCATTAAGTGCCGAAATACACAGGAAGCAAAATTTAGGAACCAACACCAATATGTGAATTTTTCCATTAAAATATAAAAAATAATAAAAGTTAAATACGTTTCTTTTAAAATAAAAAAAAATCTACTCAGTCTTAAAACGTTGCATTTATTTTCATTATTTCACGGCCCCCCCTCAACAAAACCGAAGGCCCCCAAGGGGGCCGCGGCCCACAGTTTGGGAAGCGCTGCATTAGACGACAGAAATATAAGATCTGATTAAATTGGAGTCTTGACAAGTAACAGACTGATCTGGAGGAAAATTGTAGATAGGAAGTTAGTAATGATGTAAATTTTTCATGTAGTACTATCATAATTATGTACATGGCAGGAATTTCATGATGATGATATATGGATTACATTATGAAAGAAAGTGGCATCAAGCCTAATATTAGAATTGAAGATGTCAAACTTTGCTCTATGCAGATAATGTTGCACTCCTAAACACATCTAGTGCAAGTCTTCAGGATTCACTAACAAAATAGAATAACAGCTGTAACAAATTTGGCATGAAAATCAGCAATAAGAAGACCAAAACTATGAAAATCGGCAGGGGCATAGAAAATTTCAGCTCTATTCTGAATGGAGGTCCTATAGAACAAGTAAAATATTTCAGCTATTTACGCACAATTTTTAGTGTAGATGGCAGGCTAAATCTGGAAATAGACAACAGAATAAGCAAAGCTGGGATGGAGATAGCCAGCTGAATAAATTTATAAGGAATAAGAGAGAAATTAGCCAAATCACCAAACTAGCAGTATACAAAACAGTGATTAAACCGTTTTAAGTTATGGATCTGAGAGTTAGCTTAGAAATAAAGCACTTGATCACAGACTACAGACCACAAATATGAGGGCTCTGAGAAAAATTAGGGGAGTGAGCCAATGACATCAATGGCAGAATCATATTAAAAATGAAGATATTAGAAAGTAATTTGACATTATTAGCATTCAAGAATGTGTCAGCAGAGCTAATCTAAGAATGGGTGAAGAAAGGTTAGCAAAACAGGTGTTTGATGGCAGGAAAGAGACACAGAGGAAGACCAAGGTCTAGGTGGATTGATTTGGTCAGATGTGTCTTAGAAGCACAAAATGTTAGATGTAACAATATTGGAGTGCTCACAAGTAATAGATTGATTTGGAGGAAAATGTTGATAGGAGATTAATAATAACGCAACCTTAAGTGCCTCCGTAGCGCAATTGGAAGAACGATGGTACACTGCGCCCTTTGATTGGAATAGGCCTAAGTTCGATTCTCGTCGAGATGGGAGGAATCTTTATCTGGACGATTTTCAAGTGAAGGTGAGTTAGCCGATCTCATACGGAGGTAGCAGGGCTTTTTCTCCCGGAAACTCGGGTTTTTCATCCCGCATACAGACAAATCGGCCCTTCAGAACACACACAATTTACAGACATAGCATACTAGTTGTGGTGGTGGAGGAGATGGGTGGTAGATGGCGTTGATTCGTGGTAGAGGTTCGGTGTAGTGGTTGAGACAGTTGTATGTGTCCTCCCTCGATGAGTCTTCGAACTCCTTGGAGGTGTCAGGAATAATAATAATAATAATCATGTAATGCTGTCATAGTAACCTGAATACCCCTTTGTACATATCGGAAAGATGATGATGATAATGCTACAAAGGCCATTCAATAGTACCAAAGCAGTCTTATAGTTTACCTATTTACCACACCTTGGAAGTTGGCTGTGTGTGTGTATTATCTTAATGTGTTTTAATGGAAACTGTAAAAACATGACTGTCATTTAGTGATCAAGGCAAAGATCTAAGGACAGGGTATTAACACTCACAATTGATAACGTGGCCAACTATCCCATATCCTTAATGCTGAATGGTAATCGAACATTAACAGACAATGTCAAACAGCTAATGTAAGATAACTAAAAGAGACCATTAAATTTTATAACTTGTTATGGTGCCTTTTGGAATTGTCTGTTAATGTTTGATTACCATTCAGCATTCTTGTACTGAAGATGCCTTTAATACTTAGGTGAAAATTCTATGCTGATAAAAGAATATATTGAGTTCCATTCCAGTATTATAATTTATTTAAATATGCCTACTCACAATATTTCTCTATTGAAATAGCTCCAGACTCATTCAGAATAAATATATTGGTAAACTCATCAACTTTAGCATGATAACATCTTTTGGCATAATCAATGCAAATTGGTAGCTGAATATGAAGACATTTATCTTCAATAAACTCTACTGACCATTCCTGATTTTGTATCTTATTAGCAGAAATGAATTGCTCAGTATTAATAATTTCAACAGTTGAATTATTCACACTTGATCATGTAGAATTTTCAAAAATATTATTTAAACCAGATGTAGATGGCACTGGATTCTCATAAATATTAACTTCACAACAATCAATATTATTTCCTGTTTGCCAGTGCCAATAAAGCATTTCTTTCATGATATTCTTTATGACATTGGGTATTTGTTTACAGCAAATGGCAGATTTAATTCACATAATTTAATGTCTTTTTTGCATATAATGAAAATGATCATGCTGTGAATTATGTCATTCAGGGTTTAGTTGAATTTGAAAAAATAAAAATAAATAAATACCCAATGCCATAAAGAATATCATGAAAGAAATGCTTTATTGGCACTAGCAGATAGGAAATAATATTGCTTCTTTTGTTGGCAGTATTTTCTAGAACATTAAGTATTAAACTACATAGCCTGACTACATGTCTTCCTCGTAGCAGATTCTTCAATTTGCTGAGTAGATTGAAATTACTAGGAGCAAGATCTGAGGTCTTGCACTGTCTTACTGCAGCAAAGGTCAGAGACCTTTATTAACACTGTTTTTAGCTAGATTTTTGCCTGAAGATCTCTGTTCAGTAGTCAGGGAGGGATCCATCTTGTGGTTGCTACTACTGTTGATTGTTCGTTTTCTTCTGGAGTGAAGTAGGGTGTCCATGTTTTGTCTGTTTGCCATACTACTTCAGCATTAGGGGGTTGGGACAAGTTTTCACTTGGTCTAACTGCTACTGTTCTGATCCTAGCAGCAAGAGATTCAGTTGGTAGTGACACCTTGACTGCACCCAGATTGTGCATAGAATTTTATGCAGTTTTTGGACATTAATGACCACTTCTTGTGCTACCTCACCAACTGCTTGGCAGTTCCTGTTAAGCAATTTGTAAGTTTTCCACTGCATACATTATCTTCTAAGCTTATTTTCCTGTTCTTATTTTGTTCTGTTCATCTGATGATACTTTCCACTTCAGCACATTAACCAAATATGGTTTGCAAATGGCAGATTTAATTCACATAATTTAATGTCTTTTTTGCATATAATGAAAATGATCATGCTGTGAATTATGTCATATGTAGTTGCTAAATATGCTTTTATACAATTATGAATGACAATGAATATACAAAGATGATGAAATAAAAAATGGACATGATGGAATACTAATAGAAATGTTGAAATTGGAGATATCTTGCATATCAAAAGAAAAAAGTTCATAAATTATTTTTTAAAAAAATTACTTTTTAGCCAAAGAAATTAATAAATTAAAATCTGTTCATGTTATACCAGAGTGGATTTTAAATCCAACATTATTTTAAAGCTGAATGTAGAAACTATGAAAGTTTTCTAAGTTGACCTGAGATTTTACAAGAATATAATCCTCAGCATCCCTGAGTTGCCTTAGCTTGGACTACTTAAAAGACATGGGCACTGCCCAATTTAAAATTCCCACCCAATGGGCAGGAATGGGCAAGTGCCCATTGGTAACACTTCTACTTTTATATAATAGATTCTTTCCATATCACATCACTATTAAAAAAAAAAAAAAAAAAACACGTCCTTAAAAATTCAGGCATAATGGTTAGTTTTGATGTCACTTCTCCTCTCCCCTTCCCCTGATATCTTTGAATTATTCAGATTTACTACATATGTAGATTACTTTACTTGGCAAGAAAAAAATCTACAGATTAATGCAATGGGTCCCCCCTATTCCTAAGCTAACTTTTACATGGAACACTTTGAGAACAAAGTACTTGCAATGCCTAATTTCAAACCCTTAGTATTGTTATACTTTGTGTTTGCCATTTGGCCTCAGAGGCAAGCAACTTTGGATTCTTTTGTAACTTACCTTAACAGCCAACACTCCAAAATTCACTTCACATTTAGAAAAAGAATCAAATAACTGCTGTCTTTTCTTAACACATTAATCATTTGCCTTTCAGGTGGTTCACTATCTTTTTCCATTTATACAGAAAGCAACACATACACAGGAAGATATTTACATGAACAATCATCATCTAGTTCAACAGCATGGAATTCTGAAAACCGTTACACATGGCCAGAGATATTTGTTCCAATGATGCAGTCATTTCCATAGAATTCAACTATCTTCACCTCACTTTTTTTTTTTACAAAATAAATAAAATACTACTTGCCCCCCCCAACACACACTTCCTCCTCTTCAAAGACACAAAAACAAAACACCACTCTTCCATATATTCAAGGTACATCTGAAAAGATAGCCAAAATACTAATAAATTATAACCTTCAAACCACATGGCAGATTAGCAACTTTGATCTGCTCTCCAAAGAACAAACTCCATCCTCCCATGAAGCTCTCTGTGACTTAGTCTACTATGGACAGACGACCTGTTAACATCTGCCTTGAAGAACATAAGAAATACATTTGCTACTATTATTATGACAAGTCAGGACTGGCAGATCATGCTTTTGGACTCCTCTTCACATAGGATTAGATGGAAGAAAACCAATGTGCTATGTAAAAATCATTAGAAAGATTATTTTTAGCTAGCAAAGGCTATGAAACATTACTCTCCCAAAATTTGGAGACTGTCAAATTAGGACTTTAGATCTGCTATCTATTACAATTTGAATTGTTTCACTTACTCATTGTCATGAGAAAACTGTAAGATGTTTTGCAATCCAGCAAAATATGTCTGTTAATCAACATCCTTTTTTATAATTTAGTTTTGTTTGGTGTTGTAATACCTTTAAAATAAGTTATGAACAACATCCAACACCTAAGCTTGTGAACAAAAGATTGAAGTTTCATTATACTAAAATTAATTTATTCATTAAGTATACATACCTGAGATACTGATAACCTGCATGGCTCAGGTTCTTTGAATTGAGGTATTGTAACTTTTACAAAAGCACAACCTAGTTTTTTTGAATGCTTAATTTCATAGCTTAGTTCTTTTGGCTCTGCATACATCTCCTGAATCATAGATCTGTTAAATGACTTTTTTTTGCTAGTGGTTGCTGTTGATGGTACCACTACATTGCTATTTTCTGCTTCTTTTGAACAATTTAAATTATGCATTAAATCAGAAACTGAATCTATACTTTTTGTAACTTGTGCTTTTTCAGTTGGTAGCATACTAGATTTCTGAAGCATCTGATTCAGCAGAGCTAATTTCTGAAGCTCTATATCTCCTTTAAAGTTCTTTATCCTTTTGATATTTTTTGAAATTTTAATATTGTTTTCTTCTTCAATGAAACTGGGAATAAAGTTTGTGATGATTTCATTTATATACTTTGTTTTTTCAACTGATGCTATAAACTTAGGATTGAAGGCAATGGCTACCACATATGCATCTTCATTCTTCTTATCTAGAAGTAATTAAAAAAATCGTAATGTAGTATGAATTTATCACTTCAAATGTACACATTCAATCATGTACTAATTTCAAAATTGGATAATAACATTATTAGTGACTTCTCTTACAATGAATATGAGTATATGTCCTTCCTCCTGGACTATATTGGATAATTAAAATACTAAACAGACATTGTAATTAATTCAAAACTTAACTAGTATTCTCAACTTGATATTCTTGGTATGCTATTTTTCATTATTTAATATTAATAATGCTTCACAATATAACAAAATAGCTTCATTAATCTTTTGATAAGAGAGGAAAGGTATACAATGTGATGCCTCACAGAACTTTATATATATACAGTGGTGCCTTGGTTAACGATGGTAATCTGTTCCAGGATTACTGTCGTTAACCAAAACCGTTGTTATCCAAGGCGCGATTCCCCCATAAGATTTAATTGAAAATCAATTAATTTGTTCCGGCTCCTCCCCACAACCATAGTACATATTAAAATGCAGATAAAACTCATTTAAAATGTCATAAAAATATGGTAAATATCATTTATTTATTATACAGTATATGTATTTGCTACAAAAAATTAACATTAATAAAATGAATTGTTCATGAAAACAGTTTTTAATTATCAATCTTCACCAGAAGGATTGGACCTGTAAAAAACATGTCTAGGGTTGTTTGCTTATGCCTCTTTTTTAAAATGTTTCTGAAAAACTGCATGGACTTTTCATTAAATAGATCTGCAGTTCTGATAACCTCAGATTTGTTTGGATTCCATTTCATAGCAACATTTTGAACTTCCACCCACCAAAACACTTTTGATTTCAACAGTCGTAATTTATTCTTGATCTTGAAGTCTCCTTTATCAAATCTTGACAAATCTGTTTAGCTTTCTGACAGATTGTATTTTGAGATGTAGTACTGCCTGCCATTTTTCTTTCTTTGATCCAAATTAGTAATAGATTTTCCATTTGCTCACAAAGAAGCCCTCTGACATTCAACCTTGAAGTTCCCTTAGCTACCATAAGTTCTTTCTTAGCCAAAATGTAGAATGACTGGTTTCATATATTCGAGCTAGCTGCATAACTTTCACACCTTCACGATGTTTTGCTATTATTTCTTCTGTTCAATAGAGAAAATTTTTCTGTTTTTTTTCCCTCACTAGCTTTCTTTTTGGGACCCATTTTGTCACATGGTAAAAAAATTCACTCTATAAAAAAAAAGATACACAAAATACGGTATTATTACAAATTGTACAACACTAAGACAAGGGATACAAAGAACATATTGTTACCTGAAAATAAAAGTAAAAGTCCAAAAAAAAAAAAAAAAACGTTTTGAAATAAAAGTTAACAGTTAAATTCAAAACCTGCAATTTTTGACTTGGTGCATTTTACTTGTAAGGTGACAATATTAGATACAGCACTTAACATAACATACACTGATTAGCAGCTTATAGATACAACGATTATTATACAGATGAGATTTGATTTTACCTTTTGATGGCGAACGACACGTACCCGCCGATTTATTGTCTATATGAACCAACACATAAAAAATAAATGCTTAAATACTTATTATCATCATAAAACGCATTTATAACCACAAATTTTAAAATAAATCACAGTACACTACAAGAAAAGAAACAATAAATGGAAAACGTAAACAGCTGGCTATGATGGGTCAAACATATCTGAACTTCACAGCTATGCTGCATGGCTGTTCTCTATTTGACAATGCCGTTCCATGCGTGGCTGAGTGCGATCGGAAAATTCAGATTTTTTGATTGGATAGAGGTTCACATAATCGAGTCGTTAACCAAGTACGTCATTATCTGAGGCCATTGTTAACCAAGGCACCATGTATATATATGGAAGTATTCCTTAAGGCCTTGTAGAGCACCATCAAGTGATCTGAATTAGTGAAACTTTGCAGAAATAAATTGTGCATCAAGTGGAAGTGATATATGAGAGGGGGGGTATAGTTCCAAAATTCACCAAGGGCATTGTAAATGCATGGAATTTGCATATCACAACTCAGCAGGTATCAGGAGGGTTTAAAAAGATGGACACAGGATTTTTCCATTCATTGTGGTTATTAATATTATCCACAGTTTGGCACTAACCTTGCCCCAACATGCTTTGCTCATGAAGCCATACTACCTAAACAATTGCAGTACTGTTACTGCACTCTGCGAATTTCATCACCTGAACAAATATTGATCAGGTCCACTATCTCCATGTGCTCTGAACGATAGATTAGTTGTTATGAAGAAATGGGATTGTTGGGAGTTAGACCTGGCAGAAGTCGCAAACCAATCAGTTCAAAACAAGTGAATGAAGTTGCGACTGCAGTTGTGGAGCAGGCCATGAATAACAGCATTGATTCCTGCAGTGCACATGCTATATCAAGATATATGGATGTATCTTACATAACTGTCTTGAAAATTCTATGTAAGATACTGCATTTCTACCCATTCAAGATAACTTGGACACAGAAGTAGCGCCCACAGGACTTTGAAAGTTGACTGACATTCGCTTTAACATTCAAACACCCAAAGATACTGTCTGACATGGGTTTACAGTTTTATCATTGGATTCTTCTTTGAGGACATTTGCCAGTCAGGTGCTATGAGCTGTTCGGTTACTCCTGAGAAGTTATTGAAGGTTGAAGTTATTGGGCAGGGAAACTAATATTGAAAAGGTTGAGTGTAAGAGAGAGAAACTTTAGCACTGATTGTGTATTTATTGATCCTTATAGGCAGAATAAATTGCAGAAGAGAGGGGAAAAAAATCGGCATAGGACTACGGTAGTTAGTGACTTATATATCAGTTCTAAAGCCGGTACAAGATCTAGAGGAAAAGATTTAAGAACATTATTAGATATTGTGAAGAGGAAAAGTGTCAATGGGAGAATAGTGTGTGTGCTGCCTCGTTTTGACAATTACGAGTTAAGTAGATGAGCAATGATAATGAATGATATGATTGCAAGAATGTGCAGAAAAAGAGGTCTGGAGTTTGTTGATGTTTGGAGTGTGTTTGAAGGAAAAAGGCAGTTGTATGCTAGAGATGGACTGCATCTTAACATGGAAGGACATAAGAGATTGAAGAAGTTATTGTTTTCTGAACAGGTTGAAGTTATTGGGCAGGGAAACTAATATTGAAAAGGTTGAGTGTAAGAGAGAGAAACTTTAGCACTGATTGTGTATTTATTGATCCTTATAGGCAGAATAAATTGCAGAAGAGAGGGGAAAAAAATCGGCATAGGACTACGGTAGTTAGTGACTTATATATCAGTTCTAAAGCCGGTACAAGATCTAGAGGGAATCTGCAATTTTTGTATACCAATGCTAGAAGCATTAGAAATAAGAGAGAAGAATTTTTGGCATTAGTCAGTGAAATCTCACCAAAAGTTGTAGGCATTAGTGAAACTTGGCTGTCAGCAGAAGATGTGGTCACTGGAATTGAATGTGATGGGGTGGGGGGGGGGGGGGGTGGGGGGGGGGGGGGGTGGGGGGGGGGGGGGGTGGGGGGGGGGGGGGGTGGGGGGGGGGGGGGGTGGGGGGGGGGGGGGGTGGGGGGGGGGGGGGGTGGGGGGGGGGGGGGGTGGGGGGGGGGGGGGGTGGGGGGGGGGGGGGGTGGGGGGGGGGGGGGGTGGGGGGGGGGGGGGGTGGGGGGGGGGGGGGGTGGGGGGGGGGGGGGGTGGGGGGGGGGGGGGGTGGGGGGGGGGGGGGGTGGGGGGGGGGGGGGGTGGGGGGGGGGGGGGGTGGGGGGGGGGGGGGGTGGGGGGGGGGGGGGGTGGGGGGGGGGGGGGGTGGGGGGGGGGGGGGGTGGGGGGGGGGGGGGGTGGGGGGGGGGGGGGGTGGGGGGGGGGGGGGGTGGGGGGGGGGGGGGGTGGGGGGGGGGGGGGGTGGGGGGGGGGGGGGGTGGGGGGGGGGGGGGGTGGGGGGGGGGGGGGGTGGGGGGGGGGGGGGAATCTCACTATGACGTGCATATGCTTGCATGCGCAGCAATATGACACTGTGTTAAACACAGTGCTGCTAGCATCCCTCGTTCTCCTAAGTGCTACAAGATGGATTTTTATTATTTTTTATATAAAATAAGAGAATTGTGTAGGATTGTTGATGATAAAATTGAATATTACAAGCAAATATAAATAAATTAATAAATATATTTAAGTTAAGGGATATTGTTCCTGTATTGTTTCTTAGCCGAATAAGAAACTCAAAGAGTTTCATGTCGAATATAGAAACTATATAAAGTTTGGCGATTCCAAGCGTAAGCAAATACCTGGATAGCAGCACCTGACCCATTTGATAGTGCAAACTAAGGCAACTCATAGAAAGGGCAGGGAAAGCTCAGATCACTATTCTTGGTACTTACCCATAATGTGAACTTATCTCCTAGGAGCTGTATTACTGTTCTACATTATGAGAGAAGGTCACTACCCAGACCGGTTTCAACCTTTATTCAGGTTTCATCAGTGAGTGGGTCAGGTGCTGCTATCCAGGTATTTGCTTACGCTTGGAATTGCCGAACTTTATATAGTTTCTATATTCGGCATGAAACTCTTTGAGTTCCTATTCGGCTAAGAAACAATATGGGATACAATATCCCTTAACTTAAATAAGTTCATGTCGCCGAACTGAAGCCTTTGGCTCTTCATATAATTAGTAATTAATAAATATATTTATGTATCGAGAAAAATTTGGGGTGCTGCAGTTCCGCAGTGCCTATGCAGGAACCTTATAAATACAGTGCTCCCTGCTGTATTTATAAGGTTCCTTGTTCTTGCAACATCATCATATATATTGCAACATCATATCTCTGAAAATGATATACTTGCCAGCCTTGATGTCACTTCCCTGTTTACCCACATTCCAGTGGTTGAAATTATCAACATTCTCAGACAATTTATTCCCAGTCTGACAGCATAATGTCTTTTTCTTGTAACCAAAATTTTTTCCTAGCAAGCTAATGATTTTTTTATTCCTTGCCTTGTGGCTACAATTCGTTCCTCGTTAGAATCTATGTCCTCCAAAATCTGTAAACCTTTCTTTTATAATTGTTCTTACTGTTGATTCCTGTAGATTGAACTTCTTTGCTAGCTCAAAAATTTTCATTCCGCCTTCAAAATCCTTAATAATATTGAGTTTTGTTTCCAATGTCAATGTTTTTCTTTTCTTGCTATCTGTAGAAGAATCGGACTTGTTTCTTTTGGATGACATTATTATTTTTTATGTGATAAAATTTTTATCAAGAACATAACATTAAACAATCGCAAGGTTTGTAGACTATAAAAATCGTGTATGAATGGAGACCACGCGAAACACATCAGTGCCTGAACGATACAACTAGTGGTGAGGCATGAAGCGGGACGGGAATATGTACATATAAGAAACCATGTAACCGTGTAAAACCGTGTAATTTCCGCAATCTTTTGTGTTGCGGAACGCCATATTATGGACAGACTGCTAAATCCATCCTTCTACGTTTGGATGAACACCGTAGAGATATCTCCTATAACAGGACTAGAGCTAGCGCTCTCTCTAGCCATGTTCTCTTTTCTGCTAACTCAGACGAAGGCCGCCAGCACATTATAAACTGGACACAAACTGCTAATATCCATGTGTGCTATGATGAACTCGAAAGAAAGATTGTTGAATCAAGAGAAATTTCTCTAGATTCCTCTCATATCAACAACAGCCTGAGTTACAATCTCTCGGACGCACACTTTGCTTCTGTTCAGTACTGGCGCACTCGCGACAGCACGTAGTATTCGTTTGTATGGAACTCATACTTGCATTTTTTCAAACATGCTACTGTTTTTCACTTGTTCTGTTAGTACAATTTTTAAGTCTGTAATTTTTTATATACTTCTTTGAGTATGATACCTGATGATGTTCTTGTAACGAAACTAGTAAACTAGTAGTATCTTGTTAAATATATCTTGCCATCTTTTCTCTCGGTAATAGTCATTAAACTTATTTTATATATATATATATATATATATAATGAATGTTATGGCAATTTCACATATGGAATTCGGTTGAAGAGAGTTAGCATTTCAACTCAATTGTCAGCTATGCTTTTATCTCTCGGTTGCGCGATCTTTTGTTAATACCGCACCAATCATATCCACGTTTTAATAACCTGCCTTTGCTGTCTGTTTCGCGTTAGGCTTAATTACCTTAAAAGTCACAAAAGAGAAAAATGTTCCTAGTCCGGGAATTCCCTTTATTCAGGTAATATTCACTAATTTCATGTTATCAGTCTGTGGTGTGCCAGTAAGTGGTGATATTATTTGATCTATTCTACGTTAAAAAAATTTAATCCTGAGATGGATAAGTGGCTGATAAAAAAAAAAAAAAAGACAGTATTTCATATTTTATCAGAACAGCCCGCATCATCTTCGGAACCAAGCAGTAAGAGGCAAAAAATGTAATATATGCATTTGATTTTTGCAATATTCGCTGTGTATGTTTTGTATTGAATATAAATACAATAAATATTATAATAATATATCTCTCTATTGCGATTTTTTTTTCGACGGAGCCGTGAAATAGTTTAATTTTTGCAAAGGGAGCTCTGACATCCAGAAGTTTGGGAAGCACTGATCTAGGACAATGACTTCACTGTTCGTCTGGATTGTAGATTGTTGAGTTTGATGGAGAGGAAAGTGAAGAGGTCTTTGTAGGTTTAAGAGTTGGGAAACCAGTAAATTCAGGAGATGAATGTTACTACTAAGTGGGACAAAGAAACTTTCAGCTAGAGGAGTTCAAAAGCAAGGCATTCTGAATTTGGCATTTTCTGGCATGCTATGTCACAACATACAAAGGCACACGTGTCAAAATTGTTAGTAGAAATTAGTAATACTATAAACTTAACCATGCCATACTGTCATAGTATTCTGTACACCCCAAGAGGGTATGTAATCAGGAAATTGATGATGATGATAAACAGACTGTTTACCATGTTCTCAAATTCAGTTACTTTCAAGTCTCTTTAACAGAAGTTGTTAAAACAAATTATGTAAAAATACCACTTTAAATGGAAAGAATATAAAGTGAGATGAATGTCATTTGTGAATAGTATAGTATAGTATTGCCTTGCGAAGAGCGGTAGGAGTCTGGTTAGAAAGTGATAGTGGAGTTAATATGTGTAGAAAGTGTAAAGAGAATGAGGACTTCAAGCGTGTTTCGTGTATCGAGACTGATATCGTTAACGGTAGTCAGAATGTAGAAAATGGCGGTGTACTAGAGAATTGCGTGGTAGTGCCAGATATGTGTGAGAGCGTCGCTGAAAGTGTAAATGAAGGTAGAAACACCGAAGGAATGGATGATTTGATCGATAATGAAAATGGTGAGATAAATGCGAGTAGCGAAATTGCCCGTTTACATGGCGCGATACACAGAGCCAAACGACAACTGGAGCGTATGCAAAAATGTGTGTTGAACGTACCGACAAATAACCGGCGGAAGTCTGTGACGGCAAAAAATAGAATGTACGTAAACGTCAATAAAATGAAGGAGCGAGTGCTGTATGGGGATTCGCTATTAAGAGGCGTAATAATTGAGAGTTTAACGAAGTCATACCAGCCGGGTGCGAACATAAAGGACGTCAGCGAATCTATTCGACTGCAAAAACAGAGGGTGAAAGAGATGATAATAGTGGCAGGAACGAATGATTTGAAAGAGGACAAAATGGAAATGATAGAGGATGTGAGGGAGTTGTTTGAGGTAGCAAAAGAGAAGAGTGAGAGAGTTAGGATGGTGAGTATCTTACCGCGGTATGACAGCGAAGTGTTTAGAAGGAGGGCCATAATTGCCAATGACTGTATGCGTGGGTTATGCATGGAGAGTGGTGTGGAATTTGTGGATGTGTGGAATGAGTTCGATGGGCGAAAGGACTTATATAAGATGGATGGGTTACATTTGAATGGAGTTGGTGTACGGAGACTTGAAAGAGTGTTGATGAATGATGTGGAAGTGGATGTACAGACTCAGGGAAACTAGATTTATTAAGAGGGGGGGGAGTAGATATGCAGACTTTAGGGGGGGGCAGTTAAGTGTATGAATGAGTATATTACGCCCGGGCGAGTACGACGGACAACAAATCAGAATGGGATAATTAGTATAAGGAATCAAAGTAGGGATGGGACAAATGGGCTTCTGCGATTCATGTACACTAATGCCAGGAGTATTTAGAACAAGAAGGAAGAGTTTTTGGCCATGGTTGGCACTTCCAGGCCACAGGTTGTCGGTATTAGTGAAACATGGCTGACAGAGGATGATAAAGCTAGTGGGATTGAATGCGATGGGTATAGCGTGTTCAGGAGTGACAGGGTGAATAAAAAGGGGGGAGGAGTGTTATTGATGATAGCTGATGAGCTTCAGCCAAGGAGTATAGAATTTGAACTGCAGGATGGGGAAAAAAGCACATTTGAGGCTGTTTGGTGTGAGATACAATCTAGCAGAACAAAATATACAATTGGGTGCTGCTATAGACCGGGTGATGGAGTGGATGGTGGGAATAGTATGCATAAGCAAATAGAAGAAATGAATGGAAGGAGGGTAATTATTATGGGTGATTTCAATTATGGTAACATTGACTGGAAAGAGGAGAGGGCACATGGGAGGAAGGAATTGGATTTTATGCAGTTATTAAGGGACAACTATCTACGGCAACATGTATTGGAAAATACCAGGGGGCAGAGAGTGCTGGACCTAGTAATTGCAACTGAGAATGTAGCTGTAACGAACATGACCATGTTGCCACCAATTGGTGAGAGTGACCATAAGGTCATGACTTGGGAGGTGGCTAAAGGAGTCGAATTTACAATTAAGACAGGGTATATGTGGAATTACCGGGCTGGTAAGTATGACAAGCTTAGGTGTGTGCTTGGCTCAATGCCATGGCATGTAAAACTGCAAGGGCTGGATGTTGATGGTGCATGGGAGGTGGTTAAGAACTGTTTGCAGGAGGCAATGGTTGACTGTATACCAAGAGCCCGAATAATAAATCAGGTAGGGGTTAAATGGATGAATAACACTATTAAGCTTGAGCTGCAAAAAAAGAAACAATTGTGGAGGGAATTTAAGGAGAAGGGTGACCATCAGGTGCATGAACAGTATAAAGCTCAGGCCAGGATGGTAACAAGGGTGGTAAGAAAAGCAAAAGCAGATTACGAAAGGAAATTGGCCATGCAGGCTAAAGAGAATCCCAAACAGTTTTTTCAATATGTTGCAAGTAAAAGGAAAAATGCTCATGGTAGAATGATCTTAAAAAATGCTGAGGGTAGGGAGGTAACTGAATCAGTCGATGTTGTGGAATTACTGAGCGAGCACTTTGCAAGAGTATATCATCCAGGTGGTGGCTTTGCGGAAATGGAGGAACCAACAGCTTATACTGGAATTGTGATGAATGAGGTAGAGGTAACTAGTCTATTACAGAACCTCAATGTCAATACATCTGTGGGATTGGATGGTATACCAGCTCGTGTCGTACGTGAAGCGGCCAAAGAATTGTCAGTGCCCTTGACCATTATGTTTAATTTGAGCCTCAGGACTGGGTCAGTCCCAAGGGGGTGGAAAGAGGGGAAAATAGTTCCACTGCACAAAGGTGGTTCCAAGGCTGCTGTTGAAAATTACCGGCCAATCAGCATAACAGGAATCATTATCAAGGTCTTAGAGAAAATAGTCAAGAGGAAAATACAAGATTGGATAGAAGAAAATGGGATACTGTATCGGGGACAGCATGGTTTTGTGAAGGGTAGGTCATGCTTCAGTAACTTGCTCACGTATTATAACACAGTGACGGCTGAACTGGATAAGGGTAATGGGTTTACAGTGATTCTGCTGGACCTTGCTAAGGCCTTTGACAGGATACCACATGGAATTCTAATCAGTAAATTGCAGCATATGGGAATGGACATAGGGTTGGTGAGATGGATAGGAGGGTGGTTGACGGAGAGATATCAGAGAGTGGTTTACTCAGGAGTAGAGTCCACTAGACGGCCTGTGACTAGTGGTGTACCACAAGGATCTGTTCTTGGACCACTGCTGTTTAATTTGTTCATAAATGATATAGGAAAGGATCTGGGAGGAACAGTTCATTTGTTTGCGGATGATGCGAAGTTGGGTAGGGCAATAGTGAATGCAGATGACGTCAAAATTTTGCAGGATGATTTGGATAGATTGGAGGTCTGGGCTAGGGAGAATGGATGTCAATTTAATGTGGCAAAATGTAAGGTTATGCATTTTGGGGTGAAAAGATGGGAGGCAGTTTACTGCATTGGTGGAACCGTGCTCCAGGAAATTGATGAGGCACGAGATTTAGGAGTGTTGGTGGATAAGGAATTGAAATTTAGGGGACACATTGCAAAAGTGGCCAAATCAGCTCATCAAATCACTTGGTTGCTGAAGAATACGTTGACAAGCAGAGACAAGCAGGTTATTGTTCCTCTGTATCGAGCCTTGATAAGACCTCATCTCGACTACTGTGCTCAGATTTGGTCACCTAGGTTTCTTCTTGATGGGGAGGAGGTGGAGAGGATCCAGAGGCGAGTGACCAAGATGATAGCAGGTCCGTGGAATGAACCGTATGAGAACAGGTTGAGGATTTGTGGGTTGCAAAAATTGGTTGATAGGCGGAGGAGGGGAGATATGATTGAGACATTCAAATTACTGAAGGGTTTCTATAAAATTAATTCAGAAGATATTTTTGAGAACAGGGCTGGTTGTGGGAGGACTAGGGGACATCCATGGAAACTGGGCAAAAGTGTGGTTAGTAAAGGTGTTAGAGCTGGGTTCTTTACTTTTAGAGTAGTGAATGAGTGGAATGCGCTCCCTGAGTCTGTGGTGGATGCTGTGACAGTGAATGAGTTTAAGGCGAGGTATGATAGATACTGTATGAATGTCGAATAGTTGTGATGAAAATGATTTGGGGCCTCCCTCGATGAGTCTAATGACTCCCTGGAGTTGCCCGTAATAATAATAATAATAATAATAATAATAATAATAATAATAATAGTATGATTTCAGCTGTAAATAATAAGTGGAGAAAGATTGTAAAATATGGAATGAAATTTGTGACAGGAAAAGTTCAAAAATTACTATTAAGTTTGATTCATGCTATTAGTCTATGAAGTTGAATCTTCAAAAACTGGAGGGAAAAGAAGGCCCATAAATTTTCCTTTGAAATCCTAACAGACGATTTTGTGAGAGGGGAGGTGGGGGGGAATTCAAAAATTACTTACGTTTGATCCACCATGACATGGTGGATCAAACTTAACAGTAATTTTTGAAAAAATTAACTATTAGTCTATGAAGTTGAATCTTCAAAAAGTGGAGGGATTAAGAAGGCCCATAAATTTTCCTTTGAAATCCTAACAGATGATTTTGTGGGGGGGGGGGTAAAGCTTTTTAATAATTTTGATATTAAATTTACAGAATACCTATAAAATGTTTAAAATCTCAAAAAAGAGAGAAATTGTGTTATTTTGTGAGCTGTTATTTTTATTTAATTGTGTTGTGTGAAGAATGGCACTTTTTTGTTTCTTTATTTTAATTGATTGTATGTTGTAGTTTAGATGGTTGAGAAATATTAGTGCTTTGTTGGCCATGAAAGCAAATTATTAAACATATCTACACATTATAGACATATCTACACTAATATTTAGTGTAGATATGTCTATAATGTAGTAGAAGTGGAGAAATTTTTTAAGGCTTTATAGAAAACAACTGACACAATGAAAAATGAAAAGTTGGTCCTTGTTGGGGATCTAAATAACAGAGTAGGAAATGATTGTCAGACATACAAAAATGTTTTGGGAAAATTTGGAGAAAAGAGCAAAGCTAATAATAATGGCAAATACCTGTTGGATTTCTGCTCAGAACATGGACTGGTTATTACTAACACAATCTTCCAACATAAAAGATTGCACAAATTCACATGGAGAGAAGAGGCAAGGAATAAGAAAAGTCTCATTGACTATGTTATTGTTGATACTGATGTTTTCTCCTTGGTGCAGGACACCAGAGTGTACAGAGGATTTGAAATTGGAAGCGATCACTATTTAGTCTTGTGTAGGATAAAATTGAATTTAATATTGAAAAGAAAAACATATAAGAAGTTTTAAAGTGAATAAAAGCTGAGCAGCTCTCAGATATGAACTGTAGACTAAAATACACAAACATTATTGAAGAAAAATTGAAAGAGTTTGTGAACAGGAACCAAACCTTGGAGATTCGGTGACAAGCCCTGAAGAAAACATTAATTGATTCAGCCAGAGAGGCATGTGGTGAGGTTGTCTGCAAGGATAGAAATCCATGGTGGAACCAGGATGTTAAAGAGGCAGTGAAGGAAAAGAAGAAAGCATATCAAAAGTTCCTGGCAAATAAGTCAGCTTGTGCTCTTAGAGAAAACAGAAACAAATGCAAGAAAGCTAAACATTGTGTAAAACTAGCTAAACAAAACAAACCTTGTGCATCTTCTCGTTTACCACACCTCTAATGATTGAATCACCATACAACACCACTCGTGGGTCTTTCATTACCATTTTCATACCTATATCATTTGTTTTTATCTTCTTTTTCACTCTTCCATACATATCTACATTTATCTATACATATATGCTAACCACTCTGTCGGCCTGGCTGGCAGAGTGGTTAGCGTATCCGTTTTTCACCCAAAAGGCTGCAGGTTCGAATCCCGCCCTGAGCACAAATGTTTGTGATTGTCTGTGGAAATACTAGTGGTGGTCGGCAGTAGATGGCGTTGGTGTAATTGCGGTCAGTTGCAGAGCTGTAGAGCACGTGCCCTCTCTGGAGGTGTCAAACAATAATATAATAAAATCTTCACCAGTTTTCAAATCTTGCATCCTTTTTTTTTTTGCTATCAGTCACTGCTGCTATTTTATCACCAGTCTCACTCTCTTGTTTGCCATCAATCCTGCTCACCACTTTATCGTTAACTGCACTGTGTTTTTCAACGTCATTATTGCCCACTTTACTGTTAATTTCACTCTGTTTTTTAATGTCATATAAATTATCTTATCACTGTTTTATCAACAATCAAACTTTTTTCAGCCTATCATTTCCACACATTCTCTGAATATTCGCACAATCTTCAACTGCCATATCAGTTATATGGCAGCTGAAGATTGTATATACATATTACATTCATAGCACCATGCAATTTTTGAAAAATCCATGCCATCTACTTTATTTGTCTTTTGCAACAAACCTACGCAATGATTTGCCTTTCACCACCATGTTGTATCAGTGTGCTAAGTTTAATGATTTTGTAAACAAACTTAAATAAGTCCACACACTACAAACACTAAACACACACAGCTTCTACCACAATTCTTACACATAAACACACACTTATTTAATTAGTCAAAAAGTTATCTGAACAGGGAGAATTCTCTACACAAACCTTTCAACAAAACACCACCTGGCATATATTTTAGTCATCTACTTACTTATTAATAATTTGATAGCTAACTGGATGAAGGAGATGAATATACAGTAGTATACTTACATTTTGCAAAGACTTTTGATAGATTACTACATGATAAGTTGATAGTCAAACTAGAGTAGATGAGAGAAATAAGAGATCTTGTGGGGATAGACTAGTGCATTAGATTGGAGAATGGCTATCGGTTAGGTATCAGCAAGTTTTGTATGAGAGAGCAATATCCCAAAAGAGAAAATCACTAGTGGTGTACCTCAGGGTCTGTTTTAATGCCATTGCTGTTTAACTCCTGTATGTCAGTGATATTAGGGAAGATTTGAATGGGGATATTCAGTTGTTAGCAGATGATGCAAAGTTGGGAAGAACTAAGAGGAGTAGTAGAGCATATGTTGTGCCCTTACAAGAAGACTTGAATACATTGAGTGAATGGGCATGGGAGTGGAGCTCACGGTTCAATGTTGAGCAAATGTAAGGTTTTAAAATTTGCAAAAGAAAGATGGGATGTAGAATTTACCCTTGGTGGAGATATATTGTTCGAGGTGGAGGAAATAAGAGATTTTGGGGGATGACTGTGGATGAGTATCTAAAATTTAAAGGACATATTGCTAAAATTGTGAGGACAACACAATGAATTCTGGGGATGATGTGGATAAAACTGACTTGTAGAAGTAAGGACATTCTGTTTCCATTGTATAAGGGTCTGATTAGGCCACATATGGACTACTGTGCACAGATTTGGTCACCTAGTTTTCAAAATGATGAAGAGATGCTGGAGAGGATACAGAGGTGATTGACCAAAATAGTTTCTGATCTCTGTAATGTTGAATATGAAGAAAGGTTGAGATGATACAATTTGCAGTCTAGTGGATAGAAGGAAGAGGAGTAATATGATAGAGATGTATAAGTTAATAAGGAGTTGTTTTAGGATTAACGTTGAAGAGGTTTTTCATAAAATGATGAGAGATTGGGAAGAAAAAGAGGTCATCTCTGGAAGCTATATCAGAAGGATGTGAGAAGCAGGTTTTTTGCATGGAGATTATGAATGATTGGAATGCATTGCCTGAGAGCATGGTGTCTGCAGAGAATTTGAATGTGCTTAAGGTGTATAACAAAAGGGATTTCCTAGACGAGTCTGTGACTCCATGTGGTCTCAGGATAATAATAATAGAAATGGAGGGGGCACAGTGTTTTTCATGCAGTTAACAAGGACAAGAAGAGAGGGGGAGGTGCCATTGATAGCAAGGGGAAAATACTGGTAACGATTTAGAGGCAACATGGCATGACGTGGAGATTGACAGGACAATATGCAAAGGAAAGTGGAAGGTGTGATGAAGAAATATATATGCAACTTGAGTTTAGTGAATAAAGGAAGGGTGATTATTCTCTTTGATTTTAATTATGGTAATAAAGACTGGGAATTCCTTAAGGATCAAAGCCATATAACTGGGAGGAGACCTCAACATTACCTTTAAGGAATTTTATTTTTATATGTTACACAATTTTAACTATAGTTCAGAATACTGTAAGCAGTTTTGTAATCATATAGTTCTGAAAGTAACTATATGATTATAAAGAAAATTATACTTCTTATTTCTTAGTTAAGAGCTTTCTAATGCACAATTATTTTCCAATTTAAAAAAAAAAGACTTCAAAACAGGAAGAATGTTGATTTCTAAAGTAAAACAGAAATAAACACAGTACCTGAACATTTAATCTTTGTCAACTTGTTACCAATAACCGGAATTCTGTCTTGATCTTCTTTAGGAGCTGGAACAAATCCCCATTCAAATACATTGATGTATACTGGAACATCTTTGTGCAGACTGGCAATATGGTCATCCTATAATTAAGTATATAATTATTTAATATAAATATGTATATATTTTTATTCCTTCCCTCCTCTTTTACCTTGCGATATCGAGGATTTTTCTACATTTAACCGCTATTGTATCAAGGATAAGGTAGTTAGTCCTATGCCTCCCAGTGTATCCTATGTCTGTAGATGTGCGTGTTCATGGACCCCAAGTTTCCGGGTGAAAAAACCCCTACCTCCGTATGAGATTGTCTAAGTCACCTTTAGTCGAAAGAGACCAGATAAAGGTACCTGATGTCACTGAAGGGAATCAAATCCAGGTCTTTCCGACCAAAGGGCTTTGTCTGTACTGACTGAGCTACGGAGGCTCATATAAATATATAATTATTTAGTATTTAATATATCTATATATACATTGTGTTTCAAAATACCCATTACAAACTTCTAGCTTATGTAGGGTGGACAGGGTAGATCAGGTTTTGATAAGCAGCTTATGTCCTCAAATCACCGTTGTAATGGTACAGATCAGACTTTATTACAAGTCTGTGCTGAGATGAGTTCAGCCACTGTTATAGATAGGCCATTAATATCAGGAGGTGGTTTGTGGTGACTAGGAAAAAGATGTTTATGTAATTTTATCATGAACTCAACCACAACAAATGGGTGATTGAGTCGTTTTGGTAGAGTCTCTCACAATGAACAGTTTGGATCACCCCTCAGATTGAGTTCATGCTGAAACCATAAAAATCCTCTCCCTAGTGATGATAATGCAGTGTTGCATTGATGCACATCACATTAATGCACAATAGCAAATTACACAAATGCTGCCTATGCCAACATGATGTTAATGTACTGCAATGCTCGATGTAATGGGAGGGCTGCCTGTCAGTTTCCCACATCATCCAACTCCATTGCACATCCTTTTCCAACGTGAATCAGTGGTTGAAGGAAACAGGTTCCTTCAATACCAACAGGCATTGAAGGAACTTGCCGTTACCCCAGGCTTTGATGAGGAGGTGCTTCATCAGGTTGAGGAGAACCCTTCTGTGAGTACCCATGGCACTGCACATGACATGGGTGTTCCTTACTCCAGCACCTGGCAGACTCTTTGTGCCAATCAGATGCACTCTTTCCAGTCTCAGAAGGTTCACGTACTGGGCCCAACCAGTTTTGCACCACAGGTTGGGTTCTGTAGGTGGTTCAGTCAATCAATGTTGTGAGAAGAGCCCTGATTTCAAAACTGGTGCACTTCACTGATGAAGCTGTATTCACTAGGGAAGGCATGTGGAATTCCCAAAACAGCCACGTTTGATCCAGGGACAACCATCACATCACTCACTGCCATGGATTCCAGAACAAGTTTACTGTCAACATGTGGGCAGGCATCGTTGGTTATGAATTGATCAGACTGTATTCTTTTCCACCCTTTCAGAATGGCCCCATGTAGTTGATGTTCCTGTAAGAGACACTGCCATTCTTTGGAAGATGTGCCATTGCACATTAGGCAACATGTGTGGTTTCAGCATGACAGTGCACTACCACACTTTTCAAGTGACATCCGACACTACCTCCACTAAACATTTGGTGGCGATGGATTGGCAGAGGTGGCCCTTGTATACTCATTGGAATTTTTTTTTGGGGGGGGGGCACATGAAGAGTCTCATGTATGAATGTGGAGTTGGTAGAAGATTTGTTGGCAAGGATACGGACTACAGCAGCAAAATCCAAACCATGTCAGGCATTTTTGAAAGAGTGTACCAGAACTTGCTATGTAGGACAGGTAGTAATGCATGCTGTGAAATTGGAGGTCAAAACTTCGAGCACCTTTTGTTAATGTTTATGAAATTTAAATGTAATTTACCCTATGTCTGATGTTTATGTTCTTTGTGATATGCACGTGAAACATTTTAGACCTACTATTGCAACGATGTGTTTGGGGACATGGATTGCTAATCAAAACCTGATCTATTCTTATCCCCCTGAATTACCCTAGAAGTTTGTAATGGGTATTCTGAAACTATAATTATTATTATTAACAGAAAATTTCTCAACTACATGGAATCAATAGCATCTACTTTGCAGGTCTTGGGGGGGGGGAATGTAGGTAAGCCATACATCCAGAACAAGAACTAAAGAATTTAAGTTTCTTTGTGATTTCAGGAGGCCAGGAAGAAACTTTTTTTGAGTCAAATTAAATTTTTTTATCTGAGATTTAGTGGAATCATAATCTAAAGGTATATAGATTAATTGGCATTAAAGAAATCAATGGCACTACCCTTATCGGGTCTGGTGATGACCATACGCTTATCTTTGCACAGTTTATTGAGGGCACTGAGTTGGCAGAATACAATAGCAAATGGATATCACATGCCTTTACATTATGATTCTACTAAATCTCAAATAAAAAAATTAAAAGTCTACTAAAAAAAAAAAGATTCTTCGTGATCTCCTAAAATCACAAACAAATATAAACCTTTTCATTCTCATACCCCCCCCCCCACTGGATATATGGCTTACCTGAAATCCACACACCCAATATTCCCTAACAGCAACATCACACATAAGAAGAACTCTACCCATTTTATGTATGATGTAGTATGGCCAGACTGAAAATCTAATTGTTAATAATAAAGATATCCTTTCCCTGCTAATTTTTTTATGGAAAACAAGCTCTTGACTCAGCCCATCTCAAACATTCAATCTGGCTAAGATAAGGTATGTCGATGACATATTCTTTATTTGGCCTAATTTATGATGGTCTTAAGGGTGTTGACAGTTTTTCACTTCGTTAGACTATAATAAATTTAGTTTAATCCTTTATCCAGGTGTGAGCAAACAAAGTTTGCACCTGAAAGTATCTTCAGGACTGGGGTAAGGTAGTACAACCCCAGGCAACTCATTGCAAAGGTGGAGTAAGCTAACAGCACTCCTATCTCAGTATCTCCCATAATGCAAAGCACATCTCCTTGCAGATATGTATAATGTTATGCATTAAGGGAAGGGCCACTACCTAGACTAGTTTCGACCTTTATTGAGGTATCTTCAGTGGGAACCAGGCCCAAGTGGAGATAGCAGGCAGAAGCATTAGCAAGGTCATCTCTACCCACAGGAGTTGCCAAACGGTGTGCCACCTTTTTATTAAATTACTCTGGATTTAGAGAAAGATGTTGAAAGTTTATTTTTCACTTGGTTAGAAGTCCTGAAGATACTTTCAGGTGCAAACTTTGTTTGCTCACACTTGGATAAAGGATTAAACTAAATTTATTATAGTCTGACCTTTAAGTTTATTTATTATATTTATTAATTTATTATAGTCTGTAATTGGTGAAGAGGAGCAGTTGGCTGATAACCTTTCCCATTATTTTTGAGAACACTGCAAGGAGAGCAACAGGGCAACTGTTTGATGGTTAATTTTTTATCTCCTTTTTTTTGGGAACAGTATGGACAGAAGCTTACTTCCAAGCTAGATAGTTTAAGGATGAGTATGACAGCTAGTAGAAAAAATAAGATGGATGATAGTTCTGTAGAATAAACTTCTAGTACAACTGGAGGGCTAACATCAGGGCAAGGAGCTTCAATTAGTATCTGGGTCGTTGAATACTCTACTAATGTCTCCTTGAGACAGAAGATCAGCCGAGGCATACTGTGGATAAGTTCATGGAATAGTGGGAGGAGATTTGCCTTGGTCATCTAAACAAGAGTTGGAGGAAAAAGAATTGATATCAAGAGGTCTAGTTAATCTTTTGAGGACATTACCATGTACCATCAGGATGTGAGAGATAAGTGGAAACATGGAAAGGTAGAAGTCTGCATATAGCTTGCGATTTGAGCGGCAAGCTTAATCAATGTATTTGGTCCCAGACACAGTCAGATTTGTTGAAGATTTTTTTTTTTTTTAACTTGTTAAAAGCTATTGTGTAAGCTGTGTGAAAGAGGCTGTAGTTTTTGACTTGGGCCATTTGACATATGCTGAATTTTTGGCTAGGACTGTTTTTGCATATTTGTTAGAGAACCAGAGCTTGGATAAGGGTCAAGAGTTTTGAATAGTGCAAGGCAAGAATTATTTTTGTTATTGCATAAGAGCAAGTGCTAGGATCAGGAAAGTGTAAGCAGTAATCACACCAAGGAAATGAAGCATAAAACCCAAAGGTCATCCCAACTGGCACTATTGTAGTGCTAGGATATGAGGCTGAGATTGACCGGAAGAGGGATGATCAATCAAGAAGGACAAAAACGAAATGCAAATAAAGTTATGATCAGACTTACAAAGAGGAGATTAGCATAAGAGGTGCTTAAGGATCAAGGCTTAATAACTAGAAGGAGACCTCCACATAGCGTTTTCAGAAATGTGGAGAACCGACCAGGGCATCTGACCCAATGTCCAATCCTCATCTTCTCATGGTGCACCTTACTGGGTATCTAGATACTGAACAAATGAGGATGGGCTGGCAATTTGAGATTTAGTTGACCAAATTGCATTCTTATTATCTTAAATCACAGCTCAAAATGATGGTACAACATGATGGAATTTCATGCCAGCTGGGGCATCACCCAGCTGGTATGAAATTGAACAAGGACCCTGTTGTTTTTGTCAGGAAACCAAGGCAAATAGCAAAAACTCAGGCTAGAACAAATCCCAATTCAATCAGCAAAGATCAAGATTGGCACCATCAACATAAGAACATCAATGGAAAAGAAATGGAACTAGCAGATGAATTAGATAAGTACCAGATTGACATAATAGGTGTTACTGAAACAAAGAAAACAAAAACAGGTGAGATCTTTTTAAACAACAAATACAAGTTGTCATAATCAGGAAATATCAATCAGGGAAAAGAAGGAGTAGATATAATATTATTATTATTATTATTATTTGACACCTCCAGAGAGTCCAAAGACCCATCGAGGGAGGGCACCCACTCTATAACTCTGTCTCCACCACACAATCCACCAACTGACCACACTCCACCAACACCATCTACCGCCATCCACCACCAGTATTTCAATAGACAATCACAAAACATCCATGCCTACGAAGGAATGTTAATCACAAACATCCTGCCGTGGACATGGATGTTTGTGGGCATGAATATTAAACACTAACATACATACATACATCTTCAAGGCCCACCTTTCCTAATTGGGTTGTGGGGGCAACAGATGCAAGAGGAACTTCCAATGGTCACGATCCTCTGCCATCAAGCTCAAATGTTCTGGTGGGATTCCCAAACATGTCCACCCAAGGTTTTGGATATAATCTATCCAGCGAGTCCTTGGCCTTCCACGTGGCCTCCCACCCTCTGGCTTGGCAAAGAGGGCCTGCTGAGGGAGCCTCTCTTGTGGCATTCTGACCAGGTGCCCGTACCAACGTAACTGTGATCTCTCAACACGGAGAAGCAGCGGTTGAGTATTGAGGGTTTCCCGAATTGCAGAGCTTCTGACTCTGTCGAGTCTTGTTAGCCCAGTAACCTCTCGAAGGAACCTCATTTCAGCTGCTTGGATTCGTGTCCGCATTCTTTCGGTCATTACCCAACTCTCATGACCATAGGTGAAGATGGGGACATAGACTGTATTGAAGACAGCCAGTTTTGCTTTCTGGCTTAACTCCCGCTTCAATACTACCGAACGGCCAAGCTCCCGCAATATCTTCATTCCGGCATCTGCACAAACAGCTACAAACCTATCCAGGGTCTACTGGAGGTCATCTGTGGAAGAACTAAGCAGAACTAGGTCATCTGCAAAGAGCAGACGTCCAATGCTACATCTTCCAATTCTGACACACTCACTGCCTCGGCTGTGCCTATCAATCCAGTCCATAAATATTATGAAAAGGAGGGGTGACAGAACACACCCTTGGCAGAGGCCAACGGAGACTGTGAAAGGTTCAGACTTTGTGCTGTTTACCCTGACACAAAATTCTGGGCATTCATACAGGGACTTGATAGCAGCTAATAGTTGGCCATCCACTCCATACTCCTGTACTACTTGACAAAGCTTATCCCGAGGAAACCGGTCATATGCCTTCTCCAAGTCCACAAAACATGTGTAGACATTCTTGGCATATTCCCAAGATTTCTCAAAGACTTGCCTTAAAGTGAAGATTTGGTCAGTTGTGCTTCTACCAGGACGAAAGCCACATTGTTCTTTCTAGAACTTTGACTCAACTATGCTCCTGCACCGTCTTTCCAAGCACTTAGCATACACTTTCCCAGTCAGGCTGAGCAGAGAGATGCCACGATAGTTACTGCAATCCTTCTGGTCTCCCTTCTTAAAGACTGGTATTATTATGCCTGTCTGCCATTGCTTTGGTGCTTACCCAGATATCCAAGCAGCCTGACACACTCGAGTGAGCCAGAGAACACCATCTCGATTTAAGGCTTTTAGCATTTCGGGAAGAATTTCATCATCGCCAGCAGCCTTGCTCGATTTTATTGCTAAATGGACCTCTTCTGCTGTGAGACTAGTCATTGCCCCGATCTGCACCTCTTGGATGTCCACAACTGCTGGGCCACCCAGATTAAGAAGGCTCTCAAAGTATTCCCTCCAGGATATCCATCTCAGTTGTTAAAAGTGCACCATCAGAGACCTTAATTGCCCTTGCTGTGCACGATTTCCTCCCTCGAAGGCGGCGGATGGTCTGCCAGAATACTTTGTTTGCATTTGCATAGGATGATTCTAATCTTTCTCCAAAGGATGCCCAAGCCTTCTGTTTTGCTGTCTTTACTGCCTCAGCAAATTGCAAACGCATCTCAGGTGACCTTACCCTAAGCCAAGTTAGGTAGGACTCCTTTTTTGCCCGGACAGCTTTTTGGACTTCTTGGTTCCACCAAGGTGTCCTTTTCTCACTGCCTGTTGCCACGCCGAGCCGCTTTCTGCCACAGCATGAGAGTGCAGAGGCAGTGGCAGCTGTTTTGAACAGCTTCCACTCCTCCTCAACATCTGCAGTATGCCTGGGAATCTTTTTGAACCTGGAGGAAATGTCATCTGCAAAATTCTTCCTCACAGCCTCATTTTCCAACGTCTCCCATTTCACGCGATATAGCTGCTTATGCCTACCAGCATTGATGGTAGCATCTGGTTTCTGAAGCCGTAGAGTGCACACAACAAGATGGTGGTCAGTTGACAGTTCTGCCTCTCTTCTCACAAGAACATCCAACACTGAGGAAAATAGGTCTGCTGTGACTATAAAGAAGTCAATCAGAGACTTTTGTTCTAATGTATCCCTGTACCAGGTATACTTATATACTTCTCGGTGATGCAAGAAGGTATTCATTATGGACAAGCTGTTAGTACAGCAGAAGTCCAATAATTTCAACCCATTTGCGTTAAGGTCAGGGGTGCCGTTCCTCCCAACCACACCCCTCCATGTCTGGTCATCTGTTCCAACATGTACATTGAAGTCACCCATTAGCAGGACTGATTCCATGTTTTCCACCCTGTCTAAAGCAGCATCCACTTCGTCTAGGAAGGCAGAATATTCTGACTCCAGATTACGTGCATAGGCTTGCACCACAGCCAAATCATTTTTTCATCTGAAGCCTTAACATACATACCCGTCCTCCCAATGGGATCCACTCAGCAACACAGTCTTACAGCTGGGGGCTTGTGAGTATCCCCACACCTGCCTGAGCAGACATTGTCGGGCTCACACCAGAGTAGTAGAGCTTCCACCCCTTATCCAGGTCGACAGTAACAGAGCCTCTCCTTTATTTCGGTCGAAGAAAGCCCGACGAAATCTAGCCAGTAGCACTTGGCTTCCTCGACCCAACTCCTTCCCTGTCAATGAGAAGATGTTCCAGTTGCCTAAAGCCATAGTCTGGTGCCGTTGTCGTTGCCATTTCCGTCCTCTTGCAAAACCATTTCTTTGCGCTTCCCCTAAACACCTCCCCAAACGGGTAGCGGGCCCATTTATGGAGTTTCCTCTAGCAGAGTGCTGAGGAGTGGTATCTAAGGGAGACTGTAACATATTTTTTGAACGGGTCCATCTGCCTAGAACCCGAACGCATCCCTTGGTAACCTGCGTGACAGACGATGCGGTATGAACATTTTTTGATGTCCTGATCATGTTACAGTGTTTGATAATGTCCTGTTAGCACAAGACGAAATGACACAGCAAAATAGGAAAGATTCCCATTGAATACTCTAATAGCACTCGGGGGAAGGAGCAAGAAGAGAAGAAAGAAAGAAGCAAGGGAGGAAGAGGAGGGACCAGTCTACAGATAATATAACAGATGTATATTACATGAAGTAAGGTATGGTATTAAACACTAAATATGAAGATAATCTTCTTGAATGGCAGGCAATATCAAGTGGAGTGATGTGGGCTAATATCAGAATGGAGAACTGGACATTGAGACTATTTTGTGCTTATGGCCCTACTACTAAGGAAGAAGTGGAGGAATTTATCGAAGCATTAGAGAAGGCAGCTGACACAATAAAAAAGGAAAAGTTGGTCCTTGTTGGAGATCTAAGTAGTAGAGTAGGAAGTGATTACCAGACATATAAGAATGTTTGAAGAAAATTTGGAGAAAAAAGCAAAGTTAATAATAATGATAAGTACCTGCAAGATTTCTGCTCAGGGCATGGATTAGTTATTACTAACACTATGTTACAACATTAAAATGTGCACAAATTCACATGGAGAAAAGATGCAAGGATTAAGAAGTCTCATGTTATTGCCGACAGTGATGTTTTCCCACCAGTTCAGGACACAAGGGTATACAGAGGATTTGCAATAGGAAGTGATCGCCATTTAGTGTTGAGCAGGATAAAATTGAACTTCATGTTGAAAAGAAAACTGTGTAAGAAAGTTTTGGCACGAATCAAAGTTGAACATCTATCAGATGTGAAATGTAGACTAAAATACACAAACATTTTTCAAGAAAAACTAAAAGGGTTTGAAAACAAGAACAAAACTTTGGAGGTTCGGTGGCAAACCGTAAAGAAAACTTTGATTCAGCCAGAGAGACATGTGGTGAAGTAATCTGCAAGGACAGAATAATCAGAACTCTATGGTGGATTCAGGAAGCTAAAGAGAAAGTAGAGAAAAAGAAGAAAGTAAATTGAAACTTCCTGGAAAGTAGGCCAGCTTGGCCTCTTAGGGAATACAAAAAAAAAATATAAGAAAGCAAAGCATTGTCTAAAATTAGCTAAACAAAACTCATGGGAAGACTTTGGTAAGAACATAGAAAATAAATATCAAGAAGGTGGTAAAATATTCTGGAGGCTATTGATAAAGCTCAGAAATGGAGGAAAGAATAACTGTAAAAGGAATTAGAGATGATAAAGGGAACCTGAAAACTGAGGGATAAAGATAGTCTTGAAGTATGGAGTAATTACTTTGAAAGACTGCTCAATGAAACAAACAGCAAATGGTTGTAGAAAACACTCAACAGGAATGCCTTCTGGAATATACATATCTGTACTTTAAGTAGAAAAAGCTATCATAAACCTGAAATATGGGAATGCTGCTGGAATAGAGGAATATGAAATATGGAGGTATAAAAGTTTTACAGTGGCTACACTGCATAATTCAGAGGTCCTGGTCAGAGGGTTGAATTACTGATGATTGGAGTAGGGTGCTCATAGTACCCATCTATAAAAAAGAGAATAAAGCTGAATGTGAGAATTACATAGGAATTTCTCTACTAAGTTCCTGGTAAGATTATGCAAGTATTCTTGAGAAACACTAAAAAAAAAAAAATTCTGGAGGAGGAGCTTACAGAAGAACAAACTGGATTCAGGCCAAATGGAGGTTGTCAGAATCAGATTTTAACATTAAGACAAATAGTCAAGAAATCATGGGAACATAACAAGGATATGTATTTAAGTTTTGTAGATCTGGAAAAGCATATGACAAGGTGCCAAGAAAAAAGCTGTTCAAAACACTCCAGTTACATGGTGTAAATGGAACGTTATATCAAACAATACATAGTCTCTATTTGAGTTGTAAATCAGCAGTTAGAATTGAAGGAGATACAGGATGTTATGTCAAATGTGCGACAAGGGTGTACATTATCTCCACTATTATTTATCATCTACAGGGTGTCCTTGAATTCATGGCCCAACGTGAGGGGATGGTAGTACATACCGAAACCACCAATATTCATCATAGAATATATGGCTGCAAATGCAGCCCGGTGCCGGTAGGGATGCAGACATGGCGGTACGACTTAAAAGCGCTGGACTAAACCCTAGCATTCTCAGCATCGACTGGACATGAGATGGAGAGTTTATGAATGCAGAGAAAGCCAATATGCACCTGATGTATGGCATAGCCAAGGGCAATGGTAGAGAGGCACAAAGACTGTACTGTGAGCGATATTGTATGCGCCGTGTGCCCGATCATAAAATGTTTGCGTGACTGCACCTTCAGCTGTGTGAGGTGGGCACTTTCCATGTCAGTTGACATGATACCGGATGAACACAGATGGTCAGAACGCCAGCTATAAGCGAGGACATCTTGTGTATGGTGACAGATAACCCAGGTACAAGATACGATCCACTGCCCGGAGCCTGGGTGTGCATCTGAACAGTTTCTGGTGAGTACTGCATGAAGAAGGGCTACACCCCTATCACTTGCAGCAAGTGCAAGCATTGACAGTTGTTGATTATCCCCTGTGCATGGATTTTGCACAGTGGTTCCTGCAGCAAAGTGTCGTATAGCCTGATTTTCTCGCTCATGTGCTTTTTACAGATGAATCAACTTTCTCGTGTAAAGGCATAGTCAATGTCCATAATATGCATTTGTGGGTGGCCCAGAACCCCATGGTACATGTCCGCTGTCGAACCAGCAATGTTTCGCCATCAATGTCTGGGCAGGGATCATGTATGACTAATTAATTGGACCCTACCTACCGCCGGACCACCTCAATGGCCGAACATACCATATTTTTCTGAAACAGGTTTTGTCAGACTTGCTTCAGGGTGTTCAAGTTGTCATCTGCTCCCATATGTGGTTCCACCACGATGGGGCACCTGCCCATTTCAGCATGGACATGCATCAGCATCTTAATGCCACATTTGGGAACCGATGGATTGGGCACAGTGGTCCCATCCCCTGGCCCTCCAGATTGCCTGATCTTTCTTATCTCGATTTCTTTCTGTGGGGACATTTGAAGACTGTTGTGTATGAGATGCCCATGCAATTCCTGCAACGAGTCTTGTGATTCTGTTGAGGTCCAGAATAATAATATACCTGAATCCATGTGCCTGACAGCATATTATTCACAGGATTAACAATCTTGAGAAAAGTGATGATATAAAGGAATGTCAGGATTATTCCTTCTTACCAGTCAGTGTTATAAGCTGCAGAAAGATAAATAAAAACAGAGGCTGTCTTTAGGTCACAAACCCATTTTCAGTGTAGGTGGTCAGGGTCAGCACCTGATCACAGCAACTTCTGTCAGCCTAAATTCATCCTGCTTTATGGATGTTTTGCTGTGAAGATTTGAGAAATCTTATTGTGCCACAATCTTTCAAGAAGTTTCAGGCAGATGCTTAACATAGCAATGAGTCAATCCAGGCCTTGGTTAAGTTCTAGAGATGTGAAAGCTTGAGAAAGATGGGATAAGTAATAGCATGCATTTTTCTTGGATTTCAGCTTTGCCTTCTCCTCTTATAGCACATTTGTCACATGGATAAGTAACAAGGGAGATGATAATGTTTTTGAAGCTCTAGTGCTAAAATCAAGTTTTCTAATTAATGATGAGGCCTTAGAATGAGTGAAGCTGGTGCTATCCCAAGTCATAATTTATGTGTCTTTCTTAGCTTTTACACCAAGAGGGTGCAAATATTTTTTGACATAATTTTTTATTTTTATCATTCCATCCAAGGATGTTCTTTTCCAAAACCTCCTGGGATCGTCCTCTTGGCAGCCATTGCAACAAGCCAATGAATTACTCATAGTTGCCACCAAAGATTTTGATTTATCTCGAGTTGGAGTCAATTTGCAAAAGATCTCCAATCAGCTGATTGAAGATTGATTGTCATGGCAACAGACAGTAACAGGAATACAAATTCCTACTGCATAGATGACAGGACAATTGGCTAGTAGGGAAGCCATCAAGTACATCAAGCCCATAATCACACGCATATTAATTTTTCATTCATTAACAGTCCAGTTGCAACCCACTAAACTTACTTCTTCTCTTTAATTCTCTACATCTATACTCTGGAAAAAGCCTTCCTTGCCAAGTGTTACCCAGGGCCTACAACACTCAACTATTCAATAAAAATATCAGCATTTCCTAACCATTGCTTACAAAACAAGTTTAAATGGGTACAACTCTAGGAAACACACTACTCTTCAGTAAATGAATAATCAGCAATATCACACGACTGATGTCACTGAAAGTGGAGATATTTACTATCTTTGAAATTGTCGTTTAATTTTTTGTGTGAAAGCAATGTTATTTATTTTTATTTATTTTGTTGATAGCTTTGTTTTTGAAGGGACTTTGTTAGGTTTTGTTTTTACTATGTTTATTTCTTTTGGGATGACTGTTTCTTTATTGTTATTATTATTTTTTATTAGCAATGAAGTTTGGCAATTTTTATGATTAACATTGCTGTGCTTTCCCACCATTTTTTGTGTTCTGTTTATATATATATATATATATATATATATATATATATATATATATTAGGGTTACCAAGTAATTTTATAAGCTTGGTTAGTTAACTCCTAATCCCAAGTATGCAAACAGTTAAGTTTGCACCTGAAACATAGTTCAAAACATAGTTCAAGTCTAAAGATGGTACCACACCAGGGCAACTCTTTTAGTGAGATGTGCTTTCATTATGGGAAAATACTAAGAATAGTGATCAGAGCTTTACCCACCTTTACAATGAGTTGCCCTGATGTTGTACCATCTTTAGACTTGAACTATATTTCAAGCACAAACTTAATTGTTTGCATACTTGGGATTAGGAGTTAAATAATCAAGCTTATAAAATTACTTGGTAACACTAATATACAGTATCCCCAAGTTAAAAAATTAATTACATCTATATCTCCTCCAGAGATTCTTATTAAAAATAAAACACCTTGCAGCAACTTCTATAGGTAAAGTTGATAAGGCTCTGTATTACTAAAACCTTGGTATTTAGGGTCTAGCTACTCACTGAGGAGACCTCAAAAAAGGTTGAAACTGGTGGGGGGCTATTATGAGTTCGCTCTCTTAAGGGTTTTGCTTTAAGGGAGCAATTTGAGTCTCCGTGGAAAGTGTTTTCTGGCACGGCCTGGTGAGGGACTTTGTCGGTGAGTGCTTTTCTTCGGAATATGAGGGGTTCTGCTCGGTGGTGGTGGTGGGTGGAAGGCCATCACTGAGTGGAGCCAATGCTGAGATGGATGGTCTTTCGCCCACGATTGAGTGGCCTAGGGATCGTCCGAATTTTTAGAGCCGGCTTTACTTATTCATAAGGTTGAAACTGGTCTGGGTAGTGACCCCACCCATAATGTATTGCAGTATTCATCTTTTAGTGAGATGTGCTTTACACTATGGGAAAATACTAAGAATAGTTATCAGAGCTTTACCCACCTTTACAATGAGTTGCCTGGTGTGGTACCATCTTTAGACGTGAACTATGTTTCAGGCGTAAACTTATTTGTTTGCGTACTTGAGATTAGGAGTTAAATAACCAAGCTTATAAAATTACTTGGCAACCTTAATATACAGTATCCCCAAGTTAAAAAATTAATTATATATATATATATATATATATATAATAAGAAGATAAAGCTCACAAAATAATATTAAAATCAGAACAAGAGAATATAACTGTCTTAAAAGAAAATATCCAAAAAAATTAATACAATATAATTTTTCTGACTCCACGGAGATATCTCTTAATAATAATAATTTGCATAACAAAACAAATAAGCAACGAATATCGCCTATAATGTTCAGAAATAGAAAACATGCGCTTAAAATTTAAGAAGTGCAATAGTGCATGATCGACGTCACTGGATGTGACTGTTACGTAGTCGCGTTTTTTTTTCGATTTCTCCGTCAACGGAGAACAGTGTCTTTTCTAGAATTATATGACCTGTAATAGCACATACGCAAATAATAAAAAAAAAATAAAATAAAATAAACTTACGCACGCTTAAACATTATGATACATTTAGTCTTCCATTAAACAAATATGCAATGCCACAAGCTATAAATTCGTTGAAAAACATACGTGACATAGTGTACGCAAGGCAAATTTAGGGTGCAGAGGAGTGAATAACTCTTTTCCATCTTTCAGCTGTTTTTCAATATACGCTTTATATTCAGATGGGTTATTTTCTGCAAGATCATCCAACAATTTCCATATTTCTTGTGCTTGATGCTTTATGTTTTCTGCATCCATGCTATTAAAAAAATTAGATAAACAGCATAAGCATATATCCAACCAGCGTTAAACAATTAGAAAAAAATATACAGATAATAGAGGGCAGCGTTTTCGTTAACACATATACAAGCAAAACAAACAAAATACTTACCTGTCGTGATTATGGAGAGGTAGGGAAAAAAAAAAAAAATCCTACTATCGCCAACATACCAGAGGTTTTACGGTGATGCAATCAATGGCAACATGCCATACTAGCTTCTTAGCAGTGAAGCCAGTATGCCATGTTTTGTTGTTTGGAATTATGTTTGATTAAAAATATCTCATATGAGAATAGCAGGATTTGTTATGCTGCAAAACAGGAAATTCGGCATGTAAAACTAAAGTAATTAACTAAGATAATACACTAACTTCATAATATCAGTAGCTCCGGAATTAATTCAAGACACTCCAACTCAACCGACGATAACTAGAATACGCAATACTTCTCAAGCGGCATTTATTTCATGAACAACGTGGTACTTATATCATCAAAGGTTCACCGACATCTTCCAATTAATCACGTGAACACTTGCTCATGATAATATGAACACTTCTACAGGTTGTAAAGGATACCAGAATAGAACTGCATGATAACCTTTACGTTATTACACTTTTCCTCCATATTAGTCTGTCATTTAGCTGCATGGGTAGGGCCAGTGTAGTCCTCGGGAAATAATTTGCTTCCCAGCACTCGGCTGCCCGAAGAAAGGCTGTTATAGATTCGATCTACCCGCCAAGAAAATAAATTTTTACTACGACTTTCTTTGGTCGATACCCGAGATAGTTTATCATTGACTAAGCCAAGTGGGGTTTTTAGATTCAGGAAGCTGGTTTTAATCTCGCATCTAAAACAAACAAACAACAACAACAAAAAAAAAACATTACTGTAGAGCACAATTACAGACAAGAGTACATAATGGGCAATGGCCAGGAAATGATAGCATTTGTCTGTTGTAGATTCTTTCTCACCAAAACTCTTCAATCATTAATAAATTGAACATAATAATAATAAGCTGAAGGACAGAAAGTGATTGCGTACTTGATAAAAAAAAAAGGTATGAAAAATGGAGTTCGCCTATTTCCTTCTGGGAATAAGGAAAAACAGAGGATTTCTAAAAAAAAAAACAAAAATCAGCTAACCCCTATTTGTTCCCGTATAGGGAGTAGGCGGGGCGGATTTCTTTATTGTTAATTTACTGAGATATTAAAAGAGTGTGAAAATAACACAAGAATATAGTAAATATATGACTAGCCAAAACGGCTGTATTTTCTGGCGAAGTTAATTAAATTAAGGGGGGATAAAAATCCCTTGTTTTTTTTTCAGCCAGTATGCAAAACTCTGAGATCGAAAACTACGATCTACGAGTTTCATGCCGACGAACTATCGCCGAATCCAAGCGTAAGTGACCACTTCGTGATACAACACCCAGGCAACTCGATGCAAAGGTGGAGCAAGCTCCCTCAATAACCTTAATATTTTCTCATAATGTGAAAACACAGCTCCGAAGAGATGTAATACTGCTTTACATTATGAGGAGAGGTCACTACCCAGACTGGTTTCAACCTTTTTTGAGGTCTCATCAGTGAGTATGTAGATCTAGATGATATCAAAGCTAACATTAACATTTCTGGCTAGATGGGTAAAGAAAAATTGCTTTTCATATTCCTCTTTGTCTTGTAATGAAAGAACTTCGAATTGAGTGTTTGTAAGCTATATGCTCGCCCATTGAGGGCAGTGAAGTCAGTTGTGTTCAACTGAACTTAAGATAGACTTTGGTCTTTTATATTTGTTGATTTCTGCTTCATTATATTCAGAAGCTTCCTTGATTAACAGGTTTGGATGGTCACTTGTCTTGTTAAAGAACTTCTTAGCTAGATTTATGAGAAAGGAAGAGGCATAAGGGATATTAACTTCTCTATGGATCTGGGTGTTTCTTATAAACCAAGGGGCAGCCAGAATCATCCTCATGCACTTATTCTGTAATCTCTGAAGTTTTAGAATGTTTGAATTTGCGGTGTGGCTCCATGCTGGGGATGCATAAGTGATAACCGGTCGAATTACCATCTTGTAAATTGTTAATTTTGTTCTTGTTGTTTCTGAACAACAAGAACAAATCTCTCCCTCTGAACCCAAGAACAGCATTCATCTGCATATAATGCAGTGAATGTTGTTCTTGGGTTCAGAGGGATGTCTGCTACATGGATTGAAAACAGGAGAGATCCAAGAAGAGATCCCTAAGGTATGCCTGCCGAGATCTTGCGTCTGGTCGAAACCGTTTCGCCGACCCTGACATGAATATATCTGTCTTTCCAGTAAGAATGTATTAACTTGACTGGAAAGTTAAATTTTATCAGTTTGTAGAGAAGGCCTTGATGCCATACTTTGTCAAACGCCTTCTCTGCGTCGATGAGGATGGCAGCTGTATTGAGTTTCCAGTTGAAATCTTTAGTAATGAATTCTACCAGCCGGTGCACTTGTTGAGCTGTACTATGGGCCCTACGGAAACCGAACTGTTCGTTAGGCAAAATTCCTAACTTATCTGTTTCTGCTTGGAATCTTGAGAGGATCACTTTCTCTGTCACCTTTCCGAGGCTGGACAATAAGCTTATGGGTCTGTAGCTTTCGGGAAGGTGAGCATTTTTTCCTGTCTTCTTCAGTGGTATGATTGTGGCTGTTTTTCCATGTATTAGGAAAAGTCTGGAATCTAAAGATGACATTTGTAATGTTGACCAGATGGACTATGGCCTTTCTTGGAAGTAGGTTTACTATTCTGTTAGTTATGTCATCCGGTCGTGGAGCTTTTTTATTGTTTAGATGGGAGATGATATTTATCATTTCTGCCGGATTTGTAGGAGTGTGTCTAACTCTGATATTGTTGTTATTATTATTTGGAAGGAAGAAAGTACTAGATCTGTTGGTGAACGTACTAGAACACTAAAAATTTATAAACGTACTAGATCTAGTACGAAAGTACTAGATGTGGGCACTCTGGAGTAGACGAACAACGAACACTAAATGAAAATGTTAAGTAATTCAAAATATGTTTAAAAATACATGTAATAAGAATATGATAATAAAAACTAATAATAATTGAATATACGAATTACATATTATTATTACGTAAATAATAATAAGCTAATGCCTTCTATTCGGGTAGTTTCCGTGGTTATCACGTGCGCAAGGTCCCCGGTTCGATCCCGGGCAGAAACAGTTTTATGCCAGCAAAGGTTGGTCGATTGGTAGGGCCTCTGCTACTAATGGCTCAGCAAAAAGTTAAGCAAGTTTGAGCGCAGTTAATACTTGGAAGGAGTTCAATCGTTCGATGCTGTTGGCACACTCTCCGTCGATGAGGCTTTTGACTAGCTGGAGGTGTGATATAATAATAACAATAATAATTCCCTTATAGGGAGTAGGCGGGGCCATTAAACCCTATTGGGGACTAAGTGGGCAGTTCGATCTCCACCACTAGCCAGTCAGAGAAAGCTGGCCCATGTCTATTACCAATTATACGCAGCCACCGATGAGAAGACAGGCAAACAAGTGCTGCCATCCTCTTGGTGCCTAACCCTAACAGAATATCTTACTATCTGAAATAATGTGGGTTCTACGGAATGAAAAACTCAAGTTTCCGGGAGAGAAAAAAAAGACCGTGGCAGAGATCGACTAACTCGGGAACCGGTCGAAGAAAGGCTTAGAAAAAGTTCCTCCAGTCGGCGACTAGACTCGAACAATAAGTCTGTCGCATGTGTTCTTCATGCGGCCTCAGCTCTAGGTCGCATGAACAACACAATCTTCATGCGGCCTGGAGCTGAGGATGCAAGCGTCACTTCCACTGAGTTACATAGGCCTTTACAAAAGCATGTTCCACAGAAAATAAAATAATAAAAAAGTTATTCTGCATGTAATGAGTAGTCTGGAAACATTTATTGATATGAGACCTAATCAAGAAAACGAGATCATGATGAGAAAAATTGTGAGATGTTACTAAGTTATTCAATTTTGATGAGAGGATGACTGTGTCCTCATCTGGTTTTCACTTACCAAGTGTGGGCAAGGATATTGCATAACTGAAGCATTAGATGTGAATAGAGATCTGCAAGTTACCATACTGGACCATGCAAACGACACAGGAAAGTATAGAGAATTTCTTCTTATTGTTGTTGTTGTATGGGCTCATCCATGCAGTTTGAAGGCTCATTGCAGGAGACCCAAACTATCACACAATCTATCATACCTCTCCTTGAACCTATTAACAGACAAAAGCACTCACAACTGACTCTGGCAATCCATTCCACTCATTCAGGACTCTCCAAGCAAAAAAAAAAAAAAACTAGTTGGCACACAACTACTAACCATACCTTTATTCAACTTCCACGGATGACTTCTTGTTCTAGACAAGTGCTGAAACATTTCTCCTGCATTAATCTCATAAAGACCTTGAACTAACTTAAATGCCTCTATCATATCCCCTTGTTTTTTCTGCTATCAACCAACTTCTGCAATCCAGGCACCCTCAATCTATCTTCATAGGGAACATTCCACAGCCAATTACTATCTTGGTCCCTCGTCTCTGAATCTTTGCCACCGCATCCTCATTCCCAAGAAACCGAGGAGACCAGACTTGAGCATAATAATCCAGATGAACGTATAATCCAAGTGCCTTATAAAGAAGAATAGCAACTTCTTAATCTGTACTTGCTAGCAGGTTCTTCAATAACCAAGTAATATTATGTGCTTTCAATATCTCCCATTATGGACAAGTATGAATGTGCAGGTAATGATATTATAGAAGGTAACTGTGGGCTCAAGGGGATGTTGAAATGCATGTACAAGAATGCCCAAAGTATTAGAAATAAAGTTTTCTGATTTTCGTGGCCAAAAAGTATCGTTATCAGCTAGACCTGGTTGTCAGAGAATAATGTAGTCACAGGGATATAATGTAGTGGATATTGTCTTTTCAGATAAAATAGAAGAAATATGGCAGGAGGGGTATTAATAATGATAGCTGAAGAACTTCAATCAACAAAAAGGAAGACTGTAGATCTGATGGAAATGGTTCATTTCAGGCTATCTGGTCTGAGATAGCGGCCAATAGAACAAAACTTATTGTTTGTTGCTGCAATAGACTTCGGGGTTCAGTAGAAAATGTGAATGGCAGGCAACAGCAAATTAGCACAATGAGTGCAGGCCGAACAATTACCATGCGAGACCTCAATTGTGGTGATATAGATTGGAAGCAGGTATAGAACACATGGCAAAATGAAAATGGAATTTATACAGTTACTAAGAGGATAATTACCTGAACCAGAACTGAAGCAGCACGTGATGAAAGGGACCAGGGATTTGAGAGTGTTGGATCTGGTAATAGCATCAGAAGATCTATCCATAATTGTAGTAGTAACTCTATACTCCAATCAGGGAAAGTGACCATGCAGTGTTGTCCTGGGAGGTTGCTCAAGATGTGAAAATTTCAGTAAAGAAAGTGTTTATGCAGAACTACAAAACTTTCGATTATGACAAAGGAGGCAGCTTGGAGCAGTGCCATGGCATAAGAAACTACATGGAATGAGTGTCATTAGCGTATAGGAATGACCACTTCCTATAGGTCAAGGATTCTTTGAGCGAGGCAGTATCAGAGTACATTCCCAGGGTCAGGAGGATAAACCGAGCAGCACTGATAAAGTGGATGACTAATAATATAAAGCAAAAGCTGCAAAAAAGAGAAAAGCACTGTGGAAGAATATAAAAAACAAGATAAGCTACATGACCTTGAGCAGCATTAAGCACAAGTAAGAAGGATAAGTAGTATGGTAAAGAGGGCTAAATCATATTTCGAGAGAAACTTAGCTAAGCAGACCAAAATAAATAAAAATGGTTTTTTCGCTACATAAAAAGTAAAAGAAAGAAAGAATGATTATGAAAAGATAACTTTACTCAGTGTTGATGGCGGAAAAGTTACAGAAGCAGAAGAAATACGGTAGTTCAGTTACTAAGTGATCACTTTGCAGAGAGAGATATCATCCAAATGGTGACTTTCCGGTTACTCAGGTGACAGAGACCAATATGAGCTTTGACATAGATGAACTGGGGATAAAAAGTATATTTAAAAAAAGATCACTGATGATATAACACTTTGCCTGGACGGTAGGTAAAATAAAGAGAGTGGAAATGAACTGGTAGCGCCTCTGACGAAGTTGTTAAATCTGTCTCTGCTCTGGCAAGGTTCCAAGGGAGTGGAAAGATGGCAAGATAGTACCATTACATAAAGATGGCTCCAAGACAGAAATAGCAAATAACAGATTATTTAGTATCTCTGGAGTGGTAATTAACTCCACCATGGAAGTTAATCACCTTAGGGGGTCTTATGCCATTCCCAAGCCTGGATAAAGAAGGAGGATCGGTCATATTAGTGAAGAAAAAACCGTAAAGAAAAAACACGATTGTTATCTGATGTTTATGCCTTTTAGGACATCTACATTGTAGTAAAATGTAAATATCCTAAATGTGCCGTTTGTGGAGTAATAGTGTTATATTTGGAAGGCTCAACTTTTCCAGATTTCAGTTTCAATTTATCTTATCAGTTTTAATTTATCTTTAAATCCTTATATATTACGTTTTTCATGTACGTTTTCTTAAACTCTACCATATCCTGATATTTCCATATCAATAAACACAGATGTTGTTCGACTATAGTGATAACTGGTATATTAGGTTCTGGGTGTCAATCCCTCTGATTTTAAAGTATCGTAATATCATTGCATTTTCATTTTCAACAATATTTTCAGCTTTGTCTTCCCTGGGAGTTTTGCAAGATGGGATTCCATATTTCATAGACAAACTGCAGTGTACATATTTTCTACCTGATCAAGCATTTGTTTATAGTCTGTATGAGCAATCTTGCTGCAATAACTAATTACATTGTCCACTTTTTTTTCATTATCTGAGCACAATGGGCATTGCTATCGTTATGGATCGTTTCACTCTTCGCCTTTATTTGTAATGCATTCTTGAGCAGCAAATATATTGTCACTTTCTTGCTATTTCTCTTCTGAAGCCATTACCAACTTAAGTGACAGTTAACTTATACTTCAATATACTTCAAATATTGATCGTGGAGGGTTTTCTCTTTCCAACGTTCTGATCTTTTTACCATTCCTTTCTCCTTGTACTGATTTTTTTTAATCCATTACATCCACTACGTTTTCTTTGTAAGCTTCAATTAGCATCTACTCTATGCTTTCCTTGATGTAATCATTCAATGCTCGTTTTCTGCTTTTATTGTTTGTTTGACTGGTAAAAGACATTGACATCCATATTGCGTGTATGTAGGTATTATAAATATTATATACGACTAATAAAGTTTGATTGATTATTAAAAATATTATGAAGGTCTGTGTAGCTTAGTAGAAGTGACATGCCTACCGTTATGAAACGCGAGAAGAAACATATAAGTTCAAATTTTGTTGCCTGCCTATAGAATTTTTTCTGAGGTTTTTTTTTTTCCGGCCAGTCCCGAGTTATTCGATGTCTGGCTTTGTACAACAGATTTCTTCTCCCAGAAACGCCTAGGTTTTTCTTCACTTAAACTAAAGAGAATTCACCGTAGGAAACACGCAATTTCGTTCAATCCATGCCACTTAAAATTAGTGACAGTCTAGGGCCAGCTATCTCTTATTGGCTACCGGTGAAGATTGAACTTCCCTCTCAATCTCTGAAAGTTAGATAGGGCTAAAACAGTGTCAACAGCGTTCGTTACTGGAATAAAAAGTGTTGGCTAATTTATTTATTTATTTATTATTATCATCATCATCATCATCATTAGGCTTCCATGAAGTAAAGACTCATTGCGGGAGGTCCCACTTTCACACACACATGCAGTTCATTGAGCTTTAACACGTTCATTGCCAATCACGCGATATCGCGCGATGCGAGTTCTCACCAAACGGCCGATCACGCGTTATCGCCGCTAACTAAATAAAAAAAAAAAAAAATTTGGCCACCACACAAAATTCCAATTTTCAGCTTGGCAATGAAAGTGTTAAATGCATTCACTGCACTCACTCTTATTACATTCTTAGGAAATGTATTCAGATCACCCATTCCTCTAAATACAAACACCAATTGCTCCCCTACCTATGCATGCATTCTTATGCAGCTTCCAGCAATGTCCTTTTGTCTTCCTCTACTTCTCATGTACAATGAACCTGCAATAACCATTATCAATGATATCCACCCTTCTCCTCATATCCACCACATTCTACAAATTGCATTCCTTCAATCTATCCTGTTACTCAGCATTTCAGTGACACAACCATCCTTGTAATTTGATTCTGAATTTTTTGCATTATCTTTCATCCTTTTGAAAACCAGGTGACCAATCTGTACAAATAATCACTATGTAGTCTGATAAAGCAATGGAACAAGAACATTCTTCTTCATGCTAGTATCCACCATATTTTTGCCATTATCCACAGTGCAGGTCTCACAATTTTAGAAATGTGCCCTGAAATGTCAGCTTGTTGTCTAACATCATCACAGATTCATCATATCCTCCACCTCGTCGAAGACTCTGCACCAATATCATATTCTGCATTGCATCTGTGCTTCCCTAATTTTTAAACCTCATGCTTTGAAGCGAACTGGAACCCTACTTCTTTCTTCATTCGTCCAGTCTATCGTAGTCCCATTCACCGCTACATTTGCTTTATTTCTCTTAGTTTTTCTCAACTTTGGTTGTGATGCAATGTCCACAAAAGCATACTCTTTGGACACACAGCTAATGACTTTACGATTCTAAGATGCTGCTCTCTGATACTCAACTTCTTGATGTCTAACAGACACCAGTTTAATCGCTAGCTTTTCACGAGGCAATTTATCAAAGGCCTTTGCAAAATCTAAATATATCGCTGCGTACGCATCTCCCTTGTGCAATGTATTTGTGACCTTGTTTTAATATGTCAGTAGATTGCTACAACATGATATTCATTTATCAAACCCATACTTTCTATCAAAGAGCATTCTCCTATTATGAACTCAGTTCTGAATATTTGTCCTTACTAATCTATGTAACAGTTAAACTAAAATTCCAAAAACAGATTCTCAAATAATTCAAACCTTACTCTTATAACCTACCTGATGAAAGGAACTATCTTTTCCTCTTTCATCCTTTAGAACTTGAACCAAACTAAGACACAGTTTAAAAAAGTATATCATTGCTGTTATTAACTTCCTACAGAGTTATTCACATTCAGTTTATTCAGTTCCTTTATATACTTCATGTTCATTCACCATCAGTACATGTTCTCACATTCCCAGTACACTACATTTCTGCATAATATTTGCATTAATGAGATAAAATGCCTTTATGAATCGCTCTTTTAATAATTAATGTATCTCATGGACTGCTGTAGTTGGATTGATAGCTTTCTGTCTGGACGCACACTGTAAGTGATGGAGGGTGGCTCCTTATCCTCTCAACTAATGCCTGGGTTCCACAAGGTTCTGTTCTCTCACCAACGCTCTATCTGCTATATATCAATGATCTACTTCAGTTGACCTTCAATCCAAAACACAGTTTTGCAGACGATATCACATTGCACTTCTCCCTTTTATTTGATAAATCTTACTCTACACAACTCACCTCAACCCACAGGACATAAACCAAAACCGCACTCAATTCTGATCTCCGAGCCAACCTCCAATGGGGTTCAGATAACCTCATCAATTTTAATGCTAATAAAATTCTTCTGTCCTATTTCTCATAAAAATTAACCATTTTTCCCAGTATTCTTTTTGACCATACCCAAATTTCTAGACAATCTGAGATTTCTCTTCCTGGAATTACCTTGACATCAAACCTCTCCTGGCATGAACACAATACAACCATTGCAGCATTAGCTTAAAAAAAAAAACTAGGATTTCTCTTTTCCTCAAGACGTTATTTCATCCCTGAACAACTGTTAATATTATACAAATCGCAAATCCGCCCAGTTATTGAATACTGCTCTCATATATGGGGTGGGGCCCCTAATTTATCCCTCAAAATGCTTGACTCCATACAGAGGAGAGCAATTAGACTTATTAATGACCCATCTCTTACCATCTCACTCTCCCACTTTCGCACAGACGTTTGGTTTCCGGAATATGTATATTCTACAAATATTTCCATGAGAAATGTTCATCTGATATAAAATCAATAATACCGCCACTTAATACTAAGCTCATTGGAACACGTGCAGCTGCTGCTGCTCAACATCCCTTGACAGTGCACACTGAAACAAACAGAACAAGTTTCTTTTCCTCTTCTTTCATCCCTGCAACTGCTGTATTGTGGAATAGTCTTCCCTTTGTGTTTCCCAAGGAATACAATATAAAGTCTTTCAAAACAAATGCAAATAATCAGTTGTTGCCGTTACCCAGCCGTGACTAGAGCTTTTTAGCTCAATAACACCCCATCCACACAGTTTTTTTTTAAGCGCCTCCGTAGCGCAATTGGAAGAACGACGGTACATTGCGCCCTTCGATTGGAATAGGCCTAAATTCGATTCTCGTCGCGACGGGAGGAATCTTTATCTGGTCGATTTCAATCGATGGTGAGTTAGCCGATCTCATACGGAGGTAGCAGGGTTTTTTCTCCCGGAAACTCGGGTTTTTCATCCCGCATACATACAAATCGGCCCTTCAGAACACACGCAATTTACAGACAAAAATTACTAATTGTGGTGGTGTTGGAGGTGGGCGGTAGATGGCGTTGATTCGTAGTAGAGGTAAGGTGTAGAGATAGTTGAAGATGTCCTCCCGCGATGAGTCTTCGGACTCCTTGGAGGTATCAGGAATAATAATAATAATAATAATAATAATAATAATAATAATTTCCTCCTTTACCAACCTACTATCCATATACATTACTAATGTACTATAGGTTATCAACCAATCTCACGTGTATGAGCACAACATAAAAATATAGCCTCCGTAGTGGTTACGTTTTACCATTTTCACTTTCATTTTACCGTTTTACCAATCCATGTTATCCTTTCATAATCATTCCTTTTACTGGCTATATATAAAAATAAATAAATAAATCCCTGGGATTTCTTTTGGCCTCAACAGCTAACCGCTGATTATACTGCACTTTCACTTCCCTATCCAAGCTTTCTTGCTTATTCTTTGTATTTCCCATACAACCGACCACTATCACTCATTCTTGTGCTATCACTACAGTATCTTTTTCTTCCAGCTGCATGAGTAACCTTTTCAGTTATCCATTTACCCTAGATTTTATAGCCTTCTGACCATCGGAATTCATTCAGATATTGCCTCAGCCAGATAGTTCCTGAGTTTGGCCCAAAGAGCATTGATCTTGTCAATTTCCCATTCTATCTCATGCCATCCAACGTAAAAGAACTGATTTATTACATTGTTTCTTAAATATTAATAAGGAACGGTAAAACTGTCTACACAGATTCAGCAAAATTAATAGCTTCAAGCCGACACCTGTGTTTGTCATAATCACTAGGCTTATAGTTCCACATATATCAATATATCCTTTTCCCTGAGAAGTCATATTGCTAGCTTCCACTAAAGTGATCACTTTATGGAGACAGATTTGACACTCATTTATAATAACATCTTACGATATGATTATATCCAAATCGCATCCTTGTGTGTGCTCTATTACACACACTGCCTAATGTAATTGGATGACAAAAACTCAAGACATTTATTCTCTTTGCTTAGCATGCTGTCTCTACATTACAATTCATATTACCAACGTTAAAATCACCCCATAATGATCATCCTTTTCTTTTTTGCAAAGTTAATTTGTCTATACATTTCCTTACCATTGCTCTACATTACCAGGTCTCTAACAACACCCAACTAAATATTTCATTTCGTCTACATCTACCACACACGCCATGCATCTCCAAAACTACAACCACCGCTACTGTTTGCTAGTTTCATCTGCACTTTGAATGGATATAATTCGTCTGCTACCATCAATATACCCCTACTATTGATGGTAGTCTTCATGAAAAACATTATATTTACACTAGTGGCCAAAACTTGCGGAAACGTTTGGAAAAAGTGTATTTTTGAGGGTTGATGGCTCATAATACCTCTTGTTTTGGTGTAATACCATAAATTAATATATCAGTGGAAAGATAATTTAATCAATAATGTAATACAACAAAGTTTGTTCAATTATCTATATTCTATGAAAGGTTATAGCCAAATAACCAGACAAAAGAAGCACAATTTGCTTAAGTTGATATGAAGTAGCTTTCCTTCATTTGAATGTAGCCAATGAGTATGAGTGTTTAGAGAGCCAATCAGATGCCATCTTGTTTTGGCAATGAGCCAAAGTCACAATATGATTCAGCTATTGATGTCATGTATTGGAACTGAGAGGAGGACTTTGTTAGTGTGTTATGTGATTGCTATCAAGTTGATTGGGTTTTTGTTTGTATTCTTTCATTTAGTAAGCTTAAAACGTAATAAAATTAAAGAAATAGCCCAAAGAGTTGACTGGTCACCCAAAAAGCGATGTAAAATAGTACAGTTAAGTGAACAAGGCTGCAGTTATGAAGAAATTAGAAGAAAAATTGGTGGAAACGTAACTAAAGGTGACATAAGGAAACTCAGTTACTACAAAACCAGACTGGTAAAGGCAGGAAAAGGTGCACAACAGCAAGTGTTGAGTGAAAAATTGAGAGACTGTGCCTACGTGACAGAAGAAACTCATCTGTGTGTATACAAGATGAAATGGCGCAATACAATGTGAAATTGAGTGCAAGGACTGTTTGGCACAGACTGCAGGAATTTGGTCTAAATGCTAGAATTCCACGAAAAAAGCCATTTTTATCTCTCAAACAAAGGTTGAAAAGATTACACTGGGATAACTACCCATGTTAATTGGACAGCGGAACAATGGGACAGTGTTATTTAGAGTGATGAGACCAAAATCTCCCTGTTTGGTAGTGATGGCATAAAATACATAAGGAGAAGAATTAGAGAAGATTTGCATCCTGATTGCATTACACCTACCCTGAAACACCCACTTAGCGTAATGATCTGGGGTTGTATGACATCAAAAGGTATGGGCAGAATTTGCGTGATTAATGGGAATATAAATGCCCCAAAATACATAAATGAAATACTCGAGCCCAAACTGAAGCCTTCCGCATGTGATCTTTTCCAAGGTAATAAAGCATTTATATTTCAACAGGTTTCAGCTCCATGTCATTTTGCTGCTGTGTGCAAAACGTGGTTTCATGATAATCATATTCTACTGCTGGAATGGCCTGGGAATAGCTCGGACCTTAACCCAATCGAAAATCTATGGAGCCGACTAAAGAAACTTGTTAGTCAGAAGCAACCCACCAATAAAACCCAATTAAGAGAAGCAATAATTCAATCTTGGTTTCACATTATAACAGCTGCAGAACTAAAAAACTTGGTTCACTCCATGGGAAGGCGTTGTAAGGTCGTAATTAACGCTAAAGCTTACCCAACTAAGATTAACTCACATTCTGAGAATTTTTGTATATCTCATTTTTTCAATGTGTTTCACTTTTCTTCTTTATAACTGCTGTTCTAATAAAAAAAACCTTCATAAAAGTTATTGCATTTCATTCTCGATTAAATTATCTTTCCATTGATTTATAATTTTATGGTATTACTCAAAAAAAAAAGTGGTGTCATGAGCTATCAAACCTCAGAAATACGTTTTTCCAAAATTGTGGCCACTAATGTATGTCAGGATATCTTCCTCATCCAAACAAGTCTAACTTATTCGAACAGTTTTTAGACGGGTAAAATCAAGCAATGCAACAGTGTTGTACTTATTTCGAATAAGCACAAAGACGTCATTTAGATCAGTGCTTCCCAAAGTTCTGGATGTCAGGGCCCCCTTTGGAAAAATTAAAATATTTCACGGCTCCCCTCGAAAAAAAATCGTAATATAGACATATATTATTATAATATTTATTGTATTTATATTCAATACAAAACATACACAGCGAATATTGCAAAAATCAAATGCAAATATTATATTTTTAGCATCTTACACATTTGACATGGCACATATCTCATATTTTTATATAGATAGATATATTGCTATTGTACATTTGCAGTACAAGCACATGAAACGTAAAACGCACCAATGTGTGCTTTTTTTCCATTAAAATATAAAAAATAACAAAAAAAAAATAAAAATTAAATACGTTTCTTTTAAGATAAAAAAATCTACTTAGTCTTAAAACATTTTAAATTTGTTTTCATTATTTCACGCCCCCCCTCAACAAAATCTACGGCTCCCAAGGGGTCCGAGGCGCACAGTTTGGGAAGTGCTGATCTAGATGATTTCTCACAGAGAAGAATTATTTGAAAGCTTGAAGAAGGCCGCGGAATTACTAATATTGCAAGAGAGTTTGAAATCTCACATAACTTTGTATCCATAATCTGGACAGCTTTCAAATAAATGGAACGGGTTCCAGACATTTGAAAAGAGCTCGCCCTCGCTCTTCCACGGAAGGCTAAGACAAATTTTTGGTCGTTACAGCAAAGTGTGATCGACTCCCACGGCAGGTCTGCTTGGAAGCCGGCTCTGTTCTAGCAGAGGGTACGCGGATATCTCCACAAACTGCGACAAATAGGCTTATACGCCCAATTGTCTGTAGTCTACATCTTTTTATCTACAGCTCATGTAGAGAACCTTTTTAATGGTGTTGTATCCATAAAAATTTGACAAGACACCAAAGGACTAATGTACTCTTTACAGATGAGAGTCATTTTTGTATTTCCTCCGATTCTAGATGACACTTGATATGGAGTAAAAGTGGTACTACTTACCATCTGGAGAATGTTCTTGAAAGAGATAGATCCAGCAGCTCTGGGGTGATGGTATGTTAGGCATCATGATTAATTGACGCACTGAGCTACAAGTTCTAGAAAAAAGGACTATGACTGGTGAACTATATTGCAACAAAGATCTCCAATGCCCTGTTCGATTGTTCCATGGTGTTCTAAATGAAGAATTCATTTTTATTGAAGACAATGCCACATCACATCGTACACGATAGGTGTGATAATTTTAGTAACCGAGGATATTAATCGAATCGCGTGACCAGCATGCTGTCCAGATCTCAACCCCATAAAACATATTTGGGACACAATAGGGATATGTTTCTGCTCAAAATTCCCATCCAGAAAAGACCCTATCTTTGCTCTGAAAGAGGATTGGGGCAGTTTGCCTCAAGAACTCCTGAATCACTTGGTGCTATTCAGGTACGATGTGGTGAGAGCTGCATTGCAGTTCGGAGCAGACATATTCCATACTGAAATGTCTCTTTGCATAGTTTTCTTTAAGCAATGTATATTAATTTCTTAACTAAATTCTTAGGAAAGTTGTTACCATTTGCCAAAAATGTAGGCCTGTGTAGCTCAGTAGAAGTGGCGCTTGCATCCTCTGCACGAAGATAGACTTTAGGTCCGGTCCAGTCACCACTTGGAGGAACGTTTTCTAATCCTATCTATCATTTCCCAAGTCAGTCGATCTCTTGCATGGGCAAGCAGATTTTTTATCGGAAACTTGAGTTTTTTGCACCGCAAGCTCAAGAAAATCGACCGTAGAACCAGAATATATCCATATTTGAAATAATGTGGGTTGGATACCAAGATATGACAGCACTTGTTTGCCCATCTCTTCGTCGGGTGCCACTCATGAGCCGGCTGTCTCCGATTGACTACCTGTGTAGACTAAACTGCCCACTCAGTCTCCGAAAGCTAAATAGGATTAAAGGCCTCGCCTACACCCTATAAAGGAACAAAATGCGTTAGCGTAGGCAAAAACGTATTGCAATTTAATTTGTACTTAACTGATAACAGATTTGTGTTATATAACTTTTAGTATGCTGACAATAAATTCATGTCCACACTTGGCTGTAGTAATGAAATTTTTTTCACTTACATGTAAAAATGTAGTTCGATTTTGGCTTTTAGATACCATTGTATTACAAGTCGAAGGAGATACCACTTCTTTGATGTCACTCCTCCATACCTTTTTCTGGGTCGTACGGGCTTCCTCAGTGAATGAATTCAAGAAGAGATATGATAGCTATTGTGTGAATAATGGATATCCTGCGATAATTATTCGAACTCCATTAATAATATTTCAGCCAATTCTGTTTCCTATTGCCTGCTTCGCTCTAAATGCCATAATTTTTGATTTATCAAAAGATATTTTATGAAATATTTGGTAAAAATCTTGTTAGGGTTGTATAGAATTACTTGTAGTGATTCTGTATTTGCAATTAAGATTTAATCATTTGGATATTTAGTCGCTACGTTGATTCTAATTACCGCATTCCGACGACTGTAAAAATATTTTAATCGATAATGCGAGCTTTTCCGAAGAGAACCGTTCTTAGTTCACTTTTTGTTGCTGACTAGAGAAACTTTTTCTTAGCCTTCTTCAACCGGTTCTTGTGTTAGTCAATCTCTAGAATGGACAAGAGGGTTTTTGCTTTCAAGAAATTCGTGTTTATCGTGCATAATTCCAAGAATATATACCATAGAACTAACACCAATTGAGATATTCATATACAGAGCTTCAGACATTCATGTATGTGTTAGGGTTAGTGATCACGAGATGGTAACACTTGTCTGCATGTCTTCACCGAATGTTATTATCAGTGATTGTCTCAGGTGAGCCACCTCTGATTGGCTACCAATCAAGACTGAACGACCACATTGTCTCTAAAAGTCAGTTGAGGATTAAAAATATACTTCCTTGCTTACTTCCTTTAGGGAATAAAAGAAGTTAGTAGATTCACTTTTATAAAAAAAAATAAATCAGCTAATGCCTTTTATTCCCTTATGGAGTAGGCGAGGCCCTTTATACCCTATCTTGCTTTTGGAGACTGATTGAGCAGTTCAATCTCCACCGGTGACCAATCAGAGATAGCTGGCCAATGTCTATCACTAATTATAGCAGCCATCAATGAAGAGGCTGGCAAGCAAGTGCTGCAATCTCTTGATACCTAACCCTAATAAGATATGTCACTGTCTGATATAACGTGGGTAATACGGTCTATTTTCTTAAGTTTACGGGATGAAAAACCCGCTTGCCCGTGCCAGAGATCGACTAACTCGAGAAATTGTCGAAGAAAGGCTTAGAAAAAGTTCCTCCAGTTGGCGACTAGACTTGAACTTAAGTCAAACTTCGAGCGACCAAGCGCAGAGGACGCAAGTGCCACTTCTAATGAGCTACAGGGGCCTTGATTCACTTTTATATATTTACTATAAATTAAAGGGTGGATAAAAATCCCTTATTATTTTTCAGCCAGTATGCAAAACTCTGAGATCGAAAACTACGATCTATGAGTTTCATGCCGACGAACTATCGCCGAATCCAAGCGTAAGTGACCACTTCGTGATACAACACCCAGGCAACTCGATGCAAAGGTGGAGCAAGATCCCTCATTAACCTTGATATTTTCTCATAATGTGAAAACACAGCTCCGAGGAGATGTAATACTGCTTTACATTATGAGGAGATATCACTACCCAGACCGGTTTCAACCGTTTTTGAGGTCTCATCAGTGAGTCGGTAGACCTGGATGATATCAAAGTTTAAGTGAAAAGAACTTACATACCTTCACTATACAATTGCCAGAGTGGTGTGCCCATATGAAAAATAATAAGAGATTTTTATCCCCCCTTAATTTAATTAACTTCGCCAGAAAATATAGCCGTTTTGGTTTGTCATCTTAATTATAAGTTTATTATAATATATATGGGCACACAACTCTGAAAATTGTATAGTGAAGGTATATAAGTTCTTTTCACTTAAACTTTGATATCAATATGAATTTAGTTTTGAATAAGATGGCGGCTCGCGTGTTAGTGTTTCGTGTCGTGTATTAGTGATGGTGAATTGTGAATTTGACTGATGTCTTTTTAGAGATTTATGCTTATTCATTAGTAATAGCAGTTAATTGCTTGCTGCCATAAACAGGCACTTTATTTTCATAGTGGTTTATCCAGGTAAGTCAATTGAATTTACAAGGGCGACACGCTAGGCCTACTGCAGCTAGTATCGCCATTGTTGTATTTTATATCGTGACTTCTTATTGCTGGTAGACACCTTAGTGTGTCTATGGGATTTGCTATTGGACCCTCAAAAGTCCACAGGATTATCCTTACCTGCTCGGAACACCTAAGCAATCTCTACTCTTTCTCCATCTGTGTGTTAACACATTTCTAAATTATTCTCATGGCAAAACTTCTGAATCAGCCCAAATTCGCGGAAGTATACATGGAATTCCTCAGACTAGGAAAGCTGCTGAGTGATAATTGGCCAGGAAAAGTCAAGCTCTTTGACACATCCCCCCCCCACACACACAGCAGGCACAGAGGACAATATGGATGACATGAGTGAAGAGCCCATAACTCTGATGCAATCAGATTTTGCACACTCCCTAAGTATGGAAGATGCTACATACCAGTTATCATACCTTGGAAACAGATACAGAGTTCCCGTTTGTCAAAAAGAAGAGAAAAATCTCCACCAATGTGGAAGAACCCAAAACAAAGGGAATGATCATAAAGAAAAGATACCACCAGTCATTTAAGGGATAAGGAAAAATGGATCCCTGTCTCATCAGCACTCAGAGAACAAAACATCTCATTCTCTTGGGCTAAAAACTCAGATGAGGGAGTTAAAATTCAACCCACTACTGTTTCGGATTACAGACAGATGATCAGATTTATGTACAATGCTAACGTCCCATATCACACCTTCACTTTACCCAGCGAAAAGAACCTGACGGTTGTTCTACGTGGGATAGCTGAAGATGTGTCCACTGATCACTCCAGACAGGGCCCGTCCCCAGTTAAAGTGAGCAGAATGCTCAGATCAGATAAAAGACCAATGCCTTTGGTGCTGGTGGAAATAAACAACACACAAAAGCAGATCTAAGAACTGACTATAGTATACGGTCTCAAAATTTCAACTGAGCCTCATAGGAAAAAAGCATCTGCAGGTCAGTGTCATAGATGCCAAGGGTTTGGACATGCCCAAAAATTATGTAAGGCCTTCAGGTGCTGAAGTGCGGCGAGGGACACCAGACCATCAAATGCATCAATCCACGCACAGCTCCAGCATGCTGTGCAAACTGCAAAGGACCGCACCCCACCAACTACAAGGAATACCTTTCCAATCCAAAAAATCGAGGACCAACAAAAGTCAATCTTGCTCCTCCATGTAACAACGTTTTAAGCAACCAAACAAATCGTCGTCCAGTCCGAAACAATTTGCCTTCTACCTCCCAAGAAGGAACAACCATGACCAAAACATATGCTGAGGCTGCAAGAACTAAGCCTCCTACATCTCTCGAGCTAGAAAGCTCCAACATAACATCCGTTTTAACAGCCTCACTTGCCACTATGCTGCAAGAATTCAGCATAGTGGCAAGTGAGGCTGTTAAAATACAGCCTCACTTGCCACTATGCAAGTGAGGCTGTATTTTAACAGCCTCACTTACCCCTCAACGTCTTCCAGAAAGAGATTCCTGCAAGGCACTCAAAACATTATAACAGTCATCTGTCATGAATAATAAATTCAAACCAAAAGCTCTTAAGATAATCGCATGGAATGCAAATGGGTTGATGAACAAGATTTTGGAACTTCAATAATTTTCAACTCGTCTCAGTGCTGATATCATATTGATTGGTGAAACACACCCAAGACCAGCTAATAACCCCAAAATCCGTGGATACACTATGTACAGGAACGACAGAATTGGCACGAGAGGTGGAGGCATAGCCATATATATTAAGAGTTATTTGAATCATAATACAATAGACAAGCCCAAAATAGTAAACCTAGAAGTGACTGCTGTGGAAGTACATACCTTCAATGCTGGGAGTCTCAAGATCTATGCTGACAACAGATCTGGGCTCCATACGTGGTCCAAATGACTCCATAATAATAGCAGGCGATTTCATCTCAAAACACACAGCTTGGTACAGCTCTTCAATTAACACCAAAGGCCACACACTTTTCAACTATGCAATGCTGAACTCTGTTGTTGTGGTCGGCCCTACCGAGCCCACTCACTTCAGCCTTTCTGGTGGCTCGGATGTGCTGGACATTGTCATCTTTAAAAATTTAAGATACCAATTCAAATTGGAATCAGTCAACGAATTATCTTCTGACAACAGTTCCATAGTGCTTAATCTAGGTTCATCAGATCAATTCTCTCCTTGCACACATTCATACCATGGGACAAGTTAGCTAAGGTTCTTCCCGATCATATTGGTCTGGTGCCCAATATCAGTAAAAAGGAAGAGATTGACACACCAATAAATAACTTAACCATACAAATTCAGAAAGCAATAGAATCAGTCAGACAATCCACTATCTTCCACCCAACCAACCGTATCCCTGAAGAAATTATGGATCTAACCAGAGCAAAAAAATAGAGCCAGGAAGAGATACCACAATACCAGAGCCCCACAAGATAAAACTGTATTGAACAATCTAAACAGGCAGGTCCGAGAAGGCTCTTCAAAAACACAGAAACCATCAATGGGAAACCAAATTGGCTAACATCAATACTGAAGATCATTCTGTATGGAAATTCTTAAGAGCAATCCGCACCAAAAAGCCACTCATACCCCCTATACAAACCAAGAAAGGGACAGTTCACAAAGATGAAGAGAAAGCCGAAACACTACTAGATAACCTAGAATCTCAGTGCAACCCATCTTATACAAATCTAAATATCAACCCTATGTACAAGATTCATCGTCATGTTAGGACAACCTTAAGACAGAACAGAAGATCTCAATGTCAGCCCTTCCCACTCAAAAGAAACCACTTCTGACACAGGTAATTCAGATAAAAGAGAAAGTGATGATAGTTATGATTCAGGTTTACAAGGTTCATCTAAAAAGATGAAAAAATCATATAAGCAAAAATTCAAAGAAGAATTGTTGGAGGATCCCATTCTTAAATCCTTGATTTATTCAAATAAAAGTAAAGGAGACACTGCTTATTGTAAATTTTGTGATTATAAGCATTAATGGTAGCAAATGTTTGTTGATTCGTTATGCAAACACTCCAAAACACTAGCAGAATGTGGAATCTAAAAGACATCACCAGGTATAATGTTCTTGTTTAAATCCAGTTCCAAATACCAGTTGGAAAAACAAGTTAAAGAGGCAGAAGTGCATATGATGCACACAGGTCCTTCTGCTCAGGGGTAAAAAGAGTACAATGAACCTGGGCGGCACAATTTAGGGGCGATATAATCGAACACGTTCATAAAAAATAGGGAATTAACTAATACACTGAACTGTTTGTGCATATTTGTCACCTTCCAATGTGAGAGATTTCAGTGAGGGCCTGAGTCGCTTGGTAGTTAAATAAATGGTACGAGCTTTAACATAACTTGCTTTAATCACTGCTCTCAGTACACTTAACAAACATTTAGGGGTTTCTTGAGTTTTCTTCTTGGTGGACCTGTGTTTTACTCAGGATTTCTCCATGAGTGCAGGTTACAAAGATGCCTCCAACGATCTCGATCTTGAGCCTCTCTCTTCCATATTATACCTATAGATTTCACTAGTGGATATTCTCATCTTATAGGTGGTCTTCTCTTTATTCCTGTTGCCAGTTGAATATTCTGTATGTCTATCTGTTATTCGCGAGTCTGGCTACGTGACCTGCCTATCTCATCCTGCTTTCATATACTGCAGTTACCATATCTTTTTTGCCTGATCTCTTTCTTAGTTCCGTGTTTCTAACATGTTCCATTTTGCTGATGTTACAAATCCTAAGTTCCATTGCACACTGACTTATTCTGAGAGTCTCTTCTTCTTTTCTTGTCGTGTTCCATGTTACATTACAGGAGTATGTTTGTTTATTATATAAAAGAAGTTTTTTTTTACTATTAGTGTTTTTTCTTTATTTTAATATACATTCCTTTTAATGTGCAGTATAATAAAATGATTCGTAAAGTGTCATTGTACTTCGGGATCCTTTAATTTCTAATGGAAGGGGGGGACAAAACTTTTGCACTCAGGAGTCGCAAACCCACGGAACGGCCCTGGATGCCGAACACAATCTGCTTTTGTGGCTTATGGATACTCTTCCAACTCTATTGAAACCAATTGCTCCTGATAGTGAAATTGCTAAGAAAATACAGTCTAGACGCACTAAATGTAACTGTCTTATAAAAGATGCATTGGCTGTAGATTCACGCGATGAAATCTCAAAAAAAAAAACCTCCTTTGATGAATGGGCTCCTTTTGACAAAAGAAAAATGGAAACATTCATCAGCTACAGATTTTACTGTTTCTGAAGAGTTAATTAATTTAGCGAAATCTGATAACCCCTGTATATATGTAAATAGCATAATAAATAGCTTAAAAGTTAATGTTACATTATTTTAAACACTAAACTGAGACTAAAAATTATATGGTAAATTAATACACGTGTGAAATGCTAGAGTTACAACTGGGACTTCTGTTATGATGATTGATAACTGAAGCTCTTGGACTCATAGATCAGTGCTTCCCAAACTTCTAGAGGTCAGGGCCCCCTTTGCAAAAATTAAAATATTTCACGCCCCCCTCGAAACAAAATCGTAATAGAGAGATATATATATTATTATAATATTTATTGTATTTATATTCAATACAAAACATACACAGCGAATATTGCAAAAATCAAATGCATATATTACATTTTTTGCCTCTTACCGTTTGGTTCTGAAGACGATGCGGGCTGTTCTGGTAAAATATGAAATACTGTCCTTTTTTTGAGTCTGTTTCTGCTTCTTCTGATTGTTGGCGGGAATTTTTTTTTATTTTTTATCAGCCACTTATCCATCGCAGGGTTAAATTTTTTTAACGTAGAATAGATCAAATAATATCACCACTTACCGATACTGGCACACCACAGACTGATAACATGAAATTAGTGAATATTACCTGAATAAGGGAATCCCCGGACCAGGAATATTTTTCTCTTTTATGACTTTTCTCCCTTTATGGTAATTAAGCCTAACGCGAAACAGTCAGCAAAGGCAGGTTATGAAAACGTGCATATGATTGGTGCGGTATTAACAAAAGATCGCGCAACCGAAAGATAAAAGCATAGCTGACAATTGAGTTGAAATGCTAACTTTCTTCAATCGAAATCCATATGTGAAACTACCATAGCATTCATTATATATATATATTACTTAGTTTTAATACTTTTACGAATTTTAACACGTTCCACCGAATTTTATTGCTACCTTGGGAAATCGAACTCACACACACACATCTAATTAATAACAATAGTTTTTAATTAGATACTGTGTTTGCCCATGCAACATATGGTTTTGTTTCAGTCTATACAGCATAGTTTCTGTATGAGGGATATTCGATTCATTAATTAGTGTGTTTTTATCCCAGTTGTCTCTAATTGAACTATTTGTTGAGAAATATATTACACAGACTCCTCATACCTTATTCACTGGCTTAATAAAAGTACTTGTTTTTGTTGCCTCTGCAGTATAGTGGCTGTTAGGGAGGGTGTGTTGTTTACCACTGCAAGCAGTTACTATCTCCCCACATGAACTTGTTTAAGCCTTTTTTCATGTGTGAAGTATATGCGAAACTTTTATTGGTAACAGAAAACTAGCTCGGATGACAGTGATAATATAAAACGAGTTTTGATATGTATATAAAGTCAATATCAACAGTCCCTGATTATGAACGTGTGATGAAAGGGACAGGAAGATTTGGAGCTTCCCTGGAGAGCATTCGAAGTAAATACAATTAACCACTGCTTTGGAATGAAACATATGAATAAGCAATATTTACTAATATTCATTAACCGCCGAAATACGCAGGAAGCAAAGTTTGTGAACCAACACCAATGTGTGAATTTTTCCATTAAAATATAAAAAATAACAAAAAATAAATAAATAATAAAAGTTAAAGACGTTTCTTTTAAAATAAAAAAATCTACTTAGTCTTAAACAATTTAAATTTGTTTTCATTGTTTCACGGCCCCCCCCTCAACAAAACCTACGGCCCCCAAGGGGGTCGCGGCCCACAGTTTGGGAAGCGCTGTCATAGATGATACAGTGAGGTGAGTTTTGACTTTTTTTTTTCTTTTCATATTTGTTGTACATGTGTTAATTTAGCGGTTTTACATTGATTTAATCAATGATAATAAGGTAGTAATATCGTAAAATTCCCTAAATAGAGTGAAACGAAAGCAAATGAAAATTTAGTACTTTTTTTCAGATCTAGTACCTTTTTCCTGCATAAGTTAGTACGAAATATTTTTGCTGGGTGGTCACCCTTGTCTATTCACAGCTCACAACATGTCTGTGTGCAGCGGTAAGTTTTTTCTTGAATTAATAGTTTCATGTTGAAGCTTGTATGAAATTAGTGGCTCAAAATATTGTTAATTAGAGCTGTTATTTTGTAATGTATGTGAGGAGTTGCGAATACCTCATTAATGGTTCTTGAATTATCTCATGATGTGTATTTGTAAGGCCCACGTGCATCAGTTCCATGCTGTATTTGTATACTAGCTGCACGTGTTAGATGTATTGTTATATTTGTTTATCTGAAATTGTCTAACGTTATTGTTGAATAAAAATTTATATATCGGTCCGTTTTTACGAAATGTATAGTAGAAAACTCACACAAAGTTATTAAGCATTGTAATTTATATTTATTTTGGTATATTTATACATTTATTATCACCATCGCATACAGAAACTATAAAAGCGAGAATTTAAAACCCTAACTGGTTTTAAAACTCTTAATAGATTTCAAAGCACAGTAGAAAATATCATTCACATTAGGGGATTCACTTAAATTCTTTTTTGTTAGCCGTTTCAAATATGTTGAATATGAAATGTGCAGTCGTATTTTTAATATGATAATTTTGTAGTAAATATGGTAATTAATAAGGTAATTTTGAATTAATATAATCACCGGCTATTTTAGCCTGTTTTTGTTTAGGAGTGTCCCTTATATTTAATACATTGGCTAACATAACTCAAAAGGGGTATATATATATATATATATATATAATTTAGGACATTACGGGCGAGTGTACAAGGCAATTATGGCAGAATAAAAAATGTTGAAAAATTATGTACATACCTTGATTTTGGTTTAAAGATGCCTTCTAAATCCAAGCTCTTGTGGAAGGGGGGGGGAAAGAGAGGGAAAGAACATGGGGATGTACTTGGGACACGGGAAATAAGTTTGGGAACCCCTTTATTTCCCGTGTCCCAAGTACATTCCCATGTTCTTTCCCTCTCTTCCCCCCCCCCTCTTCCACAAGAGCTTGGATTTAGAAGGCATCTTTAAACCAAAATCAAGGTATGTACATAATTTTTCAACATTTTTTATTCTGCCATAATTGCCTTCTACACTCGCCCGTAATGTCCTAAATTATATATATATATATATACCCCTTTTGAGTTATGTTAGCCAATGTATTAAATATAAGGGACACTCCTAAACAAAAACAGGCTAAAATAGCCGTTAATTATATTAATAGTGTTTTAGAATGTTTGGAAGGTGCCTATAATTTTTTCAGAACACTGAAAATTTTTCAGAACAGGTCTGGTGATGGGAGAATTAGGGGCCATCCATGGATATTGAGCACAAGTGTAGTTAGTAAGGGTGTTACAACTAGGTTTTTTTACTCGGAGAGTGGTGAATGGGTGGAATAAGCCGCCAGAGTTTGTTGTGGGTGCCATGACTGTAAATGAATTCAAAGCAAAGCATGATAGATACTGTGCGAATGCTGAATAGTTGTTCTTGATATGATGTTTAGGGCCTTCCTCGATGAGTCTTAAGGACTTCTTGGAGTTTCCCGTAATAATAATAATAATAAAATGAGGGTTAAATAATAATGTACAGCACCTAGATGGCAAATGATAGAGGGATTGAAATGAAAATCTCAGAGATATATATCAAGTATTGATTGGGTTATATGCCAGTGAAGAGTGAATGAATGACATATTACTTTGTATTTAAATGTGTGAAAGAGTTAGCTGTGCCCTTGACATGATTGTTACTGAGAACCTTACAATAAGAAGGGGTCCTGAGGACAGAATTTCCCAGACAAGTTTCAAATTATAGATCAGTCTATATATTGGATCTTGTAATTAAGGAATTAGAGAGCTTGGTTAGGAATAAATACAGTATTGGGTTGATGGATATATGATTTTCTTTATAATTATGAGCACAGGTTTGTAGTAGGTGATGTTTAGCAATCTCCTTGTGTATATTATTGACTTTGCAAAGGTATTTGATAATGGCCATATGAAAAGTTGAGGAAGATGGATAATAGATTGGTTAGACAAATTGAAGATTAGCTCTTTTGAATAATACCATCAAGTTGTGTATATGATGGAAGCAGTGACTTAATCTAATTTTTATTGATGTTGAAAGTTTGTTTTTCACTTGGTTAGAATATAATAAATTTAGTTTAATCCTTTATCCAAGTGTGAGCAAACAAAGTTTGTGCCTGAAAGTATCTTCAGGACTGGGGTAAGGTGGTGCAACACCAGGTTCCACTGACTGTGGAACTGACTGTACCAAGCTCATGGTACAGTCAGTTCCACAGCATGTTTTATTCTCTTAAAACATTAATACCCTTAAGGAAGGGAACTAGATGGAATCTGGTTCCCCTGCCTTATAGACTTTTAGCATACTCAGTATTCGGAATACATTCACTTCCTGACACTTCACCTATCATTATCCTTCTAGGAAAAAAGTCTGCTGTACCAGGGTGGAAGACTCTAATAAAGTGATCATTAACTAGCTCGACTATATCATATGCATTGGTCATCTGATTCCCCTCTCCAAACAGCAAGGCATCTGTCCAATATTATTTTTCCTCCTGCTTGTCACATAGGAAAAACACTCCTTGGGATTCTTCTTGTAGTGCAGTGCTGGTCTCCTCTCATTTTCTAATTTTTCTCTTTTTGTAATACTAGTCACTTTCCTAGCCTAAGCCTTATATTCCTTGTGCAACTGCTCTCCATATTTATGTTTTCCATAATCTCCTTTTCATCTGCAATTGTTGGTTTATTTCTCTTGTAATCCAAAAATTGCAGATGTGGAAGATATAGAATCTGCCATTTCTGTCAAAATGTTTTCTTAAGTATCTCCAGTGCACTACTGACTGATTCTTCCTTCAAATTCTTTCATCCATTATGCTGCTGAGGTAGTTTCTAATATCTTTCTTCTAATATCTAAAATCTTTCTCATAACTTATATCTATGGTCTCCAGTCTGCAGATGAAAGAATCCTTAAAACTATTTGAAAAAAGTTGGATTTAATATGTTGCAATTCTTTCTGTAAAAGTTTGTCTGAAGAACATTAAGAATGAGCACGATGTACTAAAGTCTTAATAGTTCTATCCTTTTGACTTGGGTGGAGGTGAGATTCAGTGTGGATACAATGGTCTGTATGAGTTATCTTCAAAAAACTTTTAACAGTTATGGTATCTCTATCTCTTCAGATAAAGAAGCAATAATTGTCATTTCTCTTCCTTATATGCAAGGCATTTCTGAATGCATAGTGAAAGTTTTAAATCGAGGGATATTTTTGTTGCCTTTCACTCCATCAGAAAAATATCTACCTTGCTCACTTCTCCTAAGAACAAGCTTCCACCTCTAGGTTTTCCAGGTGTCTACCAGATTCCTTGTTCTTGTGGGTTATCTTTTGGACAAACTGGAAGATCTGCTTTTATTCATATAGAAGAACACAGTCTTATATTAAATACCATGAGACTGAACAGTCTGGACTTGTGAGCATGCTATCTGCATTAAACTTATTGGAACAAGACAAGTCCTTTATAAAAGTTGTTTTCTCATAGAATGTCTTTATAAAGAAATGTGTGAAACTTTACTTCATTGTCCTAACTTAAAACGGATCCGATGGTCTACGTTGATCCCCTTTGTGGGAGATAGTACTTTTTAAATGTTTAGTAATCTTTCCTAACTTTATTTATGTGTGTGCGTGTGCACATGCACAATGATATACAGTAGAATCCGCTTATTGTGATCGCTGATAATATTATCGATCGGCTATTGTTATCAAAATCAGTTGGTCCCAAAACACTCCATTTAAAATGAACTAGAAATAATCCGTTTATTATAATCAAAGTTCTGGTTATTGTTTTCAAAATCCTCGATCATTTGGCCTTTTGTGTCTCAGAATTCTAAGAAATACAGGTTAATCAGGAGAAAATTTGACAAAAAGTATTTGTCGAAATCTGACTTTTTTTTGTTAATCTTATTCTTCCCGTAAATCTTATATCTTCCAGGCATATGCAGATGTGTAATCCTATTCTTTTTTAATCTTAATCTTCTGTAAAACATAAATCTTCCAGGTAAATGCAGGGGAGTATAAATACAGTCCAATTGTGATTTTTCGAGTTTATTTTCATGCTCTCTTTCAGTAAGTGAATTTGACTTAAAGTGCTCGTTAAAACAGCCCTTAGCATTATGGCGAAAGCAAATAAAAAACATAAAGATTTATCTTTTCAAGAAAAGCAAAGAATTTTGGAGTGATAAGTTGCCCAGAATGAATCAGGGTAGTGCAGCTGCACATTTAAAAATTTTACAACCACTCTTGTAAGATCTTGAAAAACAGATCAAACATTGAAACTTCAGTTCTTACTAATGAGAACATGGATTGGAGGAGAGCCCGATCTGGTAAGGATACTCAAGTTGAATCAGCATTAAAAAATTGGTTTAGTAATGTTTATGAAAAGAATGCTTCGATTAATGAGCCTTTGATGTGTCAGAAATAAAGCAGAACTTGCAAAAACAATGGGCAAAGAAAATTTCACTGCAACTAATGGATGGTTTAACAGGTAGAAAAAGTGAGAGAATATTGTGTACAAGCATATTCATGGTGAAGAAAAAAGTGCTGATTTTTTATCAGCTGATGTGTGGATTAAGACTGAGTGGCCAAAAATTATTGCTGAATATTCTCCCGAGGATATTTACAGTGCAGACTAAACGGAACTCTGTTTTCGTGCAATCCCTGAGCATACTTTTGTTTAAAAATGAAAGTACTAAAGGATTTAAATCTTCAAAAGAGCATGACAATTCTTTGTTGTGCTAATATGAAAGGTGAGAAACGAGAGCTTCTAGTTTGGAAAAAGTAAAAATCCTTGGTGTTTTTAAGGTGTCCAAAGTTTGTCTGTTGACTACTGCTCTAGTGCAAATGCTTTGGGACTAATGACATTTTTAACAATTGGTTGGTTAAGTGGGATCTTAAATTAAAAAAAAAAATTGTCTTGTTAGTAGACAACTGCACTGTGTACACACAAACAATTTATCGTTAAAGAACATCAAGGTAATCTTGCCTTCAAGCACTACATCGTTAATTCAACCATGTGACCAAGGCATCATATGAGCTTTTAAAGCTTACTATCACAGGAAAGTTTGTGCAAGAATTATAGCTGAACTTGATTATATAAAAGACCAATCTGATGCAAGTGCAATTACAAAAAATATTTCCCTTCTTGATGTATTGCATTTGGTAGCAATGTCACAGAAGCAAGTCTCAGAGAAGACTATTGAAAACTGTCCAAAAAAAAAAAAAAAAGGTGGATTTTTAAGACAAACTCTGAAACTCCTTCTTCCGAAGAATTTGAATACCCTACAAATGAAATTTTTGATAAAACCCTAGACGGTGTGTCAAAAGAAGAATTTGAAAATTGGTTGGATACTGATAACAACATTGAAGTGGTGGCTACATTAACAGTGTCAAAAATATGTCAAGCTGCTTCCAATGAGAACTTTAGACTAATAGAAGAAAGTGAACTTATTTAGAAGAACAAATTTTAGGAGCTTCTCTAACCAATACCGAGATGCAAGAAGCTCTACGAATACTTCGTTGCAGTGTGCAACATAGAGCGACAAACTTCGAAAGGCATTATAAGTATGAGCAATTTATTCATGAACTACTATATTCAAAGACATGATAGTCCACATTAGATAAGTTTTTAAAACAAATTTTATGTTTTGATTATTAAAAATTGTTTATAACAATAAATTAAATTAAATAATGTTCATAACAATAAATTGAAATAAATGATTCAATTTTTTATATCCTTTGCTTAATGTTATCAGCCAATTATTGCTATCAAAAAGCGACTGTTCCCAAAGTGATCATAATAAGCAATCACAACAACCTTGATTGACAGAGACTAGCAATCAACCAACAACAAGGTTGGTTGATTGCTAGTCTCTGCTACTAATGGCTCATGCAAAAAGTTAAGCAAGTCTGAGTGCAATTAGTAGTTGGAAGGGACAATTGTTTGATGCTGCTGGCACTCTGCTGAGGACTGGCCATTCTCACAGGGTTAACTTCAGTCTGTAAACTGACATATGTCAGACCTCGGAGCATGTGGGGATATGACATGACATATATATATATATTTTTTTAAGTTTGGAAATTGACCGTATAAATAGTTATCTTACATTAACTACTTAGGTGGTGCTTTTTTAGAATTGTCTGTTATTGTTTAATTGTTCCATGATCCTATAGATGATGATGCCTATGACACTTTGTGAAAATTTTACATTAAATAAGTTTTTTATGTGAGTTTTTCTTCATATTTCTTTTGATTTTGATAACTCATGGTATTCTATTATTGAAACAAATTATTGGCACCAGAATGGATTTTGCCACTCTTGATACACAGCACATTCTAGCTTACAACACATCTCTGGACATATCATGGAACAGTTTTTACAACTTTCTCCAAACTGGTACATGGAACCAGTTTGGAGAAAATTGTGCATTTGATTGAATGTGAAAGAGAGATGTACTTAACAAACTACTGTCATATGATCCTCCCTTTAATCCCTTTGTAATCGTTATTATTATTATTACATGACACCTCAAAGGAGGCCATAGACTCATCGAGGGAAGCACCTACTCTACCTCTCCATCTTTACTACTTATTCCCCCAACTACAGTGAACCTTCACTTTCATCATCATCTACCCCAATGCCACCCACCACCACTGCTAATAGTTTTTGTCTATAATTTGTGCGTGTGTTCTCCAGGGCTGATTTGTCTCTATGTGGGATGAACAACCCTGCTACCTCCATATGAGATCAGCTAACTCACCTTCATTTGAAAAAAACTATATAAAGATTCCGCTCATCATAACGAGAATCAAAGGGTGTAATGTACCATCCTTCTTCCAATTGCACTATGGAGGTACTTAGGTGACTAGTTTTCTCTCTGATTGTTTACTGTGCATAAACAGGTTCCTCTTTTCAGATTTCCCCTCCTATACATAAATAACTTTTCATACTGATTTTAGATCCATTCCATAGTATTACTGCTGATATTTTGCAAGAAAGTGCTTGCTTCACCTTACTTTGCTTTTGATAATGCCTGGATCTCCAGGCAGGATCATATTACACAAACTCTTCATCATTCCTTCTGTACCAGTTCTTCACTGACTCATGTACAACGATAACTTTTCTTTGTAGCTCGTCTGTATTATATCATGGCACGAGACTTCTAATTTTTTTTTGCTTTCATTTGTACTTGCAAGTCTTTTGTATCTTTCTGTGTACCACACTTGTCACCTGCTGGCATTAATACCAGCACAAGACAAGATGAAATGTGAAATAATCATCTCTTTCACATTTCATCTCCACACCTTACAGCATCATTAACATCCTTAATCTTAATCCCAGAGAAACACGATTTTGTCACACTCTTCAAGCATTCCCCTTATTCAAATTACCGTTCAAAATTCAAACACCTCATTCTCGCATTCTTCATTTATACCAGCTCTGTTTAAAGCTCTATATAATTTGAAATGTATCTTTAAACTTTTAAATATCCAGACAATTTTTTATATACATTTCATTAATTATATAATTAACTAATTCTTATATGTTTAATTAGCCCTTTTTCAAAAATTGGATGGAAATTCCCCTTTATCTGAAAGAATTGATATTGCACATAAGGTGTATTTTTCCCAACTTCCAATAACTGATAAAAAGGAGATAATTCTCAGTTGGCTATGTAAAAGTATCGAAGAACATGTCAGGTAAGTAATATTATTGCTTCACTTTTTAATTTTTTATATCTTGTCGTACAACTCTTTTTATTCACAGACTACAAATGGAATTTCTTGTCAGCTGCTTTGTTTACTTTTATGAATGATATCACTATATTTACAAATAGATTACAAATCCTTTTCACCATGAAAATTCCACGATTGAAGGATGTACCTATCTCCTGTCTTTATTAAGTAGATTCTGATTAACTGGTTAGACTAGTTATCTGATCTTCTGACCACTCTAATTCTACAGTTTATCACCAGAGACATGGTGATTTATGATGATCATGGTAATGGTACCTTAAAAATTAATAATTGCAGCTTATGATTTTTTTTAAACTTTTCTTTTCCCACTTGGATAAATACCATTTGTATTTAAGACAAAATTCTAAAGAAAATGTTTTCTCATCATCATCATCAAATTACTTGCCATGTACCCTCAAGGGGTGTACAGGATATGATAGTACTACATGAAAAATTTACATCATTGCTAACTTCCTATCTACAATTTTCCTCCAAATCAGTCTGTTACTTGTCAAGACTCCAAAATTATCAGATCTTATATTTCTGTCGTCTAAGGCACTTTGCACCATATCAATCCATCTATATCTTGGTCTTCCTCTGGGTTGTTTTCCTGCCAGCCTAACAGAGAACACTTGTTTTGCTAATCTTTCCTTGCCCATTCTGTTTAAGTGACCATACCACCTGAGATTAGCTATGCTAACGCATTCTGGAAATTATCTAATATCCAGAATATCTGGAATATTAGATAATATTCCAGATATTCTGATTAGGAAATATCTGGATATTAGGAAAGTCTCATTAACTATGTTATTGTTGATAGTGATGTTTTCTCCCTGATGCAGGACACCAGAGTGTACAGAGGATTTGAAATTGGAAGTGATCAATATTTAGTCTTGTGCAGGATAGAATTGAATTTCATATTGAAAAGAATAACATGTAAAAAAGTTTTAAAGTGAATAAAAGTTGAGCAGCTCTCAGATGTGAACTGTAGACTAAAATACACAAAGATTATTGAAGAAAAAATGAAAGAGTTTGAGAACAGGAACCAAACCTTGGAGATTCCGTGGCAAGCCTTGAAGAAAACCCCGATTGATTCGGCCAGAGAGGTATGTGGTTAGGTCTGCAAGGATAGAAAAATCAGAATTACATGGTGGACACAGAAAGTTAGAGGCAGTGAAGGAAAGAAGAAAGCATATCAATAGTTCCTGGCAAATAAGTTAGCTTGTACTCTTAGAGAATACAGAGACAAATGTAAGAAAGCTAAACACTGTGTAAAACTAGCTAAGCAAAAGTCATGGGAGGACTTTGGCAAGAACATAGAAAATAAATATCAAGAAGGTGGCAAAATATTCTGGAGGTTGTTGAAGAAGCTTAGAAATGGAGGAAAGAGTGCTGTAAAAGAAGTTTGAGATGATAAAGGTGACCTGAAAATGGGAGAAAAAGATATCCTTGAAGTATGGAGTAATTACTTTGAAAAACTGCTAAAAGAAACAAGCAGTGATGATAGCACAGTGGTGAAAAACACTGACCATGCATACAGTCAGGAATATATATCCATACTTTTAGTAGAAAAAGCCATCAAAGGTTTGAAATGTGGAAAGGCAGCAGGACTAGATGATATTCGACCAGAAATGCTGAGGTATGGTGGTATAAAAGTCTTACAGTGGCTGCACTGCATAGTTCAGCAGGCCTGGACAAAGGGACAAATTCCCAATGATTGGAGTAGAGCTCTCATAGTACCCATATATAAAAATGGAAATAAAACTGAATTGAGAATTTACAGAGGTATTTCCCAACTGAGTGTTCCTGGTAAGATTTATGCAAGTGTACTTGAGAAACAGTGGAAGAATTGTGGAAGAAAAGCTTTGTGAAGAACAAGCTGGATTCAGGCCAAATAGAGGGTGTCAGGATCAGATCTTCACTTTACGACAAATAGTTTAGAAATCATGGGAATATAACAAAGATCTGTCGATCTGGAAAAGGCATATGACAAGGTGCCAAGAGGGAGAAGCTATTCAATACGCTACAGTTATATGGTGTCAAAAGGGCATTATATCAAGCATTACTTAGTCTTTATTTGAGTTGTAAGTCAGCAGTTAGAATTGAAGGAAGTACAGGAAAATGGTTTAATGTTAAATCTGGTGTGAGACAAGGATGTACATTATCCCCTCTGTTATTCATTATCTATATGGATCACATTATGAAGGAAAGTGGTATTAAACATGATATCAGAATTGGAGATGTTAATGTCAGCTCTTTGCTTTATGTGGAGGATGTTATACTTCTAAAGAAATCCACTACAAGTCTGGAAGATTCCCTGACTAAATTGCATAACCGTTGTAATAGATATGGTATGAAGATCAGCAATAAAAGGACAAACACAATGAAAATAGGCAGAATCATTGAAAATGTCAACTGCATTATGAATGGAGAACCTGTGGAACAAGTAAAACATTTCAGCTACTTAGGCACGATTTTTAGTGTAAATTAAATATGGAAATAGACAACAGAATCAGCAAAGCTGGTATGGTGGAAAGTCAATTGAATAAATTCATATGGCACGATTTTTAGTGAAGATGGTAAGTTAAATATGGAAATAGAGAACAGAATCAACAAAACTGGTATAGTAAGAAGTCGATTGAATAAGAATAAGAGAGAAATTAGTCAGAACACTAAATTAGCTGTATAATTAGAAGACAGTGTTCTAACCAGTTTTAACTTATGGTTCTGAGAGCGTCAGAAATAAAACACTTGACCAAAGACTAGAGACCACTTAAATGAGAGTCCTGAGAAAGATTAGAGGCATGAACAGATGGCATCAATGGCAATATCATATTAAAAACGATGATATTAGGAAAGAATGATTGAGTGGTAAGGAAATAATTGTTGCTTGGGAACTGACAAAGAAATACATAACAGCATCAATGTGTGATATATTCCGAAGGCTAAAAGGCTGAATAAGGTAGGTGTAAAATGGATGAATGAGGAGCTTAAGCATGAAATCTGGAAGAAGAAAGATGAATAATGGTAATAATCAGCTACATGAAGAGTAAAAGAACAAGCGAGGAGAGTGACTCAGTTAGTAAGGAAAATAAAAGTGCAGTATGAGCAGAAATTGGCAAATCAGGCAAAGAAAAACCTCAGAGTTTTTTAGATATGTGGCAAGTAGAAGGAAGAATGATCATGATAAGATGTTAATGGATAAATGGTAACTGCTGCAGAAGACATTATTTAGATATTCAGTGATCAATTTATATGGGTGCTTCATCTTGATCAGGACATAATTATGAGGAACTTAAGTGTAGAGGTCATAGGAGAGGATGGCTTAATTGTGAATGAGCAGGAGATATTTGAGGAAATAAATAACCTTGATGTCAATAAGGTGATAGGATTTGGTGACATATCACCACACATCTTAACAGAATGTTCCAGGGAATTGGCAGTAGCATTGGGATGCCTATTTAATAAAAGTTTTAGAATAACACAGGTTTCAAGGGAGTGGAAGGAGGGTAAAATTGTTGCACTTGGTTATAAGGCTGTAGCCTCAAATTATATGCCAATCTGTATATCTGGAGTTGTGGTGAAGGTATTGGAGAGCTTGGCGAGAAGTAGGATACAGAAATGGGTTGATAACAGTAGTATTCTCTGTGGTTATCAGCATGTGTTTGTTAAAGGGAGATCATGTTTTACTAACTTACTTATGTGCTATAACAAGGTGACAAATACCTTGGACAGGGGACATGCATATACGGAGGTGTGCTTGGATTTTGCAAAAGCTTTTGATAGACTGCCACACGAAAAACAGTTAAATAAATTGAAACAGATGCGATTGGATAACTGACTTCTGAGTTGAATCAGTGACTGGCTGTCAGGCAGGTATCAGAGAGTTGTATATGGTTCGATTCCCTTCAGTGACGTGAGGAGCTGAAGGATCTTCCTCAGCCATAGCCAAGTTAGCTGGTCTTGGGCATGGACAGTAGGGTTTTCCCCCAGTTTATCCTGGAGGTTTTTCATCCCACAAAGCAGGCAAACTGGCCTTGAGAACTTGAAAATTCAACACTGCAGACATAGGATGCACCGGGGCATAGGGCTGACCACCTTATCCTGTGAACGGTTTGAGATCCGATGATTAATAAACCCTCGACACTGCAAGGTAAAAGATGGAAAGGAAGATGAGATAATTTTTTATTCTATATAAATACAATAAATTCCATTCAATTTTATTCCAAGACTGATCCTATTTCCCTGTCAGCTATATATAATTTTGCATGCATTTAGGGTTCATTCAAAATATATCTAATTTTAAATTATTAATAACATCTGACCTCCATGGAGTCAGAAGATCAACACATGATTTGCCAATTCCTGCTAGATTAAAAAAAAAAGGTAAAACATAATTATTATGTGTCTTTAGAGGTGGGATATTTTAAATATTTATCTTTCATAATTTCATAAATTTAAAAAATTGAACCAACTGTTATTCACATACTACCAAATCTTTTTCCACATACCACCAGTTGAGAACTGCTGCTGTGGAGTATCCTATTGTAAATTAGAATAAAATTTTAGAAAATATATTTATGTGAACTAGAATATATTTTTTTAAATTTGTGTTTATGAAATTTGAGAGTATATTATATTTTAACTGTAGATTTCATTATGTGTTTGGTTCCTTTTAAAGAAATAATTCAAAGAAAGAAAAAGAAGAGAAAATGAATCGTGTTCTTCTCTGGCAGGCATTGAGTGATATATTGGATACCAGTGAAATGCAGAAAATTAGATCCACCATAACTCTTAAAAGTTCCTTTGCTCAAGTAAATATACTTTATTTTTAAATAATTTTTAATGTATATGAATATAATAAATGCTTTTCAATTTTATTCTGAGATTGTTCCAATTTCACTTTCAGCTGTATATAATTTTGTATGCATTTAGGTTTCATTCAAAATATGTTCTAATTTTTAATTATTATTAACATCAGACCAAGGCAAGAAGTCTGGAGGTGTCTGAGGTAGGAGAAATATGTCAGGCTGGTGCAGGAGATATATAGAAATGTGAAGACAAGAGTTCGGACCTGCCTGGGAGAGACAGAAAGTTTTCCAGTGACAGTTGGCTTGCATCAGGGGTCGGCATTAAGTCTGTTCCTGTTTAATATTGTGATGGAGGAGGTGAGAGAAGATGCGCCTTGGACTATGTCATAATCAGATGACATCGTGCTGTGTGCAGAATCAAGAGAAGAAGTGACAGCTAAACTGAAAAGTTGGAGGAAAGTACTGGAAGAGAGAAGTATGAGACTGAGCAGAAGTAAGACAGAGTATATGTGTTGCAAAGTGGATGGCAGCCAGGAGACAGATCTGGAGCTGGAAGGAAACGTCATCAGGAAGGTCAGTGACTTTAGATACTTAGGTTCAACAATGAAAGAGGATGGTGAGGCTGAGAAGGAAGCGGGATGCAGGATGGAGGAACTGGAGAGAGAGAGAGAGAGAGAGAGAGAGATGGCTGGAGTACTATGCAATAAGAGGGTGCTGATCAATCTAAACGGCAAAATCTACAGGACAGTAGTGAGACCAGCTATGATGTATGCTATGGAAACTGTGGCCCTGAGGAAAACTAACATCAGCAGGATGGAGGTAGCAGAGATGAAAATGCTTAGGTGGATGTGTGCTGTGACCAGAAAGGATCGTCTGAGAAATGACTATGTAAGGGGAATGGTGAAAGTTGTGAACTTAGGAGCAAAGATACAGCAGACAAGGTTGATACGGTTTGGTCATGTGATGAGGAGGGATGAAGAGTATGTGGGAAGAAAAGTCGCAGATTAATGTACAGGGGAGGAGGAAGCGTAGGCGGCCAAAGAAGAGATGGAGAGAGTTCTTCTTGAGGATGAAGAACTTGGTGTGGCTACAGCCCAAGACAGGAGGTTGTGGAGGAGACTCACTACAAACAGCTACCCTACTTAAGTGGGACAAGCTGCAGAAGAAGAAGAAGATTAACATCAGACCTTCATACCGTCAGAAGACTCATTGTGGAAGGCCCACATTCTTTTATTTTATTGCTTATTATTATTAATTTTATTACTTATGATTATATATTGCTACATAGGAATATATTTTCTGATATATTCCTATGTAGTAATAAATAGTTTTATCACAACTCATCACCATCAACAAATTTCTGACATGTACCCTCAAGGGATATACAGGATATGATAGTACTACATGAAAAATTTATATCATTACTAACTTCCTATCTACCATTTTCTTTCAAATCAATCTGTTACATGTCAGGACTCCAACATTATCACATTTTATATTTCTGTCTTCTAAGGCACATTTTAACACATAAGTCCACCTATATCTTGGTCTTCCTCTGGGTCTTTTTCCTGACAACCCGACAGAGAACACTTGCTTTGTTAATCTTTCCTCCCATTCTGTTTAAGTGACCATACCACCTGAGATTAGCCCTGCTAACGCATTCCTGGATGCTAACAATGTCAAATTTTTTCCTAATATCCTCGTTTTTATTATGATATTGCCATTGATGCTGCCATCTGTTCATGCCCCTAATCTTTCTAAGGACTCTCATATCTGTGGTCTCTAGTCTTTGGTCAAGTGTTTATTTCTAACCCAGCTCTCAGAGCCATAAGTTAAAATTGGCTTGATATACAGCTGATTTAGTGATTTGACAAATTTTTCTCTTATTCCATATAAATTTATTCAGTTGATTTCCTACCATACCAGCTTTGTTGATTCTGTTGTCTATTTCCATATTTAATTTACCATCTTCACTAAAAATCGTGTCTAAGTGGCTAAAATGTTTTACTTGTTCTATAAAACGTTTCAGCCACTTAGCTTCTGCCTATTTTCATTGTCTTTGACTTGCTATTGTTGCCTTCATACCATATCTATTAAAAGAGTTATAATTTAGTCAGGGAATCTTGCAGACTTGTACCGGATTATTTAGAAGCATAACATCATCTGCATAAAGTAAAGAGCTGAGATTGACATCTCCAAGTTTGATATGAGGTTTAATACCAATTTCCTTCAAAATGGGATCCATACAGCTATTGAATGATGGAGGGGGATAATGTACATCCTTGTCTGACATCAGATTTAACATTAAACCATCTTCCTGTACTTCCTTCAATTCTAACTGCTGACTTACAATTCAAATAAAGACTAAGTATTGCTTGATATAATGCCCCATTGACACCATATAACTGCAGCGTATCGAATAGTTTCTCTCTTGGCACCTTGTCATATGCCTTTTCCAAATCGACAAAACTTAAATACAGATATTTGTTATATACCCATGCTTTCTCGACTATTTGTCGTAAAGTGAAGATCTGATCCCGACAGCCTCTGTTTGGCCTGAATCCAGCTTGTTCTTCCCCAAGCTTTTCTTCCACAATTCTTCTCAACCATTTCTCAAGTATACTTGCATAGATCTTGCCAGGAACACTCAGTAGGGAAATACCTCTGTAATTCTCACATGCAGTTTTATTTCCCTTTTTATATATGGGTACTATGAGAGCTCTACTCCAATCATCGGAAATTCGTCCGTCTGTCCAGGCTTTCTGAACTATGCAGTGCAGCCACTGTAAGACTCTTATACCACCATACTTCAGCATTTCTGGTCGAATATCATCTACTCCTGCTGCCTTTCCACATTTCAAGCCTTTGATGGCTTTTTCTACTTCAAGTATGGATATGTATTCCTGACTGCATGCCTGGTCAGTGTTTTTTACCACTGTGCTGTCATCACTGCTTCTTTCATTTAGCAGTTTTTCAAAGTAATTACTCCATACTTCAAGGATATCTTTTTCTCCCGTTTTCATGTCACCTTTATCATCTCTAATTCCTTTTACAGCACTCTTTCGTCCATTCTTAAGCTTCTTCAACAACCTCCAGAATATTTTGCCACCTTCTTGATATTTACTTTCTATATTCTTGCCAAAGTCCTCACATGACTTTTGTTTAGCTAGTTTTACATAGTGTTTAGCATTCTTGCATTTGTCTCTATATTCTCTAAGAGCACAAGCTGACTTATTTGACAGGAACTTTTGATATGCTTTCTTCTTTTCCTTCACTGCCTCTTTAACTTCCTATGTCCACCAGGGAGTTCTGATTTTTTTATCCTTACAGACAACCTCACCACATGCCTCTCTGGCAGAGTCAATCAATGTTTTCTTCAGAGTTTGCCACTGAATCTCCAAGGTTTAATTCCTGTTCTCAAACTCTTTCATTTTCTTTTCAATAATATTTCTGTATTTTAGTCTACGGTTCACATCTGAGAGCTGCTCAACTTTTATTCGCTTTAAAACTTTCTTACATGTTATTCTTTTCAATATGAAATTCAATTTTATCCTGCTCAAGACTAAATAGTGATCACTTCCAATTTCAAATCCTCTGTACACTCTGGTGTCCTGCACCAGGGAGAAAACATCACTATCAACAATAATATAGTCAATGAGACTTTTCTTATTCCTAGCCTCTTCTCTCCATGTGAATTTGTGCACATTTTTATGTTGGAACATGGTGTTAGTAATAACTAGTCCATGTCCTGAGCAGAAATCCAACAGATATTTGCCATTATTATTAGCTTTGCTCTTTTCTCCAAATTTTCCCAAAATATTTTTGTATGTCTCACAATCTTTTCCTACTCTGCTATTTAGATCCCCAACAAGGACCAACTTTTCCTTTTTCATTGTGTCAGTTGCTTTTTCTAAAGCCTCAAAAAATTCCTCCACCTTAGTAGAACCTTCTGTGGGACCATAGGCACAAATGAGTCTCATTGTCCAGTTCCCCATTCTCATATTTGCCCACATTACTCTACTTGAGACTGACTGCCATTCAAGAAGATTAGCCTCGTATTTTGTGTTGAATACTATTGCTACTCCTTCTTTTCGTTGATTGTCATTGCCTGAATATAACATTTTGTATTTATTGCTCAGAAAGATCTCACCAGTTTTGGTCTTTTTTGTTTCAGTCACCCCTATCATGTCGATCTGGTACTTATCTAAATCATCAGCTAGTTCCATTTCTTTGCCATTCAGGCTTCTTACGTTGATAGTACCGATCTTTAATTCTGGTGATGTTGAGTTGGGTTTGTTTTCAGATTTGTTTCAGTAGCTGACTTTTCGCTGTTCGCCCTGGTTCCCTGGCGAAAACAACGGGGGCCTTGTTTAACCGGGCGACGCCCCAACCGGCATGAAATTTTGTTATGTTGTACCATCATTTTTTATTTTGGTTTAACCAATAAGAATACAATTTGGTCGGCTAAATCCCAAATTGCCAGCCCATCCTCATCTGTTCAATATCCAAGTAGATACCCAACAGGGTGCACCACGAGAAGGTGAGGATTGGACATTAGGTCAGAAGCCCTGGTCGGTTCTCCGCATTCCTTTAAAGGCTATGTGGAGGTCTCCTCTCAGTTATATAGCTTTGACCCTCTTTATTATTTACCTTAATAATGTTGTGTCTTTCATCGTATCCTTTTTAGTTTGTCATTATTTTGGTTTTCTCAGAATTAATGTCTAATTCAATTTCTAGTGATTTAGTTGTTAGATCTTCTATCATTTCTTTTATATTGTTTGCAATAATAAGAATTGCATTAGCAAATCTTAGATTTAATTAATTCCATTAATATTGGTCCGTTATTGGACCATTCTAAATTGCTCATCATATGTTCCAATGTTAATGTGAAGAGTTTGGGAGAAATGGTGTTTCCTTGATTTATGTGAAATTTTTTGCTTATTTCATTGAGAATGATATTAGCATTTTTATAAATATATTTTATTATGCCAGTAAATTGTCTTTCAATGCCATAATCTCTAATAGCTGCTATTATTGATGATGATTTTGTGCAATCAAAAGCCTTTTCAAAATCTATGAGGGCCATAGGAAGAGGAAGGTTGTATTCATTGCATTTTTCAATAAGCAGGCTTATTGATTGAACATGATCTATTGTGCTGAGGTTCTTTGTGAAATTAGCTTGTTCAGAAAGTTGTATTGAATCAAGTCTTGTTTCTAATCTATTGGTTATAATTCTAATGGAAAGCTTATAAATATGGGATAACAAACTAATAGGTCTGTAGTTTTCTAGCTTTAATTAATTCATATTTTATGCAGTAAAATAATGTTTGCACTATTCTATATTTGGGGTGTGCCTCCTTTTTTGATTCATTTATTGAAGAGGATTTTCAATTCTTATTTTAGAATATCCCCACCTTCTTTAATCATCTATTATTAAACCATGCTCTCTGGCAGCTTTATTGTTTTTCATTTGTTTTAATGCTTTTCATTTTCAAAGAATTCTAATGGAGATATTGTCATAGTCTATTTTTTCCTATTGATTCTGGAGTTTTCTTTCTATCTTCGCTTTTATACAGATTCATATCTAATTCATATCTAACTGACTAGTCAGTTGCAAGAAGTTGATCAGCCTATCTCCCATTTTCATTCTGAAAGCCTAATCCATATTTTCCTACACGTTTCATTATCGTCTCTCTTGACTCCTAATTTTCGAATTGAAATCTTCCATGACTATTGTATATTGACACTTATCTCCATCTATTGCTTTTTTGACATCTTCATAAAATATTATGAAGATGTCAAAAAATTAAAGATTAAATTAAAATATTAAAGATTAATGACAGAACACATAGATCAAAATAATACATGTTTATAGTCCAACATTTCATCATAATTACTTTCACTTGTTGGACTATAAACTTGTATTATTTTGATCTATGTGTTCTGTCATTAATCTTTAATTTGACAAAAGCTACTCTATCAGACAAACCGTTATAGGTAGATATTTGATCTGAAATTTGTTTGATTACAAGAAAGCCTACTCCTTTTGATCTTGAATCTTCTGGTCCTTTCCAGTAAAGTGTATTGCCAAAATGTAGCATAAAAGACAATTTTCCTCTTTTCTTTTAACTTCTGATAGTCCAATAATGTCTTAATTTATCTTATTCAGTTCATTTTCAAGTTCTTCTATTCCATCTCTTGAGTTCCCAGTGTTCTTACATTATATATTATTAAAGTTGAAGAGTAGTATTTCCTTTTGTGGTATTTTGTCAACAAGCAAATTCCTATAGATAGAAGATAGCTCATTATATTTCCTCAAGTTTATTGGTTACATTTTTTTTTTCATATCAATAATTTGAGAAATATTATTTATAATATTTCCAGCATGGTTGGCTGATTGGTTTGCATATCCTCTCTCCAGCCAAAAGGCTGAGGGTTCGAATCCCACCGTAGGCATGGATGTTTGTGATTGTCTCTGAAAATACTAATTCTTGTAGATAGGCTTATACATTGGTAACACATGACTATTAAATTATTTCAGGAATTTACAACGTATGCTGGAATATTAATTAAAAGAAAAAAATACTTCCTATATTTCGGCAATGTCACATTGCCATCTTCATGGGAACATACAATTATGACACGTGCACGCAGGCACTACACAAAGTAAATGAGGCAGAAGAGAGAAAACTAACACTGTTCCTAGAGTCCTAGAGGTGCTCCTTAGCAGGCTATATTGGGTTGTCTTGGCTGTTGGGCTGAAGTTCTCAAGATGCAAGCTTCCCAAATTTGGGGCAGTCTCATGCACCCAGATTTGTTGAGGTTTGGAAAGTTTTTTAGAGCTGAGGCTGATTCCATGAGCAATCTTTCATATTTAAATGTGGTGGTGTAATAACGTTGTTTTCTTCCAGTGTATTCTGTGACAGGTATCCAGAGCATGATCTGCAAGCCCAAAGTGACTGTATTGGTGACTGGATGTAGTCTTTGTGTTCCGATATCCTGACATTTGCTGTCCTGCCTGTTTGGCCAAAGTAGAATAGTTTACAGCTGCAAGGGACCTGGTATACTTCAGGTAGGTCTAGGGGAAGTGGCTGGTCTTTGGGGGGAATGGATAAGGGATGCCAATTTCTTATATGGTTTGTAACAAGAAGTCAGGTCATATTTTTTTAACATTTTGGTTAACTTTTCAGAGATGCCCTGGATATTGGACATCCCTGATTTTTCTCATTGTTGTGAAGGGGGGATTGTCGTTAACTGTTTTAATATTTTTTGGATTTTTTGGGGGTTGTAGCCATTGGCTAAGAAAGTGTTAAGAATGTGGTTTAGATCAGTGGTTAGGGCATTGTCATCTGAACAGATTAATTTTGCCCTGTTATATAGTGTTTTTATAACCCTATATTGTTGTGAGGGGGGGGGGATTGCTGGTGAATGTATCTGCCTGTATGGGTAGGTTTTCTGTAAATAGAGAAAGCCAAGGAGCCATCAGGCTGGCAAGTGATTAGAGTGTCTAGGAAAGGGAGACTGTTGTTTTTCTCTTTTTCCAAGGTGAACTGGATTCTGGGGTGTTGGTTGTTTGCGTGTGGTAAGGAGCGGAGTGTATCTGAGCCATGTGGCCAAATAGTGTACACATCATCAACGTAGCATAAAGAAGTTGGCCAAGGGCGGGGAGAGTGGTGAACCCATGGCTGGGTTGTCTATAGAGGGGGACAGCCATGGGTTCACCACTCTCCCCATCCTTGGCCAACTTCTTTATGGAGACTTTTGAAAAGAAAGCCTTAAACTCAGCCACAGAAAAACGAACTGTTTGGCTTCGCTACATTGATGATGTTCACTCTACAGCAGTAGAGTGTACATGGCTCAGATACACTCTACTGCTTCTTAACACACTTAAATAACCACCACCCCAGAATCCAGTTCACCTTGGAAAAAGAGAAAAACAACAGTCTCCCTTTCCTAGACACTCTAATCACTCACCAGCCTGATGGTTCCTTGGCTTTCTCTATTTACAGAAAACCTACCCATACAGGCAGATACATTCACCAGCAATTCCCCCCCCCTCACAACAATATAGGGTTATAAAAACACTATATAACAGGGCAAAATTAATCTGTTCAGATGACAATGCCCTAACCACTGATCTAAACCACATCCTTAACACTTTCTTAGCCAATGGCTACAACCCCCAAAAAATCCAAAAATTATTAAAATCAGTCCCCCCCCCCCCTTTCATAACAAAGATTACACTAAATTCGTCACCATTTCCTATACCTGGGGCACCTCTGAAAAGTTAACCAAAATGTTAAAAATATATGACCTGACTTCTTGTTACAAACCATATAAGAAATTAAAATCCCTTATCCTCTCCACCAAAGACCAGCCACTTCCCCTAGACCTACCTGGAATATACCAGGTCCCTTGCAGCTCTAAACTGTCCTACTTTGGCCAAACAGGCAGAACAACAAATGTCAGGATATCATAACACAAAGACTACATCCAGTTTCACCAATACAGCCACTCTGGGCTTGCAGACCATGCTCTGGATACCCCGCCACAGAATACGTTGGAAGAAAGCCACGTTATTACACTGCAGCAAATTTAAATACGAAAGATTGTTCATGGAATCAACCTCAGCTCTAAAAAAAGTTTCCAAACCTCAACAAATTTGGGTGCATGAGACTGTCTCAAATTTGGGAAGCTTGCATCTTGAGAACTTCAGCCCAACAGCCAAGACAACCCAATATAGCCTGCTAAGGAGCACCTTTAGGACTCTAGGGACAGTGTTAGTTTTCTCTCTTCTGTCTCATTTGCTTTTTGTAGTGCCTGCGTGCACGTGTCATAATTGTATGTTCCCATGAAGATGGTGGTGTGACATTGCCAAAATATAGGAAGTATTTTTTTCTTTTAATTAATATTCCAGTATAAGTTGTAAATTCCTGAAATAATTTAATAGTCATCTGAAAATACTAGTGGTGATGTTGGGTGGTAGATGGTGTTGGTGCAGTTGGTGGAAACAGAGTTGTAGAATAGGTGCCCTCCCTCTGAGTCCTTGAACTCCCTGGAGGTGTCATGTAATAATAATAATAATGTTTATTAGCATTTATGCATTATAGAATGTTAATTGTTCTTATTCATGTTTCCTATTATAGGTTATTTTATTAGAGATAAATGATGCAGTGCAACATAAAATTGAGCAACAAACTCTTTTTGTTGTATGTTGTTGCAAGAAAATTTTGACTTCGACATCTTTGAATTCTCTGTTTCTGATGCAGCCAGAAATGCTGGTTAGTACTTTTTTAAGTTTTCATGTATATATTTATTATCATAAAAGTAAAAAAAAAATACAGTAATATAAAAATTAATGATTTGAAATTATATTTATATTTTTGTAAATATAAACGTACAATATATGTAAATTATGTAAAAACAAAATAAAGCATTTAATATAGAACACTTATATTTCGTGATGAGTTTATCATCACGAAACAGAATATTGCCAAAGAGGCTTGTTACAGTGTGTGTAAAAAATATATAAAGAGAAAATTAAAAAGAAAAATTAACTAAAATAAAAATAAAAAACAGAACATTTGCATAAAAAGTTACATATGGATTATATTTATAATTAATAGATTTGTGTACAGTAAATGCAAAACTGTATTTTTTAAGGAAATTACAACATAGGCTAATATTAATTAAAATAAATTTATTTAATACATTTTTGGCAAAGTCAAATTGCCATTATCAGAGAACAAAATATAATAAGATATATGCACACAAGCACTATACTAAGTAATGAAGATGAAGCATGTCATCTGAAAGTAAATAAACCTAAAGTCCTAAATAGGGGCCCCTGCTGGGCTAAATTGGGCATCATCCTTGGCTGTTGGCTGAAGTACAGAGGATGAGAGCTTCCCAAATTTGGGGCAGTTTCAAGCAACCAAATTTGTTGAGGTTAGGTTAGTTTCTTAGGATAGAAGGAAAAGTTTCTAGGAAAGTCTTTTCCATTTATATTTGCTGTGGTGGAGTAAAGTGGTTTTCTTTCATCATATTCTATGGTGTGTGTCCAAAGCATGGTCAGCAAGTCCTCAGTGATGCAAACGGATATAGTCCTCATGATTAGTAATTCTTATGTTGACTATCCTGCCTGTTTGGCCATAGTAGGATAGTTTACAACTACAAGGGACCTGATAAACACCTGGCAGGTCTATGGACTATGGCTTATCTTTAATGGAAAGGATAAGGGATGCTAATTTTTTATATTGTCTGTAAGGGGTTGAAGGTTGTATTATTTTAAGATTTTTGTTAGTTTTTTGGATCTGGCACTATTTAGGGCTTTAGGCCTACTCCCAGTTGACATGCTTCATCTTCATTACTTAGTGTAGTGCCTGCATACAGGTATCTTATTATATTTTGTTCATTATTAAATAAATAAACCTGTGACACACACACACACACACACACACACACACACACACACACACACACACACACACACACACACACACACACACACACACACACACACACAGCTCCAGAAATACAATTTAAATCTACTAGCTACATAAAAATTCTTCTTTGCCAAGGTAGTCTGCTTTACATAAATATTGTTACAGGTGATGTTTTTAAAACAAAATGTTATGATGACAAAACAAAGTAATGCATTCCTAAATTCTTACTATACATTACACATAATTATACAGAAATGTGCTTTTTTTTTAACATATGCCACAACACAGCTCATCATAAATTCATGTTGTGTTTTCTTTTGTTTCTTGTTCATAATGGAGAGTGAATTTATATAATTTATCCAAAATAATAATTTCATAGGAAAGAACAAGAAAGTAGATAGCACTTGCTGTTGAGTCAGACTCACTTTTCACAATGCACTAAGTCACATGATCCAGTCTTTGACTTGTCTTTGTAAAATAATTTTTTTTTAAATAACAGTATTAAAAAGCATTTTCATTATGCAAAATGTTCACATATTTAGTTATATATATGTTATATATTAGTATATATATATACATATATACTAAGCTAATTCATGTTTTGCTATAATAAGTTTCGAACATTACTACACTGTATGTGCTCACCAACTTAAGAATTAAAGGTATTTGAAGACTAAGATGTACTACAGTATTTAATTTGTTTATCATTACAGGTTTATTTTGTTAATGAAACTGTGTTGTGAAATCTAAATTATTTTTTTGAATATTATATGTCATGCTTATTGTATATATGTGTCATCATCATAATACTAATTACGGGTATAGGCCATATTGGTCTATGCCCGTAACTGTTCTGGTCTCATTATCCATTCAGTATCCTTTTTTGAGGTCTACCCTGCCTTCTCTTTCCAGTTGGCTTATATTTTAATATTTGTTTAGGGTATCGGGTGTTGGCCATTCGGTTTATATGTTCAATCCATTTTTGTTTATAATTGTTTAGTTTTTCTTCTGTTGATTTTGTTTTTAGTTCTTTTAAAATGTCTTCATTCCTTTTTTGATCTAATAATGTGTATTTTGCAGTTCTTCTCATAAATCTCATTTCACTTGTTTTTATTCTTTGTTTATCTTGTTTGTTTATTTCCCAAATTTCATTGCCATATAATAATGTGGGCACTGGCAAAAGTATTGTATATTTTCGAGTGTGTTTCTTTTTGTACTATATTTGGATTGAGTGTTCTATTTATCAGGCCTATAATACGTAAAAATTTTGAAGTTTTTAATTTTATGTCTTTTTCTCCTTCATATGATATTTCACATCCAAGATAACTGAAAGTGTTTATTATAAATTCGGCTATTATAGCCTGTTTTTGTTTAGGAGTGACCCTTATTTAAATACATTGGCTATCAGTACTCAAGGGGTATATATATTTAGGGCATTATTGGTAAGTATAGAAGGCAATTAAGGTAGAATAAAAGAGGTGGAAAAAATTTTTGGTACATACCTTTATTGATTCTACGATGTCTTCCACTTCCATGATCTCGCGGGAGGTTGCTTACAAGCAGGGGGGGAAGGAACGTGGGGGTGTGTTTAGACGCGGGAAAATAAGTTTAGATAACCCAGGTTAATATTAATAATATATATATAAATGTATACATATATTATTTTGAATTAGGGCGCATTTTTGTGTTGGGGGGGGGGAAGGGGAGGAAGGATAAACACTATATGGCAACTGGGGGTGGGTTAATAGGGTGTGGAGCCGTTTCGGTCGTGATGACCATCCTCGGAACTTTGTCGGAAATGAGTGTAGGGCTATGTCAGGGCAAAGTTGCAACTACCTAATAAAGGCATTAGTTGTCGCTATATGGCTGGAGGCATGGTTTAAATTGTAGATTCTGGATTGTCCAACATTCGGAAATTAGGTAGGGGCGGTGGGCGTTGATAGAATTTTCATCGCATCTTATGGCAATAGTTTCGGATATTCTTAGCATTATTTCGTTGTCTTGTTTGTCTATAATTATGGCCTTGTCGATTTGGGGGATATGTTTTAGTTCAAGGGCGTGAGCTGCAATCTCAGTCTTCCCTGTACTCTGTGTTTTATTTTTCTTTTTGGTGTTGCGATGTTTTTTTGTGTTCAGATGTTCCAGAATGGGAATATTGCAATCCCTGAAGTGCTCTTGTAATGTAGTCCATAGGGACCTAATTGTGAAGCTGGTGTAGGTGACGTCGCAATCCTCTTGACAAGGAAATTTGTAGACAACGTTGTGGAGTTTGAATATTTCTTTGTGTGTGAGAGATTTTTTAGGTTTTAGGAGAGTTGCTAATTTTTGGTTCATGGTGAATACTAGCTTATAGTCTGTGTTTTTGAAAATGTATTTGTAAGCTTTGTATGTGTTTTGGATGTATGGTAATTTGATGACCATACGTGTCGGGAAGTCTGTTTTGGTTGTATTATCGTTATGACAGGATTTTGCCATATTGTTCGCGTAATTTATTAAATGTGTAGGATAGTTGCAATTTTTGAAAACCTGTGTTAAATATTTTAATTCTGTGTTAAGATAATTGCTGTTGGTTGAGAATTTGTAAGCATTGATAAATTGTGATAGGATGACAGATTTTTTGACAGAATATAGATGATATGAATTGAAATGGAGGTAATTCCTGATATGTATGGGTTTGTGGAATATCTTTGTAGCTATCTTGTTATTGCTTCTGATTAATGTCAGGTTTAAGTCTCAGGTTTAAGTTTTAGTCTCCTACAAGAATACCTCCACAGCTCCTTTATCTAAATTTGTTGCAAAACTCATCAAACCACTACTAACAACGTCCATCTGTATGATCAAAAATACGGATGACCTTTTCTGGAAAATAAATAACACTACTCCATCCCAAGATGACATCCTCACCTCATTAGATGCAACTTCATTATACACAAACATGGATGTCCCCAGGACATTAGACATTGTGCACATGTCTAATACTCACAGAGGACCACACTCTACACACACGCACAAAACTAACACCAATTGACATCATCAGCTTGATCAAACTCACAATATCTGCAAACTTCTTTAAGTTCAACAACTCCTTATATGTTCAAATGTTCGGTCTCCCAATGGGCCAAAACATAATTATTCCTGGTACACATTGAATCACTTCTACTCCCCCCCCCCCACATCACCTTTTATGGCAGATACATAGACGATACTCTATGCATTGGAAAACCCTCACACATCTCCGTTTTACAAACATCCCTCAACAATTACAGTAACAGACTACAATTCACCTTAGAAACAGAACAAATCCATCAATTTCTTAAACCTGACATTAATCAGAAGCAATAACAAGATAGCTACAAAGATATTCCACAAACCCACACATATCGGGAATTACCTCCATTTCAATTCATATCACCCATATTCTGTCAAAAAATTTGTCATCCTATCACAATTTATCAGTGCTTA